>NC_090924.1:658326564-658951564 GCF_040938575.1 Ambystoma mexicanum
GCTATTCAATTATTAATTTATTATAAAGCGTGATATATATATCTATTGTTTAAATTATCAAATAAACCTTTTAAATTTGCAAAACAGAACTACTTCTTGGCTCAGTGGGGTCAGGAGGATTCCAAGAGAGGGGTGCTATATAGGGGTAGTCATCCAGAACGCATGAACTGGACATAAAGATATATCAATAAGGGTTTTCATTCAGTATTCTAGACTAGGCGTTGACTTGGCTGTAGTGCTGAATTGAATCCTCTTACAAATTGGGGGCTCGTGCCGGACGTTTGGATTAGATCTATCACTTGTGCAGATTAATACAGCGTGCCAGCTGACCAGATACACATATCCGGTCGGAGCACACGCTGTGTTACGCTTTAAAGCACTCCTCAAAAGAACGCTCTAAGAAAAAGGTCTGTTTTGCAAAAATAAAATACTAATTTCTGTAAGTCAGGACAGAGACCAGTCTCTAGAATGACGACCTTGGTAGATATGAAAATAGCCAGAGAGCACTTCTTACATAAGTTATTTGTGAGAGGTGAGTGGACTCACCAGGACCGCATGGTCTGGTTGCAGGCCATCACGCAACAGGTCACGGAAACAGGGTCAGATATATGGAGAGATCAGGGTCCCTTACATGTGGCCCTGAGTGAACTATACATGGCTCCTAAAGCTAAGGATGAACAAGACAAGATGGTTAGGATAGCGGCATACCTGTACCTATATATGGGAGACATGCAGGATAAATGTACTGAAAGCCAAGATCTGGCGAATAAGCGACAGATGGCGTTAGAGAAGGTCCAATCTGACCTGGTCTCTTCTGAGCAGAGGCTGCAGGGGAGCCAGGAGTCAGAAAATGAGAGTAGACAGCACATCATTAAAATAAAGAGGGACATGGACATCCTGCAACAGGAAAAGGCTGACCAGGATACCAGATTTCTGGCCTTGCAGAAGGAGTACCAAGAAGGTTTGGACTCCCTACTGCAGAGCCAGAAAAAGCTGGAGCAACAGTTAGACTTCAATAGGGCATGTGCTGAGCAGGTAGTCACCCTGCAAAGCCACCTAGATAGGGAGAAGGCAGAGAGCAATAAACTGATTTTGAAAGACCTGGATACTCAGGCAGAATTTGACCAGGAGCGCCAGAAAGCTGGTGCCTTCCAAAGGCAAAGTGACGACCTGGCGGCACAGATGCAGGCTCTTAGTCAGGAAAGGGATACCTTAGGCCAGGAAGTCTGCCACTTAAAAAGGAAAATGGAAGAAAATCACCTGGCCCTCCAGGGACTGGGTGACTTCCAAAAAGAACACCATAACCTGTTAGAGCACACCAGGAAGGTGGAGGATGCTCTGGCAAGAAAGGAGCAGGCCAATAGGGACACAGCTCAGGAGGTAACCCTCCTGCAGCAAAGACTGGCCCAGTGCTCCAGGACCAATCAGGAAACGCAGAGAGAGAATGAGGCTCTCTGCGAGCACAATGATAGGCTCCAACAACAGGTAGCGATGCAAGGGAGACTGATAGAGTCTAGTAAGGCCTTAACTGAGGAATTGAAGGCACAGGCTCTTGCATTACAACAGGGAGCAGGGGCGGATAGAGATGAGGTTCGGTGGGAAAGAGAAACTCCTGAGCATAACTCCAGGAGCCCTAGTACCAGAGGCCTTTATTTCTCTCAGTCCCTGGACTCTGCCACCCCCATGTCCCCTGGCGCACATGAGCACAGGGCCACAGGGATGGCAGATTACTATCCAGCCAGAAGCATGGGGCTCATAGGCCAGTACCACCCAGGAATGGAGGGGCGGGCATCCGGGTATGGGCACCCAAGCACAGTGCAATTTGATGGGGAACCCCAGGTGAGTAGGCCCATTAAGGGCATCCTGAAAACCTCTGCCCAGTTAGGTCAGTGGGGGGGGTACCCATCAAATACTGGCAGGAAGGAGGGATCTGAAGACTCCTCTGAGCACCACAGGAAACAGGAGACCAGGTCCCCACATTCTGCCAGCCATTCCCAGGCTCGCAGAATCCAGGAAAACCTGGAAGATCTGACGTGAACCTCTGGGAGCAGTGCCTCTGAGTCCGAAGATGAATGGACCAGGGTTACCCGAACCAAAAGGGCCAGTAAGTCAAAAAGGGCCTTGCTTAAGGACCCCTTAAAGCAGATTAAGGCGATCAGGAGCGTCATCACGCCTTACCATAAGAACGCTAAGTATTCTGTTTGGGAGCACTTAGAGTTGTTTGAGCAAATGATGGAGACTTTCCATTTGAAGGACAGCCAAAGCTGTATCCAATATGTAAAGTGGACATTCTCCCCAGAGTACTCCAGTTTCTTTGCAGGGCTGGAGGACCAAAAACATTCCAGGTGGTCCACCTATAGGGCGGCCATATTAAAACATTTTTCTGTTCACAGAAATCCCCAAGAGGCTCGCAAGGCAGCCTACAATTTACAATTTGGGGAGGATCAGGCCCCACAAGAATTTGTGCAGGAGTTAAAGCGTGCTTTTGCACAGACCACAAGAAGGGTGCGCACGGATAGCAGAGAATTTGTTAATACTTATTTCCATGCCTTGCCCAAATACATAATGACCCAGCTCGTGAGAGATTTTCATGAGAAAAGATCTTTAGAATGGGTCATTGAACAAGCCACCCGCATCTACGAGGTGCAGAAACCGGTGGAAAACAAAAACCAGCCCAAAAACCCCAAAACTAACAGCACCCCTGCTGCTGCCAAGGTGGCAGAGGTAAAGGTCACCCCGTTTTAGAGTTGGAGATGGGGGGGCCTAAAAACCTACCTGCACCTAATAATGCTAGGCCCAGAAGGTCCTCGGGCCAGTCACAGACTGGGAGCCAGGGAGGCAGCCCCACAAATGGGGTCCCTCGCTCTCCTGACTATGTAAGTCCGCGTTACAAGGGAAGTCGACCCATCCTGGGTTTTGTGTGGACTCCTCCAGCCCAAGGGGGGGGAATCCAGCCAAGCACCTAACCCAGGGAACTTCCCTCCTAACTTCCCACCGGAGGGCAGAAATTCTCCAAATCCTGGGCAGAACTTTTTCCCCAGGTATCCACCCAACTTTCAGCCCCAAAACCATCCATCCTTCTT
Organism: Ambystoma mexicanum; assembly: GCF_040938575.1. Taxonomy (NCBI): domain Eukaryota; kingdom Metazoa; phylum Chordata; class Amphibia; order Caudata; family Ambystomatidae; genus Ambystoma; species Ambystoma mexicanum. The sequence goes on from NC_090924.1 coordinate 658,329,648, forward strand.
TCCCCAATTCCCTGAGCCCAGACCACTGAATCCGGGAGAGGGGAGGCCAAGGGTGGAGGGGTACCCAAATCTTCCCAACCCGGGGTATTACCAGAGGAGGGACAGCTACCCTTCCCGGGATCAGCCCAGGGGAGAAAACAGGGCCCCGTATCAGCCTGAGCGGGTTTCCCAGTTAGAGCGCCAGGTTCAAAACATGGCGCGGGATCTGGGTCACATACTGAGGGCTCAGCAGAACCCTCAGATGGGCGTGCCGGCGCAGAACACACCCAACTCTGGACCTGGTGCTCCAGAACAATGACGGGGGCAGCACCCCGATAACTCACCGGTTCCCAGGGAGGAGGCACAAAGGGAAGGGGGGTGTAAAGCCTTGGAGGAAGCTTCCTTCCTCACTTGTAAACAGCCCCTGGAAACCCAGGAACCGGAAACAAAATCTCCTGCCCCTGAAAGTCTGCCTCCTAAGGAGCAGAGGGGTGGTAGGAGAAACAAAAGACCCAAACAGACTCAGTTTGAGGAGGAGGTACAGATCTTCCAATTTGAGGGAGAGGGATCCTCAGAGGATCCTGGGAAAAGGATCTTCTCCTTCAGAGAGGGGGGAACTCCTCCCAAAGAAAAATGGGTCCCTAGGGATGCAAATCCAGACTGGGGAGATGTGGAGACTGAGCTACCGCCGCCCACCATCTCATCCCAGAACCAACAGCAAGAAAATCCCCTGGTTCAAACCCATCCTGATGACTGCCTCCAAAAAGGGGGGGGCGGCCCGGAACCGGAACCCGGGGAACCCACCATGGCTCTGATCTCCAGTTGCCAACTTTTTCTTTCAGATTCCCAAGGCTCTCCACAGAATTCTGCCCAAATTTCTTCTCTTGCAATGTCTAAAACCAGAAAGTTAGCCCACCAGTTGTCCAAAAATGTGCATTATCTGTGCCCCCTTGAGGAGAAGGAGGGAAGATACTATGCCCCGGTACAAGTACAGGGGCAGGGTACAATTTTGGCACTGGTGGACACTGGATCTCAAGCTACCCTTCTGTCCAGAAGGGCCTTTGATGAACTGAATGCAGGAAGGGGAGGGAATTACCAAATTCCTCTCACCTCACTTCCTGGACAACTCCAGAACTTTGACGGGAAGGAAATTCCCGTCGAGGGGACAGCAGACTTGGACATTAAAATTGGGCGACACAAGTTGAAACACCCGGTCATAGTTGTGACTCCAGAGGGCACCCCTTGTTTACTAGGGAATGACCTCCTGAGAAGGTTGTCACCCCTAATAGATTGTGTAAACAAGGTCCTCTGGACCCAGACTAGCCGACCAATAAAATTAAAACAGAGTGTCAACCATGTTAGTTTAAGCGGCACCTGCCACATGGTTGAACAAAAATCTGACCAAGTAGAATTTCACTTCCAGAATAGCCAAATTCCAGACGTGACAGTAATAGCAGTAGGACAACAGACTGGTGATGGAGGGTCCTCTCTATTTCTGAAAATCAACCTTCCTTCCAGTCTAAAGTGGTACTCCACGCTGGAGGGAAACACTCTGAGATTCTATACTAATCCACAATCAGAAACTCCCACTCCTATAGTCCAGAAAGATGTGAAATCAGCTCAGAGCCTGGCTGATATTCAGCAAATTGGAGAGCAGTTGTTCATCCCTGTCCAATTAAATGATGGGAAGGACTCTGTTCTCGCTCGAGTGTGTGTGAACAATGGTAAGAGCTTCATCAGCGAAGCCATGTTCCGCCAACTCCCAAAAGATCCAGCCATTCCCACATTCAAACTGATAGACAAATGGGAAATGGACCTGGAAGCACCTAATTCCAAACATCTCCTGCCAAGCAGGTGTATGCTCAAAATCTCTATTGGCAACAAGAGCATAGTCCATAATTGTTGGGTCGTGCGAGACGTCACTGCCGCCTTTTACTTAGGCAGTGACATTCTCAATCGCTTTGCCATTAGTTTGGACCTAATAAACTTCAAAGCTTGGTCCCGATTAGCGGATAATCCCATGGGCTTTGACGATCCAGAAAAAGCATTTAGGTCAGCTCAATTGCTACCTTATGCAGTTGAAATTCAGATCAAAGAGGAAGTCACCATCCCAGAAAGGACCCGACAATTCTCCCTGGAAGTGAAAGTTAAAAGAGGACAATATTTGCAAAACCCTGATGCTTACATACATCTAAGCGCTTCTCTCCAACAGCAAGGGTTGGGGGTAAACCCAACACCATTAGTCAACATAGAACATGACACCATTCCAATAGAGGTGGATAACAGCGACGTAAAGAGTATTACTCTAGCCGCAGGCACCATTATTGGAATGGCGGTTGATGACCGACATTTCTCCATTGATCTTGGAAATGAACTGTTAGGGCCAATCCCCAAGGACTGCTTTGACAGTGACAGTGATGACAATACAACACCAGACAGGATTTTTACCCGGCATGGGGGGAACTTCCTGGTGTACACTTCCTGCCCCTATGGTAAGGAAGATGTGACTTGTGACTTCAGGAGAGATGAGGTGATTTTCCAAGTCCATGAGGGCTGCCTTTCCCACCTGAAGCCTCCAGTCCAAATCAGCACTCTGACCAGGGACTTCTCCACCCAGCTGGAGGAGGCCGCTGAAATAGCCAAACCAGAAGTCTTTCCAGGCTTCAGGCAGATGGTGGAAGAGAGAGTCAACCTAGCTGATGCCTGTGTGACTCTGGAACAAAAGCAAAAGTTGAAACAAGTTTTCTTGGATTTCCAAGATCTCTTTGCGGTAGACTCATATGACTGTGGCCGCACCGACATCCACACAACAACAATCCCCACGGATCCTGGCATGACTCATGTGTTTGTGAAGCAATATCGCTTGCCTCTCGCATCAATGGAGTCCCTTACTGAAATAATTAAGAACCTTGAGTCCCGGGGAATAATCTGTCCAGTCCACAGCACCTTCAATAATCCGGTGCTGGGAATATTGAAGCCAAACGGCCAGTGGAGACTCTGCGCCGACCTCAGGGAGCTCAACAAACGGGTCCATACTTCCCGATGGCCTCTGCCCTACATTGACCAAGGGCTGGCCCAGATCCAGGGGTCACAGGTATTCACTGCAATAGACCTGACCAATGGATACTGGACCGTGCCTGTCAGCAGGGAGGACCAATACAAGCTGGCTTTTACCTTTGGGGGCCAGCAGTATACATGGACCCGGACTCCCTTCGGATACCTTAGCTCCGGTAATGAGTTCAACATTTTCCTACATAAGGCCATGCCCGACCTGGGTGCGAGGGGTAACCTGGCTTATGTAGATGATGTCCTCATCAAAAGTTCATTTGTGGAGGAACACATAGCGGAGATCCGTTATGTTCTGACCCAGTTGAGGGCCGCCGGAGCAAAACTTTCCTTTCAGAAAGCACAGTGGTGTAGAACCCGTGTTAATTTCTTGGGGCATGAGATTACTCCTCAGGGTCTCTGTCCCCAGGAAAAGAAAGTGGAAGCACTTCAGAAACTGAAAGACCCCACAACTCTGCGGGAACTAAGGAGCCTCCTTGGACTGACTAATTACAGCAGAAAGTTCATTGAGGGCTACGCAGAGATCACCAGACCCCTGATTTATCTCTTGAAGGGGGGGGACAAGTGGGAATGGGGTCCAGAACAATCCGAGGCAGTAAGACAACTCAAAAGAAGCCTCTCACAAGCGCCTTGCCTAGCTTACCCTGTCAGAAACAAGGAGTTCTTCCTGGAGACAGGGTTCTCTAATACGTGCTTGACAGCAGTATTATACCAAAAGCATGACAAGGTCAATAAAGTAATCTCCTATGCGAGCAAAACTTTATCCTCTGTGGAGGAAAAATTCAACGATTGTGAGAAGGCACTCCTGGCAACGGTGTGGGCATTGAAGAATTACCGGCCGTTTATCCAGGGGGAACACATCATAGTGGAGACTCCACACCAGCCTCTGCAATATCTCCAAAGTGACAGAATCCGGGCCGGAAATGTGAGTAATTCCCGAATTACTTCCTGGATTCTGTCAATGCAAGGCTTTCCTGTGGAGGTCAGATATGGCCAAAACAAGAAGAGTCCCCTCGCGCAAGGTCTGGCTGACTTGCATGATTGTGCCAGAGAAAACTGTCTCGAGGACGAAAGTCTAAAAATCAAGGACAACACGGAGGCATACCTTAATTCCCCACACAAAGTCTTTGAAGAGGACAAGTGTGAGGGAATGCCCACTGTCTATGTGGATGGATGCTCTTACCATGTTGACAACGACGGGGAGAAAGAACTGGTGGCTGGCGTAGGGAATGCATGGGTGAATGAGTCCCCAGAACCCTCCGCTGGATACAAAATTGGTCCCCGAAGTAGTCAGGTGGCAGAATTGATGGCTGTGCATCAGGCCATCCTCACTGCTGTCCAGCATCAACTCCACGAACTGGTCATAATCACAGATTCGGATTATGTACGGAACGGGTTCGTGGAGCACCTGGTTAATTGGAAAACCAGAGGCATGTTATGTGCTAACAACAAACCCTTGAAACATGGGAAGTTGATCCAAAACATTGATGATCTGGTCACCTCGAATGAGATGACCATCTATTGGAAAAAGATCAAGGGTCATTCCAAAGTAGAGGGACCAGACAAAACTGGAAACGACTTAGCTGATCAGCTGGCCAAAACCGGGGCCATCCAAGGGGATCTAATTGAGATTGAGTCCCTGTTGGGGGAAATCCAGGTCACTGCTATCACTAGGTCCCAGACAAATGCTCACAACGACCTTTCAATTGCACAATGGAGTAAGGAGACCCCTGATGCTGATTTGATTACAGCTCAGAAGGGGGATCCAGTTATTGGTAAGTTTTACCAACACCTTGAGGACCCTGAGAACTTTCCCCTGACGGATACCGATTACATTGGGAAAGAGGACCTAAGAGTGTTGATGAAATGTCCAAAAATGTTCCGGATCCAAGACGGTTTGCTGGTAAGGAAATCCAAAGCTGGCCACGATCAGTGGATGGTTCCTACCTCATTCCGAAGCTTGATGTTAAGTCACGCCCATGATGCGGCCACCGCCGGTCATAGGGGGTTTCACACAACATTGGAAATCTTAAGAGAGGTTGCATACTGGCCACACATGGGGCAGGACCTCGACCAATACTTGAAGGGGTGTCTTGTGTGTGCACAATTTCAGCCATCATCCCTCACACACCGTGCGCCTCTCCAAAAGCGGGGGATGACACTGCCATGGTCAGATTTACAAATCGACTTTGTAGGCCCCGTGATTCGCTCTGCTAGGGGGAATAAGTACATGTTGACTGTGACATGCTTGTTTACCAAGTGGGTGGAATGTCTCCCAGCCCCAAATTGCAAGGCAGAAACCGCAGCTGCCCTGATGATTAACCATATCTTTTCCCGTTTTGGTCTACCTCAAAGGATTGAGTCAGACAGGGGTAGCCACTTCACCAGTGAAGTAATGACAAAGATGTGGGAGATACTGGGGGTCAAAAGAAAGTTGCATATTGCTTACCGGCCAGCTTCTTCTGGGGCAGTAGAGAGATATAACCGAACCATTGTGAGCATATTAAAGAAGTTTGTGGCAGATTCTGGGCCAAGTTGGGATATCCGATTACCTCTGGTCCTAATGGCCATCAGATCTACCCCTTCATCTGCAACCAAAATGTCACCATTTGAGTTGATGACTGGACGCAAGATGGTGCTTCCTCAGCATTTGCTCTACAGGACCCAAACGCAGACACTGATAAATGCCTCCACTACTCATGAGTATGTGGAGAATTTAAGGAAACACCTCCAACATGCTTTTGCTTACGCTCAGCGGAATCTAGAAAGATCAGCTGATAGCATGAAGACCCACTATGACCTGAAGACTTCCAGGAAGGAATATCAGGTGGGGGACCGGGTCTATCTATACAACTTCCAAAGGAACCAGGCCAAGCAGCGCAAATTTTTGCCTACATGGAAGGGACCCTTTGAGATCATCGACAAGATCTCCCCTGTGGCCTACAAAATCCACATCCCCAAAGGTCCTTTGGCAGCGGGGGAAGACAAGTGGGTCCACATAAACCAGTTGAAATGTTGCCATCCCAGGCACACTCTGCAACAACTGGAGGAATCCTCTGGAATCCTAGCGGGTACTGTCTCAGACTAATTCAGTTCCAACCATAAAACATACCACATCTAGTCTCTAAAATATTGTGATTTGCATGAAACTGTCTCTTAGTTGTACTGTTTTTTTTTTCAAAATAAGAATGTAATGTTTTGTTATGATGAAATGCATATGCTGCCCCACTATCTCAACAGTGGTGGAAAAATGTCTATGAATAGGTATTGCCGCTCTTCCTTTGTCGTCCTAGGAGAAAGAAAACCTGGAGACGGGACAAGGAGGACGATCCGGAGACTGGGAGGATGACGCAAGGGGGCCCAGTGTACCGCCCAATATTCCCATCAGGACCGGCGAGGAGAACCGATCGATCCGACCGGATGGAGAAAAAGATGCTGAACTGTGCCATCTATTGGAAGAAGATGAGGAAACATCCCAGGTCTTGCGAGTCCCATCAGTGAAACAGAATGGCCATCGCAAGAGGGGGGCTTGTGGGATGTTTTTATCCACGCATCCAAGCCCTACCTCAAAACTGTGCAGTACTGACTTTGAAAACATCATGATGGCCAGAGCTTCCCAGAAAATGCACAGGGAAATGCATGAAAAATAGGCTGCCACTCATTTTTGCCGATGTTATGGGCACAGAAGGACACTGCCTAAAACCACCATTGGACTACCCACACAGTAGTCTGAAACCATTGGGAATGGCAATGCTGATTGCCAAAAGCAAACCCATAACTTTTGTGAATTCATTTTCTTAAATCCCAAAAAAGGGGTGCAGTACCAGTACTCACCACTATCAGAAAGCCGGCGTTTTAAAACAACACCAGATTTTACTTTTTTGTAGAAAACTGAATAAATGAACCCAAAACATGCCAAAGAAAGACTTACTGAGAGGTGGATCCAATGTAAAGTTATATTCTGAAGTGACTTGAAGGTTTATAACAAGACTGGCTGAGCTGTGGATTTCAGCAGTTTAAGTAAATTTGGACTGAAAGACACTAAAAATCTAAATGTTTAAAAGAAATGAGTGACCTATTTCTGAGTGTCACATAGGTTGCAATTGTTTAAATGTCATAGTTTTAAACTTAGAATCAGCATTCTAGCTGCATATGTAAAATTGTTAGTTGTATTTGAATGCAGAAAACTGGGGAACAGAAATGACATGTAGCTAAAAACTGTCTTAAAGAGATTCCAATTTTGCCTGGAAACTACCCCCCATCAGGAGTGAAACTTGAGTCACAGCTGTATTCCCAGGCCTATCTGCCTTTTGCTGGCCACACTAAGGATATCTTTTCAGTGTGGAGGCTGATCCTTATGTTGGTACCATTTAATGGGTGACCTCAGAGGATGGATTTCACAGAAGATTCCTCATAATGTATGGGGGCTCCTGTCCTTAGGCATGGGGTGCCTGGGGCTGTTGTCCATTTCAGAGACGATTGTGTGATTTCATAAAAACTTGGGGCCACATTTCAGTGAGGAACTATTTTTACTTTTTATTCGACCTTCATAAGAAGTGTGTGGTCCCTGAGTTATACGTCACTCGGTAGTATTTCAAGAGTGAGGTTTTTGTAGGAGAAATTTAAACTTTAAAAGCAACGAACTTCGTCCATAGTGCAGAGTTATATGGTGTTGTTCACAGGGTATCCCGAGTTGGTTTTTGGAATATCCTTAGTTAAAAAGTGGTCGACCGGTTTCGATGAATTTAATTGATCATCTTCTTCAGGACCTTGATTTTGGCTTGTCTCTAGGAGATCAGGGGTATGGAAGGGGCACCGTCATCCCTTTTACCTAAGAGAAATCAAACCGAAATGGGTTTTAAATCTTGAGGTCACAGTGGTTCTTGAAGTTTTATTCTGTGGTATTTTCTATTAACTTAATACAATTAAATTGATATGCTAGCATTTTTTGACAGTCATTTGGCTATTTAGGCTAAAATGGACATAGAAGGCAGCTGGTGATTACCTCATATATAGTAACTGACAGCCGGGTCTTTTTTGTCATGCGTGACTCCAGTCCTGTAAGACATTAACAAGGTGTTTTTTATAAGACAAAAGCCTACGTGAGGCTGTATCATAAATGAGTTGTAATACAATTATAGGAGTGTCTAGTACCGTCTGATTTGGGGTTGACAGACGAAGCGCTGGTGTGCATTCATATCTCTGTGTTTACTTCCAAATGCGGTTCGCGGTATAGTGCGGGGAAACCCTTTGTTCTAAGAAGCGCCACTTTCTTGTAAAGAGGTGCTGTCCCAGTACCAGGCGCTTATGCCGTGTGGGAATACATCTGCCCACATTCATGCATCTGCCCACATAAAGACTCTACATGAAAAACATGTACATGCGCGGTGAATAGGTCTACATCCCAGTCCAAGATACCGGTCGCGGCTGGTATCCCAATAATAGTTCGCCGTCATGCGCGAGTGATCTTAATTCTGAAAGGGCCACGAGTGTTGACGCGTAAATCGCGTTCGACTTGGAATTCACTCACCGTGTGGCACAAATGCTTGCTGGTGTCTGTGAGACGCCGAAGGAGTTGTTCAGTTTTAGCAACCGTTGCCCAGCAACGGCGGCATTTATACGTTGGCCATTTTTGCTGTTGATGATCCTCATTTTTGGGGGCCATCTTAGAGTGACTAGAGTTACATTTAAGGGGTATGCATTTTTGCACGGGCGGTTTAAGTGCGGGCTGCAAAGTAGCTGATGCAGTAGCCTTACTTTCTTAGGACTCCTGTATTCATTATGGCAATCCTTTTTTTTTAAAAAAAATATATATACAGTGGTCTCATTCCCTTATTAGTTTTTAGAAGGGGGGAAAAAAGCAAAGACAGTTTGTTATTCTAAGCAATATCCAAATTGTATTTTTGCCACCTACATATGTATTCGCCTTCTGTCTTCATCAAGGAAGCTGGGCAGGGGACTAGGCGTAATTGCGATTCCTTATTTTGCGTGGCTTGGTGATTGAGTTATGTATAGGGGCGGGCGCAGGGCGGGGCCTCAGCACTACTTGACTGCGGAGAGGAGGTTCCACATATGTAGGGGGTGTACATTATCGTTTCTCAGGTGTATCCCCAATAAGCGGAATCCCATATTGAGTTTCCTGTCATGCTTCTTCGTCTCTTTTTTGAACAATATCTTCATTTCATTAGGGCCAGGCTGTTCCACTGGATTTCTTCATTGAGTCCATTTTTCTCTGTATTGAGTCTAAAAATCCAGAGTTGTTCTCGTTTCAGGAGCATTTTTCCGAAATCCCCTCCCCTTCTGGGTGGGGTTAGTTTTTCCAAGATGGTCCATGTGAAGTCTTCTTGTTTGTGACCTTTTTTCACGAAATGGTTCACAAGGGGGGCTGTCAGTTTTTTTGTACGAATACATGATTTGTGTTCAATAAGTCTAGTTTTTACTTCTCTCGTTGTCATGCCTACATATCGTAGGGTGCATGGGCACGTGATGAGGTAGATTACCCCTTTGGATTTGCAATTGGTGAAACTCCTCTGTTGCCATGGTGTGTGCCATCCGATCTCGATCGATTTGCTGCGTGTGGTTTGGGCGCACATTGAGCACCCTCCACATGGTGTGTGTCCCATTGGCTTGTTGGCTCCCCAGATAGTATTCTCCGACTCATTGTTGCTTGGTTCTCTCATAGTGTGGACCAGACTGTCCCTTAGATTTCTACGTCTTTTGATGGCAAAGGACGGTAGAGGCAAGGAGCTGGCGCCTGTATTTAGGATGGGCCAAAGTTTTTTTATTTCTCTTTTGATGCGGTTGAACATGGGGGAATAACTCATTACTGCTGTTATTTCTTCTCTTTTTTCATCTTTTTTGTGTTGTTGGAGAGTAATTTCTCTCGGTATATTTCTTGCCCTTTTGTATGTGTCATTAATGATTCTTTTCGGATAGCCTCTTTTTTTCAGTTGTTTCTTGAGAGCTGCAGATTGTTCTTTGAAATCTTCCAATCTTGTACATGTCCTGCGGTACCGGAGGAATTGTCCAAATGGGAGATTATCCCTCAGGGCTTTCGGGTGATAGCTGTTGTATTGTAGTAGTGAATTCCTATCAGTGTCTTTTTTGTAGACCCGTGCCAGCAGTTCATTTCCTTGGTTTTTGATATGAAGGTCCAGGAAGTGTGTCTCTGTTCTGTTGGCCTCAATGGTGAATCTCAAGTGTGCATTACAGTTGTTCAGCCACTGGTGGAAGGCTGTGAGTTCTTGTTCAGACCCTTCAAATATCATGAGGACATCGTCGATGTACCTTTTCCAGACCTTTATTTTGTCCCGATAGGGATTTGTGTCTTCATATACGAATTCCTTTTCAAAATGTTCAACATAGAGATTAGCCAAACTAGGCGCAAAAGTTGCGCCCATTGCTGTCCCGGAAATCTGCTGAAAGAATACGTTTTCCAGAATGAAAAAGTTTCTAGTTAGGGCTATTCTAGCAAGTTCTGTGATGAAGCCCACATGTCCTGGGGTTAGACTCTGGTCATTAGTCAGGGTTCTTCTTACCATTTCCACTGTCTCCTGCTGAGGAATACTGGTATAGAGTGCTTCGATGTCCATTGTTACTAGCCATTGGTTAGTTCCATCAAAAGGGAGAGCAGTGAGCAGATTTAGTATGGCCGTTGAATCCTTTACATAGGATGTCATCTTGGGGATCCTGTCACGTAGGAATCTGTCTACATATTGGGACAGGGGTTCCAGGATCGAGTTGATTCCTGATACTATGGGTCTTCCAGGTATGGGAATTGTCCCTTTATGTACCTTTGGTAGTGCGTAAAACGCTGGCAGTCTAGGATGTGTTGGTGTGAGGAAAGCGGCTTCTTTTTCGTTAATGTGTTCCTCATTGAGTGCCTCCTCCACGATAGGTGCAATCAATCTTCGTAGAGATGGAGTAGGATCACAGGGAAGAGCTCTGTAACTGGTCTGATCTTGTACCAGAGTGTTGACCATCTGTTGGTAGTTTTGTGTGTCCATTAGGACCGTGGCTCCTCCCTTATCTGCTGGCTTGATTATTATTGTATCATCATTGGCCAATGTTTTTAAGGCCTCTGCTTCTGCTTTACTGTAGTTGTTGTGTACGAATTTGTGTTCTTTTTCCATTATTTCCACTTTTTTGATGAGTGCTTGTTCAAAAGTGTTGCACTCTGAGGTATTGCTTTCAGTGGGAGGAAAGAATTGTGAGGCCGGATGGAGGTCCGTAAATTTCCCAGTTTCTTTTTCCGTGGTTTCTTGAAAGAATTGTTTCAATCTTATTTTTCTGACCAGTTGTTTTATTTCGATTCTTGTTTGGAATGGGTCATATCGAGCAGTTGGTACAAAAGAGAGTCCTTTTTCTAGAATTTTTCTTTCTGCTTCTGTGAGTATATGTGATGACAGGTTCATGACTAGGGAAGGTTCGGTTGTTGGAATCCTTTGCCGCGACTGCGGGTTGTCATTGGGGAAAAGGGTTGCCACCGTGGCCTCCCTCGTTGGTTCCCTTGTTGGCCTAAAAAACGGACATTGTTGGTGCCTCGCCCTTGTCCCCAGGTGTTCCGAGGTTGGCCTGTTGTGGTTGATTGATGTTGTTGTGCCCTGAGGTCGTCATCTGAGCTCATACTAGAGTTGTTAGAGGAACCCGATCTGTTGCCTCTGACCTGTCTTCCACCCACTTGTTGGCTTTGTAGGAAAGCATTTTTCCTCGCTAGTTTCGCCTCTTCAGAGAAGTAGTTTTCCGTTGTGTATGGGTAGATTTTCTCGTGTGAGAAGGCTGACAGATCCTTTTTGAGTTTGCTGATCTTCCTTGTAAGATTTAGTTCATGGAATTCCTTCAATGATGTCTCGAGTGCTGCTAATTTAGTATTGTAAATCTCTAATGCGATATTGGCTTTGTTGGTATCTAATTTGGTTGGGATGTCCTTCATTAGTTTTTCTGAAACTGTCTTGGCTGTATTAATGATGAGAATTAGCCAATCTCTTGTGCATTTGTTAGCTATAAAGGACCAGTCTTTTCTAAATTGCAGGTCGTCTAGGAAGATTCTCGGTTCTATGTGTATGATGAGCCCACTGGGTGCTGCATGGGCTCTTAGATATTCTACCATTAGTGCACCATGCAGCTCTGTTCGTATTAGTTTTTTCCTTAGGGCTTCAATTTCATTCCATTCGTCGTTGTTTGTCAGGGCTTGTATTGTTGCATTTGTTCCAAGTAGGGAGGGGTTCGCTAGAATGCCTTCCACAAGATCTTCTGAAAATGCCAGGTAATTATTTTCTGCCATTTTTTTATTATTTGGTGGTTTAAAAAAATATGTCTTTTTTTAGCCAAAATTTCCAGACTGTTCCTTCTTGTTGTAGGTTATTTTTTGACCGGAGGAGTACTCCAGATCCGTTGTTATTTTAATACTTCCCAGCAGTCTAGTCGCCGCACTAAGATATACTGGATCACATTCAGGGAGGCATTTAGACTTCAAAATTTTTCCCGAAGTGTTATTCAAAACAATGTTTTTAGCACACAAAAACACTTATTGGGGTCCACCTTTTCAGTGTGGAGGCTGATCCTTATGTTGGTACCATTTAATGGGTGACCTCAGAGGATGGATTTCACAGAAGATTCCTCATAATGTATGGGGGCTCCTGTCCTTAGGCATGGGGTGCCTGGGGCTGTTGTCCATTTCAGAGACGATTGCACGGGTCTACAAAAAAGACACTGATAGGAATTCACTACTACAATACAACAGCTATCACCCGAAAGCCCTGAGGGATAATCTCCCATTTGGACAATTCCTCCGGTACCGCAGGACATGTACAAGATTGGAAGATTTCAAAGAACAATCTGCAGCTCTCAAGAAACAACTGAAAAAAAGAGGCTATCCGAAAAGAATCATTAATGACACATACAAAAGGGCAAGAAATATACCGAGAGAAATTACTCTCCAACAACACAAAAAAGATGAAAAAAGAGAAGAAATAACAGCAGTAATGAGTTATTCCCCCATGTTCAACCGCATCAAAAGAGAAATAAAAAAACTTTGGCCCATCCTAAATACAGGCGCCAGCTCCTTGCCTCTACCGTCCTTTGCCATCAAAAGACGTAGAAATCTAAGGGACAGTCTGGTCCACACTATGAGAGAACCAAGCAACAATGAGTCGGAGAATACTATCTGGGGAGCCAACAAGCCAATGGGACACACACCATGTGGAGGGTGCTCAATGTGCGCCCAAACCACACGCAGCAAATCGATCGAGATCGGATGGCACACACCATGGCAACAGAGGAGTTTCACCAATTGCAAATCCAAAGGGGTAATCTACCTCATCACGTGCCCATGCACCCTACGATATGTAGGCATGACAACGAGAGAAGTAAAAACTAGACTTATTGAACACAAATCATGTATTCGTACAAAAAAACTGACAGCCCCCCTTGTGAACCATTTCGTGAAAAAAGGTCACAAACAAGAAGACTTCACATGGACCATCTTGGAAAAACTAACCCCACCCAGAAGGGGAGGGGATTTCGGAAAAATGCTCCTGAAACGAGAACAACTCTGGATTTTTAGACTCAATACAGAGAAAAATGGACTCAATGAAGAAATCCAGTGGAACAGCCTGGCCCTAATGAAATGAAGATATTGTTCAAAAAAGAGACGAAGAAGCATGACAAGAAACTCAATATGGGATTCCGCTTATTGGGGATACACCTGAGAAACGATAATGTACACCCCCTACATATGTGGAACCTCCTCTCCGCAGTCAAGTAGTGCTGAGGCCCCGCCCTGCGCCCGCCCCTATACATAACTCAATCACCAAGCCACGCAAAATAAGGAATCGCAATTACGCCTAGTCCCCTGCCCAGCATCCTTGATGAAGACAGAAGGCGAATACATATGTAGGTGGCAAAAATACAATTTGGATATTGCTTAGAATAACAAACTGTCTTTGCTTTTTTCCCCCCTTCTAAAAACTAATAAGGGAATGAGACCACTGTATATATATTTAAAAAAAAAAAAAAAAAAAAAAAAAAAGGATTGCCATAATGAATACAGGAGTCATAAGAAAGTAAGGCTACTGCATCAGCTACTTTGCAGCCCGCACTTAAACCGCCCGTGCAAAAATGCATACCCCTTAAATGTAACTCTAGTCACTCTAAGATGGCCCCCAAAAATGAGGATCATCAACAGCAAAAACGGCCAACGTATAAATGCCGCCGTTGCTGGGCAACGGTTGCTAAAACTGAACAACTCCTTCGGCGTCTCACAGACACCAGCAAGCATTTGTGCCACACGGTGAGTGAATTCCAAGTCGAACGCGATTTACGCGTCAACACTCGTGGCCCTTTCAGAATTAAGATCACTCGCGCATGACCGCGAACTATAATTGGGATACCAGCCGCGCCCGCGACCGGTATCTTGGACTGGGATGTAGACCTATTCACCGCGCATGTACATGTTTTTCATGTAGAGTCTTTATGTGGGCAGATGCATGAATGTGGGCAGATGTATTCCCACACGGCATAAGCGCCTGGTACTGGGACAGCACCTCTTTACAAGAAAGTGGCGCTTCTTAGAACAAAGGGTTTCCCCGCACTATACCGCGGACCGCATTTGGAAGTAAACACAGAGATATGAATGCACACCAGCGCTTCGTCTGTCAACCCCAAATCAGACGGTACTAGACACTCCTATAATTGTATTACGACTCATTTATGATACAGCCTCACGTAGGCTTTTGTCTTATAAAAAACACCTTGTTAATGTCTTACAGGACTGGAGTCACGCATGACAAAAAAGACCCGGCTGTCAGTTACTATATATGAGGTAATCACCAGCTGCCTTCTATGTCCATTTTAGCCTAAATAGCCAAATGACTGTCAAAAAATGCTAGCATATCAATTTAATTGTATTAAGTTAATAGAAAATACCACAGAATAAAACTTCAAGAACCACTGTGACCTCAAGATTTAAAACCCATTTCGGTTTGATTTCTCTTAGGTAAAAGGGATGACGGTGCCCCTTCCATACCCCTGATCTCCTAGAGACAAGCCAAAATCAAGGTCCTGAAGAAGATGATCAATTAAATTCATCGAAACCGGTCGACCACTTTTTAACTAAGGATATTCCAAAAACCAACTCGGGATACCCTGTGAACAACACCATATAACTCTGCACTATGGACGAAGTTCGTTGCTTTTAAAGTTTAAATTTCTCCTACAAAAACCTCACTCTTGAAATACTACCGAGTGACGTATAACTCAGGGACCACACACTTCTTATGAAGGTCGAATAAAAAGTAAAAATAGTTCCTCACTGAAATGTGGCCCCAAGTTTTTATGAAATCACACAATCGTCTCTGAAATGGACAACAGCCCCAGGCACCCCATGCCTAAGGACAGGAGCCCCCATACATTATGAGGAATCTTCTGTGAAATCCATCCTCTGAGGTCACCCATTAAATGGTACCAACATAAGGATCAGCCTCCACACTGAAAAGGTGGACCCCAATGAGTGTTTTTGTGTGCTAAAAACATTGTTTTGAATAACACTTCGGGAAAAATTTTGAAGTCTAAATGCCTCCCTGAATGTGATCCAGTATATCTTAGTGCGGCGACTAGACTGCTGGGAAGTATTAAAATAACAACGGATCTGGAGTACTCCTCCGGTCAAAAAATAACCTACAACAAGAAGGAACAGTCTGGAAATTTTGGCTAAAAAAAGACATATTTTTTTAAACCACCAAATAATAAAAAAATGGCAGAAAATAATTACCTGGCATTTTCAGAAGATCTTGTGGAAGGCATTCTAGCGAACCCCTCCCTACTTGGAACAAATGCAACAATACAAGCCCTGACAAACAACGACGAATGGAATGAAATTGAAGCCCTAAGGAAAAAACTAATACGAACAGAGCTGCATGGTGCACTAATGGTAGAATATCTAAGAGCCCATGCAGCACCCAGTGGGCTCATCATACACATAGAACCGAGAATCTTCCTAGACGACCTGCAATTTAGAAAAGACTGGTCCTTTATAGCTAAAAAATGCACAAGAGATTGGCTAATTCTCATCATTAATACAGCCAAGACAGTTTCAGAAAAACTAATGAAGGACATCCAAACCAAATTAGATACCAACAAAGCCAATATCGCATTAGAGATTTACAATACTAAATTAGCAGCACTCGAGACATCATTGAAGGAATTCCATGAACTAAATCTTACAAGGAAGATCAACAAACTCAAAAAGGATCTGTCAGCCTTCTCACACGAGAAAATCTACCCATACACAACGGAAAACTACTTCTCTGAAGAGGCGAAACTAGCGAGGAAAAATGCTTTCCTACAAAGCCAACAAGTGGGTGGAAGACAGGTCAGAGGCAACAGATCGGGTTCCTCTAACAACTCTAGTATGAGCTCAGATGACGACCTCAGGGCACAACAACATCAAACAACCACAACAGGCCAACCTCGGAACACCTGGGGACAAGGGCGAGGCACCAACAATGTCCGTTTTTTAGGCCAACAAGGGAACCAACGAGGGAGGCCACGGTGGCAACCCTTTTCCCCAATGACAACCCGCAGTCGCGGCAAAGGATTCCAACAACCGAACCTTCCCTAGTCATGAACCTGTCATCACATATACTCACAGAAGCAGAAAGAAAAATTCTAGAAAAAGGACTCTCTTTTGTACCAACTGCTCGATATGACCCATTCCAAACAAGAATCGAAATAAAACAACTGGTCAGAAAAATAAGATTGAAACAATTCTTTCAAGAAACCACGGAAAAAGAAACTGGGAAATTTACGGACCTCCATCCGGCCTCACAATTCTTTCCTCCCACTGAAAGCAATACCTCAGAGTGCAACACTTTTGAACAAGCACTCATCAAAAAAGTGGAAATAATGGAAAAAGAACACAAATTCGTACACAACAACTACAGTAAAGCAGAAGCAGAGGCCTTAAAAACATTGGCCAATGATGATACAATAATAATCAAGCCAGCAGATAAGGGAGGAGCCACGGTCCTAATGGACACACAAAACTACCAACAGATGGTCAACACTCTGGTACAAGATCAGACCAGTTACAGAGCTCTTCCCTGTGATCCTACTCCATCTCTACGAAGATTGATTGCACCTATCGTGGAGGAGGCACTCAATGAGGAACACATTAACGAAAAAGAAGCCGCTTTCCTCACACCAACACATCCTAGACTGCCAGCGTTTTACGCACTACCAAAGGTACATAAAGGGACAATTCCCATACCTGGAAGACCCATAGTATCAGGAATCAACTCGATCCTGGAACCCCTGTCCCAATATGTAGACAGATTCCTACGTGACAGGATCCCCAAGATGACATCCTATGTAAAGGATTCAACGGCCATACTAAATCTGCTCACTGCTCTCCCTTTTGATGGAACTAACCAATGGCTAGTAACAATGGACATCGAAGCACTCTATACCAGTATTCCTCAGCAGGAGACAGTGGAAATGGTAAGAAGAACCCTGACTAATGACCAGAGTCTAACCCCAGGACATGTGGGCTTCATCACAGAACTTGCTAGAATAGCCCTAACTAGAAACTTTTTCATTCTGGAAAACGTATTCTTTCAGCAGATTTCCGGGACAGCAATGGGCGCAACTTTTGCGCCTAGTTTGGCTAATCTCTATGTTGAACATTTTGAAAAGGAATTCGTATATGAAGACACAAATCCCTATCGGGACAAAATAAAGGTCTGGAAAAGGTACATCGACGATGTCCTCATGATATTTGAAGGGTCTGAACAAGAACTCACAGCCTTCCACCAGTGGCTGAACAACTGTAATGCACACTTGAGATTCACCATTGAGGCCAACAGAACAGAGACACACTTCCTGGACCTTCATATCAAAAACCAAGGAAATGAACTGCTGGCACGGGTCTACAAAAAAGACACTGATAGGAATTCACTACTACAATACAACAGCTATCACCCGAAAGCCCTGAGGGATAATCTCCCATTTGGACAATTCCTCCGGTACCGCAGGACATGTACAAGATTGGAAGATTTCAAAGAACAATCTGCAGCTCTCAAGAAACAACTGAAAAAAAGAGGCTATCCGAAAAGAATCATTAATGACACATACAAAAGGGCAAGAAATATACCGAGAGAAATTACTCTCCAACAACACAAAAAAGATGAAAAAAGAGAAGAAATAACAGCAGTAATGAGTTATTCCCCCATGTTCAACCGCATCAAAAGAGAAATAAAAAAACTTTGGCCCATCCTAAATACAGGCGCCAGCTCCTTGCCTCTACCGTCCTTTGCCATCAAAAGACGTAGAAATCTAAGGGACAGTCTGGTCCACACTATGAGAGAACCAAGCAACAATGAGTCGGAGAATACTATCTGGGGAGCCAACAAGCCAATGGGACACACACCATGTGGAGGGTGCTCAATGTGCGCCCAAACCACACGCAGCAAATCGATCGAGATCGGATGGCACACACCATGGCAACAGAGGAGTTTCACCAATTGCAAATCCAAAGGGGTAATCTACCTCATCACGTGCCCATGCACCCTACGATATGTAGGCATGACAACGAGAGAAGTAAAAACTAGACTTATTGAACACAAATCATGTATTCGTACAAAAAAACTGACAGCCCCCCTTGTGAACCATTTCGTGAAAAAAGGTCACAAACAAGAAGACTTCACATGGACCATCTTGGAAAAACTAACCCCACCCAGAAGGGGAGGGGATTTCGGAAAAATGCTCCTGAAACGAGAACAACTCTGGATTTTTAGACTCAATACAGAGAAAAATGGACTCAATGAAGAAATCCAGTGGAACAGCCTGGCCCTAATGAAATGAAGATATTGTTCAAAAAAGAGACGAAGAAGCATGACAAGAAACTCAATATGGGATTGCGCTTATTGGGGATACACCTGAGAAACGATAATGTACACCCCCTACATATGTGGAACCTCCTCTCCGCAGTCAAGTAGTGCTGAGGCCCTGCCCTGCGCCCGCCCCTATACATAACTCAATCACCAAGCCACGCAAAATAAGGAATCGCAATTACGCCTAGTCCCCTGCCCAGCATCCTTGATGAAGACAGAAGGCGAATACATATGTAGGTGGCAAAAATACAATTTGGATATTGCTTAGAATAACAAACTGTCTTTGCTTTTTTCCCCCCTTCTAAAAACTAATAAGGGAATGAGACCACTGTATATATATTTTTTTTAAAAAAAAAAAGGATTGCCATAATGAATACAGGAGTCATAAGAAAGTAAGGCTACTGCATCAGCTACTTTGCAGCCCGCACTTAAACCGCCCGTGCAAAAATGCATACCCCTTAAATGTAACTCTAGTCACTCTAAGATGGCCCCCAAAAATGAGGATCATCAACAGCAAAAACGGCCAACGTATAAATGCCGCCGTTGCTGGGCAACGGTTGCTAAAACTGAACAACTCCTTCGGCGTCTCACAGACACCAGCAAGCATTTGTGCCACACGGTGAGTGAATTCCAAGTCGAACGCGATTTACGCGTCAACACTCGTGGCCCTTTCAGAATTAAGATCACTCGCGCATGACCGCGAACTATTATTGGGATACCAGCCGCGCCCGTGACCGGTATCTTGGACTGGGATGTAGACCTATTCACCGCGCATGTACATGTTTTTCATGTAGAGTCTTTATGTGGGCAGATGCATGAATGTGGGCAGATGTATTCCCACACGGCATAAGCGCCTGGTACTGGGACAGCACCTCTTTACAAGAAAGTGGCGCTTCTTAGAACAAAGGGTTTCCCCGCACTATACCGCGAACCGCATTTGGAAGTAAACACAGAGATATGAATGCACACCAGCGCTTCGTCTGTCAACCCCAAATCAGACGGTACTAGACACTCCTATAATTGTATTACGACTCATTTATGATACAGCCTCACGTAGGCTTTTGTCTTATAAAAAACACCTTGTTAATGTCTTACAGGACTGGAGTCACGCATGACAAAAAAGACCCGGCTGTCAGTTACTATATATGAGGTAATCACCAGCTGCCTTCTATTTCCATTTTAGCCTAAATAGCCAAATGACTGTCAAAAAATGCTAGCATATCAATTTAATTGTATTAAGTTAATAGAAAATACCACAGAATAAAACTTCAAGAACCACTGTGACCTCAAGATTTAAAACCCATT
Organism: Ambystoma mexicanum; assembly: GCF_040938575.1. Lineage (NCBI taxonomy): Eukaryota > Metazoa > Chordata > Amphibia > Caudata > Ambystomatidae > Ambystoma > Ambystoma mexicanum. Next base: position 658,349,885 of record NC_090924.1, read on the forward strand.
TCGGTTTGATTTCTCTTAGGTAAAAGGGATGACGGTGCCCCTTCCATACCCCTGATCTCCTAGAGACAAGCCAAAATCAAGGTCCTGAAGAAGATGATCAATTAAATTCATCGAAACCGGTCGACCACTTTTTAACTAAGGATATTCCAAAAACCAACTCGGGATACCCCGTGAACAACACCATATAACTCTGCACTATGGACGAAGTTCGTTGCTTTTAAAGTTTAAATTTCTCCTACAAAAACCTCACTCTTGAAATACTACCGAGTGACGTATAACTCAGGGACCACACACTTCTTATGAAGGTCGAATAAAAAGTAAAAATAGTTCCTCACTGAAATGTGGCCCCAAGTTTTTATGAAATCACACAATCGTCTCTGAAATGGACAACAGCCCCAGGCACCCCATGCCTAAGGACAGGAGCCCCCATACATTATGAGGAATCTTCTGTGAAATCCATCCTCTGAGGTCACCCATTAAATGGTACCAACATAAGGATCAGCCTCCACACTGAAAAGGTGGACCCCAATAAGTGTTTTTGTGTGCTAAAAACATTGTTTTGAATAACACTTCGGGAAAAATTTTGAAGTCTAAATGCCTCCCTGAATGTGATCCAGCACACTAAGGATATGCCATCTCTCTGATAATTGAATTAAGGGGAGCCCCCACAGAATACAGGAGCTCTGAACAAAGCCCTGTCCTGACTCAGGCAAATGTTTTATTGGCGGGAGTCGTAAATGGAGCTTCCTCCTGGAAGGAAAGGGGAGGGGCACTGCCTGTGAGAGCAAGCTGGCTTGGCAGAACTGGAAAAACCAGAAATTCAACCTTGTGCTGGGGGGAAACCACACCCCTTTGAGGCCAGAACATAACTCTAAAAAGATGAATAACTCATAGTACGGACTTGTGAAAATTATTTAAATGATACCATAATTCTTGTGATTTTTCTGCCCACATTTTAAGACGTGTTAGGACCCGGTGGTATGTTCAGGGGGGTTTTAGTGGAAAAGAGGATATTACTCAAAATGTGTGCATGTGAAAAATCTGACACTTCATCAATTAATGTCCATACTCCTTGCGCACATGTGTGTAAATTTGGGTTAATGTCCGATATTGCAAAATCAGTTAAAAAGTGAAATATGTTCCATTTCTGAATGCAAGCCCCCAGGAAGAGCAGAGTTTGAACAGGGGATACCTCCTGTGATATGTGAGGGGTGCATGTAATTTTAAACAAATGTGTACCTGTGCAAATATGTTTTTTGAGCAAATATAGATTGTGTGTAAAGTTGACAGGGGTGGGTTCTCTGTATCATAAACAGACCTCATCATGATGACACTTCATTTCATTCCCCCAATCAAGTGGAAGCGGATGAAGTGGCCAATGACAAGTGGAGAGGGGTAGGGTCTAGTGATGCTGCACACACACCCATTTTAAAAACAGATAAAAGCAGACAGACAGGACAGATAGAGACCTTCAAATCCATTTGCAGTTGGAAGCTCTTCCGGAAAATCCATACTTTACCTCCATCAATCTCTAGAGAAAGCTGTGCAGAAAGATCCAGACTTCAAATCCATCAGTCTCCAGAATCCAGAGAGAGAGAGAGCTGACCCAGATCACTGTGAAGTCCAGTCTAAAACCTGACCAGATCCGTGGCGAGGCCCATTCTAATTCAAGAATATAGTGTGAGTACCTAGCAGAACTGTGCAGAACCAATCTCTTAGTTAAAATAATATAATCCAAGCTATTTTAATCTAAGTAGAACTGCCTCCTAACTGTCACTTGTCATTTTCTAGTTGCTAGCTGTCACTTGTCTTTTTTGAACTTTAAAATTTCAAATCTGAAAAACGACCTTTATTTAATCGCTCATATCTCCGTGACCGTTTGTGCTAGAGACTTGCAGTAACTTTCCTCAGAAAGCTTAGAATCGTGGCTTTCCTACGAACCTAGAACCGCATTCCTACCCCCGATACTTTTGCCGCAATCGCGAAAAACGCACGCGCGAATTTTACCGCGATTTGCCAATTTCTCCACGTGTAAAAATCTGCTGCTGCTTGCCTTCCTTTGCAAAAATTTGTTTGCAACCTGACAACCATTATAGAGCATTGCTAAAGTGATCCTGAACTTATTCAAAGCATATACCACTCACCCTAAACTTCTAGAGGGAATTAAAAGCATTTTAGCATATTTTTCACTTCATTGCCAGCACATATAAAAGTATTTTGGGCCTGTGTTTTAAACTTCTGTAGTCCAAGCTTGCTGGGGTGAACTGAATCACTTTTGATTGCATTTCTGAGAACTGTGTGCTTCCTTCCATTTCCTTGCATTGCATAAAGGGGGGGAGTGGATTGCCAGAGAAAAGTGATTACATTGTTTTGTTGAAATCATATTGAGTATTTTCTGTACTGCCTTTCATTCAACATTGCATCCATTTGAACTCTATAAAGCATTCTCTATCACATTATTCTTCTGTCCCTACTTACCAGTGTGCTACCTTATCCATTTCATGTCAACTCCTTAGCGATTATAAAGAGGTGTGCTAGTGCCAGATTCTCCGTTGTTAATCTTTATCATATCAGATTAAGTGTGCTATTCAATTATTAATTTATTATAAAGCGTGATATATATATCTATTGTTTAAATTATCAAATAAACCTTTTAAACTTGCAAAACAGAACTACTTCTTGGCTCAGTGGGGTCAGGAGGATTCCAAGAGAGGGGTGTTATATAGGGTTAGTCATCCAGAACGCATGAACTGGACATAAAGATATATCAATAAGGGTTTTCATTCAGTATTCTAGACTAGGCGTTGACTTGGCTGTAGTGCTGAATTGAATCCTCTTACACATCACCTCTTTGTTTTTGCTTTGTCACCCCGAGTGGGACGGGTATGCCCAGACGTGGGTCCCGTGCCTGCTGGGCCTAGGGACCCAAGCTACTCCTCACTGATGAGGCCCAACAAGGCCGAACCATGTTTGGGGATGCTTGTGGTCTCGTGCAGAAGGGATGTGACCTAGCAGTTCGGGCTGGACTGCCCCTTTTGGGGTGGGACCAAGCCTGATTTGCATATGGTCTTTCCCCTTCTGTAATGGCTTGGCAGGTGAAGAACGATGGTCTGGAGGGTTGCCCAGAGCAATGCCAGTGGTTAAGATTCATTCTAACCCTTCCAGCCATTACCTCTTTGTTTTTGCTTTGTCACCCCGAGTGGGATGGGTATGACCAGACGTGGGTCTCGTGCCTGCTGGGCCTAGAGACCCAAGCTACTCCTCACTGATGAGGCCCAACAAGGCCGAAACATGTTTGGGGATGCTTGTGGTCTAGTGCAGAAGGGATGTGACCTAGCAGTTCGGGCTGGACTGCCCCTTTTGGGGTGGGAGCAAGCCTGATTTGCATATAGTCTTTCCCCTTCTGTAATGGCTTGGCAGGCGAAGAACGATGGTCTGGAGGGTTGCCCAGAGCAATGCAGTGGCTAAGATTCATTCTAACCCTTCCAGCCATCACCTCTTTGTTTTTGCTCTGATTTTGTTTCTTTGTAACTGTACAGTTTTAGAATAAAGATCTGTGAATCTTTATAAGCCTGTGTTTGGTGTATTTCCTTTTGGGGTACTCAGCCTCGATATTTCCTTTTGCTTTTACAGATGGCACCCGAATAGGGACCCTCAAGATTGATGCCATATCGTTGAAGGTTGACGCGGCTATCGGACTGAGATCGGACGGTGAAAAAGGGTGCCCCTTTCTTGGATGAGACGCGATACCTCAGCAGTACTGCACGACCGATCCCTGGACGGTGAGCACGCGGTCCGAGATTGCATCTTGACGAGGGTCCATATATCGTGCCAAAATCAGTAACCACGTGGGTTCTTTGATAGTTCTTTGAAATCCGATCGGACCTCCTTAGAATTTGATCAAGTGAGTCATGACCCGATTCTTAAGTATCCTGATAATTTGTTTTGGCGCATTGCACTCGCGAGTACAATTATTGACCAGGTAACACCAGTATTCTGATATGCCTGGGAAATTGTCTTCCTGCTACAGGGCGTTATTCTGCAGTGACAGACAATCTTTGGAATTTGGCTGACCGGCACCAATGGAGGGGTCACCGGCGTCTACTATGTACTGTAAGCACGGCATTGGTAGTATAGTGTTTACTGATATTTGGCACAGACAAACTAGACATGCTTCTGAACTTCAGTGACCAATCAATGGTAGTTTTGAAATTCCTCGCATAGAATACTTGGAATCTATATTGTTAAATAAAAAGGCTAGACCTGCAGCATTTGATGTATTACAGAATTGGAAGAAAAAAGCTTTGCAGCAACTTAAGAGTAGGGAAAAACATGCGTGCCGTCATATGACGAACGCTGAAAAAGCATTGTTATCTCATCAAAATATACAGTATGAGTCAGTTAGAAGTATGGCTAGGGCTTTTTCACTTGGTATCCAGAAAATGTATTCTTCTAAAGACTTTCATGTATCTGATGAGCTGATTGACAAACTTCTAAATGAACAAAGGCCTGGTGCCACTGCGCCACCTCCGTATGTTCCTCTTCCTGCTGTTTTGCCTCTTCCTGCTGTTATTCCTCCTCCCGTAGCTCCTCCTGCTCCTCCTATTGCTCCTCTTGTTGTTCCTCTTCCTCCGGCTGTTGTTCCTCCTCTTGTTGCTCCTCCACCTGCTCCTCTGCCTTTGCCTGCTGTTCCGGGTTTGGTGGGTTAGCCTGCTGTACCAGTGACAGTACCTGTATTGCCTAATGTACAAAATTTGCCTACTCTTCCTCTTCCAAGTGGTTCCGTACTGCTTGTAGTTGATTGGGGAGTGGGATCAAGGGTTGTAACTCGTAATACTCTGCCTCCAGAGAGAAAGCATGAATTGACTGCATGGGCTAGACATTACATGGAGAAGGGTGAACAAGCTGATATTTTTGCCACACTCTCTCACTTAGACAATTTTCCTGAGAAAAACTTTTTTATTGCAGGGTTGGGAATTCATTTACATATAATGTGGAACAGATTAAATGATATAGATCTCCCCCAAGGGTTGAGGGATCTAAATATTTTAGCATATTCAAGAGATACTGCAGAGAAAGTACATGAGCATGTCGAGAGGGTTTTTGAGCATAGAAGGGATTTGGAAACGTTGCGGAATGAAGATATTGATGGTGATAGTTTGGACACTATGTTAGTGCAGAAACGGTTCTTTCCTTGTCATAAATCGATAAATGAGGAAACACAAATTTGTACAATGGATACAATTAGTTGGATTTCAGACACGTCGATAACTCCCGTAGAAGTATATGCCATGTATAGTCAGTATACGCCAGAAATGCAGAGGAAAGTGACACAGGTAATAGTAGAATACCTGCAGGATGAATGTATAAAAAGAAAGATTTGTTGTCCCGCAGAATTATTGAATATGTATTAGAGAGCTTTTTAGTTTGACACTTCTTCAGCTGCTTTAGTGCTCAATACTGTGCGAATTGACAGGCTCAATACTGTGAGAATCGTGTCAACAATTAAAAAGAAAGAGTTGAAAAGAGAAAAGGCGACTTAAAAACAAAAGTCCTATTACAGCAAATTGTTAGAGGCCCTAGAGGGGGTAATTCACAGTTTAGGGGTCAGTATGTTCCACAGGGAAACGTGCCATTGGGTACTGTAAACATAAACCAGTGTGCTTATTGCAGACAAGAGGGTCATTGGCGTGCACAATGCCCGATCCTCCAGCAGAGGTCGAATAACTCATTTGGAAACATGAGTAGACGATCCAGAGGCCGCCCTGTGGCAGGGGGTCCTGGTAGAAGTCAGTTTTCGCAGGACTCGCAACAACCTTTTTCGCAGAATAATCAGGCACCAAGTGTGGATAACAGAAACATTTTTGATCATCCTTCTGCTGCTTACCCCTCAGAAGAACTTCCTTTTGATGACATTCTGTTTTGTTAGGATTGCCCGAAGCAGGGTTTGGAACCAACGCCTATTCCCATTAATCAGAAAGGTCCCTACGTTGAGGTGATTGTCGGAAATAGGAAACATCTATTTTTGATAGATACAGGGTCAAAAAAGTGTTCCATCGACCATTCACGGGTTCCAAACATTCTACTGTCAGGGCAAACCAATGTTTCTGTAGGGTTTTCTGGCACACCAGTAGTCTGTACGGTTTCTTCGCCGGTACCGATTACTTTGGGTCCATTTTCGGACCACTGTCCATTCCTTTTGACTACGAATTGTGGAGAGAATTTGTTGGGGTTGAATCTGTTGAAGGAATTAAATGCGGTAATTCATTGTTCTTCTGATGGAGTGCGTTTGACAATTTCACCACAGCAACTTTCTGTCTCTCAGTTCTTGACCAGACCTTTGCCGCCGGAATTCTGTGATGTTCTGGAGTGTTTGTGGGCAATTGATGATAATGATGTCGGTGTATTACAAATTGAACCTGTTAAAATTGTTTTGAAACATGGAGTAAAGTTGACACGTATTCCCCAGTATAAGATTTTGGTTGATGATGAGCAAGCTTTGAAATGCATAGTCTCTGATTTTGTGCATCGTGGGGTAATTGAGGAAATTGCAGGTAGTTTGTGCAATAGTCCGATTTTACCTGTGTACAAAAAAGGTGATAATGCAATTCCTTTTCGTTTAATTATTGATCTACGTGCCATTAATAAGATTGTTGCTCCACAATTTCCCATTGTGCCTGATGTGACGACAATATTGACTATGATTCCGGCTTCAGCTACTCACTTTAGTGTTGTGGACCTTAAGAACGCCTTCTTTAGTATTCCTATATACAAAGATAGTAGATACTTGTTTGTGTTCACCTTAGGGGGACGCTCGTTTACCTTCACCCGTGCGCCTCAAGGTTACACGGAGAGTCCTAGCACCTACAGTAGGGCTTTGAAAGAGCAGCTCGACACATTTGAGTTGCCCACCACGTGTACACTGCTTCAGTATGTAGACGATCTACTCTTAGCTGCCGACTCAGAGAGCGCCTGTAAGGAGGACACCGTGTTGTTGCTTATGCATCTAGCATGACATGGACACAAAGCTTCAGTTAGTATTGTCAACAGGAGGTCACCTATTTAGGCTATCTCCTGTCAAAGGAGGGAAGAAGGTTGACGCCTGAGCGGATAAAAATCATTTCTAGCATGTCTGCCCCAAATACACAGAAGGAAGTCAGAGCCTTGATAGGAATGGCTTCTTACTGTAGGCAGTGGATCCCCAATTTTTCGTTAACGATTAAACCAATGTTGGCTTTGGTGAAGAATGGCATTTCTTCGCCATTGCCGTGGAACTTGGAACACCAGCAAGCGTTTGATCTGCTCAAGACTGCAATGTGCTCTGCACCAGTTTTGGGCGCACCAAATTATGAAAAGGCCTTTGTGTTGTATGTGCATGAATGTGATGGATGTGCTTTTGCTGTATTAACGCAGGAACATGAAGGGAAGAATAGGCCGTGCGGCTACTTTTCTTCCGCCCTTGATCCTGTTGCATGCGCTTTGCCAAGATGTTTGAGAGCTGCTTGAGAGATGTTCGAGAGCTGTCGCTGCTGCTGCTGCGTCCATGAAACAGAGTGAGGGAATGGTCCTAGGCCATGCTTTAACCCTGATGGTACCTCACTCTGTAGATGTTCTATTAAACAGAACACAAATGAAACACCTCACCTCCGTACGATTAACGAGATACAAATTGATCTTGTTTGCACCGCACATCAAAATTCAGAGGTGGTGTGTCCTTAATCCGGCTGAACTTTTACCTTTCCCGCAAGGTACTGCTTGCAGTGATGAAGAGTCACATGACTGCCTTTACACCACAGAGCAAGAGACAAAAGGCAGAATCGATCTAAAAGATACTCCTTTGAACAATCCACAAGGGGAGCTGTTTTGTGATGGCTCCTGTTTCAAACTTCCGGATGGTACATGCACGGCTACTTATGAAATCACCACATTGAGCATGGTTGTGGAGACCAAAAGAATCATGCATATTTCCGTGCAGGCCGCAGAGATTATAGCATTAACCTGAACTTGTGAACTTCCCAAAGAGCTTACAGTAAATATATATACTGACAGTCAGTATGCCTTTGTGGTGGTTCACAACTTTGGCAGAATTTGGGCAGAAAGTGGTTTCCTGACCTCACATGGCACTAAAATTCAGTATTGGTCCTTGATAGTACAGTTACTCTCAGCGCTTGCACTCCCTACTCAGTTAGCAATTATGAAATGCACAGCACATCAGAAGATTATAGATAATGTGGGAAAAGGGAACGCTTTTGCTGACCAGATAGCTAAACAGACTGCCACTGATCTCTCTTCAGAAATGTATACTTCAAGGGAAGCCACAAATGCCTGTACTTTGGATGAGGGTATGGAATCTGTGAAAGACATCCAAGCTGATGCCACTTTAGAGGAATCTAAGAAATGGGCTGAGGGTTTGGCAAAATTGGATGATTACGGGTGTTGGGTGGACAATGTAGAAGGGAAATGGTTACTGCCAGATGCATACATTCCGATGATGGTCTCTATGGCTCATGGTCCCACCCATATCTGTGCGCGAAAAGTTACCAAAATGTTGCAAAATGTGTGGGTGAAAGATAAAATCTCCAAGGTCGCCGAGCACTTTGTCCAAAGCTGTATGATTTGCTTGCAGCATAATGTGGGAAAGGTCACATCGACTCCTAGAGGTAGCTTTGGTCCACCTTCTGTCCCCTTCGAGGTGCTACATTTTGACTTTATTGAAATGGAGCGTTGCAACAACTACAAATACGTGCTAGTGGTTGTCTGCGCTTTTAGTAAATGGGTTGAAGCCTTTCCTGTCAAAGATGCCACAGCTATGACAACGGCGAAGACCATGCTGAAGGAATATTCTCCTAGGTTTGGTTTTCCAAGAGTCATCTGGTCGGACAATGGTCCACATTTTATCGCTGCTGTAATTCTGCAAATATGCGCAGGATTATAGATCGATAAATGGTTCCATTCGGCTAGACACGATCAGAGTGCTGGTTTAGTAGAAAGACACAATGGCATCATCAAGAACAAGCTCGCTAAAACGTGTGCTGGTACCAAACTAAAATGGCCGATTGCCTTACCGATTGTGTTCTTGTCTATGAGAACGACCCCTCAGACTAAGACTGGGCTCTCTCCATTTGAGGTGGTCATGGGTAGGCCAGCTAACATTTGGAACCTGCCTAAGCCCCGCTTGCTACGTGATATTGAACATGTACTTCTTTCTGATTACTGTGGACAGTTAACTAAAAATCTGTATTTGATTTACCAACAGGTGCGAGAAGCTCTACCTGTTAGGTACGAGGGCCCAGGCCACAACATATGGCCAGGGAGCTGGGTCTTGATTAAAGTGTTTGAAAGATCATCTTGCCCCGCACCCCGTTGGCGGGGCCCACACCAAGTTCTCCTGGTCACACAGACCGCTGTGCGAGTAGAGGGCCGGAACCACTGGATACATGCGTCCCACATCAAGAGGATTCCCTTCCCTTTGCCACACGATACAGAAGACACAGAAACCCTTACCAGTACCGTAACCAACGATCACGAAGCATCAAACAGTATCGAGAGTGCGTCAGAGATTCTCCCTGAGCCCGTGGGCCTGGGGAAACAGCTGCTTCATCTCCACACTCTCCAACAAATTCTTTTGCACCATCGTCAAATTGTGTGTTAAATCCTGCTTTGAATCACCGCTTCCATCAGGAAGTAACAACACGTTGTTAGCAGATCACTCAGTACCAGGGATCACAAGGTACGATCTGCGTCCGAGGAGTGAGACTTACTGCACGGTTCGGCTGTGCCATCAAGGAAAAATCATCGAAGTGCTTGTCTTTTTGGCCTGATCTTTCATAAGTAAGGGGATTCTGTTGGCTAGGGTTTGGGAAAGGACTAAGAAAACGCTCGATCTGGAGATCGCCAGCAAATTGACTTTGGTGAATTTGTTTGAAGAAACAATGCCTGCAACTGCTCCCACTTGTATGGAACAGATAAGAGACTGTGTGACTGACTGTAATAATGAACAATCGAATGTGTGGGCCCCGAAAACATATTGTTGTCTTTTGATAATGTTAACTGGTTTCACAGCAGTCATTGCTTTAGGATTTTGGTATTTGGAAGAAGTACATCCGCTTGAAATTCTGTTACCCACTGAAAATATACCCACTGTTTCTACACCTTTCGTGCATCTGCACACTCTATCTCCTAGAGACTCTCACCACAGACAGAGTTACCATAACAATTCTCTATTACTTATCATGAATGCCACACATGCCATTTTTAACACGTCCAATTGCTGGGTCTGCTCGCATTTACCGGAACATGGGGATAACGGGCTGGGTTGGTATATTCATCCTTTACCTTTGACTACTGCATGCTATGCTTCTTTAAGGGCACTATTCTTTGGCCGATGGAACGATAGCATTTCGGCGAACTTTGATGGAACTGATTTGAATGACTTTGAAAAACGTGTTCTAATGCCCCTGGATGCTTACTCTTTGTGAATAGGAGCAAGCCTAATGTTGTTTCTATTTGGCCTTCTGATAGACTGTGCTGTCCTTTTTTTAATCTCTGATCTCTTTCAAGATGGCTCCTATAGGCAATAGGGATGCCACGCCACCTTCTTATACTGTTAACCACAGCCCCGATTCAGTTTCTTTCTGAATACAGAGGAATAGTACTCAGTCAATGGGTGATTTCAAGGGTTGCACCAACGTTGCCAACTCGACTAGTGAGGACAGACCTTTGTATGTAGGCGAACCTGTTTACTTTGTTTGCAGTGATATCACTTTTCCATAGTTACCGAGGGATTGGCAGGTAACTTGTTATTTAGGGATTCTGTTACCCGGGTGATACTTCAACACAAGTTCTGGGTGACGTAGCTAAATCCTTTGTACCATTTTGGGGGCAAATAGTGAACTCAGAGGATATCAGAAGACTAGCAAGAGTACTGGAGAGGACCATCAACCGGACCACTGACATACTCTATAACATGACTTTAGAACAAAAAGCAATAAGGTTAGTAGCACTTCAGAACCGGACGGCATTAGATGTAATCCTGGCAGAGCGTGGTGGGGTATGTAAATTAGTGGGGTCCGCTTGCTGCGTTTTTGCTCCAGATTCCTCCCCAATGATTTTTAAGGCAATACAAAATCTGCACGTCCTTAGTTCAGAAGTGCATGTTCCCGAGGGGAATTGGGATTTTAGCGCTAGGTTCTGGGACTTCTTGCGATCTTGGGGATGCAAGCTACTTTCGGTCTTGCTGATTATTTTAGGTATTCTTTTGTTTTTCTGTTGTTGTATACAATGTCTTCCTGGTATATGTTCGATGATGGGAGGATGTTGTGCACAAGCGATGGGTACATTAGGGCACAAAGTATACGCCCCAGAGGAAATGTCTAATGAATTTGTGCTGAAAGAAATCTCAGTATCTGACTTCATGGCGATCGATATCTCCGATAGTGATTCAGGATGCATGGACATTGAGACGTGGAGTTACTCGTAAAGTGACCAGAAGTAGTTTAGAGCTTGGCTTAGGCCAAAAGGAGGGTTTGTTAAATGGGATATCATATTGTGCCTCCTTTATTGTATATATTGGCCTAAACCCAGTTGCTCTGCGAAGAAAACCGCATTGCAAAGTTCTAATTTTAGATCGACTTCGCCGTCATTTTAGGTCCATCCACCATTTTGATGTCCATTTCAAAGTAACTCTGTGTTCTAAAATGGTGGACAGTGTTTCCCGCTTGTAACTAAGCTGTCCTGCACTTCGTACGTTAGTTAATGTGTAAATTGTCCATTGGCCCAATTTTTGGGTTGAGTAAAGAGACCTTGTCCCATGCCTGACTTGTAGACAGAGGATTGATTGCGCCAATGAGTCTGATCCACGCACATACATCGACCACAATGTAGAACAAATACTGAACATGGACACTGGCTGAACTGCATTGTAAAGGATATTTGTTAAGGTTTATTGTTAAATCCAAGAATACACTGTTGCCATTGTAACTTGTTTGTATGTGAATTGAGGATGATCCATGTGCATATTGTCGGACAAGCCAGAAGTGAACTCGGCACGAACTCTAGACCATGGATTATTAACTTGCAGAGGGGATGGACATTATGGACATTTATTATGAAATGTATAAAATGTACAACTGTTTAGATGTCCGGTACCTCTCACTTCTCACACCGAAAGGGCTGGTATTCGCTGTGATGTACTGAGGGCCAGATAGCTATCTGTATCTGATTTTGTTTCTTTGTAACTGTACAATTTTAGAATAAAGATCTGTGAATCTTCATAAGCCTGTGTTTGGTGTATTTCCTTTTGGGGTTCTCAGTCTTGATATTTCCTTTTGCTTTTACACAAGGACTTATTCTGATAGATGAACAGACTGTTGCCCAGACTGCAACTCACAGTACTGCGCTACTGATAAAATGTGCCAGCCCAAACACTGGCTACCCACAGCTTGTGCAGAGCTCCACTGCCCTTCATTTGCCATTGTCATCATTCAAGTTTCAAATCGTCTACAGGGCATCATTATGATTATCGTGCTAGCAGGAAATAATGTGGTATCTTAAATACAACTCGTTTTTAAAATACTGCCCAATTACATGTTGGGATTGCTTGTAAAATGTACTGCATGGCGAGGAAAGTACTGCATGGGGTAAATATGGCCTGGAGGTAAATATTTATAAGGACAAGGTACTGATGTTTGGTCACCAATACTGTGTATATATTTGTCATTAGGGTAGTTCAGCTCTACAAATGGTAAATATATATCAATATTTCAGCATATGACAGATTCATCGTGTTCTTTGCACATCCATGAAGCGATCAACAAAGCAACAAAAGGATTGCCTAATTGCCTCTTGCTCTTTAATGCTTTCTAGTGCGGGTTTTCCTTTGAAAGTCTTTTTAAGGAACACAAAGCTATATTAACTCCTTGGATGTAATATTGCTGTTGCATTTGGGTTTTCCATTTAATCCCCCCTTTTATTAGATTTTTGGGTTGGTATTGGCCGAGAATACTATGATTGGCCTCTTTAAGACCTGAGGTAGCCATCAGGGCTGAGATTGAAATTGCACCTGTTGGGATTTTTTAATTCATTGGCTATCATTTAGCGTGTTGTAGCTAAGGGGAAGAGTCTAGAGCAGCATTGCTGATTGAGTAGGGTGTTGTGACTCTGATGTTTCACAGTGTCCTAGGGTTTTTAAGAAAGTGGTCCTTCAGAGGCACAAATCAGTTGATGTTGCATGAACTGAACCTTTATCGTCAGTTAAGAAAAGAGCAAAAGGGATAGGCGGTCAGGAATTTAGCTCGGATATTTAATTAAATGCAGGCACTACTCGAGTGAACTCGAGTGCAAAACCTTTCTACATTTAATGGTAATTTCAGATGTGAGCATCAGTAATAATAACCGCCTTTTTTGTGCTGTGCTTAATGCCACAATCCACTCACTTGTAAGCACAGTAATAATACATTGTACTACCCAATTTAAGGCTACTCAATTTATGGACCTCCAAAGCATGAAAAACTGAGTTGTCTCAACCTGGAAATGAACCTGGGACTGCAGGACACACATTCATTTTTAAAGTGAGTACTTAACTCGCTAAGCCATCCTACCGGTCAATCGTCAGCTTTTTCTCATGAATGCTTAGTACAGTCACGTGATTTAAGTTATTGGTGGGTACAAGTGCCTTGTATGTAAACTTGTTGAGTTTTCACAAATATCCCACAGCTAGAACAGTACTGCCTTGTTCTGCAGGTCATCTAGCTGACTTGCTGCACCTACAAGTTTGCTGGTCCGGAAACAAGGGTGGCACCATTGTTTCCGGACTGGCAAACTAGGAGTCTGCCTGCTGGGGCCGCTGTGCCCGACAGGTCTGACTATGCCCGGCACAGCGGCCACGGTAGGCAGACCGGTCACGGAAGCTCCATCACCATAAACTGCAATGCTGGTGCTTCCAAATCCCCACTCCCATAAAGTCCTATAAGACCCTATGGGAGTGGGGCCTTACATTTTACCAGCCGCTGGACTTGTAATCTCCCGATGGCACTGGGAAGTCAGACGCCAGTAATATTTTACGAGTCAGGCGGCAACCTGCCGGTAGCACTGGCAGGGTTGCTGCCAGGCTCGTAATGAGGCCCCTAGTGTGCTCATACCCCAGTTACGAAGCTACTGAATGTTCTATATGAAACCTATACTGTTCAAAATAGTCAACTTAAGGAATTAAAGGTTGTGTTGCGGTTGTGTTGTTTTTAAAGACTGCTGCTAACAATATCGAGAAAGGAAACCACACAAAGACTGTCTTAATGGAAGTCTTCAGAATAAACCAACAGTTTTTATTTTGCTCTAAATTTCTGGATGGACCTTTGCTTTCGAATACGCTTTAAGGTTGTAGTTTTATGTTGACTCGCAACACCTTTCCCACTCTTGAATGTCATGTATCGACACAAGGTGCACTACCTGCGGCTCTTGAAAATGTGCTTGTAAAAGGCGCTTTTCTACAGAGCCTCAACTCACCCTTATTAAGGGGCAAAGATGGGAAATACCCCTGGGGTAAATAGACACTTCCCTTTGCAAGAACAAGTACATTTAATCACATGAATCACAGTATTTCAAGGGGAACAAACACCATGAGCAGTTCTTGTGATTTCAACCTTCTTCATGAAACCTCATGAGCAGATAAATTGGGAAATCCACACATGTAAAACACTGCTCCCCAGTTCTAATCCTTCCTAGACTCCACCTCATCTCCCCCTTCCGAGTTCCCGAAGTCAGATGAACGCTCAATACTCTGAAATACTACTCCCAAAATGGACCTGACAAAATAATGCAGAGTTGCAGAGGTTTTAAGGGGTTACTGGGCAACTAAAGAACAGTTTGAAAATTGCTAAAACATGATAAAAGAACCAAATGAAATGGGAAACTCACAGCTGCCACTTGCAGTTCAGTAGAAAATTGAAAAAACTTTGCATGGCTGGTAAAACATAACTTTACCAATCATAGTTTACAGTTCTATTGTCAGTGGGCCAGTACCTCTTCCACTCTGCAGTGCTAGGTGAAGGTATGCTGCAAATTCTTGCATATGGGCAAAGCCCGCTAAGCCATTTCTGGGTGCCTGATTAGGGATTGTTGTGAGTTGAGTTAAGGTGATGTTGCGGTGCAGGTAAGTTCCTCAAGAGCCTAGGGTTGCATTGAGAAGAAGGCTCCATCATTTCACCTTCATGGTAGGCTGCTTGGATGAGGCCCATTCTGCTTGCTATTAAACCCCACGCTGGCCACTCTGGAGGATGCATTTCCCCTGAAAAAAGATCTAGGGCAGATTTGTCCAACTCCAGCCCTCAAGGGCCGGATCCATGCTGGGTTTTCAAGATACCCCTCATTAATATTCATGGGCTACATTTGCATACAATAATTCTAAATGTATCCTCATTAAAATTAATGAGGGATATCCTGAAAACCTGTCAAGATTCCAGCGCTCGAAGCCTGGAGTTGGACAACCCTCATCTAGGGGATGACAGTTCCTCAGGAACAAAAGCTCCTTCTGACAGGGCAGGGATTCATGTCTGACCAAATCCCATGTGCCACTACTACTGAACCTTCAACCACACTGCAGGAACAGTCCAGGATTCCTAAGGCAGCAAGGTGCACCATCCAATGATTCAGTCTACTAGGAATTCATCCCGCACAGACGCAGACCAACTTGCCCAGCTTAAAGGAAGAAACCGCCCGTATCACAAACCATGCATTTTCATTTCATCAAATCCCCTACTTCATAACCATAGCATGTGCAAAGTTTTAAAGTGACGAGTCTAGATTGTGTATTTTGCACACCACCACTAGTTACCACGAACACAGGAGGATGAATTCCTCTTTATTTATAGAGCTTTAGGCATCATATTGATTGGTTATCATGAGTGACTTTCCCTTCCACATTGTTGATGTCCCCTTTTTTGACCTATGGCTTGGTGACATACTAATTTCGCATGCTGGTTATAACCTCTTGCTAAAAACATACATTTTTTAGGTTAATGCAAATGCCAATTCGAGACGCACTGAAACCGTGGAGTGCACATGGCCCAGTTGTATGCAGGTGGAGGTTGACAATTATTGTTTTATATATGTGAAGCAGCATTATATAATATGTGTACACTGTGAACACTCATGAAATTCTTTGTCCAAAAGTAAATTTTAATTGAATTTTTAGTGGTACTGGCAAGCATGTGCTAAGTGGAACTAATGGAGAAAAGCAATCAATGTATTTAGTTTGGAAAAGTATAGACCTACAGACCCAAACAGTTATCTCATTGCCAAGCATAGACCAATCATGGCAGCTAGAGCAGATGGCTCTTGGGCGTGCTTTTAACCACTGCTAGATATATCTCTTTGTGAAGCTCTTCTGGTAGGGAGTTCTAGGATTTGGCTGATTGCAGGCATGTAGATGTGTTCGTGGCTTGTGCAAGCTTTAATCTGAGAATATTAAACATGAATTTACTCTGGATAAAGGGTACATAAATAGCTGAGAATGTATGGCTATGGTAGGATGATGATTTCTGTAGGGGACATTTTGTACTATTGAAACTACTTTTTTTTTTAAATAAACGCTCTTTATTGTAGGACTTGGTTCAGAGCATTACATTAATCACAATTAAGAACGTACACATGAATGCGACAACTGTACATACACATAAGTATTAACTGCAAGTTTACATGAGCCATAGGTTATAGCAAACAAATGTATTAGTGGCGTGAAGCCAAAAAGGGGGAGTGTCCAAACACCCTGACGGGGGTTGCCAGTAGGGAGAAGCTAGTTTGGAATGGAATCCTCACCTTTGCGGGTTAGGTAGGTCTTAAATGGCAACCAGATGTCTTTCCGGTAGTTTGCTCCGGGTTGCATGAGGATCCACTGTTCCTCCGTATCATTCCTCCAGGCAGCTGCCATAAGCCACTGTTTAATTGAGGGTATAGTGGGATTAGACTAGTGCAGCAGCAAGCATTGTGTAGCATGTAATAGACACAAGTTCACCCCGTCCCCCATCTGGCCCTCAAAGACATGGAAGAGGCACTGCAAAGGAGTAGCGTCTATCCTGCAATCCGACATATCAGTAAGGACAGCACATACATTCTTCCAATAGTCCTCTGGCATTGGGCAGCTCCATATCATGTGGAAATACCCAGCGTCTTCTTCCTGACACCTCAGACAGTTCCCTGTGGCAGTTTGGGAAAACCGCTTTAGCCTTGCTGGTGAGTAGTGTTATCTATGGAGGACTTTGAGTTGTACACGTGACTGAAATTGGGAGTTAAAGGAGACCTCTCGTGTCTGCCTGCACATGTCCCTCTAGGTATCATTTGTAATCACAAGGTCCATGTCCCTCTCCCACTTAGATCATAGTTTTACCAGATGCTGTAGCATGCAATCCTGCATCAGCCGACATAATGAAGAAACTATACCAGGAGAGCCAAGAGCGTCCATAATATATCCCTATATAGAGTAATTCTCCGGTTAAATCGAAAAGGACACCCGGTGGCTCGTAAACACTCTACGAACCCCCATGTATTGTAGTGATTGCAAGGATGTATGTAACATAAGTGTAGGGAGGTCATCTGCGGATATATTATTACTGTAAAGAAACATGTTCCGTAGTTTACCAAATCTCTCCTGCATCCAACGTCGCTCAGCGACTGTATCTACCAAAGGAACTGCCGGATCACAGTTCCACAGTGAAAGTTAGCGTGATAGGGATGCGCAACCCTCAACAGTGTCCACATCTTACACCAAACAAAGGAGATGGTGCTAGCAGGGTCGAAGGGCCAGGGGTCTGTCAGTGCCGGGGACAACACCAGAGAACATAGGTCACGCCCACTTGCTGATTGCTTTTCTAGTTTGACATGTGGCCTAGTCTCCGTTCCTGCAAAACAAAAGGTTGCATGTTGCGCTTGTGCTGCAATTCAATATAACTGGAAGTTAGGGGTGGAAAACCCCCCATGTGTATACAGGCTGGTCAAGGTCTCCCATTTAAGGCAAACTGCTCCTGAGTGCCACACAAAGGCACTAATAGTAGCCGCTAATTCCCCAAAGAATTTCTTGCCAGGCCACAACGGTATGCTCTGAAAAGAATATAGAATTTTGGGGAGAACTGACATTTTAAGTAAAACGATTCTACCCACAATGGTCAGTGGTAATCTGGCCCAAGATATAAGTGCAAATGCAAGGTGTGCCAGATATTTGGTATAGATAGATTCATATAGAGATGCATGATTATGAGTAACTGTGATCTCCTGGTACCTCACTCCCACCTGCGTCCATGTAAAGCCAAGCAGGTCCTGGGGTGGAACCGTGGTTTCTATAAGAGGGAACATCTCTGATTTACTACAGTTCACTTGTTGGGCGGATATGGTCCCAGAAATGGGTATCTCTATCATAATAGAGTGTTAGTGAGTTTGGGGGCCTCTTATTTATATAATTACCCCTGTGCATGTGCCTGAGTCTAATCAAGTCAGCCAATGGCTATTGGAGAAAAAAAACGGGGATAAGGGACACCCCTGCTGGGTGCTTCTTGCTAAATGAGCCAACAGTATCCCATTGTGCTAACTCTTGCAATTGGTGAGGTGTATAGGAGGCGCACAAAAGATATGAAGCCTGGGCCAAAGCCGCATTTTCCCAGCACTGCATACATGAAGCACCAGAATACAGAGTCAAACGCTTATTGTATATCCAGCATAGCCGCAACTGCCTGAGCTTTCGTAAACATTTGAGCGAGATCATTAAAGAAGCAACGCAGGTTAAGAGCGGTGGAGCGTCCCGGTATAAAGCCTGACTAATCAGAATGTATAATGTGGGACATATATGGTGACAACTGAGTGGCTAAGACATTTGCAAGGATCTTAACATCTGATGTAATCAGTGAGAGAGGTCTATAGAACAACATGGGTCAGTCAGCTTATTTGGTTTCAGTTGTACCGTGATCACGGCTTCTCTCATGGTGCCAGGGAGCACACCATTTTCTGGAGCCTACAACCACACTCTATGAAGGTAACGTACTTGGACAGCCTTAAAGTGCTGAAGAACTCTGCCGCTAGGCCATCGGGACCTGGCGCTTTACCTGTGGGGAGAGCGTTGTCAATCTCTTTAGCAATTTCCATTTGGGAGATGGGAAGGTCTAAGTGAGAATAAACCTCACTCCACACGCATGACAATGGGAGCCCTTCCAGAAACGTTTCCAAGTTAACTTTTGAGCAGTTGTCCACATTCATAAATAGTTGTGAAAAAAACACATCAAATACCCCATTGAGCTCTGTAATTGTATGAACCAGGACATCAGAGTTGTTTCTAATCAGTTGGATGCAACATCCTCCTCCCGCCTGTTTAAATAATCGAGCCAGTATCCTGCCCGGCATTCTCCCTTACCATATCGCCTCGCTGTCATCTGCACATTCAAAAACATCTGCTCACTCGTAGCACAGTCTCTAAATTGATCAATTGCAGCCTTAACCTGGGAGTGCATGGCAGATGGAGGGATAGCCAACTGCTGCTGCTCCAATCAGCTAAGAGTGTCCTCACTATCACTGATGTCACACTGAATGGACCTAAGAACCTCACATTCCGTTGCCATTGCTATACCCCGAATGTAAGCTTTGAATGCCTGCCACAGTGGACCTGCTAAGGAAAACAAGCCCTTGTTTATCTCAAAGTACAGCTTCACATGTTCAGCAAGATTGGATTCGAAGATTGTATCTGTTAGTGCTTGTGACTTAAACCTCCGACTAGCGTGAACAGTAATTAGGGTGGGAGAATGATCATAGAACGTGCTGGGCAAAATAGTCACTTCAACTATCCCCCCAAAAGCTCATCCGAGGCAAGCCAGAAGTCTCTATGGGAAAATGAGTCATGTACAATAGAAAAATACGTATAGCAGCTTTCCTAAGGATTAAGAACCCTCCAGACATCCACCAAGTTGAAATTGGCCATCCATGCTTGAATTGCTTGTGCTGACATATACAATGGCCTTTGGGCTCGGCCTGAACTGCCTTGGTCTAAGTCTAGGATGTTGTTAAACTCACCCCCCCATAATATGGGTACCAGAGGGTATAATGTCAGCATATCGACGTAACTATCATAGAAGCCTGCATCGTCAATATTAGGACCAGAACTATTTTGTAGAGCCGCTTCCCACCCCGCCAGTATCCCATATACCATTACTTATCGCCCCATTGGATCCAGATGGACTCTCTTGTGCGTGAAGGGTAGGGACTTATGGATTAGTTTCATAATTCCCCTGGACTGTGAAAAGTAGTTGTATAAAACCTGTTTTTTGCCCCATTGTATGGCAAACCCCTCAGAGCCCAGTGTCAGCGCATGAGTTTCAACAATAATTTGACACAGTGGCATTTTTACATGAAGCTGAAGCTACTGACGATTCATCAGGTTTCCCAATCCCCTCACATTACAACTGATGCATGTAAACACACCCGCCATCCATAATTTAAGTGCACATAATCACAAGACCATAGATCAATCTCTGCATGTTATAATATTTATTGCTTGACCAGTTCTGGTTGTTACACATTGTAATTGCTCTGTTAACTCCAAGAGCTTTATGTATATCCAACCTGACCCCACCACCCACATCTTCCCACAAAACGGAAGATAACACCCCAGAAACAATCACCCAACCAAACTCTGCAACTTAGCATGGGGGAGTGAGCACACGGGTTAACCTGGGCCTTTCAACAGCTATGAAAGAATGGAATATCAATCAGAAATCGTTTTCTCCTGTAAATGGCAGGAACAATCCATGAATTGAACATTTAACACTAGGTCATATTCAGGGCAACTGGATTTCTAAAGGGCTTCTGCAAGGCCTAGTGGGGCTTGGAGCATCAACAGTAGAGACAATGATATCTAGCAATAAGGCAAAGTAAATAAGCAACCAATGTCCCTGAGTATTGTCATAGGGGTGTGGTCATCGAGGAATTTCATGGCTTCTGCCAGAATGGTGAAATTGTATATTTTGACGTTGCTCTCTATGTAAAGTTTAGAAGGCTTCAACATTGCATACTTCATATTCAGTTCTCGTAGTCGCTTCTTAACCACCAGAAAGGTTCTTATCTCCTGTTGTACAGCCAAAGATATGTCAGAATAGATGTGTAGCCTGCTGGAGCCCAAAAACAAATCACACTTTTTCAAGAAGCTCAGAGGATTGCATCTTGATCCTGATAATTTAATAAGTGGGCGATGATTGGGTGAGGGGGAGCACCAGGTTTAGGGGCAGGTGCTAGCGATCATTGGGCACGTTCAATTACAAAGTGCAGAGATAGTTTTGGCTTATCCAACAGGGCAATGAGGGGTTGTTCCACAGACTCTTCCATTGTACCATTTAGTTAATTCTATGGGAACGCTATGATCCGAATACTATTCCATCTGGACCCGGAGTCCAGCTCGTCATTTTTCTTGGTTATACCCTGCGCTCGCTTTGTGAGGGAGGACACATCAGCTTTCAGTCATCCAACATCATCCTCCACCACTCCGACCCTGTTTTCAGCCTCTTTGAGCTTAAGATCTTTTTCCTAGCTTCGCCTTGATGGATCCTATCATGCCAGTCATTGAGTTTGCTGTGTACGGCGGAGAAGCCCTCCTGCATGCAGGCCATCATACGCTGCAATTCCAAAGGTTCAAATGGTTATGTAGCATTGCCCAGTGGTACGGGGTCATCCGGAGTGGGTGTCACCTTCGGGGCAGCTTTGGCAAACATATTGATAGAGCTTTGATTCCTTCCTGCACCCTTAGTCATTCTGGCTTGAACTGTATGTCAGTTGGAGCTATGAGTTAGGAGCCCCCCCTCTGCCTCTTAGTTAATCAGAAGGAGGACAATCGACCAACATAGGACAGGTGGCACAGTCACAATGAGCGGTAATGGAAGTGGGAGGAAGGATGAGGACCCAACAGCTCTTCAGCAGGGCACACACTCCCACCAATAGGGCACTGACACCAGACAGGACAACGTTTCTGGAGGCAAGTACCATCGCCCCAACTCAGCAAGTACAAAGCCACTGTTAATTAGCACTCAATGCACAGCATGAACCGTCACACTCTGGACAATGTGTTTCCAGTCCCCCCACCAGCATACTTCCTAGCAGAGCTGTAAATGAGGATTTATGTGGATATTTTATTTATTTATTTGCAGTTTTAAAGCGCTCAGTTCACACAGCCCGCGGGCATCTATGCGCTGTTACAGGAATTGTTTGTTTGAGTTGCGTAGTTGTTTGTCTTAGTTGCATATTTATAACGCGCTTACGGACCCGGGGATCAAACCTGTGTTGCTTATGTAGTCTTGCTTCCAAGGCGAGCACATTGTCGTTGAGGTACCCTCCCGGGACATGCCTGTCTGTTGGTGCTTATTGGCTGTCCTGGCCCTGAGCCGTCTTGATATCTCTCCTAATTAACCCTTACACAGTAAGTAGCTGGGGGCAGTCAGTATCTCAGTTCAAATTTAGAAATTAAACAGGGAGAGGCCAGCCCTCGACAGTAGTATGCTTCTTGCCTTGCCTGTAGTGGATGGCTGTACTGAATAAAGCTGTGCCTGGGCGGCCATTCAAAACAGCCGCATGTGTGGCCAGCATTGTGCTCAACCCTCTATGATTATACAAAGAGTCAGTGGGCTCCCGACCTCAAGACCTCAGATGGTACCTCCCACAAGGGTACCAGGCCTCCAGCCCCCGGCTCCCCCGCTTATCCCCATTCTGGGTGATGAAAGCAGTGCTGCGGGTTATAAGAGGTTGCTGGCAGCAATCGTGTCGACTGTTTTCCCCTCTGCTCCACACTCTGGATCAAAGCTCAGGGAGCCGCGGGTTCCCCAGGTGTATTCAGGCCTGAAAAATGCTGTCACCACTGACCCGCCTCCGCTCTGAAGTCTGGCTGCCATGTTCTCGCCATCTCTCCCTCTTGCCGCACAGCCTCTGCAACAGCCCAGGGAGAACAGCACAAAGGGCATGCTTACAAAAATGGAATCCTCGTTAGTTCACCCACAAAGTGCTTGCCATTGGGGCATTATAAATGTTGGTCAAGAGTCTCATATACACTAATGTTATCTTGGGGTCCGGGGAGCCTGGATATTAGGCGGCCATATTGAAACCGAATGCAACAGTGCCCCCCTGCTGATACTACTTTGAAGCTAATCCTTGACTGGCTTGCAAAGGACAAATAATAGAAAATACAGAAGCAATACATATGGCATTATGAATGCAAAACTTTGAGGTCATGGAAGGGCTTTGTCAGGGAAATGTACAGGGACAGGGAAAGGGGAGGGGGAGAAGTAGTGCTAATACCTTCCAGTGTACAACACCAGACAAAGGGCCTCATTACGACTCAGGCGGTAAGGGGTTTACGGCGGCGTAAACAGCGCCGACCCTTACCGCCTGATTCCGAGGTCCCTTAGCGCCATGGAGGTTTTAACACCTGCTTTTAGCAGGTGTTAAAATCCATGGCGCTAAGGGACCTTGATGTTAATTACGCCACCGTAATTTACGGTGGCGTAATTAACGCCTTCCCCACTCCCATTATGCCCTATGGGGCAAAAATGGGAATGGGGAAGGGTAAATGGGGATTGGGGACTTACCGCCCCGCCAACCTCGGAATGGGGCGGTAAGTCCGCCAACCTACGCCATGGTGGTAAAGTTACGACCCAGGCGGTAACTTACCGCCTGGGTCGTAATGAGGCCCAAAGCCTTTAACTGTGTCAAGCACAAGGGTCACTGTAAGTTTGAATGTCCCAATGGAACATTGCAAAATGTTCCCCTAATCTGCCCCTATCTTCCATACTAAATATATTCTGCTGTTCCCCCACAGAATACTGCATTGAATGCTCCAGAAATGGCCTTATATACTTGCTAATCTTCAAGAAGGACCACTTATTCAGCCATTCCCGAAAGATTTATATGCGAGAAAGGATGTTATTCTTTTATTATTCCAAGTTCCCGTTTGCCTCTGATCCCAGCATGGTAAGTAGGTTGCACACACAACAAACAGCCTGTTACAATTGAAGCAGATCCCTCCAAACCCCTCCCAACCATCCCAGGGTATTCACTATGTTGCGAATCAGAGGAAGAGATAGAAACACTTATTAACTCACTGTTGCAACTGCCATCTCTTGTAATACTTCCATTTTACCTTTAAAGAAACTCAGCAAAGACACTTATTGATTAGTGCAGACCCTACATACTATAAAGCCTGCAGTACTGCACTAATTCTCAGTGGCCCTTAATCCCATTACAATTATTTACTGTATTACACTTTCAGCTACCTTTTTCACTGTCATAGATCTTAGATTTTTCACAGTACTCGCATATACTCACAGCATTCTATATACTATATGTAAATGTGTATTCCCTTGTAAATTATGTAATATATGGACCTCTATGTACCATGCACTTCCCCTGTGTACCATATACCCCCATGAACTGTAATTGGAGGATGTTACATGTAACCTTTGCAAGAAATACACCCAGATGCCCTTGGGCCAGGCTCGCAATATAAATAAACCAAATACAAATACAAATACTGTCATAGAGTTCTGATTTATTTTGAATACTTAAAGATTTGGACTGCCACTATTTGTAAGTCTTCACATAGCAAGCCTTACAATACACTTAGACGAAGCTACCACAGGGTTACATGGAATCAGCCACAATTTTTCCCCAAATGGTAAAAAAGGACCTGGATGACATACTCCCACAATAAAATATCACTGCAGAAATGTCAAGTCCCAAACAATGTACTCTTGCCTGACATAACTGTAACTTCTATTTGGAGGCTTCTTGTCCTTGTGTAGCTAGTACTGTTAAACGCAGTAAAATATATTTTTCACAGACTTCATAAGAAGTAGAGGATATGAGTAAATCATGTACATATTGCCAAACACATATTTCCATAGGAATATGTCACAATTTGACCATGTTGTTGCCATCATAAAAATCCAGAAACCTACCACTATCACCCAAGAGAATGGCTCAATATTGTTGCAAAGATATTAGGTTAAGCTAAAACCTGTATAGTATCTACTATATCTCGATACTCCTAAAACCATACTGTGGTTCCCTGTTGCAGGAAAATAATTCAAAGGGAATAAACATGCTCGCTATACTGTGCCAGCATTAGGACCACTAGATTAATAGAAGCCTTTTATACTCTTCCATCATTGAGGAATGGGTTTGCTTTAGGAACGTGGACATAAACAAGGCTCATTAGGGCACTGTAGCTCTGCACTAGACACACTTGTCACTGGATTTTCTCCCTGTCTCTGGTCTGTAGCAGCCACTGCCCTGATGGTACAATTATCAAAATGATTGTTTTTGGGACCTTCATTAACTGTTGCAATGTCTGACATATTTATTTATTTATTTATATAACGCCTATCGCTTAAGTGCTTTACATTCAGACAACCAGTACAACATGAATGGATCAGTTAAAAAGGATCTCAAGAAAATGAGGTGGTCTTTGAGTTTAGATTTAAAGAGAAGGAAACTGAACAAAAAGTCAAAGGGAGAGCATTTGAGTGTGTAGAAGACAAAAGGTGGAAAGAATGGAAGCGAGATGGAGCACAAGGAGGAAGACGAATGTCAATTAGGAAGAAAGATTGAGAGCAAAGAACACATGGCGGAGAGTAGAAAGGAGCAAGAGTAGAGCGATAGGAAGGAGCAAATCCATAGAGGAACCTAAAGACAAGGAATAGAAAGTTAAGGAAAAGTCAGTTATCAAAAGATAACCAATGGAGATATTCAGAGCAGTGCAGATAGAGTCCCAAGGAGAGAGCTAACAAAGAATACAGAGGTACAGTATATATAATGATGAGAAGTGAGTCTATAGGAAGGGAGACCCAGATGTAGACAGGAACTGTAGAAAATACGAGAAAAAACTAAAGAGGAGATACGTTTAAAAGCATGGAAAGTGAGGAAGCAGCGAGCCTTCAGAATATTAATGAGCTGAGAACAACAGAAGCACGAGATTGAAGATGTGTGAGAGCAGAAACGCAGTGCAGAGTCAAAGTTAACAACTAAGTTGTAGACAGAAATAGCAAGAGAGAGGGAAGCAAGGCGAAAGGAAATATAGGGTAATCCAAGGGCAGAGGAAAAGTAGAAGCAGGAAAGAAAGGGATTTCAGTTTTAGAAAGGTTAAGGTGTAGAAAATGCAAAGACATCTAGGATTGAATGGAGAGATGACAGGCCAAAATAGATGGTTGAATCAAGTCTGAGAAAGAGGAAAATGAGAGCAAGATTTGAGAGTCGTCGCCATACAAATTGTTAGAAAAACCATGTAGCGAGATGGCAGCCCCAAGAGGAGCGGTCCATAGAGAGAAAAGGAATGGACCAATCACCAAGACTTGGGCACTACATGAGAAAGAGGGAAAACAGGAGAGGGCTGGTTGGACCAAGAAACAGAAAAGGTACAAACAGTAAGATAGGACTAAAACCGGGTCAAGACCGACTCCCAAAAACCAAGACGAGAGCAAGAGGAAAGAAGGATAGGGTGGTCGTCTATAAGTCAAGGAGGGCAAGAAGAGAAGACAACTTCTGATAGCGACCAGAAAGGGAAGATTCGGTTACAGCCAGGAGTGCAGTTTTAGTACAGTGAGAAGATTGGATTCCAGATTGGAAGGAAGGAAGGAGTGAGTCTAGGTTAACAAAGGAAGAATCTTGAGTTTAAACAATGAGCTCCAGAAGCTGTTACGCTCACCTTGTCTCTGTGGGGACGTTGGGGCACAGTTGGAGCCCTCGCCGGATTTGTCCTCCCTGGATCTTGCTTTGCCCCCAGCTGCGGCGATTTGGTCTGGTCAGGTTGCTGGCAATGTCCTTGGGGGAAGGTAAGAGGCAGTGAGAATTCTGTGACTGGATTGTGATCCCCCTCGAACCCCTCGTGCCAGAATGAGATACGCAAGAGTTTTCTCATAGGCTCTCACCTGTTATTTTGCAAAGATGAGCTCTCCGTCCTGCTTCTCTTCAGCAGGAGTGCTATAGACGGACCCAGTTGTTTCACTGGCCCGTATGCGTAGAGGCCCAGACTACTGTGACCAATCCACGTGGGAGGTCAGTGGCTCAGCTGAGTCGCTGTAAGTGATTTCAACCCGACACTCCACCTAAGTCAATGCCTAGCGTGTGATGCACAGCTGGAACCCTTAATTATTTATTTATGTCTATAAGTTCTTTTATTTCTGAATGATGTCCCCTTATATCACGCCACTCTCTTTGAATCCCCCCCGGTCACACTGAACCAGAAAGCAGGCTGTTTTGCAAAGTTAAAAAGATTTATTTGATGTATTTGCACTATATATATATATTACACTATGTTAATGGTTTATACAATGATAACCAATGGGGTGATGTCACAATAAATCTCTTTAATCACACAGAGTAATAATAGGAAAAACAATGTAGCATAGAATAATACTGTGTGTGGGTTCAATCAAAATGCAATGTGATTATTCTTTCCCCCTGCACACTACTCAATCCCCCAATATACAGTATAAAGAGATGGAAGGAAAGAAAACAGGTTTCAGGAATACAGAATTCAACAACACAGTAGCAATCCCAATTTCCCCCCAGCAAACACAGAGAAAAACAGGAATGATTGCAAACGGGTCAAAATGGTTTTGAATTTGGCTTTGAATGAAGGGTGAAAACACTCAAAAATTAATTTAATTCACTGAAATGGTTTCAATACTAGTGGGAGCCGCTTTGTATGGTGTCAGACAAACACTAGCAATGATTATTGAGTAACTAGCAGATTGCAAACTTAATAGTGAGGTCAGATGCAAGGAACAGCTATTTCACACGTGAGAGATGTGAGCCAAACGGCAAACTTTTCTGCACGCGTTAAGCGCGATTGCGGAATTATTGTAAGGAGTTGGAATGTGGTTTTGGGTTCGTTGAAAAGCTGAGGATGTTAGCTTCAATTTGACACTTACATGAAGAAGTTATGAAGGTTTTTGTGGAGGTCGTGTTTTTCAGAAAGAGTCAAAATAGCAAAATAAGCAAAATAAAGATGCGCTTTTTAAAATTAACAAACAAGATTTCATTACACTAAAGGAGACTATGAAGATGCCAACTACACGACAGCGCAGCCACCAGCCCAGGATATCACTGGTTGGTTTGGCCTGCCGAGACGCTCGCCTTTCTTCAGAAATATATTAGTGCAAAGAAGATTTTAACACTACTATTACAAAGGACTATAGGAATGAGAGAAAGGTGTAGGTAAGACAAAGATTCTAACAATGCAGTTCTGGATATAAGAGAATGGGTTTGGATAGGATTACTTATGGATAATATCTTTGCGAGTGACAATCCTATGCTATGGATACTCACTACCACTGTTTGGAATGGACCCGTCAGAGATCTGGTCAGGGAGACTTTTGGGACAGGAATTCAGCTAGCACACCGGACTGGACTCAAGGTGCTCTGGTTCTGCACTCAGCATTGTACTCTGTACACTGCAAGGCGGGATTGGACTGGATCTGACGGGTTGGTTCTGGTTCACAGCTAACTGGTCACAGCTCTACTCTACTGGGTTGGATCTCTGTTTTCTGGCAAGAATTCTTAGCAAGAAAGCAGCAACAGCACAGCCAGGCTGTTTGTTTGCTCCCCTTAGAGGTCTGGGGCAAAATCTGGTTTCTGGATTTCTTAAAGGCCAAGCTGAGAAGGGTTCAGCTTTGGAAATGGGCCTTTCTGCTTTCAAAATTCTGGAGTCTGGAGTCTTGGATATGGATTTATCTTGCAAAGTACTCCGCCAGCAATCGGTTGGTTGGTGAATGTGTGTCCTTCTAGGTCCTAAGCTGTCTCTATTTATGTATTTCCTAAAGGGGTGGGTATGCTGAATTATGCTAGGCACACTCCTAGGTATTCTATTGGTTAGGGTCTTTCCTCTCCCCTGATTTGAGAAGAAACCAGGGTGTCATAATGATGCTGTATTTTATGATCCAGGGAGAACCTCCCCTTTTTTTCTGCACAGAAAATCTATTTTTCATACCAGACATATTTACAATTTTACAACCTTGATAGTAATGGCATTTTGATATCACAGATTTGGTGGAGCAAGTATTCATCCGAGCCCCATCACGGTGAGAGCCTGGGTCTAGATTTGGCAATTTTTTGCACTTTTGGTCTGGTACCCAATGTATGATTTATCCCCAAATTTACAAGTATGTGTGCATGATATCTGGGCATAATCGTATGATGCATCATGTTTCTGGCATCACCACAATTGCTACAAAACCACAAATTCTGTAGTCATGTCCCTGAACATAGCACAGAGTTCTGAGTACTTTTAAAGCGTGACCAGAATGTTCATATTAACAATACTGTAATTTTACAATGTTTACAATTTCTCACAGTTCTGTGTCAGTCCTTTTCAAAAATATACTTTCTTGTGTTTTCAGAATATACAACACTGTCTGTCCCGCCCCCAAAATTTTGGTGGGTCAAGAGCAATCCCTGCCTCTTTCCTCTGGCAGGAGTTTCCGTTGACACTTGCATCTGCATATTCTTCTCAATCCAGGAAGCCCTTTGACTCTCCCGGGTGCAACAGGCCAAAATCTCCTCCCCTCTCCATTAACACCTGAATGGGAGTTCCTGGGGCAGAGAGCAGAAGGAAGGTGCCTTTTGTTTGGGGCACGCTGTGGAATTTGCTTTGAAGTATTTTGGCTTGTAGCAGTTTACTTTAAAGCTCAATGGGCCTCATTACGAGGTATGCTGGTAAGGGAAAAACGATGCCGGTATGTAAATACCGGCATCATTTACTGTTCCGTAGCATTCTGACCCGTAAACCCGGTATTAGCGGCATACCAAACAACAGTGCCGCTAATAGTGGCATAGGCGCATACACACGCACATTCAGGGAGCAAATACCGGCATGCCGGTAATAGGGGGTAATTCCAACCCACGCATACATGAAAATACCGGCATCGCAAAGCCGGTAATCCTGGCCTGCATGATGCCTGCCATACAGGCATCCCAGACCATCCGCAAACAGCAAGCAAGATACAAGGCAGCTGCCACAGGTGCACACAATCCCCACAGGTGGAGTCAAAGGAGGCTGTGCCAGTATGAACTGAGCACACCCACACACCACAACTACCCCCCCGGTGTAGGCACTGCAGAGTTGCCGGGTACAAAAGGAGCACAACTAAACACCACACCCCTTCCTACACCAAAATGCCACCACTAGCATTTGCAAACATGGCGCAGGAGTACCTGCCTATACTGATACAACTACAGCAACAACAGCAACAACAACAACAGCAGCAAGAACAGGCAGCACAGAGGAGACACAGAAGGAGAAGGAGGTTGAGACCTGGCCATCCATTACCACCAGTGCAGCCACCAGAGCCTCGTAGGCAGCCAGCAATACATCGCACCAGACCCAGCCCATTCAACCCTACCCCTGAGCAGAATCCACACCCTGTACCGGTTGGACCGTGACACCATCACCACCATAGTGCACATGATACAGAACGACATTGCCAACCACATACAAATATGCACTGCCATCCCCCCACTACTAAAGGTGGTGTCTGTGCCACACTTCCTGGCCACAGGCACCTACCAACACACAGTGGGATAGCTGCATGGCATTTCACAACCACTATTTTCACGCATGCTGAACCAAGTGCTGGATGCCCTCCTGAAGCACGCAAGAACCCACATATCCCTCCCACGGACTGCTCAGGAGATAGCCGAAACGGAAGTAGGCTCCCAGGCACTGGCAGGCATGCCCAATTGTGTTGGTGCCATTGACTGCACCCATGTGGAATTGATAGTCCCCCATGCCATAGAGGCTGTGTACCGCAATCGCAAACAACACCACTCCATCAATGTGCAAATGGTATGTGACTCAAGGAAGATCATCACCCATTGCTGCGCCCGATTTCCTGGATCAACACATGATGCCATGTTACTGGGTAAATCCACGGTACCCCATCTAATGGAGCGACATGCCGGACCACGTGCCTGGCTGCTTGGTGAGTTGCACAACTGTCCCATGGCAGTGCTTTGGGGTACTGATGTGTGGGGATGCATGAGGGGGGGGGCAATTCTGCACCTGGGTCGGAATAGCCGGTGATTGGAGAATGCATGCAGAGCCAAATACTCCTGACCTGAACCAGTCAAACGGTACATGACACTTCACTGGGCCACAGATCACAAATAATGCATATCAATGAGAACAAGTAAGAGGCACAACCAGGCCACCATGGTTATGGCAAGCAATGCATGAATGAACAGGACAGCAAGTGTGGCTATGTGGGCAGTGTGACCATGCATAGTAAATAATGAACAGCATGAATTGGAGTCAAAACATTGTTGCACTACCACAGCATATCTGCCTCAGCATGCATGATTACACCCTGCATCATCTATTGAATGCCAACCAGACTACCACACCTCTTGACAGTACATATTGCACCTAGATAACATTTTTTCATGCTAACAGGGACATGTACATGGCCACACAAAATAGCTGGCAGCATGACTGTGCTCCCTGAATTACGGGAGTTCAGAGTGACACACACCTATTTGAATCTGCTTGCTGGTGATGGAGGATATCCCTTGAGGCCGTGGCTACACACCCCTGTACCTAACCCGCAGAATGGCCATGAGGAGGAGTACAATTGTGTGCACACCCGTACCCGTGTTGTCATTGAGCAGACCTTTGGCCTGTCGAAGTGGCGGTTCCGCTGCCTCAGCAAGTCTGGTGGGGCACTCCTATATAGGCCTGAGAAGGTGGCAAAGATCACCATGGCCTGTGTCATGCTGCACGACACGTGTGCGTCCGGAGAAATGTACCATTGTCACCTGACATTGACATGCATGGGCCGGGTGAGGATGATGAGGACGGAGACGGAGGTGAAGTAGCCCCACTGCCAGTACGTGATGCACGGAATGGCCATGCCGTACGGCAAGCACGAATTCAAGTATACTTCTGAAACACAGGAACTGTGAAAGACTTGTGTCAGTCAGACACTGGGCCAATATGAACATGCACACAGGGAATGTTGGGAGTTGGGCACTGAACACTGTAACACATTAAATGGATGCACACGAAAAATAACAATGTCCAGCCATGGATTTTTCTTCGCACAACTTGTGTATTATTCAAAACTGCAAAAATGTGCCCACTCCCACCTCCCAAACCCCCCAACAAACTCCCTCACCCACCCCACAAACCCCAGAAAATACCCCAACAAACTCCCTCACCCACCCCACAGATCCCACATGTCCCCATGTGTGCAACAAACAGTGTTCCCTTCACCAATGTAGTTCTTCACATTGTCATTGCCCATACAGTTATTTCCTCGAGACTTTTGGGCCTGGGGGTGCCATGGCCGAGCGCCGTGCGCTCCTGCGCGTTAACCGCACAGGGCTCGATTGCACCGAGGTGGAAGGGGTTGTTGTAGTGGAGGTGTCTATTGTCAGTCCCATGGCTGGGCCGAGGTGTTGACGCTGCATTTGCGGGATGTTGGCAAGAAGGGCCTGTGTCAGTGACCCCATGCACTCCCTGAATGCACACGTAGATGCCTCCACGGCAGCTGTATTGGCTGCAATGGCCGTGGCTATGGCCCTCATGGCCTCATTCCCAGCGTCTACCTGTCGATGATGATTTGCAGCATTGACTCTTGGCGTGCCTCTACCCTTGCCAGGCGAGCCTCGAAGGAGGTGTCGGCCGCAGGTGTACTGGTGGCTGGCAGGGTGGTGGCTCGCAGGGTGGTGGCTGGCAGGGTGATGGCTGGCAGGGTGGTGGAAGGCACCTGCGTGGGCTCCTCGTCCTGGGCACTGTCCTCCTGGAAGATCCCAATGTCTGATTCTCCAAGGTCTGAGTCATGGAGACACGGATCGTCCAGTCTCTCAGACTCCGCAGGTGGGTGGGGGCTGGCAATGGGGCTTGGGGTGGGTATTCCAGACATGATTCCAGGCTCATCATCCACCTCTGTGGACACAACGTCCGTGGTGGCTGGCGGAACGGCTCCCACTGTTGTGGGTGCCTGCTGTGGTTCTGTCGCTGCAGCTGCCCCCTGCAGGGTTGATGCCTTGCATGGCACACTGGGTGTTGCTGCAGGCATTTTCTCATCAGTGCCTGGGAGATAGAAGAGATGCAGGTCTTCAGTGATGTTGTCAAATGGCAGCTATGATGTATTGCGGTGTAATATGTTCATACATTCAGGCATTATTTCATTTCTGGTGTGTGGCATTTGGTGTACTGAGGGGACATGTTGGCAATGAATGCATGGCTGGTGGCATAGCATTGGTTTGGTGTGTGTGTGGTGGGTCCCATGGGCATGGTTGGGTCATGTTGCACCTCTGTTGGGATTGGGATTTTAACTCAGCATGCGTGTGGTGCAGGGTGTGGCACTCATTATTCTATGGATGTGTTGATGTAGCCTTGGAACATGCATTGCCTTGCCTAGTCTACCTTCCACATCACTTGTGCCACATCATGTTTTGGTATACGTGGATGTGATGGTTCACTCCCCTTCCTATGTGGTAGTTGCAGCGCCAAACTCCTGGTCTCCTATTCCCTCTATGGATTCCGGGTCAATGAATGCACTTGCGGTCTCCTCCCATGCGGTGAGCTTCACAGGGGAGTGCGGGCCACCGCCTGTCACCATTGCGGCCCTCCTGTTCTCTGCAAGGATCTTCCTGACCCGGAGGTCGTCCCAGCGCTTCCGGCAGTCACGTACACTCCTTGGGGTGCTCCCCACTGCCGACACCCTCTGAGCGACCTCCTGTCAGACCTGTTTTTTTTTGTTTGTGCAGCATGCTTGAGGTCTGTGCTCCTGATTGTGTCTGCATGCTGTTCGAGGGTGTTAGCAAGCATAGTCAGTTCAGCATCAGAAAAACGCTGCTTCCTCTTCCTTTGGGAGGATTTACTGGTGGCCTTCGACATCCTGCTTCAGTTGTGGCACACAACAACACGAGTGTAGTGGTGGTTATGGAGGATGGCAATGGATTGTGTTTTTAAAGATGGCCACCGGCTCATTTCCCGTTCCGACGCGATGACGTAATTTCCGGGTCCTTTTTTGCGACCACGGTAATACTGTGCCAGTGTTTAGTGGGAGTTATGACGCGGTTACAGAATGGGCGGTACCCGCAATGCCGGTATAGGGGGGTTGGTGCCCGTTACCGGCATGGTGGTTTTGCCACTACTGGCATGAGGTAACGCACGTGCTTGCGCACTCGTAATCACTCGCTATTAGCGGGTTCATACGAGCACGGACCCGCTCATTCCGGCATGCCGGTAATGAACCCGGTTTTACTGGGCAACTCGTAATGTGGCCCAATTTGTTTAAATTTTTCCTTGATAAAATAAACTTACATTTTCAAAACAGGCAAACAGATCTCTAATTCCAGTCTTTTTAAACATAGAGATTAAATAGTTGCAACCTATATTGCTTTTGATAGCAAGTCCCTTAATTCCAACCATTTGATTTTCTGCACAAGTTTAAGCTTCCAATGCACTTAACTGACAGCTGTCATGCAGGCGGCCGGCGGTTTTGCACCCATATTCTGACAGATTTTTACAGACAAGCACACTGTGGCTATTCTTGTGATGGAATCTGCTTTTCCTGACACTTTGTGCTTATGTGGATTCTTTGAATAAGGTGATGGGTAACACCCAGCAAGGATGTTGGATATTTTCTGATGCTTGGAATCATTATTTTGTCATTTCAGCAACCAAGGAAAAAGGATTTCAGAGCACCTTTGGGTTTCCTCGCAATAAAACACTGCCTTTCATGTAGTTTCCATTTTCACTCTGTGGGTAGCCCAATGACAGGTCTCAGCAGTGTAGTCTCCTGTTCCACCACTGACACAGGCAAAGTAGATCGGCAGCCTACTTTTCCGGTTTCACTGCGCAATTTTCAGAGGTTTTAGCGGGCATAGGGCTTTTTGCTGCCATTTTGTTGGTTCTGGTGCCACCAGCACACAGTGATGTCGCAGGGCAGAGCCTAGTGGGTCAATGCATCCCACAAGCCCCCCCTCGCGATTTGGCTTTGACCGCCCGTCAAGGGGAAGTCACGAGATTGGGATGATCAGTTTCTTTTCTTTCTGGTCCAAAAGGCAGAATTCATCAGCTTCTCCCATCAGTGGTGGATCGATCGGTTCTCCTCGCCAATTCCTGATGAGAGTATGGAGCGATACCCCAGGCCCCTTGGATCTTTCCTTCCGCTCCCTGGATGGTCCCTGGATGGTCCTCCTTGGTTTTAGTCTCCATGGTTTCCAATTCTAGGATGACAAAACAAAAGCATATTTGTAGACATTTCCCCACCACTATTTATGTAGTGGGGCAGACACGTACATCTGGCATATCAGGACCATTTTTTTCTATTGGCAATTTATTGATTATATAGCTGGAATATTTTTATAATTGGAATTCTAGGGAGCTGGACTGACCCCCTCTGAGGTCCCAGAGGAATCCTCTAGTTGCTGCATAGTGTGCCTAGGATGGCAACACTTCAGTTGGTTGATATGGACCCACTTATCTTCCCCCTCTGCCAATCTGTCTTTGGGGATGCGGATTTTGTAGGCGACTGGTGAGATTTTGTCTACAATTTCAAAAGGACCTCTCCAGCTAGGCAAAAATGTGCGCTGTTTGGCCTGGTTCCTTCGGAAATTGTATAAGTAGACCCGGTCTCCTACTTGGTATTCTTTTCTCGTAATCTTTAAGGCATAGTGGGTCTTCATGCTGTCTGCAGATCTTTCTAGATTTTGCTGAGCATATGCAAAAGCATGTTGAAGGTGTTTTCTCAGATTTTCAACATACTCATGAGTTGTGGAGGCATTGATTAAAGTCTGCTCTTGAGTTCTGTAGAGCAGATGCTGGGGAAGCACCATCCTGCGTCCAGTCATCAGCTCAAACGGTGACATTTTTGTTGCAGATGAAGGGGTAGATCTGATGGCCATCAGGACAAGAGGTAATCGAATATCCGAACTTGGCTCAGAATCTGTCACACACTTTTTTAATATGCTCACAATTATCTTGATTTATCTCCTCACTACACCACTAGAGGCTAGCCGGTAGACAATGTGTAATTTCCTTTTAACCCCAAGAATCTCCCACATCTGCGTCATTACTTTGCTAGTGAAGTGGCTTCCTCGGTCTGACTCAATCCTTTGGGATAGTCCAAACCACGAGCAGATGTGGTTGATCATCAGGGCCGCTGCTGTTTCTGCCTTCTAATTTGGGGCCGGGAGACATTCCACCCATTTAGTAAACAAGCATGTCACGGTCAACATGTACTTGTTCCCCTTAGAGGAGCGAATCACGGGCCCGATAAAATCGACTTGCAAATCTGACCATGGCAGTGTCATCCCCCTCTTTTGGAGAGGCGCACGGCGTGTGAGGGATATTGGCTGAAAATGTCCACACACAAGAGACCCCTTCAAGTATTGGTTGAGGTGTTGCCCCATGTGTGGCCAGTATGCAACCTCTCTTAAGATTTCAAGTGTTGTATGAAACCCCCTATGACCGGCTTTGGCCGCATCTTGGGCGTGACTCAGCATCAGGCTTTGGAATGAGGTAGGGACCACCCACTGATCATGGCCAGCTAGGGATCTCCTTACCAACAAACCGTCGTGGATTCCGAACATTTTTGGACATTTCATCAACACTCTGAGGTCCGCTTTCCCTTTGTAGTCGGTATCCGTCAGGGGAAAGTTCTCAGGGTCCTCAAAGTGTTGATAAAACTCACCAATTATTGGATCCCATTTTTTAGCTGTAATGAAATCAGCATCTGGGGTCTCCTTACTCCATTGTGCAGTTGAGAGTTCATTGTGAGCGTTTGTCTGGGACCTAGTGATAGCAGCGACCTGGATTTCCCCCAACAGGGACTGATCTCAAGTAGATCCCCTTGGATGGCTCCGGTTTTGGCCAGCTGATCAGCTAGGTCATTTCCAGTTTTGTCTGGTCCCTCTACTTTAGAATGACCCTTGATCTTTTTCTAGTAGATGGTCATCCCGTTCGAGGTGACCAGATCATCAATGTTTTGAATTAATTTTCCATGTTTCAATGGTTTGTTGTTAGCACATAGCATGCCTCTGGTTTTCCAGTTAACCAAGTGCTCCACAAACCTGTTCCGTACATAATCCAAATCTGTGATTATGACCAGTTCGTGGAGTTGGTGTTGGACAGCAGTGAAGATGGCTTGATACACAGCCATCAACTCTGCCACTTGACTACTTCGGGGACCAATCTTGTACCCACAGAGGGTTCTGGGGCATCTTTCCCCAATGCATTCCGTACAACGGCCACAAGTTCTTTTTCCCCATTGTTGTCAACATGTTATGAGCATCCATCCACATAGACAATGGGCATTCTCTCACACTTGTCTTCTTAAAAGACAAGTGTGAGGAATAAAGGTATGACTCTATGTGGTCCTTGATTTTAAGACTTTCATCCTCGAGACAGTTTTCTCTGGCACAATCATGCAAGTCAGCCAGACCTTGCGCAAGGGGACTCTTCTTGTTTTGGCCATATCTGACCTCCACAGGAAAGCATTGCATTGACAGAATCCAGGAAGTAATTCGGGAATTACTCACATTTCCGGACCAGATTCTGTCACTTTGGAGATATTGCAGAGGCTGGTGTGGAGTCTCCACTATGATGTGTTCTCCCTGGATAACCAGGTGGTAATTCTTCAATGCCCACACTGTTGCCAGGAGTGCCTTCTTACAATCGTTGAATTTTTACTCCACAGAGGATAAAGTTTTACTCACATAGGAGATTACTTTATTGATCTTGTTATGCTTTTGGTACAATACTGCAGTCAAGCATGTATTTGAGAACCCTGTCTCCAAGAAGAACTCCTTGTTTTTGACAGGGTAAGCTAGGCAAGGCACTTGTGAGAGGCTTCTTTTGAGTAATCTTACTGCCTCTGGACCCCACTCTCACTTGACCCCCCCTTCAAAAGATGGATCAGGGATTTGTGATCTTTGCAGAGTTGTGGGGTCTTTTAATTTCTGGAGTGCTTCCACTTTCTTTTCTTGAGGACAAAGACCCTGAGGAGTAATCTCATGCCCCAAGAAATTGACACGGGTTCTACACCACTGTGCCTTTTGAAAGGAGAGTTTTGCTCCGGCAGGCCTCAACTGTGTTAGAACATAATGTATCTCTGCTATCTGTTCCTCCACAGTTGAGCTTTTGACTAGAACATCATCTACATAAGCCAGGTTACCCCTTTCGCCCAGGTCGGGCATGGCCTTATGTATAAAAATGTTGAATTAATTGCCGGAGTTGATGTATCCGAAGGGAGTCCGGATCCATGTGTACTGCTGCCCCCAAAGGTGAAAGCCAGCTTGTATTGGTCCTCCCTACTGACAGGTACAGTCCAGTACCCATTGGTCAGGTATATTGCAGTGATTACCTGTGAGCCCTGGATCTGGGCCAGCCATTGGTCAATGTAGGGAAGAGGCCATTGGGAAGTATGGACCAGTTTGTTGAGCTCCCTTAGGTCGGCGCAGAGTCTCCACAGGCCATTTGGCTTCAAAATCCCCAGCACCGGATTATTGAAGGTGCTATGGACTGGACTGATTATCCCACGGGACTCAAGTTTCTTAATTATTTCAGTAAGGGACTCCATTGATGCGAGAGGCAAGCAATATTGCTTCACAAACACTGGAGTCATGCCAGAGTCTGTGGGAATTGTTGTTGTGTGGATGTCGGTGTGACCACAGTCATATGAGTCCACTGCAAAGAAATCCTGAAAATACAAGAAAACTTGCTTCTGCTCCAGAGTCTCACAGACATCAGCTAGGTTGACTCTCTCTTCAACCATCTGCCTGAATCCTGGAAAGACTTCTGGTTTCGCTATCTCAGCGGCCTCCTCCAGCTGGGTGGAGAAGTCCTTGGTCAAAGTGCTGATTTGGACTGGTGGCTTCAGGTGGGGAAGGCAGTCCTCGCGGACTTTGAAAATCACCTCATCCCTCCTGAAGTCACAAGTCACATCTTTCTTACCATAAGGGCAGGAAGTGTACACCAGGAAGATCCCCCCATGCCAGGTAAAGATCCTGTCTGGTGTTGTGTTGTCATCACTATCACTGTCAAAACAGTCCTTGGGGATTGGTCCTACAGTTCATTACCTAGATCTATGGAAAAATGTTGGTCATCAACCGCCATTCAAATAATAGTGCCTGCGGCTAGAGTGATACTCTTTAAGTCGCTGTTATCCACCTCTATTCGAATGATGTCATGTTCTATATTGACTAGTGGTGTTGGGTTTACCCCCAACCCTTGCTGTTGGAGAGAAGCATTTAGATGAATATAGGAATCAGGGTTTGTCAATTTCTGTCCTCTTTTAACTTTCACTTCCAGTGAGAATTGTTGGGTCCTTTCTGGGATGGTGACTTCCTCTCCAATCTGAATTTCAACTGCATAAGGCAGCAGTCGGGCTGATCTAAATGCTTTCTCTGGGTCATCAAAGCCCATGGGATTGTCCGGTAATCGGGACCAAACTTTGAGGTTTATTAGGTCCAAACTAATGGCAAAGCGATTGAGAATGTCACTGCCTAAGTAAAAGGCGGCAGTGACGTCTCGCACGACCCAACAATTATGGACTATGCTCTTGTTGCCTATGGAGATTTTGAGCATACAGCTGCTTGGCAGGAGGTGTTTGGAATTGGGTGTTTCCAGGTCCATTTCAAATTTGTCTAACAGTTTAAATGTGGGAATGGCTGGATCTTTTGGGAGTTTGCGGAACATGGCTTCGCTGATGAAGCTCTTACCGTTGTTCACACACACTCGGGCGAGAACAGAGTCTTTCCCTTCATTTAACTGAATAGGGATGAAAAACTGTTCTCCAATTTGCTGAATATCAGCCAGGCTTTGAGCTGACTTTTCATCTGTCTGGACCATAGGAGTGGGAATTTCTGATTGTGAATTGGTAAAGAATTTTAGAGTGTTTCCTTCCAGTGTGGAATGCCACCTTAGACCGGAAGGAAGGTTGATTTTCAGAAATAGAGAGGACTCCCCATCACCAGTTTGTTGTCCTAATGCTATTACCGTCACGTCTGGGATTTGGTTATTCTGGAAGTGAAATTCTACTTGGTCAGATTTTTGTTCAACCATGTGGCATGTGCCGTTTAAACTAACATGGTTGACACTCTGTTTTAATTTTATTGGTCGGTTAGTCTGGGTCCAGAGGACCTTGTTTACATAATCTATTAGGGGTGACAACCTTCGCAGCAGGTCATTCCCTAGTAAACAAGGGGTGCCCCCTGGAGTTACAACTATGACCGGGTGCTTCACCTTGTCTCGCCCAATTTTAATATCCAAATCTGCAGTCCCCTCGATGGGAATTTCCTTCCCGTCGAAGTTCTGAAGTTGTCCAGGAAGAGGGCTGAGAGGAATTTGGTAATTCTCCCGTCTTCCTGAATTCAGTTTATCAAAGGCCCTTTTTGACAGAAGGGTAGCTTGGGATCCAGTGTCCACTAATGCCAAAATCGTACACTGCCCCTGTATCTGGACCGGGGCATAGAATCTTCCCTCCTTCTCCTCAAGGGGGCACAGATAATGTACATTTTTGGACAACTAGTGGGTTAGTTTCTTGGTTTTGGACACTGATAGAGAGGTGATTTGGGCAGAATTATGTTTGTAGTCTTGGGAATCTGAAAAGGAAAGGTGACAGCTAGATATGGGAGAAGTTTCGGGTTCCCCTGATTCTGGTTCTGGTCTGCCCAACCCCCCCCCCTTTTGTACCTCCTCCTCAAAATGGGTCGTTTTGGGTTCTTGATTTCTCCTACACCCTCTCTACTCCTTGGGTGGCAGACTTTCAGGGGCAGGAGATTTTGGTTCCTGTTCCTGGGTTTCCAGGGGCTTTTTACAAGTGGGGAAGGAAGCTTCCTCCAAGGCTTTATACCCCCTTCCCCTTGTGCCTCCTCCCTGGGAACTGGTGGGTTGTCGGGGTTCTTCCCTCGTCATTGCTCTGGAGCACCAGGTCCGGAGTTTGAGGCATTCTGCGCTGGCATGCTCATCTGAGGGTTCTGTTGAGCCCTCAGCATGCGACCCAGATCCTGTGCCATGTTTTGGACCTGGCGCTCTAGTTGTGACACCCGCTCAGGCTGATAAGGGGTTCTGTTGTCTCCCCTGGGGTGATCCCGGGATGGGTAGCTATCCCTTCTCCCAAAATACCCTGGGTTAGTGAAGTTTGGGTACCCCTCCACCTTTGACCTCCCCTCTCCCGGGTTAGGTTGTCTGGGCTCAGGAAATTGGGGAAAGAAGGATGGATGGTTTGGGGGTTGAAAGTTTTGCGGGTACCTTGGGAAGAAATTCTGTCCAGTATTTCGGGAATTACTGCACTCCTGGGGAAAGTGAGGAGGGAAGCTTCCTGGGTTAGCTGCTGTTTGGTTGGATCCCTCCCTTGGGCTGGAGGAGTCCACACATAACCCAGGATGGGTCTATTCCCCTTGTAGCGGGGGCTGATGTAGTCAGGCGAGTTAGGGGTCCCATTTGTTGGATTTCATCCCTGGCTCCCTGTTTGTGACTGGCCCGATGGCCTTCTGGGCTTGGGGTTGCTTTGATTCTGTGCAGGCAGGTTTCTAGGCCCCCCCATCATCAAATCTAAAATGGGGGCAACCTTCACCTCCACCACCTTAGCAGCAGCAGGGGCGTTGGTTGGTTTGGGGCTTTTTGGATTATTTTTGTTTTCTACTGGCTTTTGCACCTCATAAATGCGCGTGGCTTGTTCGATGACCCAGTCTAGTGATCTTTTCTCGTGAAAGTCTCTCACTAGCTGGGTCATGATGTACTTGGGGAGAGCGTGGAAGAAAGTATTCACAAACTCTTTGCTGTCAGTGCGCACCCTTCTGGTGGTCTGAGCAAAAGCACGCTTTAATTCTTGAACAAATTCTTGTGGGGCCTGATCTTCCCCACACTGCAAGTTGTAGGCTGCCTTGCAAGCCTCCTGAGGATTCCTGTGCACAGAATTTTTTTTCAAGATGGCCGCCCTATAGGTGGACCATCTAGAATGATTTTGGTCCTCCAGCCTCACAAAGAAAATGGAGTATTCTGGAGAGGAAGTCGATTTCACATATTGAATACAGCTTTGGCTGTCCTTGAAATGGAAAGTTTCCATCATCTCTTCAAAGAGCTCTAAGTGCCCCAAAACTGAATATTTTGCGTTCTTATGATAGGGCGTGATGATGCTCCTTATCGCTTTGATTTGTTTTAGGGGATCCTTGAGCAAGGCCCTTTTTACCTTATTGGGCTTTTTGGTTCGGGTAACCCTGGTCCACTCCTCCTCTGACTCACCCGTCTGGTCTTCTAGGCTCTCCCGGATTCTGCAAGCACGGGAATGGCTGGCAGAATGTGGGGGTCTAGTTTCTTGTGTCCTGGGGCGCTCAGAGGTGTCTTCTGATTCCTCCTTGATCCCAGGATTTGATGAGTACCCTCCCCACTGTCCTAGCTGGGCAGATGTTTTCAGGATGCCCTCAGTGGGCCTACTCTCATGGAGTTCCCCACTAAATTTTACAGTACTTGGGAACCCATACCCAGATGCCCGCCCATCCATTCCTGGGAGGTGCTGGTCTATGAGCCCCATATTCCTTATCGATTGAAGTCTGCCATCCCCATGGCCCTTGGCTCATGTGCGCCAGTGGACATGGGGGAGGCAGAGTCCAGGGATTGGAAGAGATGAAGGCCTCTGCTACTAGGGTTCCTGAGGTTATGCTCAGGTGTTTCCCTTTCCCAGTGAACCTCATCCCTCTCAGCCCCTGCTCCCTGTTGCCATGCAAGAACCTGAGCTTTCTGTTCCTCTATCAAGGCCTTCCTGGTTTCTATCAATCGCTCTTGCAAAGCTGCCTGTCTGTGGAGCCTGTCATTGTTCTCACAGAGAGCCTCATTTTCTCTCTGTGCTTCCTGTGTCGTTTTAGAGTACTGGGCCAGTTTTAGCTGCAGGAGGGTTACCTCCTGAGTCCGGTCCATACTGGCCTTGTCCTTCCTTGCTAGAGCATCTTCCACCCTCCTGGTGTGTTCTAACAATTTTTCATGGTCTTTTTGGAGGTCACCCAGTCCCTGAAGGGCCAGGTGATTTTCGTCTATCTTCTCTTTTAAGTAACTGTCCTCCTAGGCTAAGGTGTCTCTTTCCTGAACAAGAGACTGCCTCTGTGCAGCCAGGTCGTCCCTCTGTCTTTGGAGCTCACCAGCTTTCTGGCGCTCTTCATCAAATTCTGCCTGGATGTCCAGGTCTTTGAGAATTAGTTTATTATTCTATTCTTTTTCTTGGCCTAGGCGGATTGTCAGGGTGACTACCTGCTCTGCGCATGCCCTGTTGAAATTTATTTGCTGTTCCAGCTTTGTCTGGCTCTGCAGTAGAGAGTCCAAACTTTCTTGGTACTTCTTCTGCAAGGCCAGCATTTTGGTATCCTGTTCTACCTTCTCCTGCTGCAGGATACCCATATCTTCTTTTATTTTTGTTAGGTACTGCCCAGTTTCATTTTCTGATTCATTGCTGCTCTGTAGCCTTTGCTCTACAGAGTCCAGCTCAGTTTGGGACTTTCTCATGCTTGTAGTTGCTTGTTTGCCCTATCTTGGCCCTCAGCATATTTGTCCTGTATTGCTCCAATATGGAGGTACATATAGGCCGCTATTTTTGCAATCTTGCTTTGCTCTTCCTTTGCCTTAGGGTCCATATACAGTTCACTCAGGGCCCCATGTAACAGACCCTGATATTGCCATCTGTCTAACCCTGTTGCAGTGTTCTGTTCTGTGATTGCCTGCAACCACACATTCTGATCCTGCTCTGTCCATTCACCCCTTACAAATAATGTATGCAGTAGGTGTTCTTTAGCCATATTGATTTCTACCAAGGTCGCCATTCCGGAAATATTAATTTCCTTTTTGATTTACAGAAGTTTATTTTATTTTTGCAAAACAGACCAATTCCTTAGAGCATTCCTATTGAGGGGTGCTTTTCACAGTGTAACACAGCGTGGTAGCCCAACCGGGTTTATGTACCCTGTCAGTTAGCACACTGTATTAAGCTGTCACAAGCGGTATGTCTAATTCAGAAATCTCGTGACGAGCCCCCAATCTTGTAAGTGATTTCAACCCGGCACTCCACCTAAGTCAATGCTTAGCATGTGATGCACAGCTGGAACCCTTAATTATTTATTTATGTCTATAAGTTATTTTATTTCTGAATGATGTCCCTTATATCACGCCCCTCTCTTTGAATCCCCCCGGTCACACTGAACTAGAAAGCCGGCTGTTTTGCAAAGTTAAAAAGATTTATTTTATGCATTTGCACAATATATATATCACACTATGTTAATGGTTTATACAATGATCACCAACGGGGTGATGTCACAATAAAT
Source organism: Ambystoma mexicanum (assembly GCF_040938575.1). NCBI lineage: Eukaryota > Metazoa > Chordata > Amphibia > Caudata > Ambystomatidae > Ambystoma > Ambystoma mexicanum. The sequence goes on from NC_090924.1 coordinate 658,394,207, forward strand.
CTCTTTAATCACACAGAGTAATGATAGGAAAAACAATGTAGCATAGAATAATACTTTGTGTGGGTTCAATCAAAATGCAATGTGATTACTCAATCCCCCCAATATGCAGTATAAAGAGTTGGAAGGAGAGAAAACAGGTTTCAGGAACACAGAATTCAACAACACAGTATCAATCCCAATTTCCCCCAAGCAAACACAGATAAAAACAGGAATGATTGCAAACGGGTCAAAACGGTTTTGAATTTGGCTTTGAATGAAGGGTAAATACACTGAAAAATTGATTTAATTCACTAAAATGGTTTCAATACTACTGGGTACTGCTTTGTATGGTGTCAGACTAACACTAGCAATGATTATTGAGTAACTAGCAGATTGCAAATTTAATACTGAGGTCGGATGCACGGAACAGCTATTTCACACGTGAGAGATTTGAGCCAAACGCAAACTTTTCTGTTCGCGCTAAGCGCGATTGCGGAATTATTGTAAGGATTTGGGATCGTTGAAAAGCTGCAGATGTTAGCTTCAATTTGACACTTAAATTGCGTTTCTAGCATACACGGTGAAGAAGTTATGAAGGTTTTTGTGGAGGTCGTTTTTTTCAGAAAGAGTCAAAATAGCAAAATAAAGATGCACTTTTTAAAATTAACAAACAAGATTTCTTTACACTAAAGGAGACTATGAAGATGCCAACTACACGACAGAGCAGCCACCAGCCACAGGATATCACTGGTTGGTTTGGCCTGCCGAGACGCTCGCCTTTCTTCAGAAATATATTAGCGTAAAGATGATTTTAACACTACTATTACAAAAGACTATAGGGATGAGAGAAATAAGACAAATATTCTACCAATGCAGTTCTGGATATAAGAGGGTTTGGATAGGATTACTTATGGATAATATCTTTGCGAGTGACAATCCTATGCTATGGATAGTCACTACCACTGTTTGGAATGGACCCGTCAGGGATCTGGTCAGGGAGACTTTCGGGACTGGAATTCAGCTAGCACACCGGACTGGACTCAAGGCGCTCTGGTTCTGAACTCAGCACGGCACTCTGGACACTGCACGGCAGGATTGGACTGGATCTGCCAGGTTGGTTCTGTTTCGCAGCTATCTGGTCACAGCTCTGCTCTACTGGTTTGGATCTCTGGATTCTGGCAAGAATTCTTAGCAAGAATTAGCACCTTAGAGGTCTGGGGCAAAATCTGGTTTCTAGATTTCTTAAAGTCCAGGCTGCGAAGGGTTCAGCTTTGGAAATGGGCCTTTCTGCTTTCAAAATTCTGGAGTCTTGGATATGGATTTCTCTTGCAAAGTGCTCCGCCAGCAATCGGTTGGTGGGTAAATGTGTGTCCTTCTAGGTCCTAAGCTGTCTCTATTTATATATTTCCTAAAGGGGTGGGTATGCTGAATTAAGCTAGGCACACCCCTAGGTATTCTATTGGTTAGGGTCTTTCCTCTCCCCTGATTTGAGAAGAAGCCAGGGTGTCATGATGACTTTGTATTTTATGATCCAGGGAGAACCTCCCCTTTGTTTCTGCACAGAAAATCTATTTTTCATACCAGACATATTTACAATTTTACAACCTTGATAGTAATGGCATTTTGATATCACAGATTTGGTGGAGCAAGTATTCATCCGAGCCCCATCACAGTGAGAGCTTGGGTCTAGATTTGGCAATTTTTCGCACTTTTGGTCTGGTACCCAATGTCACATTTATCCCCAATTTTACACATATGTGCGCGTCATATCTGGGCATAATCATATGAAGTTTCATGTTTCTGGCATCACCACAATTGCTACAAAACCACATATTCTGTAGTCATGTCCCTGAACATAGTACAGAGTTCTGAGTACTTTTAAAACGAGACCAGAATTTTCATATTAACAATACAGTCATTTAACAATTTTTACAATTTTGCACAGTTCTGTGTCAGTCCTTTTCAAAAATATACTTTCTTGTGTTTTCAGAATATACAACACTGTCTGTCCCACCCCCAAAGTTTTGGTGGGTCAAGAGCAATCCCGCCTCTTTCCTCTGGCAGGAGTTTCTGTTGACACTTGCATCTGCGTATTCTTTTCAATCCAGGAAGCCCTTTGTCTCTCCCCGGTGCAACAGGACAAAATCTCCTTCCCTCTCCATTAACACCTGAATGGGAGTTCCTGGGGCAGAGAGCAGAAGGAAGGTGCCTTTGTTTGGGGCATGCTGTGGAATTTGCTTTGAAATTCTTTGGCTTATGTCAGTTTACGTTAAAACTCAATTTGTTTAAATTTGTCTTCGATGAAATAAACTTACATTTTCAAAACAGGCAAACAGATCTCTAATTCCAGTCTTTTTAAACATAGAGATTAAATAGTTGCAACCTATATTGCTTTTGATAGCAAGTCCCTTAATTCCAACCATTTGATTTTCTGCACAAGTTTAAGCTTCCAATGCACTTAACTGACAGCTGTCATGCAGGCGGTCAGCGGTAATGCGCCCATATTCTGACAGATTTTTACAGACAAGCACACTTATTAATATGGATATTCTTGTGATGGAATTTGCATTTCCTGACATTGTGTGCTTATGTGGATTCTTTGAATAAGGTGATGGGTAACACCCAGCTAGGAGGTTGGATATTTTCTGATGCTTGGAATCATTATTTTGTAATTTCAGCAACCAAGGAAAAAAGGATTTCAAAGCACCTTTGTGTTTCCTCGCAATAAAACACTGCCTTTCATGTAATTTCCATTTTCACTCTGTGGGCAGCTCAATGACAGGTCTCAGCAGTGTGGTCTCCTGTTCCACCACTGACACAGGCAAAGAAGATTGGCAGCCAACTTTTCTGGTTTCACTGCGCCATTTTCAGAGGTTTTAGCGCGCCTAGGGCTTTTTGTGGCCATTTTGTTGGTTCCGATGCCACAGCACACAGTGATGTCGCAGGGCATAGCCTAGTGGGCCAATGCATCCCACATCGCGTTGCTGACAGCGTACCCACGCGGCGTCAGAAAAGAATGGAGCAGACCCAACTAGAAGGTAAGTAGGGTTTCTAAATGAAACGCAAGGCTTAGGTGTTGCGCGGCAAAGCGTTAAATGTTTATGCGGTTTCTAACCTTGTGCTGTCTTTATTTCTTGCAGGGATGGCCTTGCATTGGAAAATGGAGAACGGCTATCCGGGAAGCTGTTCGCGGCTGTGAGATGGAAGAACCGCAAGGATGCCTGATGAGAAGAAGACTTCTGCGTGAATGAAGACTCCGAGAGGTTTGGAAGAGGTGCCCAACAGAAGATGAATTCGAGGAAACAGGTAAGGTGCATGCTGGAGATACTGGCGTGAAGCTCGTAGTACTTCAAGTGGTGTGATGGCTGGCTTCATGTAAGGTGCGCCCTGCGGATGCCGGATCGAGGTTGGATACGCTCCGGGCAATGGTATAGCTGGATCCAAGTAAGGTGCGTGTTGAAGATGTACAGCTGGAATCAGGTAGGTGCGCATCAAAGATGTGAAGCTGGAATCAGGTAGGTGCGGGCCGAAGATGTGAAGCTGGAACCAGAAGATGCAGAGCTGGAGACAGGTAAGAGCTTCAGATGGCGGTAAGCGTTACGCTGCATACAGCAGATTAACGCGAAGCCTCAACATGCGGGTGGGCCGGCTTAAATAGTCTGGCCCTAGCCACTCCCCTTTAGCTCTGCCTTGGGCCCCACCTCACCACTCCCATAGATGATTGCACATGCCTTCCAATGCTTTCTAATGGCCACGCTCAGCCTGGAAACACGTGCCTTGGACCCAAGGTGTGCAGAGCACACTTTCTTATGAGCCTTGCGCCAGGACAGGGTCCATTTGGACCCTTTGAAAGGAGGAAATAAGGGCCCTTGGTTAGTGGCCATGACAGCACATCCCCTCAAGTCCTCTCTCACGGGTGTTCTTCCTCCTGGCCCCAGATTGGTGGGATTGTCTCGATGGAATTGTTTCACTTGTCGTGGAGCATGGACAAACTCGATGGGTTCCCAGGTGCGTCTTGGGGTCCATAACCTTGCCAATCGATCAAGTAGTATAGTTTTGATCGTACTATCTTGGAGTCCAAAATGTTCTTAACTTCATATTGTGGTTCCCCCCCTATGATCTCTGGCTCAGGTGGTGTTGAAATCTGAGTATCAGGTTTCATTGGTTTTAGAAGGGAAACATGGAACACCGGATAAATCTGCATGTTGACTGGTAACTCCAATTTCATGGCAGCTGGATTAATGATGGCTTTGATGGGATAGGGTCCGAGATATCTTGGAAGAAAGGCCCGCAGTCCCTTCAATGGAATGTTTTTGGACGCCAACCAAACTTTATCCCCGACTTGATACTGCGGGGCTTCCTTCCTGTGTCTGTCCGCAAACCTTTTTTGTTGTTCCTTGGCTCGGCTTAAATTTTCATACATAGCTTCTTTAAGCGACTGGGTGATGATGTTATGCAAGGAAGTGATTGCAGGCATTTCTAATTCGTCCTGTGGATCAAAGGAAGATGTCCTAGGATGCAGACCATTCATTGTGTAGAATGGTGTCTGTCAGGTGCTGGTATGAATAGAGTTATTGTAAGCAAATTCAGTTAGCCAGAGAATGTTTTTCCAGGATCCTTCTGTCTGCTGCAACATACATCTCAGATATTGCTTGAGAGTCTGGTTGGTCCTTTCCGTTTGACCATCGGTTTGAGGATGGTGACTTGTGGACAACCATTGGTCGATTTGGGCGATCTTACTACATCTCTTCCAGAAGGCTGAGACGAATTGCGTTCCTCGGTCCAAAACCAATACGGAAGGAAAACTGTGCAATCTGACAATCTGTTCCAAGAATACTGTGGCGAGATTAGCAGCAGTGAGAAGTCATTTTAGAGGAATAAAATGTGCCATTTTTGAAAATGGATCCACTATGACCAGGATTGTTTTAAACCCTTCACAGGGTGGTAGATCGGTAATGAAGTCCTTAGATAATGTATGCCATGGTGCTGGAGGTACTGTTAATGGATGCAATAATCCTGCAGGACGTGAATTCTGGGATTTAAGTTGTGTGCAAACTCCACAGGTTGTAATAAACTGGGTAACATCCTTTCTCCAGGTGGGCCACCAATAGTTCTTTTGGATCTTGGCCCGATTCTTTGCTATTCCTGGATGCCCTTCCACTAATGACTCGTGGTAGTTGAATATTATTTTGTTTTGCATTTCCTTGTCTTGGACATATAGGGGGTCATTACGAGTTTGGAGGTAGCCATGGTGCTATTAGCACCATGGCTACCTCCAAAGTCGTTTCCGGGTCCGGGTTCTCTGAATGGGGACTTACCGGGTCATTCCCACCTTGGAGGACCTGGTAAATCCCCATTCAAAATACCCTTCCCCATTCCCATTCGAGCCCCCATAGGGCTCAATGGGAATGGGGAGGGAGCTAATAACGGGCCTGCAAATAGCGGGCCCGTTATTAGCTCCCTGGTCCCTTAGCGGCTCCCGCTAAGGACAGCTGGTTTTACCAGTCGGCCTTAGTGGGACCCGCTAAGGGACCTCGGAATGTGGCAGTAAGGGGTTAACGACACCGGCATCCTTACCGGCACGGTTAACCCCTTACCACCGCACTCGTAATGAGGCCCACAGTCTTCCTTGAAAATAGGGTAAATTGTCTTTCATGGAGTACTGATCTCCTTTACTCAACCATTCTTGTTGGGCTGATTGATCCATTTGAGATTGTAGATCAGCCTTTAAGTCTTCCCAGCAGGCGGTTGTAGCAATCTGAGTCTGAATCCGTACCGATAGAGAAGGCGTCTTTGTCCTCTCCCATGCGTGATAAGGCATCTGCTTTACCGCTTCGTACACCTCTCCTGTACGTTATGATGAAATCATATTCGGCAAAGAAGAGGGCCCAGCGAAGCTGACATGAAGTTTGAGGCTTAGCAGTTTTCAAATATTGCAGATTCCCGTAGTCTGTGATAACAGTGACCATGTGTCTTGCCCATAAGAGATAGTGGGCCTCATTACGACCCGGGCGGTAACTGAACAACGATGCCGGTAAAGGATTATCGGCATCGCTTACCGCTCCGGCCGATTAGGACACGATTAGCCGCTATTAGCGGCACCGTAATTAACGGTGCTGTTAATAGCGCCAGGAGCACGGGCCCCCCGACCATCCATGCCGCAAATACCAGCATGGCGCAAACAGGGGAACGTCACAAGTCAGGCGGACATGCAAACAACGCCTTACTGAAGCCCGAAAAGTACCTTACCGCATGGAGCTAATTCTGGCATCGTGGACCACCCGTAAACGGCCATGTGCAGTGTTCCCAACTGCCACAGGTGCACACAATCGGCACAGGTGGAGGCAATACAGACTGGGCCAGAACAAAAGGAGCACACCCCACCCCTTCCCACACCCAGTCACACTCCACAATGATTCCAATACTACTAGCAATGCTGGGGCTGAAGGACATGATTGCTGTGGAACTGCTGCAACAACAACAACAACAACAACAACAACAACAACAACAACAACTGGCAACACAGAGGAGACGCAGGAGGAGAAGGAGGGAGAGGCAGGGCCAGCATGCCCCACCAGTGCAGCCAGTGCCACCATGCAGGCAGCCCCCACCCCTCGCATCAGAGCCAGTCCATTCAACCTAACCCCTGAGCAGATCCACACCCTGTACCGTCTGGACCGGGACACCATCACCACCATTGTGGATATGATACATGATGACATTGTCAGCCTGATTGAATCACGCACCGCCATCCCACCCCTCCTGAAGGTAGTGTCTGTGCTCCACTTCCTGGCTACAGGCACCTACCAGTACACAGTGGGGCACATGCATGGCATATCACAAACATTATTCTCACGTACGCTGAACCAAGTGCTTGATGCCCTCCTGAAGCCCACAGGCGACCACATTTACTTACCAAGGTCTGCCCAGGAGATCTCAAACACCAAAGTTGGTTTTCATTCACTGGTCGGCATCCCTAGTAGCATTGGCGCCATCGACTGCACTCATGTGGAATTGGTGGTCCCACATGCCATGGAGGTAGCATACCGCAACCGTAAGCTATACCACTCGATCAACGTGCAAATGGTATGTGACTCAAACAAGATCATCACACATTGCTGTGCCTGATACCCCGGATCAACCCATGATTCAATGGTCCTGCGGAACTCCACGATAGAACGCTACATGGAGCGACATGCAGGGCAGAGATCCTGGCTTCTCGGTGAGTCACATGTTAGGCCCATGGAAATGTGATGTGGGTAGGTGATTTGGGTAGAGATGCATACTTCACCTGACTGAGATGGGGGGTAGAGATGCATACTTCACCTGGCTGAGATGGGGGGGGATGCATACTTCAGCTGGCTGAGAGGGGGGAGAGATGCATACTTCACCTGGCAGAGAAGCGGGGGGGAAATGCATACTTCACCTGGCTGAGATGGGGGGGAGAGATGCATACTTCACCTGGCTGAGATGGGGGGGAGATGCATACTTCACCTGGCTGCGAGTGCCTGAGAGAATGGACCCTGCTCATACCCCAAAGCAGCCCAGACTGGACCTGACACCTGACCACATAATGCAAGATGAAAGCTGCCCTAACATGTAAATGATGCAGTGTCACAACCATTCCATAGCCATCTACATGTGCGCTGTAACTAATCAGACCGTATCCCCCTCAACACAATGCAGCTACAAGCAATTACTATGGCCAATGCACAGCACAAAATACCATCAACTGAAAGGACAGTCCCCCATTACTGCGTACAAAGGAGTCACATGAGGGCCAAATACATTAATGCACCACTACACTGACACAGAGGTCCAACAAAAGTCCATTTCACCATTTGTTTTGCATAGTGACATCATCATGAGGCTGACATCAATGGGGCCAGGATGAAAGCATACAAATCACTGGACATCAGCCAGATCATGGAAACAACCGTCGTGGACTAACACAGTGCATGAGCACTCATAAGGAACTGGACCCCCCTGCGCCCACTAGACGATGGCACGCACACCAGTCCATAAGAGGAATACACACATAGCAGTCACATCGTGTGTCTCCATTCATGCATGGGAATGTGGTTGCAATCAGAAAATCAATGCATGGGTGGACATTCATAATGTCGAAAAAAAATGTCGACAGACAAAAATGTCGAAAAAAAAATGTCGAAAAAAAAATGTCGACTTTCTCTTTTTTTAATTATATATTTATTTTAGGGGTTTGGGAGCTAGAAAAAAGGGAAAAATTAAAAAAAAAAAAAAAAGGGGGGTTGGGGGGAAAACCCCCCCATATAAAAAAAAAAATGCATTGATAAAAAAAGTCGACATTTTATTTTTCAACATTTTTTTTTCGACATTTTGACTGTCGACATTTTGACTGTCGACATTATGACTATAAACCCAATGCATGCTATGGTGTCATTGATCAAGGTCACATATGATGTGATGAATTACACTTATACATTGTTGCCCACATGCAGGTGATGCAGGCTATCCCTTGAAGAGGTGGCCCCTTACCCCAGTCCGGAACCCACAGAACAGGCACGAGGAGGACTACAATTGTGCACATGCACGTTCCCGTGTGGTGATTGAGCAGACATTTGACTTCTTGAAGGCACGGTTTCGATGCCTCAGCAGGTCTGGTGGGGCACTTCTGTACTGCCATGAGAAGGTGGCCAAGATCGTCATTGCATGTGTCATGCTACACAATATGTGCATCAGATGGACTGTGCCCCTGCCCCTGATGCAGAACTGCAACCACCTGACGATGAGGATGAGGAGGGTGGGGATGGGGCAGCACCTCAGGGAGGCAGAGATGCACAGGAGGGACGTGCCATGTGTCAGACTCTGATCAACCAATGTTTCTAGCACACATGGGCGGGGAGTGTGACATGGATGTGGCACTCAGGGCACTGGGTGTGTCAGGGACATGGACACTGTAGACCGTTCACCAATAAAGCACACATACGCAATAAGCAATGTCCACACATGTGAATCATGAGTCACCAAACTGTGTATTAAAGAACCATAACAAAGTGAACAAGCCCTCCACCCCACACACCCTCTCCCCCTTCCCCCCTCAACTCCCCCACACACCCTCTCCCCCCTCCCCCTCAACTCCCCCACACACCCTCTCCCCCTCCCCCCTCAACTCCCCCACACACCCTCTCCCCCTACCCCCTTGACTTCCCAACACATGGTGTGTAGTAGCGCGCACCAGTAGTCCACATGGCACCAGTATGCATGGCTGTGCCTACTGCCCTCCCCCTCTTCCAGCACCAGGTGCCCCCCTGTCTGTCTGCGCAGGTTCCTGCCAGACCGACGCACAGGGTTGGTCCTAGTTGAGCTGGCATTTGATGATGGTCCAGATTGCCCTGGCAACTGTGGTGGAAGCATGTCCCGCATTGCTGCCACCATTTCCGAAAGGACATGGTGCACTGCTGCGAGTTCTGCGCAAATGTCCTTTGAGGTGGACTCAGTGCTTAAAGTGGGCCAGGGCCTGCCGGAAAGTGGGACTGAGCCGGGGCCCTGCCGGGGCCCCCGTCCTACCGCAACATTGGCGGGATGCATTATCCCGAAGTCAGGCGAGCTGACAGAAGTGGCAGCCAGCCACAGCGACACTGTGACTGGCTGCCACTTCCGTCAGTCATAGTAACTGCCTTTGGTGACCCCTCGTGCGAGAAGTCACCAGAGGCAGTTACTGTCCCTTTGTTTCCCCAGGTCGCCGAGGCGTCTTTAACCCTCGGCGAACCTGGGGATTCCTCGACATTTATAAAAGATGGCTTGGAAAGTACACATTTCAAGCCATCTTTTATAAAGCTTTGCCAACGGACAATTTTGTCCGTAGTCAAAGCTTTATAAAAGAAGGCTTGAATTGTGTACTTTCAAAGCCATCTTTTATAAACCCGAAATCTTTAAAAAAAAGATGGCCTGAAAACTAGGCAAACCGTAGGGTATGCACACAAATATATATAAATGTTATATATTTGTGTGCGTACCTTACTATGGTTTGTGTACTTTGCAAGCCATCTTTTATAAACGTAGAAATATGTTACATATCTCTATGTTTAGAAAAGATGGCTTGCATAGTACACAAACCATAGTAAGGTACGCACACAAATATATAACATTTATATATATTTGTGTGTATACCCTACGATTTGCGTACTTTTTAGGCCACGCCCCTCCCACAAGCCACGCCCCCAAATGAGGGCACCGTCTCGATTTCTTACCCCACTTAAAGCCCTGGGTGGACTTGATGGCTGTTTTTAGGGATGCAGCACAATCCCTAATGTCATCCCTTGCACGGGTTCATTCGGTAATATACTGCATCAATAGCCCTGTGAGTTCCTCCTGGCGCCTCTATATAGCCATGATCCCCTCTTGGCTGGTTGTCACTGGGGTGGAAGTGTGAGCCGTTTCTAACATGCTTTGGTCATCAGGCCCAGTTGGTGTGGGGCTGAAACTTGCCGGCCATGAATCTCCAGGTGACAGCCCGTGCATGCTGCCGTCCACCATGCTGCGTGGGGATAGTTGTGGTGAGTGCAGGGGGCCTGTGGTGGGTGTTGCGCCATGCAGCTGTACGTCGCCCACATCGTCCGATATGGCTGCTGTGGCAGCTGTCTCACCAACTGTGCTGCTGGCAGCCGATGGTGTGCCCTCTGCCAATGCCTCCTGGGTAATGGTGGCTGGTGTGGGTGTTGTTGTGGGGGCGTGGTGCACATTGGTGTTGTGGACTCTGTGGTTTTCATGGCCTTCCGTGGTGGTGCAAGTTGGCCTCTGCCCCTTGACGTTGAGGGGCGGTGTTCTCCCTCCTCGGCCCTGTCCTTCTTCTGTGGTGTGGCATCTTTCTCCCTTGTGTCCTCATCACCGCTGTCTGAATGTGTGCCTGTGGGGGACCAAAGGAGGGAGAGGGTTAGTGATGGGTCTACGGGCATCAGGCATACATTGGGGTGGCTACATTGATATGGAATGGTAGATGATTCACATTGGGGGGAGTGACATATGGGTTGCCTCACTCTTGGGTGGGTGATGCATGGAGGCGTCTGGGTTGCAACACATATGGGGTGCATTATGCATGTGGACAAGGTGATGCTCTGCACTGCATGTAGGCAGTCTTGTACTTATGTGTCTGGTGGACCCTGCTCTACATCATTGCACTGTCAGTTCAGGTGGACATCATCGTGGTGGTATTAGCATTGTTTCATTTCAGACACCTGCCTGCATCGGCTGATGACGGGGCTCCTTGCTCCATGTCCCCGACTCCCTCTATTGCCTCGGTGCCTATGGTGGTGGCGCTTACCTCCTCCCATGGTTGCAGTTTGATGGGGGACTCCGCACCTCTGCCTGTCGCCATCCCAAGGTTGTAGTTGGCGGAGAGTATGCTCCGCACACGTAGACGTAGGTCATCCCAGCACTTACGGCATTGTTTGGGTGTGCGAAGTGTGGTGCCACTGACTCTCTGGGCGACCTCTGCCCAAATCTGATTTTTGTGCTGCAGTGCTGGACGGGACATGTCGTTTGAGAACACCACATCTGCATGTTCCTGCAGTGTCTCCGCTAACATGGTGAGCTCCTCCCATTTTTTTCACTGATTTTGGCATAGTAAAATGCAACAGGTAGTGGTGAAGGTGTGTTGGAGTTCTGGGGGTCAGATGGCTCCTGGTTGTGGTGGATGGCAATGGATTGTGTTTTTAAAGATGGCCGCCGTGCTCTTTCCCGTTCCTGTGCAATGACGCTACTTCCGGTTTCGCGTATTTACGGTCACCGCTAATAGCGGTTACCTCTATTAGAGGTGACCGCTATTAGTGGTCACCGCTAATGCCGATGGCTTGGATGCCAGAGGAGCTATTTCCACTACAGACGCTGCGGGAAAGGGGGATTTTACTGACTTTTAAGGCATGGCGGTGAGGTCATTACTGGCATAGCGCAAAGCTCGGGCCCGCAAACTCGTTATGGGCCGCTTTTAGCAGTCTATTGCCAGCACGGACACAGTAATTGCGCCATGCCGGTAATGACTAGTACTTACCGCCCGGGTTGTAATGAGGCCCAGTGTCTCCAGGTCTTTAGGGCTCCTTTAATTGCTAACAATTCCTTGTCAGTGATTGTGTAGTTCTTTTCTGGTGCTGAGAATTTTCGGTACCAAAATGCTATGGGATGTAAATGCCCTGTCTCTGGATCCCTTTGTGATAGTACCGCCCCCATGGTTACACTGGAGGCATCCATTTCCAGCCCGTAAGGCAGGTCAGGTCGAGGATGTCTAAGAACAGGCGCTGAAGTGAATGCTCGTTTCAATTCTTGGAAGGCATTCTCTGCCTCGGAGGACCAGAAGTATTTTTTGTTCTTTTTAAGGAGGGAAGTGATTGGGTGGACAATCTGTGAAAAGTTTGGGATGAATCGTCTATAAAAATTAGCAAACCCGAGCACACTTTGCAATCCTTTGGTATTTGTTGGAGATGGCCATTGAAGAATGGCATCCACCTTACGTGTGTCCATATAAACTCCTTGTGGGGTAGGCATGAAGCCCAAAAATTCGACTTCTGTGACAAGGAAGAAGCATTTGTCCAATTTGGCAAATAGCCGATGCTGACAGAGTTTTTCCAGGACTGCCCTTACATGGCCAACATACTCTTCCTTAGATTTTGAGTAAATTAGGATATCGTCGATGTAAACGAGGACGCAGATGTCTAAAAGTTCATGAAGCACATTGTTCATGAAGAACTGGAACGCCGCTGGTGCATTGCATAACCCAAAGGGCATCACCTGATTCTCAAAAATCCCATACTTAGTTCGGAAGGCTGTTTTCCTCTCATCACCCCTTTTAACTCTGATGAGGTGATAGGCTCCTCGTAGATCCAGTTTGGTGTGGATTCGAGCATTCTTCACTTGATCGAGTAATTCGGGAATGAGTGGCAGATGGTATCTGTTCTTCACAGTGATCTTATTTAATGCCCTATAATTTATGCACGTTTTAAGGTCTCCCTCCTTCTTGGGTACGAAGAAGAGAGCCGAGGAGGCAGGAAACTTAGACGGGTGGATGAATCCATTAGCTAGGTACTGATCTAGGTAAGTCTGTAGATGCTGGTTTTTCTGCTCTGTTAAAGCATAGATTCAGCTGCAAGGAATCAGGTCGATCTGGCAGTCGTAAGGCCTGTGCGGAGGCGGGGTATTTGTTTGTTCTTTTTGGAACACGTCCTGGTAGTCCAGATACTCGGGGGGTAAGGTAGCAGAGAGACCGAGGATGGGTTTAACTTTGACTTTTGGATGCTTAACACTCTTGTGGTAGCAACTCTTGGTGCATGTTGGAGGAAAGGTCAGCACCCGAGTTCGCCAGTCAATCCTGGGGTTGTGAGTTTCTAGCTATGGCATTCCTAAAATCATGTGGAACTGAGGTGCCCCAATAAGATCAAAGGAAATGTCTTCCCGATGACCATCCTGACACATCAGCATAACTTTATCGGTATGCTGTGTTACTGGGCCGGACGACAACTGAGAGCCTTCCACTACGGTGATGTTTTCCGATTGTTTCTGCTTTAGAGGAAGGCTAATTTGTGCGGCAAGATTCTGATCAATATAGTTTCCAACAGCTCCACTATCAATATACGGTTCCAAGGCATGTAGCCTTGATGGTTGCTGGTGGTTGACTACAAGGACTGGAATGACCAGGTGTGAGGTCTGAACAACTTTCTTCTTTTCGCTCGACAAGTGGACCCCTATGCTTGCCGGGCATTGGAGTTTTCCGGGATCTGATCCTTTTCGTCCATGCTGTTATCCGTTGCACCTACTGTTCTCTTGGGAGGTTTTATTGGGAAATCCCAAAGAAAATGTCATGTATTACCACAATACAAACAAAGTTGTTGTTGCCTCCTTCTTTCTCTCTCAGCTTTGGATATAGGGGCCCATAATCCCCCAATCTGCATAGGTTCGGTTGGTTCATGGGTTTTAGTTTGATTGCCATTGGGTCGCATGTAAACCGACCTCCCTTCAGATCTTGTGCGGTCCATTTTCCGGTCTTTTCGCCTATGGTCCAGTTGTACCATTAGATTAATGTAATCCGAACAACACTCCGGGGGGTTGACCACTTGGGTTAGCATGTCCTTTAATTCCCCACGTAACCCTCGATAGAACAATGTGGTTCTCTTTTCTTCGGGCCAATTGGTTTGTGCAATGAGGCGATTAAAGGTGGAGATATATGACAGCAGATCGTGGCTCCCCTGTCTGAGAGATAACAATTCGGTGTCTAGGGCTTGTCCTTGGGTATGCCTAGCAAACACCTTTTCCAATTCTTGTTGAAATGCACCGAAATTGTCAACTACTGGATCATCTTGGTTAACTAATGGTATGGACCAATCTGCTGCGCTGCCTCCCAAATATGAAAGTACAAAGGCAACTCTGGCACTGTCATTAGGGAAGTCCCCAGGGCGGCACAGGAGATGACACTGGTTCATGAATGGAGCATATTTGTTGGGATCGCCAGTAAAACATTCGGGAGGGGCCAAAGGCACAGCCCCGGGAGGACCACTTGGACTGGTGGTGATGGCTGCGGCGAAGGGGTTGGTGCGACCCCGGGTAAATGAACTTGCCCTGCATGAGTTTGAAGCATCTGTCTTGCCAGACCATCAGTTCGTTCCCGAGCGACAATAAGATCCCTTCTTAGGGCATTAGTCTCTTGTCTGGAGGCATGCACTTCAGCCCGCAGTTCCTACAACAATTGGGCCAACTGGTAATTCTCAGAGGTTTCCATAATGCCCAGGCAGAGATTCGGATGTGGCTTCGTGTTCTGTTACGCTCACCTGGTCTCTGCGGGGACGTTGGGGCACAGTTGGAGCCCTCCCTGGATTTGGCCTCCCTCGATCTTGCTTTAACCCCAGCTGTGGCGAGTTGGTCTGGTCAGGTTGCTGGCAATGCCCTTGGGGGAAGGTAAGAGGCAGTGAGAATGCTGTTACTGAATTGCAATCCCCCTCATACACCTCGTGCCAGAATGAGATGCGCAAGTGTTTTCCCATAGGCTCTCACCTGTTATTTTGCAAAGATGAGCTCTCCGTCCTGCTTCTCTTCAGCAGGGGCACTATAGACGGACCCAGTTGCTTCACTGGTCCGTATGCGTAAGGGCCCAGACCGGCTGCGACCAATCCTCTTGGGAGGTGAGTGTTGATAACAATGATTATTGTCTGTATGCTTCTGTGAAGTCTTTCCCAATGATTACTGTCTGTATCCTAAATGATGTCTTTCTTGTCCCCAATAGGTGTTGAAGATGGCTCCGCTGAGTTGCTATGCTGACAGCGTACCCACGTAGTGTCAGAAAAGAATGGAGCAGACCCCACTGTGAATGTGGATGGCAAGGAGGAAGAAATAGAAGACCAAGGACATAATTCTTTAAAGAAAAGAAGTTAGCAAAATCACAAGCAGAAAGAGAAGAAGAGGAGACAGGATCAGGAGGGGAAGGTGAGAGGACATGATTTAAGTTTACAAAAAGTGGACGGGGTGGGATGAAAGAGTAATTATTTGTCAGCAACACAATTTTATTAAGTTATCATTAATTTTTGGGGGTATTTTTAAAGCACAACATTGAATTCGGGCTAAAGTGTCCAAAATGGTGCTGAGTGGTGAGGGGATTCATTTTATGGGAAGGGGCAGGTTTTCAGGGATCGAGCAGTGGATAGGTGGTCAGGGATAAGTGGCAAGCTGTTCCAGAGTCTGGATAGAACAATCTTTGAAAAATAATGAAGAACACTCTGGAATTCTCCCACGTCCATCTGAGCCCTTTGTTTATATTCATATTGATTAAATACAGATTCTAAAGTGGGTATAACTATGCATTTTTAAGGAAACATACCCCTTCAGGAAGGCAAATCTAAAAGGTATGGTACACAACTCCCTTCAAATACTTTATCCCTAGGTTTGTGATGTGTATGAGCATAACCATTAACAGGGGAACACATTTTACTGGACATATTCTTAAGGGACAACTTTGTGCAGCATTACAGATTCAGCAAAACCTACAATGCCCACATCACCCTCAATTAGCAGGTGCAGTAGAATGGAAACATGGAATTAAAAAGAAACAATGTACTGAGACAAATGTTAAATCGACAGATGCACTCCAAATATCTGTCATGAGCATGCAAAGCATGTGCAACAGGAAAATAGGTCTTAGCCCACATGAAATACTCATGGGTCATCCAGTGCACCTTCCTGCATTGCCACCACTAGCCTTAACACAGATGAATATTCATGTAGCTGATGATATAGTATTACACTATTATAAGACACTAATGAAATTGTCATTGTTATCAGAAATTGGCTTTGCCCATAAGGCACTCTGGAGATGGGAATATAGAGGTACTTGTAGCATGTGAATAGGTGAAGTGAGAATTTGTGCGTGAAAGATAATACATTTGACCAAATGTAGTTAAGATGTGCAAGTCGGAGATGATTTGCTTCTTAAAAAAGAAGGTTGTGGGAATAACAGTTTTGCTGGGGCCATTAACTACTCCTTGTTCATTAATTTAAAGAAGAAGAAGTATAACATTGGATTCTTTAATTTGCTGAGGGGTTCACTCGTTTAGATGAGGGTACTCTGTTGGGGTGTCTCCTTGTATTTAAATGATAATAAATGACTCTGTTACTTGTTGCAATCCAAAGTCACTGAGTGGCTCTTGTTTGCTATAACAGCTGCTCAACAACAGCATGCTGCGAGCCTTCTGGGTGTGTTGGAGACAATGTATGGTCGATTTTTCAATAATAGAAACGTTTTCAAGGTTCAAGGGACCACAATATTAAATAATGGCACACGCCCAATTGTTCTGAGAAAGGACGGGCCATTTTTGCCTCAGACCCATTCCATGAGATAACATGGCGAGGCAATAAGTTAGTTCACGTGTGTGTCTAGGGATATAGATGAGCCAACGTGGACACTGTGGTGACATAGAATTAAGATACTGATCAAGTGGTGCCATAGTGTTTGCAATAGGGTTTTATCAAATGACAAACCAAACCTATCTTTCCCTAACTTTATACAACTCAGTTTCCAATTACCAACCAGTACAGGACTGGCACAGCTTCCACCAGGAGGAGGGGAAGTAGGGGGCTTAGAAGACGTGGGAAACCCGGACGCATTAGAACATTTCAACAGAAGATTTACAAGCGCAAGCGCAAAAGAGGTGACCAAGAGAAACAAGTAATTGATTTAGTAATGAACCTATCAAGTAGGCAACTAACGGAAGAGGAAAAAATGGTTCTGAACAAAGGGCATTCCTTTGCACCGGCAGCAAGCTATGACAATGTAGAAATCCAAATAGATCTTTTCAAATTTGTTCGGAAATTAAAACTTAAAACATTTTTTGCAACTCTATCTCCATGCATAACCACCAGGGAAGCTGAAGTGAAAAAAGTTTTCTATCAATACAAGACTTTGAGAATACCTACGTAATAGGCTCACTGGAGGAACCAGAAACATACAATATTAGAAATGTGTTACAGGAATTGCATGTTGAACCTAACACCATGGAGATGGAAAGACTTTCACCTAAATCAAAATTTGTTCCACAATTGTCACCACAAAAGATGCGTTTTGTAAAGCCGTTACAGAAGACATTAGCCAAACTGCTGAAAAACAACAAAGGAAAAATATTGGGGGGCAAAAACAACTTGACATATGATGAATCGAAAGCACGGGAGGAAATATTGTAGTCATGAACAGGCAAGATTACATGGAGATGGAAAAAAATCATCTACAAACACCACATTGCTACAAGACTCTATTAGGGAACCCCAAAAATGATATCACTAAGAACCTAGAGGAACATTTTTTGGGATGGCACAGAAAAGGATTATTATCTGATAATCAGAGGACATATATGATGATCAAAGAACCTACTATAAACACGATGTACTTCCTCCCAAAAGCACACAAAACATTTGAAAGAATTCCATCTTAAGTGGGGTAGGTTGGGCAACAGAAAGCTTACACCCAAGAGCAAGCAAGGGCCTATATAAATCAATTAAACACGACCTAGCGATAAGGACCATAGATTATACATTCAAAGAAGAGTCAGCTTCATATTATCAACAAGTTGAAATGGTCAAGGACATTCTACAAGTAACATTGGACTATAACATCTTCATGTTTGATGGGCACCAAGTACGCACCAACCCTAGCCAACCTATTTATGTTTTGTTTAAGACAAGGTGATATACACAGATGAGAAATATTTGGAAAAAATGATACCATGGGCACGTTATATTGATGACATTTTTCTAATATGGAAAGGAACAGCTCAGCAATTTGAAGATTTCACACAGAGGATCAACACAAATGACTTTGGAATACAAATCGCAGGAACATGTAGTGAAAATAAGGTCACCTTTTTAGATCTGACAATACATGCAGTTGGTGATCACCTAGAAACCTGAATGTATAGGAAGGAAACGGAGGACAATTCTACACTTTATGCGACCAGCTGTCACTACGAGCCAACGATACGGAATATCCCGTCAGGGGAATTTATACGAGCATACCGAAATTGTCAGAACCAACAAATATTTGAGAAAGAATGTAAATTACTGACTGAGCGCTTTCAACAAAGAGGATATACAGACAAGAGTATTAATAAAGCATATAAAAAAGCATGTGAGCTCTCGCAAGAGCAGACTTTGATGGAGAAAGACAAACAACAAGATATCAAATATGCCACGGTTGGATTTGTAACCAAGTATTGCAGTAACTATTATGTGATTAATAGAATTTTGAAAAGACATTGGTATCTACACAGCTTGGATAAATGGGAACATGTGGATGAGAAGCCACAAATCATATACAAAAGAGCAAACACCCTGAAGAATAGACTGAGCCCATCACTGCTGCCCGAGGAAGAACATACACTGATTAGGACATAGCTGCAGCTGGACAAAGATGGATTCAGAAAATGTGGAACGTGCACTATGTGTAAATATGCACATGATAGCACAAGCAGTTTTTTTGGACATGAATGGAACAGAAATTAAAATCAGGGGTGGAATAAACTGTCGAACTAAATATGTTGAATATGGCATCATTTGAAAATGCAATAAATTGTACATAGGAAGTATGATTAGAGAAGTGAGAAATAGAATAAGAAAACACCTATCGACAATAGGCAGCCAAGATCCCAGATTTCCTATAGCCCAACATTGGCAGAAAGAACATAAAATGGATAACAAAACAGACACAAGATATATGGGCTACAGAAAGTAAAGATTGGCACGAGAGGCGGAAGCAAGGAGAAAATGCTGGGACAAGCAGAAGCAAAACCACAGTGACTGGTCTTAACACAAATAATGAAATGGTCTAATTTCTAGAGTAAATCCAATAAATACAGTACTATGATACCCTATGATGCATTAATATATTTTGGCAACAAAGACCTTAACGGCTATTGGTATAATTTAGAAAGGAACGTACAATTTCTGTGATGTTAAAATAATTTTGAAATGTGATGTTGTAAACACAACTATATATGAGCATACACCATGGTAACGACTCAGGTCAAGTATATTGCATACAAGTACGAGAGGCAAGGATTATCTTAGAATAACTGTGAGAATGGATATCGGTACCATATATTAGGCAACTGCCATTAAAGTAATAAGAGGGGATGACACAAGCATTTGCCGTAACCATGGCAACATATCCAAACAATATAAAATCTATTATATGAACTATTCATTAGCCAAATATCACATGTAATAAATATAGCAGTGGTAGAACTATTTGTGTTTATTTAACCTATGAAGGCAGCATGTATAAACAATTACAGAATTTCGCAGTGTGAAACATGAAAGGATACAGGTAGTTGGGTATACGTTATGGATTATTGCAGGCATACGGAAGCGGGATCCCAAAATATGGCGACCGGGGAGTAAGTCGAAAGAGAAGATGGCAAGAGTCTCCAACATTGCCATGGGAGCACATCTAAACAGTGAAGTAATGGCATTGTCTCTCGGAAGCAACACGAGAGCCGACGCGTATGAATGAGATGCAGATACCCTAGGTTAGCGCCTTACATATTATATGATATGATGGGTTATTTATAATGTGCTGAATACCCATAGGTTTCTAAGCGCAGGCCCGGGGATCGAACCTGTGGTGCTCTGAGTCGTCTTGCTTCCAAGGCAAGCATGTTGCTCCTGAGCTATCCTCCCAAGATATCCTAGCTGTACCTCAGAAATGTTGATAAGCGAGCAAACTGGTGACAATAGGATATATTAATTGGTACGATGTGAATCTGCAACACAACTACATTATATTTAATAGGACTCCACGTGAATGGGGGCTGTGGAAACACCGTCACCATGCCGTAATGATGCCGGTGTTTCCACGTCCGTGTGCGGCCGGTGACATTACGTCCACCAGGTCTGACCTGGCGGGCGTAATGCCACATGGCCACACAAAACGGTGATGGTATTATAGATCTAATGCAGGGTATCTATCTTTTTATACACTGTGCTGTAGACAAGATGTTATTATGAGGAGATTAGTAGATATAGAGACGTCATAACAGTGGAGTACAATTATAATAGACAATAATGAACATACGCAGATCATCATAACAGTTGTAATCAGAATTTACTATGATCAATTAGATGATTTAAAAGAAGAGTGAAACTAATAATTAAAAGATGGCACATTTTGTTTCAGGGGAATTATCCCAATATTACAAGAGAACAAGTAACGAGTCCCAGGACCAATGGTAAGGCTCTAATCTGTGGCAAACTGCAACTAAGAATGTCTATAATGTATTAAAGGCACTGTGCAATAAGAAACTGACTCATCCCGCTTAGCTTTACGATACTGTGGAAACATAGAATTCAGAGAATGTATCTAATTGGAAATATTGGGTAGGGAATACATTTGGTTTAAAATGTTCAACTCTATTATATTAGTAATTCAGTCAAGCAATGTAATTCATTCATTATCTATATCTTTTGTTTTCTTTTCTATGAAACCCTGAACTTCCTCGCCATTCTCAACACATTATTTTGGTCACAATGCTTAAATTATAATGTCTCAATTATTGTTACGCTCACCTGGTATCCACGGGGACGCCACTGAGCCCGGGTTGGTGCCGGAAACTTCCCCCAATTTTCCTGGATGGTGTCTACAGAGGATGTCCAGCCTGAAAACACAGGAGGGCTGGGTTCAAGACTGGCCAACTGAGGTAAGTATCCTCCCACCACCCCTTTTGGCTTCAGCCCCTCAGGCCCTCTCCTCACCTTGTTGTGGTATTAGGCATGCTCTCCGTCCTGCCTTCTTAGCAGGGGCGTGTTGTATTCAATGGGCGTGGGCGACCGAGTTACTTCACTGGTGCGTGCCTGTTCAAGCGTCTCTAAGGTAGGTCTTATTGCAATAGTTCTGTATAGCGCTGTTATTCTTGCCTGCCTTTCTTTTGATTAATAATGTTCTTTCTTTCTCCCTAGGTGTGCAGAGCTTCAGCGTGGTGATCTGGTTGGCTTGGCCCTTGCCGGTAAAAGATGGCGCGTGATGTGGGCTATAATGCGGTAAGTAAGCGCTATGCACAGCGCTGCTTTGTCTTGCCTTTGCTAACCTGTTTTCTTTCTTTCTTACAGGTTGCGGTGCTTCTCCAGCGTGTGTGGAACTCCGGAGCGATGTCGGCCGGGAGATGACCCGCCAGGCAAGCTTCTTGTGCAGTTCGTAGCTTAGCAATGCCGGAGTATGCCTTTTCTAATGTTGTCTTCTCCTTTTCCCTTTTCAGGCCTTTTCGATCCGGAAGGTATGTGGTGTCCAGAAGAAGCTGTTCTCTGGAGCTGGGAGCAGATGACAGGATGGTGAGGGCAGGTAAGATGCTGCTAATGATGTCCCTTTTGTCTCCTCTTCAGGTTCGTTACTCTGAGGCTCTTGGGTATCGGGTATCACAGGACACGGTTAGCGCCACGTGGCAGTCTGCAAAGTAACGCGAAGAGTGCTTTGTTGCTTGGGTGTGGTTTAAATTGCCTCCCAACAAAGTAGTCCAGGTAAAGTAGTCCCAGGCCACCACACCCAAAACATTATACCACATAGCTCAGTTCTTATGAACCAAGCTATGCGAGTGCCTCCATGTTAGCTGCAGGCCCAATGAAAAAGTAGTCCCTTTTACACATGTTCTCCACAAAGAGTATGAGCCTGGCACCTGAGGCGCCAGGACTGGCTCCAAGAGAGTCTTGGGAGTGGATGCAAGGCCTTCAAGGCCTTAATGGAGCCCCAAGCCCTGATCTTACCTGACAAGTGGACTTGCCAGTGGGGGTCTGGGGTAAGGATCGTGACAATTATAATGCTTTAACTTTATGTTTATGGTTGGATTATTTTACAACCAATATAGAGAACTAAATATGCCCAGATTTGACAAAGGTGCACAGCCGAAAACACGTGTAATCTAAAGGGCACACATACTAGTCAATTAAAGAGTGGTGATGGAAAACTGCTTTGGCGTTTGTCTTTATTGAGTATATTTATGAAGATTTGAAGGATCGTTTTTTGGCTTTTCACCGTTATATTCTAACAAGACGCAAGAAAGACAAAAACAAGAAGAAACTTAAAATAATAGACACTGAAGTCGCCGGGCAGGCCGGCTCTAAGAAAGAGCACCTAGTAGCCTGAACTTGTTAAC
This sequence comes from Ambystoma mexicanum, assembly GCF_040938575.1. NCBI lineage: Eukaryota > Metazoa > Chordata > Amphibia > Caudata > Ambystomatidae > Ambystoma > Ambystoma mexicanum. The sequence continues at coordinate 658,416,829 of NC_090924.1, forward strand.
TCTAAGGGGGTTTTCCTACCTAAACTCAGGTGCTCACCAGGAAGTCAGTGCGAGTCAAGCACTGTCCCGGTCAAAAAGGCTCCTACTCTATCTCTGTCACTACAAAAATACACCATAAAGTTCAGCTACTGTTCGTAATCCAGGAGAATGACACCCTTTTCCTAGATGCAAGCAGGTTGTTCAAAGCAGACATTCCATAAAGGTTCTGGGTTCTCTGTGACCCAACAGAAAATCAAACAATCATATAAAGATCTTGTTCGACTTGGAGAATTGTTCCCGTCTCCTATCTGGTTCCTCAATGTCTTTCCCAGTTATTAATAAGGTTTGTAGTTCCCTTAAGGAGGTTGCCACAATCTCTAGGTTTTGCACAACTCATGATCCGCCCCACTGTGATGATGAAGCTGTTCCCCGGAGTCCCACCCGACTCTCCAGCAACACACTGCTGTGGAAATAGACTGGAAAGAAGACCCGTTTGACAGGTTTCTGTTTCTTCTGATTGTTCTCGAGAAGGTGTGCCCCTTGAATATAGTTCAAGGAGCGTCTGGTTTCCATATCAGTACGGATAGACTTTAATCATCACTGCCAAGGTGAGGGTTAGCTTTTACTGTTCTTAAGCTTTGTGCGTGTTCAGCTAACAGTTCTGTATAGCCTCCTGGTGTTCTTACTGTACACTCAAGCTTTCTTAGGTTTACCTTGAGACTCTTTCTGACTTTTATATTTCCTGTTACCTGGTACTTGGCATCGAGGGTCTTCACTGGTTCAAGATGGGTTTCCGTGATGGACAATTGCCTTTTCCCACTCTCATCGGGATTCGCTTTTTAGGCCCTACAGAGCTGGCTGTCGAGAAGCAGACCAGGGTCTCAACCTTCCTTCCCTGCACAGAAATTCCAGCCACTACCACTCTGGATACCGTTCAGGTCTGTGTCGATAGTTGTGTGAACGTGTGAGGTTAGCAGTTTTGGCGCAGTTGTTGGACCACCTGGTCCACCCACTACAGGTCACGCCACCACAACTCCATCCTTCGTACAGCCGACTCTCGACAGGTATGATGCTGTCTGCACATTTTATGAACAATGTACCTCTGGTTAACCAGGTTGTTCTGCCACTCCTTATCTTGTTCAGCTTGCCTCTCACGCACCGGCCACCAGCGTTCAGTTGTATAGCATTTGGCATTCTGCTTCCATGCAAGACGCGTATTCCCTTCTTTGTTTCGCCTTCCTCCTTGGTCAACACCCCGTCTGCCTGTGAGACATTCTTGAGCATTCGCTTGAACCACACCCTCCACATCTCTTGCTCAAGTTTCTCGGGATTCGCTTTGGGTGTTCTCTGAGTTTTGGTCTCTCTCTCTAGTTCTTGATTTCTTTCTACACCTCAACTGCTCTCTACATCTTGTTTTCTCTCTCCGGCCCTCTCCTCAGTACTCTCTCTTACTCTCCTGAGTACTTTTCCTGGTACCCTTCCAAGTACCCTTCCACATGTGTTTGTTTCTAACACCTTGATCTAGTAGGGCCTGCCCTGACGGGCGTAATGTCCATTTCATTGACTACAGCTGTTCTGGTGTTTTTCCTGGTCGCTTGTAGCATTCTCAAGCGTTTCTTCGTCTCATTAGTGAAACCATCATAGTGGTTCTATGTTTCGCAGTAACACATGGTTTTAGTCATGAGCTTAAGCCCATAAGGTTCAGGTACTATCATAAGCCTAGCGGGATGGGATTTAAAGGGGGTGTGCCTCCCAATCATGTCCTTATCCCCAATAGAGGAGTCTCTCTCCATGAGATCTTCCCGCATGTTACTACCCATAGGGGGACTGTTGGTTAGCGGCCTCACCTCTCTAGCATCATGGAGAGTGGTTCTCTCCTGGGGGAAAGTGACGCTATCTGAATGATCATCACAACACCTCAGAAGTTTTCCATTTAGTTATCTGTTGATGACATCTATAATTTTAAATTGCTTTAAACAACTTTTAAATGTGAGACCTGCTGTTAAGCACATGCGTCTTATACTGAACCTATCATGGGATACGGAATTGGATATTTTTTGCAATCACAGAACAATGGCTTTTTCAGAGTGTCCTGGTACATTATATTATGCAATGTTCTGTTAACCTATGTTAATCAACTTTTATACTGTGCCCATCTCCACCACAGTGATCTTACGGCACCCTGCCTTGTCCCGATAATGCCATATTGTTACCCTGACCTGGATGAACCAGACCGTGGTCTGTGGTGTAATTGGGGAAATGGAGTGAGAGGATAAGAGAATTAGGAGTTTGGTAGAAATGGGACAGATAAACAAATGAACAGGTTCACGGATTGAAGGGCTTGGTGTATGCATGTGGCATTGGGAGGGTTGTATAATTATTGGTAGTGGATCAAACAAATGTTGATAAAAAAGAAAGGGAGTAAAACCCACCCTTGATGCAGAGCACATTTCCATGAGGGCATTTTCTCGTAGTTAACACATGATTGTGTGATGCTCTCTATTTGTGCCTTTGAAGTGTGTAGGATACGCCACTGGATGTTTGTAAATTATCCTGCCTTTACACCAGGAGGATAATCTGCGCTGCAGAAGCAAGAGTTGGCTGGGTAGAGGTGCTCATGCGGAACACGAAACGGAAGAGGGAGTAGGAAACTGGGAAATCTTTATCCTCAAAAAGCTATATATGTTTGTCAACTTGATGATGAATAAAATTGACTGATTACTGTTAGGGGATGTAAGTGCCATACTTAGAAGTAGGATATCAAGTTACAGTAACACGCACCCACCGATATTGAGAAAACATAAGCTGAGCTCCCTATCCAAGCTGCGTTCAATAGACTGTGTGAAAAGGGAATGTGGATGTGAGACAAAGTGGCTAAGTAGGGAGAGAGGAAGGCCAGATATGTATCCTTCTGTATACAGTGACAACCCGCCACTATTTTACATACAGCATTGACTATTTCCAGCATGGTATGATGCTCTTTGTCTTAATCGGGTGGGTAAGGGGGTGATGAGGGAGCTATTTGCCATTCAAGCTCTTAAGTGCACTATGATTCTTTCGATTTCATAGTCTTTGGACCACCACAAAGGGAAAGTGATTTTCACGTATAGGAAGTATCCTGTTATTTAAAAAAAATATATATATTGGCATTTGTGATCAAACATACAATGTTAATTTTGTAAATTGCAGTATTCATTGTGTAGCATAGCGTCTGTATTTTTGGTAGTAAACAACAGTTAAACATTAAACAACAACAAACAGTGTCTATCCTCATTACTGTAGTTGGATCGTGGCATTTCCTATGTATGTGGTGGTATAGTTCAAGGGTTAGAGTGTTTTTCATGGGGGTGCCCTTTCAGAGAGGTATTTCAATGTCTGCGTTATGTTAAGTCGCACATGTGTATTGTTTACTGTACAGGTTCAGGGGGGCTTATCATCTGCCGGGAGGAACATGTATCTTATTAGTGCTTTCCATGTTCAAACGTGGCGCTTACTTCACCTTCGGACCCAGTGATCCCTGCATTCTATGCTGTTATATATCGACCAATAGGGTTGAACAGCCATTTTCATTGGATAATCTTAACATTTTCTTAGAAGAATTATATCAGCTAGAAACAAAGGTTTTGATTCTATTTGATTAATTTTAGCACTTTTTCTGACAATTATACTAATTAGTAATTTTTTTTATATTTTTGCAAAATATCTAGTTATACTATCCGACTGTATGGATGAACATAAAACTACTCTTGGCTAGAAAGAGACGGTGAAAGTGAACAATTTCACTTCCTTACTTAAACACATTTCGAATCATTAGTTTTCAAATGATTTGCCACACTTAACGCATCAAGGCTGAGCATTAGAACGATTATGTATAAAGCCTATTTTAAGTGTAGATTGTTAAATTTGAACAGAACATATCAGGACATATAAAACCGCTATTCTATGGCAAAAGAAAATGTTCATGTTAATGATAATGTCTCAGCTAAAAATAACAGCGAGCAGCTATTTAAAAACTATAAAGAGCTGTCTGAAAAGACTTTAGACTTCGCAGACATGGGTTATGTAATCTGTTAGAGGACTTTTTTATGAATAAAAAACTTGATATTCTTTGCAGTATCAATGAATGTTATATTCAGCCTTGATTTAAGATGGGCCTCATTACGAGTTTGGTGGTAACTCAGTGGTAAATCTGCTGAATTACTGCTAAACTAGATCACTGTTACTAACTCTTGGTCCTACGGATTTACCGCATGATTACAGGTAGTGGTAGGGCAGTGATAATCCCCATTTTCAGAGTACATAGGACTCCATGGGGATTTCAGCAGAAATTACCGCTGGTGGTAATTCCGCAACTGGTAATTCTGAGGATTTTGACGATTTTTGGCTTTAAAGTGGTGGATGTACCTCCAGCTTTTTGTTGGAGCCAAATTCTCCACCTGACCATCAAAAGTGTACTACAGTGGTGTGGTAATGCAGTGGTAATATAATTACCACCACAATACCAACATTTTTACCCACACCGCTATACTTGTAGTGAGGCATATTATCAGGCTCGTCAAAGCAGAGTTTTCAGAATTATGAATATTACCAGGTGCTAAAAGTGCTTTAAAAAAAAGAAGAAAAAAAAATATTGTTTCCGTTTATGAATGGGCACGTGTGGTTTGGTACCCACACTTCAAAGTTGAATATTAGGCATTTTAAAGATGGTCACAATGGATGAGCAAGGGGGGTTGGGGTGCAAGTGCTTTTTCGCTATGAACGGTGTCGTCATGAGAAGGGCTGAGGGAGGTGCTGGTGGACAGATGGAGGCCTGGGCATGCAGGTAAGTTAAAAGAGATGGGCCAGAGGGTTGGACAGGGGGTGGAGAGGTGGGCTGGCAGAGAAAGGGTAATGAGCCCCTTTGTGTGGGAGAGCACCAATCAATGCTCCTGGAACATGTGGGCCTAGTATTTCAGGATGCTGATTAGCTGAAACGCTTAGCGCTGGTGCTGAATAGCTCTATTATCAACAAAGCAGTTTAAATAATTCCTGCAATCTCTAATGCAAGATCTTTATTATTGCTTCACTTCACTATGTTGGGAGTTCTTTGACATTGGGCTATCTGCATATATAAATGACCTTTGATTTGATAAAAAGACATATATGTCTTAAGCTTAGGAATGTTGCACCTAGTGGCTTTTATTAGCAAATAGTGAATGGGGAATCTGGAGAAATTGCGCTGTGCACCCAGTGGCCCAAGGATTCAGTCCATGTCCTCTTTTGTTGTACCCTCTGCAATGATTATAGGAGTGCTTGGCTGAAACCATAACTGAGATATTTTGGGATCGATAGAATAACAGACAAATTCATTTCAATTTTGAATCAGTCATAGAGGTGCTGTTTTGCAGTAAAAAAAAACTACCTCAAGAGAGTTTGGCAACAAAGGAGTATTCGGCTTCATTACAGGTTTGGGAGTGTGGCAAAAAAACAGGTGGTAATTCAATTACCACTGCTTTTTTTGGCATGAGTTGAATTCCTGCTGTTTTTACCACACCGCTGAACTACAAGTTTGGCCTAGAAGTGGAGTTTTTTTTAGTTTAAGGGTATTTAAATATCAAATGAGGGCCTCGATCTTTCACCACAATTAAATGCATTTTACTGTTTGTGTTGTGGGATGTCTCAACCCACTAGTCCAGGCCCTGCAACATTACTGTGCATTGCTGGCAGCAGAAGCATCAGAAATGGCCGCCGGAAAGCATGCTGCTCTCTAAAAATCACCAGAAGTGCTCAGTCAAAATCTGAAAAATAGGCCACCATCCACTTTTGCCTATCTTAGTGAGCACAGGAGATCACTGCCAAAACCCACCATTGGGCTATCAACAAAGTAGCCTGAAATCAATTAAAAAAGCAATGCTGATTGCCAAAAAGAAACACAGAGCTGTTTGAAAATCCGTTTTCTTGATTGTCAAAAATGTGCAAGAATCATGGCTCACAAACCACCTAAAAGATCCAACCTGCTTGTTGGGTGTTCCATGTTTTCTACTGCAAGAATCCACATAAATACAATGTCAGCAAGAATCATATGTTATCAGAACAAAATCCTCTTTTAAAGATACTTGATGGAAAGAAAGCTGTCAAAAATGGGTGCATTACCGTTACTCACCTCTGTCAGAAGCCGGCGATTTAAAACTTATCATGTGTAAAGTTGAACATTGAACTCAAACTATGCCAAAGAAGAGAGTTCCATCAAAATGCCATATAAGAGTGCCACACATTGGTTTTCATGTTGAAAAAGGACTGGAAGTAAAGATGGGTTTGCTTATTTTAAATTTATAAATGTATTTTTTTTCACAAGGAACTATGTTACAATTGACCAGAAGGTAACCTGATTCAGTTAAAACTTCCAAGAGGCCTTCTTCCCCTGGGAAACACACACCTTGGGCATTCCCACCAAAAGGAGAGCATTTTGCATTGGCATGTTAATCACGAGGGGAGGAGATTTCCTGTGCTGCCTAGCGAAAGAAACAATGGATTCCTTGGGCTGAATAGGAATGCTAATTCGGGTGATTGACAACAAACTGCTCTGGCAGGAAGAAGGACATTTGACCCTCTGACTCAGCCCAGCTCTGGAGGCGGACCAGACTGAAAATGTGGATTAAGGTTGAGGCAAATGTATGTTTTAGAAAAATGCTTATAAAATATTGTACCGAACTGACAAAAATATGAAACTTAGAGATTGTTAAAATGAAAAATTCGCTCACAGTTTAAGGCTAAGCTGGAATCTGTGCAATGTTCTGAGACTGAACCCCGGAAGTTATTGATACTGTAGCCATTGTGTTTATGTTAGGAACATGAAAAATCTCAGAAATGTGCCCAGATGGGATATGTATGCATGTATAAAAATTGGTGCAGAACTAACATTGAGAAACCCAACAAAAGTGCGAAAAAGTTGTCATTTACGAACCAAAGCTCGTAGGAACATGGGACTTGAACAGAGACATGCCTTAATTAATCTGTGATGTGTAAATGTAATATTAACAAGTTGTGCATATTGTAAATATGTTTTTATGAAAAATAAGATAAACTGTACAGACACAAAGGGGAGGCTTTTTCCCTAAGCCATAAACATGACACATGATGACACAGGATGACACACTGCTCCTTTCTCAAATCAGGGGACAGGAAATTCTCTGACCTATCAGATCCTTAGAGGGTGGGCATAGATAATCAGCCTCCCCTCCCACTTTGGAAATGGATAAATAGGGACTGTTGAGGACCTAGAGAAACACACACTTTCCATCCTCAACTGATTTCTTGGCGAAGCACCCTGCTGGAAGATCCAGGCTCCAGACAGAGATCCAGAGACCAGACTCTAGAACAAAACTCTAGAACTTTGAAGCAGAGAGGCCTAACCCAAGAAGCTGAACCCTTTTTCAGCAGGCCTCAGAATCTTTTGCAACCTGATTCTAACCCCTACACGTCCACGGAGCCTAACTAAACCATTCAAAACCCTGGCTGAGATGTTTTGCTGTTCTAGCTAAGAACCCTGTGCTAGAACCAAGAACCAGACCCGCAGAGCAGAGCTGTAACCCAGAACCCATCAGATCCAGTCCAAGAGGCAGCACAGACCAGAGTGCCGTGCTGAGAGCAGAACCCAGTGCCTGAGACCTGTCCAGTGGCAAGAGAATCCCAGCCAAAACCCTTGACCAGATCTTTGACGGGCCCATTCCATTCCAAAGCCTTAGTTGTAAGTATTTAGTGAAGAACTGTCCATAACCAACCTCTTAATCTTAAGTAACCCAATCCAATCATTCCAACCTACCCATAACTGCATTATTGAATCTCTTTTGTCTATTCTAAATTCTTCTCTCCTCCTCATAATCCTTGATAATTGTAGTGATAATCATCTTGGTGCTAATATATATTTTCTGGAGAAAGGCAATCGTCTTGTTCAGACAGAAACCATCCAGAGGTGCCTCTGGATAGGTGGCTGGGCTGTCGTGTAGTTTGCGGCTCCATAGACTCTTTAGTGTTAAGAAATCTTTGTTTCAAATCTTCAATAGCGCATCTTTCATTTTGAAATCTTGACTCTGTTTAAAAAAAATCGACCTTCACAAAAACATCTGTAACTTTTGAACCGTACATCCTAGAAACGAATCCTCAGCTTTCTAACAAACCCAAAATCCTTATAGTTTTTCCGTAATTGCGTTTCCTGCATGGGGAAAAGTTGCTGCGGTTTGCAATTTGGCCCAATTTCATTCTATGTAAAACAGCTATTTCTTGCTTTCAACTTCTGAATTTTGTTTTCCATCTGATAATCATTCATAAATCATTGCTAGTGTTGACCTGAACCAATCCAAAGCCACTCTCACTAGTGCTGAATTTCCTCTAGTGAACTAAAATCATTTTTAGCATTTTCCCATTCAATTCAAACCACATTTAAAAGCACTTTGACCTGTTTAAAATCAGCCCTGTTTCTCTCTGCTTGCTGGGGGGAAGTGGGATTGAAACTGCAATTGTGGATTGTTATTCCTGATACCTGTGTGCCCTCATTCCATCTCTTCATATTGCATCGTAGGGGGAGTGAGTAGTAACAGGGGGAAAGAGTGATCATATTGTCTTTTGATTGAATTCATATCAAGTTTGATTTCTGTGTTGCATTTCTTCCTATCATTGCATTGTCTTGAACCATATAAAGTATTCTCTGCTGCATGATTCGTCCTATTCCTACTCCTAATTGATTAAAGAGATTGTCGATATTATAATATTACCCATTGCTGATCTTTGTTCATCTTCATAGGTGTAACATTCAGATATTCATATTCATAAAAGTGTAATCTATATATTGTTCAATTCTTCAAATAAATCTTTTAATTTGCAAAAGAAACCTATTTCTTGGTTCAGTGAGACCGGGGAGATTCAAATGGAACGGCGTTATATAAGGGTACATCATCCAGAATTAAACAAACATTGACATAAAAATATATAAATAAGGGTTTCCATTGGGCATCCCATACTGGGCATTGACTTAGTTGGAGTGGCGGATTGAAATCACTTACAGATTGGGGGCTCATAGCGGGACTTCTGGATTAGATCTACCACATGTGCAGCTTAATACAGTGTGCTAACTGACAGGATACATAAATCCTGTGGGGCTACCACGCTGTGTTACGCTGTAAAAGCACCCCTCAAAAGGGAACGCTCTAAAGAAACGGACTGTTTTGCAAAGATAAAATAATAAACTTCTGTAAATCAGGAAGGAAATCAATATTTCCGAAATGGCGACATTTGTAGACATCAAGATAGCTAGAGAACACCTTTTACATAAGCTATTTGTGAGAGGTGAGTGGACTGAGCTGGACCAGAATGTGTGGTTGCAGGCAATCACACCACAGATGACTGCAACTTGGTTAGATATCTGGAGAGATCCGGGTCCCTTACATGTGGCCCTGAGTGAATTATATATGGCCTCTAAGGCAAAGGATGAGCAAAATAAGATTGCTAAAATAGCGGCATATTTATATTTATCTATGGGAGCCATACAGGACAAATATGCTTAAGGCCAAGACCTGGCAAGTAGGCAACTGATGGGATTAGAAAAGGCCCAATCTGATCTGGACTCTTCTGAGCAGAGGCTGCAGAGGAGCCAGGAGTCAGAAAATGAAAGCAGACACTATCTAGTTAAAATCAAAGAGGACATGGGTATCCTGCAACAGGAAAAGGCAGAGCAGGATGCCAGAATTCTGGCCTTACAAAAGGAGTACCAAGAAAATGTGGACTCCCTACAGCAGAGCCAGAAAAAGCTGGAGCAACAACTGGACTTCAAAAGGGTATGCGCAGAACAGGTAGTCACCCTGCAAAGCCACCTAGATAGAGTGAAGACAGAGAGCAATACATTGATTTTGAAAGACCTGGATACCCAGGCAGAGTTTGATGAAGAGCGCCAGAAAGCTGATGCCCTTTAAAGGCAGAGGGACGACCTGGCGGCACAGAGGCAGGCTCTTACTCAGGAAAGGGACACCTTAGGCCAGGAAGTCTGTCACTTTAAAGGAAAACTGGAAGAAAATCACCTGGCCCTCCAGGGACTGGGTGACCTCCAAAAGAGCATCAAAACTTGTTAGAGCACACCAGGAGGGTGGAAGATGCTCTGGCAAGGAAGGAGCTGGCCAGTATGGACAGGGCTCAGGAGGTAACCCTCCGGCAGCAAAGACTGGCCCAGTACTCCAAGACAAACCAGGAAGCACAGAGAGAAAATTAGGCTCTCTGTCAGCACAATGATAGGCTCCAGCGACGGGCAGCCATGCAAGAGAGACTAGAAAGGCCTTGATTGAGGAACAGAAAGCTCAGTTTCTTGCATGGCAACAGGGAGCAGGGGCTGATAGAGATGAGGTTCGCTGGGAAAGGGAAACACCTGAGCATAACCTCAGGAACCCTAGTACCAGAGGCCTTCATCTCTCCCAGTCCCTGGACTCTGCCACCCCCATGTCCACTGGCGCACATGAGCCCAGGGCCATGGGGATGGCAGATTACTATCAGGTTAGAAGTATGGGGCTTATAGACCAGTACCTCCCAGGAATGGATGGGCGGGCATCTGGGTATGGGCACCCAAGTACTGTGAAGTTTAGTGGGGAACCTCAGGAGAGTAGGCCCACTAAGGGCATCCTAAAAACCTCTGCACAGTTAGGACAGTGGGGTGGTACCCATCAAATCCTGGGAGCAAGGAGGAATCAGAAGACTCCTCTGAGCGTCCCAAGACACAGGAGACTAGGTCCCAACATTCTGCCAGCCATTCCCAGGCTCGCAGAATCCGGGAGAACCTAGAAGACCAGACGGGCACCTCTGGGAGCAGTGCCTGTGAGTCAGAGGATGAATGGACCAGGGTTACCCGAACCAAGAAGGCCAATAAGGCAAAAAGGGCCTTGCTTAAGGACCCCTTAAAACAGATCAAGGCAATAAGGAGCGTCATCACGCCTTATCATAAGAACGCTAAGTATTCTGTTTGGGAACTCTTAGAACTCTTTGAGCAAATGATGAAGACGTTCCATTTGAAGGACAGCAGTAGCTGCATTCAGTACGTGAAGTGGACATTCTCCCCAGAATACTCCAGTTTCTTTGCGGGGGCTGGAGGACCAAAATCATTCAAGATGGTCCACATATAGGGCGGCCATCCTAAAGCACTTTTACGTTCACAGAAATCCCCAAGAGGTTCGCAAGGCAGCCTACAATTTACAATGTGAGGAGGACCAGGCCCCACAAAAATGTGTGCAGGAGTTAAAGCGTGCCTTTGCGCAGACTACCAGAAGGGTGCGCATGGACAGCAAAGAATTTGTTAATACTTTTTTCCATGCTCTACCAAAATACATCATGACCCAGTTAGTGAAAGATTTTCATGACAAAAGATCACTAGACTGGGTCATTGAACAGGCCACCCAGATCTATGAGGTGCAAAAGCAAATAGACAAAAAAAATAATGCTAAAAGCCCCAAACCAACCAGCACCCCTGCTGCTGCTAAGGTGGCAGAGGTAAAGGTTGCCCCCGTTTTGGATTTGGAGATGGGGGGCCTAAAAACTTGCCTGCACAACAGAATAATTCCAAGCCCAGAAGGCCCTCGGGCCAGTCACATACAGGGAGCCAAGGAGGTAGTCCCACAAATGGGGTCCCTCACTTCCCTGACTAGATAAGTCCCCGCTACAAGGGGAACAGTCCCATCCTAGGTTATGTGTGGACTCCTCCTGCCCAAATGGGGGGATCCAACCAAGCACCCAACCCAGGAAACTTCCCTCCTAACTTCCCCCAGGAGGGCAGAAACTCCCCAAGTCCTGGACAGAACTTCTTCCCCAGGTATCCACAAAACTGTCAACCCCAAAATCATCCATCCTTCTTTCCCCACTTTCCAAAGCACAGACAACCTAATCCGGGAGAGGGGAGGCCAAGGGTGGAGGGGTACCCAAATCTTCCCAAGTCGGGGTATTACCAGAGAAGGGATAGCTACGCTTCCCGGGATCAGCCCAGGGGAGAAAACAGAACCCGTATCAGCCTGAGCGGGTTTCACAGCTTGAGCACCAGGTCCAAAACATGGCACAGGATCTGGGTCAAATGCTGAGGGCTCAGCAGAACCCTCAGATGAGCATGCCGGTGCAGAATGCCCCAAACTCTGGACCTAGTGCTCTAGAACAATGACAGGGGCAGCACCCCGACAAACCACTGGTTCCCAGGGAGGAGGCACAAGGTGAAGTGGGTGTAAAGCCGTGAAGGAAGCTTCCTTCCCCACTTGTAAAAAGACCCTGGAAACCCAGGAACTGGAAACAAAATCTCCTGCCCCTGAAAGTCTGCCAACCAAGGAGCAGAGGTGGGTAGGAGAAACAAAGGACCCAAACAGACCCATTTTGAGGAGGAGGTACAGATCTTCCAATTTGAAGGAGATGGATCCTCAGAGGATCCTCGGAAAAGGATCTTCTCCTTCAGAGATGGGGGAACTCCTCCCAAAGAAAAATGGGTCCCAAGGGATTCAAATTCAGACTGGGTAGATGTTGGGACTGAGCTTGCGCCGCCCATCATCCCATCCCAGAACCAACAACATAAAGATCCCCTGGTTCAAACCCATCCTGGTGACTGCCTCCAAAAATGAGGGGGGCAGCCCAGAACCGGAACCACGGGAACTCAAAACTCCTCTCATCTCTAGTTGCCACCTCTTTCTTTCAGATTCCCAAGACTCCCCACAGAATTCTGCCCAAATTTCTTACCTCTCTATGTCCAAAACTAGAAAATTAACCCACCAGTTGTCCAAAAATTTGCATTATCTGTGCCCCATGCGGAGAAGGAGGGAAGATACTATGCCCCAGTACAAATACAGGGCAGGGTCCAATTTTGGCACTGGTAGACACTGGATCCCAAGCTACCCTTCTGTCCAAAAAGGCCTTTGATGAACTGAATTCAGGAAGGTGGGAGAATTATCAAATTCCTCTCACCTCTCTTCCTGGACAACTTTAGAACTTTGACGGGAAGGAAATTCCCGTCGAGGGGACTGCGGATTTGTACATTAAAATTGGGCGACACAAGATGAAGCACCCCGTCATAGTTGTGACTCCAGAGGGCACCCCTTGTTTGCTAGGGAATGACATCCTGAGAAGGTTGTCACCCCTATTAGAGTGGGTAAACAAGGTCCTCAGGACCCAGGCTAGCTGACCAATAAAATTGAAACAGAGTGTCAACCATGTTAGTTTAAACGGCACATGCCACATAGCTGAACAAAAATCTCCTAAAGTAGAATTTCATTTCCAGAACAACCAAATTCCAGACGTAACAGTAATAGCAGTAGGACAACAGACTGGTGATGGGGGGTCATTTCTGGTGGCATTCCACACTGGAAGGAAACACTCTGAAATTCTTTACCAATCCACATTCTGACATTCCCACTCCTATAGTCCACAAAGATGTGAAATCAGCTCAGTGCCTGGCTGATAATCAGAAATTGGAGAGCAGTTGTTCATCCCGGTTCAGTTAAATGAAGGGAAGGACTCTGTTCTTGCCCGAGTGTGTGTGAACAACGGTAAGAGCTTCATCAGCGAAGCCATGTTCCGCCAACTCCCAAAAGATCCAGCCATTCCACATTCAAACTGATAGACAAATAGGAAATGGATCTGGAAACACCCAATTCCAAACATCTCCTGCCAAGCAGGTGTTTGCTCAAAATCTCCATAGGCAACAAGAGCATAGTTCACAATTGTTGGGTCGTGCGAGACGTCACTGCCGCCTTTTACTAAGGCAGTGATATTCTCAATCGCTTTGCCATTAGTTTGGACCTAATAAACTTCAAAGCTTGGTCCCGATTAGCGGATAATCCCATGAGCTTTTATGATCCATAGAAAGCATTTAGGTCAGCTCAACTGCTGCCTTATGCAGTTGTAATTCAGATTGGAGAGGAAGTCACCATCCCATAAAGGACCCGACAGTTCTCCCTGGAAGTGAAGTTAAAAGAGGACAGAAATTGAAAAACCTTGATGCTTATATTCATCTAAATGCTTCTCTCCAACAGCAAGGGTTGGGGGTAAACCCAACACCATTAGTCAATATAGAACATGACACCATTCCAATAGAGGTCGATAACAGCGACTTAAAGAGTATCACTCTAGCCGCAGGCACCATTATTGGAATGACGGTTGATGACTGACATTTTTCCATTGATTTAGGCAATGAACTGTTAGGACCAAACCACAAGGACTGTGTTGATAGTGACAGTGATGACAACACAACACCAGACAGGATCTTTACCCGGCATGGGGGGAACTTCCTGGTGTACACTTCCTGCCTTTATGGTAAGGAAGATGTGACGTGTGACTTCAGGAGGGATGAGGTGATTTTCCAGGTCCATGAGGACAGCCTTCCCCACCTGAAGCCACCAGTCCAAATCAGCACTCTGACCAGGGACTTCTCACCCAGCTGGAGGAGGCCGCTGAGATAGCGAAACCAGAAGTCTTTCCAGGCTTCAGGCAGATGGTTGAAGAGAGAGTCAACCTAGCTGATGCCTGTGAGACTCTGGAGTAGAAGCAAAAGTTGAAACAAGTTTTCTTGGATTTTTAAGATCTCTTTGCAGTGGGATCATATGACTGTGGTTGCACCGGCATCCACACAACAACAATTCCCACGGACCCTGGCATGACTTCAGTGTTTGTGAAGCAATATTGCTTGCCTCTCGCATCAATGGAGTCCCTTACTGAAATAATTAAGAACCTTGAGTCCCATGGGATAATCCGTCCAGTCCACAGCACCTTCAATAATCCGGTGCTGGAATTATTGAAGCGAAACGGCCAGTGGAGACTCTGTACCAACCTTAGGGAGCTCAACAAATGGGTCCATACTTCCCAATGGCCTCTTCCCTACATTGACCAAGGGCTGGCCCAGATCCAGGGGTCACAGGTATTCACTGCAATAGACCTGACCAATGGATACTGGACTGTACCTGTCAGTAGGGAGGACCAATACAAGCTGGCTTTTACCTTTCGGGGCCAGCAGTACACATGGACCTGGACTCCCTTTGGATACATCAACTCCGGCAATTAATTCAACATTTTTCTACATAAGGCCATGCCCAACCTGGGTGAAAGGGGTAACCTGGCCTATATAGATGATGTTCTCATCAAAAGCTCAACTGTGGAGGAACACATAGCGGAGATCCGTTATGCTCTGACACAGTTGAGGGCCGCCGGAGCAAAACTTTCCTTTCAAAAGGCACAGTGGTGTAGAACCCGTGTAGATTTCTTCTTGGGGCATGAGATAACTCCTCAGGGTCTCTGACCCCAGGAAAAGAAAGTGGAAGCACTCCAGAAATTGAAAGACTCCACAACTCGGCGGGAACTCAGGAGCCTCCTTGGACTGTCTAATTACAGCAGAAAGTTCATTGAGGGCTACGCAGAGACCACAAGACCCCAGATTCATCTTTTGAAGGGGGGTCAAGTGGGAATGAGGTCCAGAACAAGCCGAGGCAGTAAGACAACTCAAAAAAAGCCTCTCACAAGCACCTTGCCTAGCTTACCCTGTCAGAAACAAGGGGTTCTTCTTGGAGACCGGATTCTCTAATATATGCTTGACTGCAGTATTATACCAAAAGCATGACAAGGTCAATAAAGTAATCTCCTATGCGAGTAAAACTTTATCCTCTGTGGAGGAAAAATTCAACGATTGTAAGAAGGCACTCCTGGCAACGGTGTGGGAATTGAAGAATTACAGCCCGTTTATCAAGGGGGAACACATCATAGTGGAGAATCCACACCAGCCTCTGAAATATCTCCAAAGTGACAGAATCCGGGCCGGAAATGTGAGTAATTCCCGAATAACTTCCTGGATTCTGTCAATGCAAGGCTTTCCTGTGGAGGTCAGATATGGCCAAAACAAGAAGAGTCCCCTCGCGCAAGGTCTGGCTGACTTGCATGATTGTGCCAGAGAAAACTGTCTCGAGGACGAAAGTCTAAAAATCAAGGACAACATGGAGGCATACCTCAATTCCCCACACAAAGTCTTTGAAGAAGACAAGTGTGAGTGAATGCCCACTGTCTATGTGGATGGATGCTCTTACCATGTTGACAACAACGGGGAAAAAGAACTTGTGGCCGGCGTGGGGAATGCATGGGTTAATGAGACCCCAGAACCCTTTCCCTTGGGTACAAGATTGGTCCCCGAAGTAGTCAAGTGGCAGAGTTGATGGCTGTGCATCAAGCCATCCTCACTGCTGTCCAACAACTACTCCACAAACTGGTCATAATCACAGATTCAGGTACGGAACGGGTTCGTGGAGCACGTGGTTCATTGGAAAACCAGAGGCATGTTATGTGCTAATAACAAACCCTTGAAACATGGGAAGTTAATTCAAAATATTGATGATCTGGTCACCTCGAATGGGATGACCATCTACTGGGAAAAGATCAAGGGTTATTCCAAAGTAGAGGGACCAGACAAAACTGGAAATGACTTAGGTGATCAGCTGGCCAAAACCGGGGTCATCCAAGGGGATCTAATTGAGATCGAGTCCCTGTTGGGGGAAATCCAGCTCACTGCTATCACTAGGTCCCAGACAAATGCTCACAATGATCTTTCAACTGCACAATGGAGTAAGGAGACACCAGATGCTGATTTGATTACCGCTCAAAAAGGGGATCCAATAATTGGTAAGTTTTATCAACACATTGAGGACCCTGAGAACTTTCCCCTGACGGATACCGATTACATTGGGAAAGAGGACCTCAGAGTGTTGATGAAATGTCCAAAAATGTTCCGAATCCAAGACGGTTTGTTGGTGAGGAAATCCCTAGCTGGCCATGATCAGTGGGTGGTTCCTACCTCATTCCGAAGCCTGATGTTAAGTCACGCCCATGATGCGGCCACAGCTGGTCATAGGGGGTTTCATACAACACTTGAAATCTTAAGAGAGGTTGCATACTGGCCACACATGGGGCATGACCTCAACCAATACTTGAAGGGGTGTCTTGTGTGTGCACAATTTCAGCCAACATCCCTCACACACCGTGCGCCTCTCCAAAAGAGGGGGATGACACTGCCATTGTCAGATTTGCAAGTAGATTTCATTGGGCCCGTGATTCGCTCCTCTAAGGGGAACAAGTACATGTTGACCGTGACATACTTGTTTACTAAATGGGTCGAATGTCTCCCAGCCCCAAACTGCAAGGCAGAAACAGCAGCTGCCCTGAAGAACAACCACATCTTTTCGCGTTTTGGACTATCCCAAAGGATCGAGTTAGGCAGAGGTAGCCATTTCACCAGCCAAGTAATGACAAAGATGTGGGAGATACTTGGGGTTAAAAGGAAGCTACACATTACTTACCGGCTAGCCTCTAGTGGTGTAGTGAAGAGATACAACAAAACCATTGTGAGCATATTAAAAAAGTTTGTGGCAGATTCTGGGCCAAGTTGGGATATTCAATTAGCTCTTGTCCTAATGGCCATCAGATCTACCCCTTCATCTGCAACTAAAATGTCACCGTTTGAGCTGATGACTGGATGCAGGATGGTGCTTCCCCAGCATCTGCTCTACAGGACCCAAGAGCAGACATTGATCAATGCCTCCACAACTCATGAGTATGTTGAAAATCTGAGAAAACACCTTCAACATGCTTTTGCCTATGCTCAGCGAAATCTAAAAAGATCAGCTGATAGCATGAAGACCCACTATGACTTAAAGACTACCAGAAAAGAATACAATGTAGGAGACCGGGTCTACTTATGCAATTTCCAAAGGAACCAGGCCAAACAGCGAAAATGTCTGCCTACCTGGACCTTTTGAAATTTTATACAAAATCTCAGCAGTCGCCTATAAAATCCGCATCCCCAAAGGCAGTTTGGCAGAAGGGGAAGATAAGTGGGTCCATATTAATCAACTAAAGTGTTGCCATCCTAGGCACACTCTGCAGCAACTGGAGGAGTCTTCTGGAACCCCAGAGGGGGCCACTCCAGAGCCATAAAATTCCAACTCTAAAACATTCCACATATAGTCTATAAAATACAATAATAAAAATGTGTCCTGATTTCTCAAAATGTATATGTCCGCCCCACGACATTAATAGTGGTGGGGAAATGTCTACAAATATGTTTTTGCTTTGTCATCCTAGGAGAGAGATAACCTATAGTTGATTGTAAACCATGGAGACTGACAAAGGAGGACTACCCTGGGACCGGTTTCAAAGATCCAAGGGGCCCAGAGTATCGCTCAATACTCCCATCAGGACTGGCGAGGAGAATGGATCGATCCACCCCTGATGGAGGAAAAGATGCTGAACTTTGCCATTTTTGGAATCAGAAGAGATGAGGCTGACATCCCAGTCTTGCGAGTTTCCATTGACAGACGTTCATAGCCAATCGCAAGAGGGGGGCTTGTGGGATGTCTCAACCCACTAGTCCAGGCCCTGCAACATTACTGTGCATTGCTGGCAGCAGAAGCATCAGAAATGGCCGCCGAAAAGCATGCTGCTCGCTAAAAATCACCTGAAAGTGCGCAGTAAAAATCTGAAAAATAGGCCTCCATCCACTTTTGCCTATCTTAGTGAGCACAGGAGATCACTGTCAAAAACCACAATTGGGCTACCCACAAAGTAGCCTGAAATCACTTGAAAAAGCAATGCTGATTGCCAAAAAGAAACGCAGAGCTGTTTGGAAATCCGTTTTCTTGATTGTCAAAAATGTGCAAGAATCATGGCTCACAAACCACCTAAAAGATCCAACCTGCTTGTTGGGTGTTCCATGTTTTCTACTGCAAGAATCCACATAAATACAATGTCAGCAAGAATCATATGTTATCAGAACAAAATCCTCTTTTAAAGATACTTGATGGAAAGAAAGCTGTCAAAAATGGGTGCATTACCGTTACTCACCTCTGTCAGAAGCCGGCGATTTAAAACTTATCATGTGTAAAGTTGAACATTGAACTCAAACTATGCCAAAGAAGAGAGTTCCATCAAAATGCCATATAAGAGTGCCACACATTGGTTTTCATGTTGAAAAAGGACTGGAAGTAAAGATGGGTTTGCTTATTTTAAATTTATAAATGTATTTTTTTTCACAAGGAACTATGCTACAATTGACCAGAAGGTAACCTGATTCAGTTAAAACTTCCAAGAGGCCTTCTTCCCCTGGGAAACTCACACCTTGGGCATTCCCACCAAAAGGAGAGCATTTTGCATTGGCATGTTAATCACTAGGGGAGGAGATTTCCTGTGCTGCCTGGAGAAAGAAACAATGGATTCCTTGGGCTGAATAGGAATGCTAATTCGGGTGTGACTGACAACAAACTGCTCTGGCAGGAAGAAGGACATGTGACCCTCTGACTCAGCCCAGCTCTGGAGGCGGACCAGACTGAAAATGTGGATTAAGGTTGAGGCAAATGTATGTTTTAGAAAAATGCTTATAAAATATTGTACCAAACTGACAAAAATACGAAACTTAGAGATTGTTAAAATGAAAAATTTGCTCACAGTTTAAGACTAAGCTGGAATCTGTGGAATGTTCTGAGACTGAACCCCGGAAATTATTAATACTGTAGCCATTGTGTTTATGTTAGCAACAAGAAAAATTACAGAAATTTGCCCAGCTGGGATATGTATCTATGTATAAAAATTGGTGCAGAACTAACATTGAGACACTCACCAAAAGTGTGAAAAGGTTGTCATTTATGAACCAAAGCTCGTAGCAACATGGGACTTGAAGAGACATGCCTTAATTAATCTGTGATGTGTATATGTAATATTAACAAGTTGTGCATATTGTAAATATGTTTTTATGAAAAATAAGATATACTGTACAGACACAAAGGGGAGGCTTTTTCCCTAAGCCATAAACATGACACATGATGACACAGGATGACACACTGCTCCTTTCTCAAATCAGGGGACAGGAAATTCTCTGACCTATCAGATCCTTAGAGGGTTGGGCATAGATAATCATTCTCTCTACCCACTTTGGAAATTGATAAATAGGGACTGTTGAGGACCTAGAGACACACACACTTTCCACTCCTCAACTGATTTCTTGTTGAAGCACCCTGCAGGAAGATCAAGGCTCCAGACAGAGATCCAGAGACCAGACTCTAGAACAAAACTCTAGAACCTTGAAGCAGAGAGGCCTAACCCAAGAAGCTGAACCCTTTTTCAGCAGGCCTCAGAATCTTTTGCAACCTGATTCTAACCCCTAAACTTCCACGGGGCCTAACTAAACCATTCAACAGCCTGGCTGAGCTGTTTTGCTGTTCTAGCTAAGAACCCCGTGCTAGAACCAAGATCCAGACCCGCAGAGCAGAGCTGTAACCCAGAACCCGTCATATCCAGTCCAAGAGGCCGCACAGACCAGAGTGCTGTGCTGAGAGCAGAATCCAGTGCCTGAGACCTGTCCGGTGGCAAGCGAATCCCAGCCAAACCCTTGACCATATCTTTGACAGGCCCATTCCATTTTAAAGCCATAGTTGTAAGTATTTAGTGTAGAACTGTCCATAACCAACCTCTTAGTCTTAAGTAACCCAAACCAACCATTCCAACCTATCCATAACTGCATTACTGAATCTCTTTTGTCTATTCTAAATTGTTCTCTCCTCCTCATAATCCTTGATAATTGTAGTGATAATCATCTTGGCGCTAATATATATTTTATGAAGAAAGGCAATTGTCTCATTCAGACAGAAACCATCCGGCTGCGCCTCGGGATAGGTGGCTGGGCTGTCATGTAGTTTGTGGTTCCATAGACTATTTAGTGTTAAGAAATCTTTGGTTCAAATCTTCAATAGCGCATCTTTCATTTTGAAATCTTGACTCTGTTTCTAAAAAATCATCCTTCACAAAAACCTCTGTAACTTTTGAACCGTACGTTCTAGAAACAGATTTTAAATGTCATTTTGAAGCGAACATCCTCACCAATTCCGTATAGTTTTTCCGTAATCGCGTCTCCCGCACGCGGAAAAGTTGCCGCGATTTGCAATTTGGCCCAATTTCATTCTATGTAAAACAACTATTTCTTGCTTTCAACTTCTGAATTTCGTTTTCCATCTGATTATCATTCATAAAGCATTGCTAGTGTTGACCTGAACCTATCCAAAGCCAATCTCACTAGTGCTGAATTTCCTTTAGCGAATTAAAATCATTTATAGCATTTTCCCATTCAATTCAAACCACATTTAAAAGCACTTTGACCTGTTTAAAATCAGCCCTGTTTCTCTCTGCTTGCTGGGGGGAAGTGCGATTGAAACTACAATTGTGGATTGTTATTCCTGATACCTGTGTGCCCTCATTCCATCTCTTCATATTGCATCGTGGGGGAAGTTAGTAACAGTGGGAAAGAGTGATCATATTGTCTTTTGATTGAATTCATATCAAATTTGATTTCTGTGTTGCATTTCTTCCTATCATTGCATTCTCTTGAACCATACAAAGTATTCTCTGCTACATGATTCTTCCTATTCCTACTCCTAATTGATTAAAGAGATTGTCGATATTGTAATATTACCCATCACTGATCATTGTTCATCTTCATAAGTGTGACATTCAGATATTATTCATATTCATAAAAGTGTAATCTATATATTGTTCAATTCTTCAAATAAATCTTTTAATTTGCAAAAGAAACCTATTTCTTGGTTCAGTGAGACCGGGGGGATTCAAAGAGAGGGGCGTTATATAAAGGTACATCATCCAGAATTAAAAGAACTTTGACATAAAAATATATAAATAAGGGTTTCCATTGGGCATCCCATACTAGGCATTGACTTAGTTAGAGTGCTGGATTGAAATCACTTACAGTGTGTGTGTGCGTGTGTGTATAAATATATTATAGAGCTGCGGTCACCACCCTATAGTTAAGATGAAACCTTTGTACATAGACTTTTCTCATAATTCTATTGCTAATAACCTTTGACTTGGTGAATGAATTGGAATGAACTATTTCAAACACAAAGTTTGTCATGGACCCCCGCCAAACTGGACATTTTGGGAAAAGATCTGTTGAAAAATGAAAATGTTTTTAAGAAAAAAAAAACACTGTTTTCGGCCTACTTCCATTCTTTTTCCCATAAAGAAAAATTGCATTTTGTGAGCAGTCATGGCGCAAAAACCACTGGATGGATTTAAACCAAATAAGAAACATCTTGGGCACAAAGTGTTGACTTCATTTGGTTGAGTGGTTTGGGGTAAATCAGTCCAGTATTCAGCAGAGAAGGGGGTGCCCTCTGCTCTCAAATACTTTTATATATTTCCAACGTGCTTTGCAGTAGAGACATTTTTCAGAAATGAAAAGCCACCATTTTTTTTGCTCTATGCAAGCGATTCCCACGCTAATATCGGGGGAAGCTGAAAATGAAAAGTGTTAAAAAATCTATTTGGGGGAGGAAAAAAGATGTAATCACATTGGGCTAGAGGTGGGGAGTGGGAAAGTGAACACCATGTGAAATTGGGGAGTTGAGGGCAGTCTAGGCAGCCAGTTAAAGTTACAACATTTTCCGATTTTCAGGTGAACACCTGGGGAATCTTGTGAGATTACTGTGACAATGCTGCAAAATGCGCTCTGAAAAGAAACTGGGTCACGGGTACCGAAGAGTGATAGGGGATAATGGGAGATGGTCAATATCTTGCGAGAATCAGAAGACAGTTACACTACCGTGGGAATTGTCATAATCAGAATTGATTTCCAAGAAATTATTGCAGGAATAGAGAGTGTTGCAAAAATAAATTATGTTATGGGGGACATTGATGGATAGACGCTGAGTTAAGATGGTCATCACTCCCACATCTTTTTGAGTTAAATATGATCACCTTAACTCTCTCATAACTAAAGCCTTTTCACTATATGTATATTCAAGGAAAAAACATTAGTTGCAAGGACGTTAAGGTGAGAACCTAATGCAAAAAAACCCTGGAAATTCAGCTTAATCCACCTTAACTTTGCATCCCCTGCTGCACAGACTATGACAGAAATGATGACATCCCCCCAAAAAATATAGCTGCAAATACAGAACTGCTCCTACACGAGGGTATCTGTAGTCCTTTGTAGCCTCAGATATAGCTGTGAAAGGTTCCCTGCCCCCCCCCCAGGCCATCACCAAGTGCCAACCCTATCTGTGCCAGCTCCCCCCACTCCCCAGACTGCCTCCTCACCTCCTGTGACCTCTCCCTTTCACCCCAAAACACATGCTGTTTCTTGCTTCTGTGACACAGTTTGTTTTCAGATGACGGCTATTCGCGGCTATAGCCGAGGATGCAGAAAGCTTTGGGTTGCAAACTCGTCTCTGGACCCCCTCCAACTCCCAAATTTCACTCAGTGCCCTCTAGCCACCCCCCACCTCTACCTTGATGGCCTTTGTATGTTATTTGACCTGCCTATAGTTTTTTACTGAGTTTCATTTTCCCATAACCTCGGTTATAGCTGCAAATATCTCTCGGATCGAGAGAAAAACTAGATGGCTGTCGTTTCATTTCTGAAAACCATGATTCTGCAATGCCGCATGGGAGATATTGGGAGATATCTCTATTTTTTGGGGGGAAGGGAGCACCCTGTTCGCCATCAAATATTTAAATAACTATTGCACAGAATACCCCCAAACCATGCATGGCGTGAGAGTCAACGCTTTGTTGTTTCCAACCTGGTCCAAATACGTCCATCGGTTTGGTCTGTGCACTTTGGAAAAAGTGTACCTTTTTTGTCAATGGGAAAATGAAGGGGAAGTAGGCCGCACCTTTGGAGAAAAAAAGAATTTTGGGATACTTTTTTATTTTTTAACAAATCTTTACGAAACCTTGCTGTCTGTGACGGCCTGCAGACTTCTAATCACTTCTGGAATTTCGGTCGAAACCGTTACTCAAATCAAAAATTATTAACAATAGAATTTTGAGGTGTTCCTATGTGCCTGTAAAATGTATATATATATATACATCGGTTTTGGTGTTTTTTAATCATTATGTTTTGTGGTTTTAGTGGTAAAATCGCCCAAAAGAACTAAAATATTCAAATTGAAAATAATAGAGATTTTATAAAACATCATTAATCATACCAACTTTTATGCATAAACGTATGGTCAATCTTCTCTAATAGAAACATTTCAAATATCTTTAAAACTTTGGTTGAAGGGGTATTATGGTATTATGTTTACAATGAAAAACATCTAACTACTGGAATTCGCCAGAATTCGCCAAATGCATGTACAAATGAAGACTATTGGGGAGCTTGTCAGAGACCCTCCTGCTGGATGACCATCTGTGGAAGATCTGACGAGCAAGGATTTCAAAAATTGAAAGGGGGAACCCCTTATATGGCAATGAGAGCACCCCTGCTAACCTCAAAGAGACACAAAGAGCTAAAAAGGAGAGCACGAGTCGAAGATGAGCTGACATGTGGAGCGGGGAGTGAGAGGGTTGGGAAAGCAGAAACCAGCAACAAGCCTCAAAAAGGTGAGAAAGAGAGACCCTATACACTCACACAAAACCTTTTTGGGAGAAGGGAGCAACGTCAGCAGGAAGAAGCTACCTTAAAATGCCAGTTACAGAGTCCAAGAAACCGAAGTCCGGGTCCAAGGAGTACCATTCAATGCAGGGAGCTGCATTGGGAGGCCTAAAGCCTGCACTTTAAAATAAAAAAAGAAAAACATGTTTTAAAAACGTCAGAGAAAAGCAAGCCACTCTTCTTTTTGTTTGAAAGGAATGATTGCACTTGCAGGATGCAAACCACACAAGAAACTGTCTTGCCCTGCTACCATATCTTGGTGGAAAGGGTTAGGGGTGCGTGGTAGGAATAGTACCTGCTAAAATGGGAATGAAGCCAACACAGTATATTAGGTGTTTAACATACCAATAGAACTTCCAAATCCCTGCCCTCTTCTAGATTCATTTCCTACCGGAAACACCACACATGATTGTTTTTCATATCCATCTGCAGTGCAGGCTAATTAAGAAGGAAGCATATCCTGGCAGGCTTGGGTGCTGTCTCTGAATTGGCCTAATTCTTTCAGCCTCTCAATGTCCAAACCAGTTGGGGTAGCTCCAGGACAGATTGGTTATTCACTTGTTTTCAAGGCTAATCAAGTCCACAATGCTAATCTCTGATGAGGTCATGCAAATATTTGTTCCTGTTGCTAAACCAAAGAAGAAAACGAGAAAACGCAACCCAGAGATCAAACCTGCCCAACATTCATTAAATATAATAGTTCTCAATACAAGTGCAGTGCTGTGGGATAAAATGGTGGTAATTCAGTGATAAATAACTGCGTTTCCACTGCATTACTGCCACATAACCACACCACCGTATTGCAACTTTGGTGGTAATGTTAATGTTAATGGGTCTTATACAGCACCCCCTTGCCACTTGTGTGGTCTCTTGGCGCTCTAAGGTGAGGATTTTCCATCAGCAGAATGCTGGAGGAAAATCCTCCACCTTACCACCAAAAAAAGGCAAAATCAGAGAATTACTGCTGGTGGTAATTCTGCCGAAATCCCCATGGAGTCCTTTGGACTCCAAAAAGGGGGACTTTCAGTGCCGCACATCTCTTCGAGTGACCAATTGGAGGTAACAGCAATTCCATATGCCGGTCTTTTAGTAGATTTACCATTGACATACCGACAAACTTGTAATGATGCCCAAAGTTTTGATAGCTTTATATGAAGAGTGTGTCATTTATTGTGTTGAGTCTGCCACAGTAGATGTGTATATATAAGCGGGCAATGATATTCAAACACAAAGGAAGGAAGACGTCTCGCGGCCACAGAGAAAGTCACGTTTCCTTCAAAACAAATGAAAAAGCCTCTCCATTATGAATGTTGCCTTTCAAAGAGGCAGCTATGATATTTATAAACGGTTAGAAAGCACAATAAATGAATCACCAAAGGACTATGCTCAAATGTGTGTTTGACCTCTTTAGGACTGAGAATTTTATCTTTCTGGAACAATATACTGAATAAAATTAAACCGTTTAAAAGTTCAATCTAATGATTACAACTTTACGAAATGGCACTTTTTAAAAATAAATCTAAAGAAGAAACCTTGTATCGGCATTTCAGAGATCTCTTTGCTCACAACGTGACTATTAAAGCTCATTTACACAAAGCTATAGTTTTGGGGAATCAAGAAATATATGATTAACTCATTAGCTCAAAATGTGGTGAAATCCATCTTTAATCCATCTCTTTTGTGTGTCAAAGAGAACAGACACCTCTCATCCGAGGTTGCCAGACAATGCATTGTCATCAGGGCACAGATTCTAACAGCATATACATATAGATCAGCAATACATCATTGTTCAGATATAACAACGAAGCATTCAAAAACCATACATAAGAAATTAATAAGAAAGGATTAAAGGAAAGAACAAGAAAGAGGAAGGATAAAAAACCATTAGCACATCAACATATGACGTTTTGGTCACTTTCATGATAGTTATAAAAATAAATATTGGGAAATATTGCAAGGTACATCTGTTCATGGTGTTCCTCACTAATTCTGTATTAAAGAGAAAAGGATATGCTAAATGTCCATTCTGTACTAAAAGTGCTGACAGAAAATACCTGGGATTTAACAAAAACGTTGAAAAACCTTCATAGCTCTCAGAATGCAACTGATAAAACACACATGTTGCTCTTTTTTAAGTATTGTAGGACGTAAAATACACTCTATTGTATATTACGAGTGTAAACCAGCATTTCATGTGGTTTTTTATATAAACAGACCGGGTTTCATGTTTTCTGTGTACTTTGGTCCCTTCTCGCTTCCTGTAGCGATGAGCACGGGAGAAGCTCCCAGGTTAGTTGGTATGCTCCACGTATAGGGGGATTGTGTACGAGGCTCAGGAGTTTTGGGAATTATTTCTGTCAGGAGGCTCCTGCGAGATAGCGGCCGGTGGGCCAGCCGAAATTGTATATATTGTATCCCGGTGTGGCACGAAGGGAGAGACCACCCGGGAGATCCAGAGAGAGCAGATCGGTTATCGGTTGCTTAAGGGTACCCCATTTCAGCTGTCCTTGCTTCCCGCTGGCCTGCCTTACTCTCTCCAATCCTGGGTGGAGAGTTTGGTTCCGGCCGAAAGTGAAAGATTGAGGTCTGGAAGAGTGCGCCTCCCCAGCTGGTGCTGCTCTGCTAGAGTAGAGCCTGGGCGCTGTCACGAGTGACTGCATGTGTTGTGGTCGCTGTGGTAGGACGTGGAAAGTGCAGGAAATGAAGAACAATATTGAACTGTTTAAATGTAATCTCACTCGCCAGCAACGCACAGGCGGGCAGTGGCTAATGTACATTTTATTGATGTCAGAGTTGAAGCGGAGAAATCGAACAATATTTAACTATTTAGAAGTAAGCTCACTCGCCGGCAACACACATGTGGGCAGTGTCGAATGTACATTTTATCTCTGTCAAAGTTGAAGTGGCACAATCGATCATTAGTACCCGGCACGAGCGGCTGAACAGGAATACTGTGTGGGGATTGGCTCATTTGCGAGCCATACCACACGGTATTCCTGTCCATGCCGTGTGTGCCAGCTACTCTGTTCGTGGCGAGGGGCGTGGCAGCCCCTCAGCCAATGAGGAGGCTCGAAATGGGGCAATCCCCGCTCCGAGCCTCCCCATGGCTGTAGGCTTCCTTCGTCCCCCGCCGGGGACTCAGGTAAGATTTTTTTTTCCCCAAGCCTTTCCTCCCTCCTCCCTCCCCACCCCACTTACCTTCTATCCCGCGGTCTCCAGCGGAGGACGATGGAAACCTCCAGCCGTGTGGAGACTCGGAGCGGGGCCATCCCCGGGCTATGGCCCCGGGCATTACCTGGGGTGGTATTGGCCCGCCGCCTCGGGTCTTATTGCCACAATATTGATCTGTTTAGAAGTAAGCTCACTCGCCGGCAACGCACAGGTGGGGAGTGGCAAATGTACATTTTATTTCTGTCAGAGTTGAAGGGAAAAAATGGAGCAATATTGAACTGTTTAGACGTAAGCTCACTTGCCGGCAACCCACAGACGGGCAGTGGCAAATGTACATTTTATCTCTGTCAATGTTGAAGGGGAGAAATCGAACAATATTAAACTGTTTAGAAGTAAGCTCACTCGCCGAATATGCACAGGTGGGCAGTGGTTAATGTACATTTTATTTCTGTCAGAGTTGAAGGGGAACCATCGAACAATATTGAACTGTTTAGAAGTAAGCTCACTCGCCTGCAACACACAGGCAAGCAGTGGCTAATGTACATTGTATTTCTGTCAGAGTTGAAGGGGAACAATCAAACAATATTGAACTGTTTAGAAGTAAGCTCACTCACCGGCAGTGCACAGGCTGGCAGTGGCTAGTGTACATCTTATGTCTGTCAAAGTTGAAGGGGAACGAAGGAACAATAGTGAACTGTTTAGAAGTAAGCTCACTAGCCGGCAACGCACAGGTGGGTTGGGGCCAGTGTACAGTCATTCCTGTCAAAGTGAAGGGAGCCATCACGCCTTGCCCTTTTTGTCCCCCCCCCCCCCTGGGGCAAGCAGGTTTCCGGATGGGTGGTGGTTTAGTCACTATAGGTTGTAGTGTTCTCGGTTCCCCCTGAAGGGGAAGTCTTGCTGTACTTGCGTTCACAGAGGAAAGCAGGGAGAGCCAGGCTATGTGAAACGCGTAAGCTGGGAGAGGACAGGACTGTGCCAGATTAAAGTGTTAATAATTAATTATTTATTTATCCAAGGTGAATTGTTTCACTCCCAGATGACCCAATGTACGTATTCAAACCTTTAAGTTACAAATGTGAACTGACTGATTTAACAGTGATTCAAGTGTTTATAATTTATTATTTATTTACCATAGGTGAATTAACTCACTTTCATGTGACCCAATGGGTGATGCTCAACCACAGATGAGAGCTGACTGTCGTATCCTGAATGTTAGGACCTGTTTAATATAACAATGTGCTACTTGAACCAAATATGGCATATATAAAGCAAGCTATCAAGCTGTTCAACTGAAGATAAATCTGTTTCTGTGTTATTTACACTAGTTGTACACTAACCCAGGTTAGCATTCAGGTCTAACATATCTCATAGAAGAGGGCCCACGCTGCCCAGAGCCCACTATTCTGTCTGCAGGTGGGCGTTTGGTCATCATAAGAGAGCGAACCCCTTAAACCCCTTGGGATATCATTTCACACATGTATGCGGTAAGGTGTGAGTATCCCATTCTCAGAACTCCTACGGGTTGCAGCACATGCAGTTCCATGACCTTATAAGGGCACCAGGCCTGTATGATCCTGGAACTCCTTGGTGCTTTGTAATGGCCTTACAATTCCCATCATATGGAAGGTTTACTGATATTTTAAAAGGTTTCAAAATTAATTTTAACAATGTTGTTTTTTCAGGGATCTTATGGTTGTAGCGCAAAACAACTCACAAGATCAATAGTTAATATTTCTAAAGCAACTACCCCCTGAATGTGCGCACTGGGAATGGCCTGTGGACTGAACCCCAGGCTACCAGACACCACATACCTGACAAAGACCCCACGGAGCCTGAGCCGCTACAGCCCTCGCTCAAGACTCAGGAGCTTCATGGTTGGTCTGCAGGCTACCGCAGGCCTAGCGTTGAGGTGTATTGTGGCCTGAGGGCCAACCACCACTAGTCACAAACACTCAGCTCAGGCCTGTAATGGCTCTTATTGTGAAAGTAAAAGTATCAGGAATATAATGACAAAATGTCACTCATGTTTTACTCAGGATTATTCAGAAACTTTCCGGTTGTTATTTCTTTAAATGTATGTCCCGTATCTTGTTCAAGGTCAATGCTCTGTTGTAGAATCTTTGCTGTAGCTATAACCAGTGAGATGTTGTCCCCGTTGATCATTCTTTGCCAACAGTATTCTTCCTCCCATATATATGCTGCTTCCAAATTATGTTTTAAATAGGCTTCTTGTGAGCTTGTTGTTCCAGGGCATTGCAACAGAAGATGTTGTATTGTTTCTTTCGGAGTATCGTCTTTACAATAACGACATGAATTGAAAGGGTATTGGCCGTGAATGGCCAATATCTTTTTTGTTTTTGAAACGTTCAGCCACACTTTGAGGTAGGTGGCACACAGCACGCTATCAGGGAATTTGTTCAGGTATTTCATTGTTTGATCAACTTTTTGCGTGGTCGGGGGCACGTGTGATATTATTTTAAAGCGGGCAGCTGTTTCTAAAGTTTGTATCCAATCCCAGATTTTTCGTTTTTCCTTCACCTTTTCTGGGTTGAAATCTAGCTCCTCTCTTGAGCTTCCAATGTCGGATAGAAGGTTCAAGTTTTTGTTGGCCCAGTCTGTCAGCATTTTGTTCCTGCCACTTTCCATTTCTTTGTTGATAATTTCCAGCGGCTTCGGGTGGGGGCTTCTCTGAATCGTGCCAAAAAATATCAAGCCATTTCTGTCAATGACCGCTTTTAGTGATGTTAAACTGAGTTATTTTCTAATCGAAGCGATCGGTGTGCGAGTTGGTAATTTCAGGATTTTACGCCAGTAGAGGCCTTCCAATTTATTCCAAATCCCCTTTGGAATTTGCATGATTGCTTCCATGCCATATGATATTGTTGGAATTACCTTGGCTTTGTGAAAATTCAATACTGGAAACAAGGAAAACTGCCCAAATTTTCTGTCCAGTACCGTAGTTTGCGACGTTAATGAGTGCATTTTGTATCAGCATTTCTACCGGACTCCTGTTTGTTATCACTCTAAGGTATTTGAAATTGTGTACGGTCTCCAGTTTCTCTTCTCCCAGATACCAATGCATCTTTTCTGCCTTTCTATTGGTCTTCTCCATGACCATAATCTTTGTTTTGTTTATGTTGATTTCCAAGTCATTTTATTTTATGTAGTGCGACAAACTATCTAGCTGGCGTTGGAGACCTATTTTTTTGTGATCCAGAAGGATTATATCGTCCGCATAAATGAGACATGGAATCTTTTCCTCTCCTATTGTTGGTGGGAAAGAACTGATGTTGTCATCCATTTCTATAATGTCCCCCATGTAGGAGTTATAGAGGGCAGGAGCCAAGGGGCAGCCCTGTTTAATGCCTTTTGTTGTTTTAACCAAGTCTGAGAGTTGGCCGGTACCATTAAGTCTCACCCACATGGAGGTGTCAGTGTAGAGTAGTTTTACAGGGTCTAAGAGTGAATTGGGACATTTCCATGCTGTTATTTCGACCATAATTTTTCTCTGATTACTCTGTCAAACGCCTGCACTAAGTCAATGAAGGTGATGAAGATTCTTGGTCGACCCTCCACTACTTTTGCTTTCAGAATGCTAATCAACATTTTTGCCGATGTACCCAGGTTTTTCACAAACCCTGACTGAAATGGGTCGGCACAGCCCGCCGATCTGATCCATGCTAGAAGTTTGTCTAAAACTAAGGATCTGAACAGCTTGCCAACCACATTGAGCAAAGCTATCAGATGATAGTTTTTAGGATCGTTTTTCCCTTCTTTTTTATAAATGGGGGCAATTTTGGCCGTTTTCCATGAATCTGGTATAGCTTTCAAGGTTATGCATCTGCCAATAATTTCATTGATCAGGACGGCCCACTCTTCTGGGTTTGCTTTTAATTGAATGTTCGGGATTCCCTCTAGGCCCGGTGCTCTCGAGCTATTCAAGCTTTTGATTTTGTTCATAATCGATTCTTTGTCATATTCCACGTCCCAGACACTTTGTTGTAAGTTACAATCTGTTCTTTCTGTGTCAGGAGTTTGGTGGAAAAGCTCTGTGAAGTGCATCATCCAAGCCTTCGCACTCACACCGTTTTGTAAGTTGTTTTCTGTGGAGGATGAAGTAGCTTTAACTAATGACCAGAAATCATTTGATTTCCTATTAGAGAGAGCTTGCAGGATACTTTCTGAATTTGTTTGGTACAAAACTTGCTGAAACTTTGTTCGCCAGTTTCTATAGATGCTTCTCGCTTTTGTTCCTTGTGCTTTGTTACTTTCTGAAGGTTGGATTTTGGCACACCTTCTGGCTCGCCTCATGACTTTTCTCATTTGCCTTATTTTCCGCATTATAGACGTGTAGATGTTGTTGTGGGTGTTTATTTAACATCTTCCTCAAGTGTAACTACGGAACGAGGAGTGGTCGATAGGACCGGCATAAGGTTATTTGATGTCTTCTGATCATTCTGTGCTTTATAAGTATTCGTAATCGAACAAATGGCTTCCTTTGTTAGTTTTAGGCGTGGTCCTTGAGAGGAACTCTCCAGGGGTGTTCTCATTGTTTGTAGTCAGACTTTTGAAGTGGGCCAGATAGCCGTTAGGATGTTATGATCTCTGCATTGCGTTTTAATCATTTATTTTAAAAGTAGTGATGATAGAAAATAGCTCCTTTGAGGCGTATATGTGGTATATGGTGCTTCCTGAGCTATCTCTTTCACAAGTTGGGACTTCAGTTGTGTTATTGTTCTTCAATTAATGGAGGTTGTGGAGATCCCACAATTCCATTAAATCGGCCCAGGCTACACCTCGTTTCCACGAGTCCGATTGGTGCCAGTTGTTGATGGCACTCAAGTCAGTTAGCTTCCTATTAGTATCCCCCCTGTATTGGGGCAGTTACATTGAGATCCCCACATATGATCCCATGGCTTATGTTATAGACTGTGATGACCTCTTCAATGATGGAGTCAATGGTATTCAGGAAGGTCTTTGTTGATAGTGCTTGCGGGTTCCAATAGACGTTCAGCACCAGAAGCATTTCTGAGGTTTGATACTTGCAATGAGTCCATGAGAGCAGTACTGCCTGCACAAAAGTAGTTAGTGTTAAAGCTGTTATTATGTTTAGAGGGTTACCAGAGCACACTGGTAACTGTTCTTAGAGAGGCATAGCTTCACCTCACTGATGATGCCCAACAAGGCTGAAACACGTGTATGGGGTTGCTGTGGTACTCTTGTTCAGAGGAGAATTGCCTAGCATTTCGGTTCTGGACTGCCCCTGGGCAGGACAAAGACTGATTTGCGGGGAAATTTCTTCTCTGTGAAAATAACAGTGAGCTAAAGACTTGGTTGAGACTCTCCCAGGGGCCATGCACCCAAGAGCAAGTCAATGGGATGTGTTCGTACTGGTAGAGAGTTTCCCAGACCCCCCCTTGTTTTGCATAAATTAACTTTGGGTCTAACCCTAAGTTATCAGGGCAATCCAGACATGGACCCCTTGCTCACTGTTCTTAGAGAGGCACAGCTTCACCTCACTGATGATGCCCAACAAGGCTGAAACATGTGTATGGGGTTTCTGTGGTACTCTTGTTCAGAGGAGAATTGACTAGCATTTCGGTGCTGGACTGCTCCTGAGCAGGATAAAGACTGATATGCAGGGAAATGTCTTCTCTGTGAAAAGAACAGTGAGCTAAAGACTTGGTTGAGACTCTCCCAGGGGCCATCCACCCAAGAACAAGTCAATCGGCTGTGTTCGTGCTGGTAGAGAGTTTCCCAGACCCCCCTTGTTATGATAAACAGCACCGTTGAGAATGGTAGTTTCTCCAGAAAAAACAGAGGCCCAAAATAAGTCTCTCTCTAAATTCAGGAGATTCATGACAACTTTTCCATTCCCTTTCTTATATTCCATACCAAGAAGAAGGCAAGAAGTTAATAAATGTTTTGCAGGTTCAATCACAGACATGCACATCCTAGAAGTGCTCAAATTATAAGGTTTCTTTGCCCATGCTCCGATCAAAACATTGGTTGAATCTAAACTGAAACAAAGGCACATAATGAAACGTCTTATCTTTGCATTTGCAGTGTTCATAATGTAACCAAATGGAAGATCAATGGGGAAACTTTGTAGCATATCATCTTTGTATAATGATTTAGAAGAAAAGTACGCCACGCTGCAATTTATGTCCCTAATATCTAGCCTTCCTCCCTGTAAACCAGGGCAGGATTCTCATATGTACCTAAGTAAATACCTATCTCCTTACAAAAGGCTGCTACATCATTCAACCATGCAGTCAGCACCGCCCACCAGTCTCCCTCTTATAAATATCATCAATATTTGCATATAAGGAATTTTGAATGAAAACCTCCTTTAAAATCTTTACATATAAGCAACAGCAAACAATCTTCCATCTGGTGAGTAACAAAGTTAGCCTCATTTCTCTACAAATAGCCTGAACTGGGGTTGAATTTGGGAGGAATAGCTCTCAACTCACACGCTTTTGGCGGGTGTCACCCGCCTTGTAAAAGGCTGACTCACCCGCCAAGCCTCCAGCACTCCAATTAATTTCAATGGGCGTCTCACCCGCCAAAAACAAAATCAGGTGATTTCACCCACCTTTGCAACACAAATGGTTGAGAGCTACGGGGAGGCCAAGAGCATATTTCCACCATTTGCCTTCTAGTTTCTTCAACCAGAGAGCTTCTTTGTTAAAGGAATTTTCAGACCGTTGATTATGCCAGGAACAATACTGGTCTTACATATTTTTACTAGCCCTTCTAACGAATATCCCCCTCCTTTGAAACAAAAGCCTTAATGGCTCTAGATTTTTTCTGGGCCTTACCACTGATCACATTAGCTAATGTTGACATTTCTAAAGAATCAGAAATGAGGACCCCGAGAGGAATGTTGTCTAATTTACAAACCAAACCGGGCAGGTTAGGGGTGCTTAACGGGCCTTTGCAATTTAGTCTAAGCAATGCTAAGGTCTCTGTATAAAATGTGTAATTTGTCCCTCATTTTGGCACGGTTAACCGTGTTGAGGGCTCCCTCATAGTCCTTGAAATAAATGCAAAGACGCCCTTCTTTAGTCTTCAGGGTCAAACGGATAAAAGAAATTAAACACCAGAGGTTCGTTAAAGTACAAACTCCACTTCTAAAGTTAGTGTGTTGATGTTTTAAGATTCCATATTCAATGGTTCATGTATTCAGTTTATCAAACAAAAAATATGAAAACATTCTTAGATGTTAATGTTAATGTTAAAGGACATTTGTACCGCGCACTATCACCACCGTAGTGGTCCCCTGGTGCTCTGGCGGCTCTGAAAAAAGGGGAGGAGAAGGGTTGGGTTAGTGGGAATAAGCTGGAAAAGTGCAAGAGAGCAGTGATGTGCTGTTGGCAGCCTCAGCCCGGTGGGTCCGTTGGCTGGGCTTGGGGTGTTTTATGGTCCGTAGTTGTCGTGTGCTGTTGTGCAAGTCTATGTGTGGGTTATTTTGTTGTTGCATTGTTGTGAAGTTTGTGCGAATTGCTGCGTTTTAGGCTTGTGGTTGTGTTTGGTTAGAGTTTGAGAGGTGCATGCAGAGGGATGGAATTGTTAGTTGGTTGGTTAGTTGGCATTGCTGTTCTTGCAATTGAGGAATTCCATCTAGGTGCGGTACATGCTAACAGTCACATTTCTATCTAGATGCCGCGTAAGCTAAAGTTCAGAATTCCATACTAGAGTGGCACATGCTAACAGTCACATTTCTGTCTAGATGCGACGCAAGCTAGGGTTCAGAATCCTGAGTGTGGTGCATGCTGACAGTCACATTTCTATCTAGATTCGACACAAGCTAGGTTCATAATTCTAAGTGTGGTGCATGCTAAGAATCACATTTCTATCTAGTTTCGACGCAAGCTAGGTTCAGAATTCTAAGTGTGGTGCATGCTAAGATTCACATATTCTAACAATCACATTTCTGAAATTCCATCTAGGTATGGCATATGCTAACAGTCATATATCTGTCTAGATTTGGCGCAGACTAAACTTGAGAAATTCCATCTAAGTGTGGCTCATGCTAGAAATCACATTTCTGTCTAGATGCGATGCAAGCTAGGTTCATAATTCTAAGTGTGGTGCATGCTAACAATCACATTTCTATCTGGATGCCGCGTAAGCTAAAGTTCAGAATTCTATACTAGAGTGGCACATGCTAACAGTCACATTTCTGTCTAGATGCGACAGAAGCTAGGTTCAGAATTCTAAGTGTGGTGCATGTAAGAGTCACATATGCTAACAATCGCATTTCTGAAATGACATCTAGGTGTGGCATAGGCTAACAGTCATATATCTGTCTAGATTTGGCGCAGACTAAACCTGAGAAATTCCATCTAAGTGTGGCTTATGCTAGCAATCAAATTTCTGTCTAGATTGGCGCAAGCTAGTCTTTGTGGTTCTCTCAGTGTTTGCTGTCCAGCCATGAATAGGTTTAGGCTGGTGGTCACATATCTCTATAATAATGCATGGTGTAGGTCTGTAGCAATCTAGGCCATTCAAAGGTAAGTTAGAGTGGCAGGAGCTTTCTGGAGTAGAGTAATTGCTCTACCTCCCACCCATGCCAGAACTTACAGTTTTGTCGGTGTCTGGTGGCTTCATTGGCTTCCCCTGCGGACACCTGCAGACACTCTCTAGAGCCACCTCTGTTGGAGCCGCCCTTGGCCTTGGGGCCCTTAGCCACAGGGGCTGCGGGGCAGAGGGCTGCCCTAGGAATTCCAGTTAAGAGCAGCGGTCAGACCAATCAGAATACGGGGTGGCTGGGAGGCAGGAGGAGGGAGGGAGGCCAGCAGAGAGGCAGTGGGGAACGGGGCTGCAGGCAGGGCCAGGGGGCCCAAACCACGGACCAAATTTATGGAAACAAAGGCCCACGGGGTCAGCAGTAGGCCCAAACTCCCCTGCTCCGTCTGAATAAATGCTGCGAGCAGGGAGCTGCCTCGATGGTAGCATGGCAAAGGCAGGTAGTTGCAGCCTATCGGGGTCGGGTGGTGGGCTGGGAGGCGGGAGGAGGGAGGGTGGCCAGCAGAGAGGCAGTGGGGAACGGGGCTGCAGGCAGGGCCAGGGGGCCCAAACCACAGACCAAATTTGTGGAAACAAAGGCCCATGGGGGTCAGCAGTAGGCCCAAACTCACCTGCTCCGTCTGAATAAATGCTGCGAGCAGGGAGCTACCTCGATGGTAGCATGGCAAAGGCAGATCTTTGCAGCTTATCGGGGTCGGGGGCGGGCTGGCTGGTGGGAGGAGGGAGGGAGGCCAGCAGAGAGGCAGTGGGGAACGGGGCTGCAGGCAGGGCCAGGGGGCCCAAACCACGGACCAAATTCGTGGAAACAAAGGCCCAGTGGGGTCAGCAGTAGGCCAAAACTCACCTGCTCCGTCTGAATAAATAATGCAAGCAGGGAGCTGCCTCGGTGGTAGCATGGCAAAGGCAGATAGTTGCAGCCTATCGGGGCCGGGTGGTGGGCTGGGAGGCGGGAGGAGGGAGGGAGGCCAGCAGAGAGGCAGTGGGGAACAGGGCTGCAGGCAGGGCCAGGGGGCCCAAACCACGGACCAAATTTGTGGAAACAAAGGCCCATGGGGTCAGCAGTAGGCCCAAACTCACCTGCTCCGGCTGAATAAATGCTGCGAGCAGGGAGCTACCTCGATGGTAGCATGGCAAAGGCAGATCTTTGCAGCCTATCGGGGTCGGGGGCGGGCTGGGAGGCGGGAGGAGGGAGGAGGGAGCGAGGCCAGCAGAGAGGCAGTGGGGAACGGGGCTGCAGGTAGGGCCAGGGGGCCCAAACCATGGACCAAATTCGTGGAAACAAAGGCCCAGGGGGGTCAGCAGTAGGCCCAAACTCACCTGCTCTATCTGAATAAATGCTTCGAGCAGGGAGCTGCCTCGATGGTAGCATGGCAAAGGCAGATCTTTGCAGCCTATCGGGGTCGGGGGCGGGCTGGGAGGCGGGAGGAGGGAGGGGGGCCAGCAGAGAGGCAGTGGGGAACGGGGCTGCAGGCAGGGCCAGGGGGCCCAAACCACGGACCAAATTCGTGGAAACAAAGGCCCAGGGGGGTCAGCAGTAGGCCCAAACTCACCTGCTCCGTCTGAATAAATGATGCAAGCAGGGAGCTGCCTCGATGGTAGCATGGCAAAGGCAGATCTTTGCAGCCTATCGGGGTCAGGGGGGCGGGCTGGGAGGCGGGAGGAGGGAGGGAGGCCAGCAGAGAGGCAGTGGGGAACGGGGCTGCAGGCAGGGCCAGGGGGCCCAAACCACAGACCAAATTCGTGGAAACAAAGGCCCAGGGGGGTCAGCAGTAGGCCCAAACTCACCTGCTCCATCTGAATAAATGATGCGAGCAGGGAGCTGCCTCGATGGTAGCATGGCAAAGGCCGATCTTTGCAGCCTATCGGGGTCGGGGGCGGGCTGGGAGGCGGGAGGAGGGAGGAGGGAGCGAGGCCAGCAGAGAGGCAGTGGGGAACGGGGCTGCAGGTAGGGCCAGGGGGCCCAAACCATGGACCATATTCGTGGAAACAAAGGCCCAGGGGGGTCAGCAGTAGGCCCAAACTCACCTGCTCCATCTGAATAAATCCTTCGAGCAGGGAGCTGCCTCGATGGTAGCATGGCAAAGGCAGATCTTTGCAGCCTATCGGGGTCGGGGGGCGGGCTGGGAGGCGGGAGGAGGGAGGGAGGCCAGCAGAGAGGCAGTAGGGAACGGGGCTGCAGGTAGGGCCAGGGGGCCCAAACCACGGACCAAATTCGTGGAAACAAAGGCCCAGGGGGGTCAGCAGTAGGCCCAAACTCACCTGCTCCGTCTGAATAAATGATGCAAGCAGGGAGCTGCCTCGATGGTAGCATGGCAAAGGCAGATCTTTGCAGCCTATCGGGGTCGGGGGCGGGCTGGGAGGCGGGAGGAGGGAGGGGGGCCAGCAGAGAGGCAGTGGGGAACGGGGCTGCAGGCAGGGCCAGGGGGCCCAAACCACGGACCAAATTCGTGGAAACAAAGGCCCAGGGGGGTCAGCAGTAGGCCCAAACTCACCTGCTCCGTCTGAATAAATGATGCAAGCAGGGAGCTGCCTCGATGGTAGCATGGCAAAGGCAGATCTTTGCAGCCTATCGGGGTCGGGGGCGGGCTGGGAGGCGGGAGGAGGGAGGGGGGCCAGCAGAGAGGCAGTGGGGAACGGGGCTGCAGACAGGGCCAGGGGGCCCAAACCACGGACCAAATTCGTGGAAACAAAGGCCCAGGGGGTCAGCAGTAGGCCCAAACTCACCTGCTCCGTCTGAATAAATGATGCAAGCAGGGAGCTGCCTCGATGGTAGCATGGCAAAGGCAGATCTTTGCAGCCTATCGGGTCGGGGGCGGGCTGGGAGGCCGGAGGAGGGAGGGGGGCCAGCAGAGAGGCAGTGGGGAACGGGGCTGCAGGCAGGGCCAGGGGGCCCAAACCACGGAAGCAAATCGTGGAAGCCAAGGCCCAGGGGGGTCAGCAGCATAAAGACTCAATCATGGCCAAGAGCCAGTAATTCCTTGGTGAATCACGAGGGCCCTTCGTGTCAATAGGGATCAGCACTGAGCTTTTCCAGGATTCCGGTATAATGCCAGTATCAAGTATTTGCCGAAATAACCATAGAATGACCCCTGCCTACATTGCCAGAGAATTTTTAATCAATGCATTTGCAATCCCATCTAGGCCAGAAGCCTGCAAGGGCTTAAGCTTACTTATGACACTAATAATATCCTCTAATGGGAGGTCTAAACACTTACTATCAAAGTAGCAGGGGGAGATGGAAAATGTAAAAGTACGATTTTGTTATAATATACATCTTTGTTATAATATAAATCAGGCATGTGGCCAGTCCATTCTGCTTCTGATATGGGGTTCATTTCCCTTTTTGAGACGGTAGAGGACATAAATCCGTTAATAATGCCCCAAAATGTGTGGGAATCCTGCATGCAAAAGGCACTAAACAATAGCTGCCATTTGGCACTGAAGCCTTCGTAGCAGCTTCAGATGTAAACAGTTTGTTAATTTTCATTAGGTTAATACTTGATTCCCTACTCTTGTTTGCGATGAGGACATCATAGACTTGTTTATGTTCTTGTTCAGCAACCACTTGTCTTTTTTGTAGGCTAGCTACATTTCTAAACATTTCATCCATCTTTGTGAAATACTTCCCTTCAGTGATGTCAGATAAAATACTACCACACGTAAATTGCAAATTCATAATATGATTAAAATTATCAATATCATTTTCTGACCAACGAATCATATATCCAGAAATATGGAGATCATAATTACCTGTTAAGAAAGTGGGCGAGACACATTCATACAGAGCCAATGTACAATTCAGTATGGAATGATTGCTTAGGTGTGTATTAATAATTCTAAGATCTAACGAGGACTGACACAGCTGTGGATTGATAAAAATGTAATTAATCCACTAATGGGATTGGCCGTTAGTCCATGTATAACATAGCTCACTATCAGCATGACCGATTAAGAACAATTATAACACACCAGCACTCTACAAGAAAGTCGCCCATCTAGTCGATTTATTAGTTGTTATTTGGAATGATGCTTCACCTAGAGCTATCATACTTTTGGCCTTATTTACACAACAGTTGGATGAAGTTGAGTGAGTGGCCAGCTCCTTTTTGAATTTTCGCTGTAAATCTAAATCACCCATTATAATGTATTGGGCTGAAGACTCTAAAAATAACCATTCATTTAAAAGTGCATCCAAATAACTCGAAATGTAGGAAGACTCATGACCCAAGAGGTCATACACATAGATAATCACAGTCTTTTCATTAAGCAAGCTATTGGAACACTTAGAATAGCTGCAAGGACAACATCACAATAGTTTTTGGATTTCAATAAGGCGTCTTCAATGTTTAATTCACCTGTATCGCCTATAATCAGACCCCCAAAAGGCCTTCCATGTAAACCCTTCTTGGCTCATTTCTGGATAGTTGTATACGCATTCAGATGATAATTATCCATAAGGCAAATTTCTTGAAGGGCAAAAACCATAACAGAATCTAAAAAAGACGTGTCTTAAGGATTTGAATAAAAATAATTAAAACCTCTACAGTTCCATGTAATTAATGAAAGCGGAGTGTGGGGAGCACGAGGAATTCATGCCACATCATCAACATTTTCAGCTTCATTATTCTCTCTCCTCAGGCTTTACTTAACTTGCGAACAACAGTTTAGGGCTGCAACAACCTTCTGTACAAAACTTTCCACATCTTTCGTGTAAACCCAGGGCTCCCATGTAGTATGTGATTGTTAGCCGGTTGTGACCCCTTCTTCTGGTGCTCATTAAAAATTCAGATTAATTTATAACCCATTCACAAAAATTCATAAGAAAAGGACCTTAATAAGTCAGCAATAATAGGAGAGACAAGATGTATTTAAGACTAGTGCAAGTCACTGTCTAATGCAGGTATTTCCACTAGAATAGCATCCTTTGTGGAAATAGATTTTAATTGTGGCAAACCATGAATCAATTTTTACACCTTCTCCCGATTTATGTATGTACTTTCTGCTGTTGCAAAGAGCTTGACAATCTTTATTTGGTTGTTCCAAGATGGATTATCAACATGGCGTTCTTATTTTGAGTGACCACATCGTTATAGTTTAAATCATTTAAAAACATTGCCAAAGAGCGAAGAGGTTGGTTGCTATTTTTCCCATATCTGTTTGTAAGTCTGCTCTCAAGTCTTTGTCACCCCGTTCTCTAATTTCTGCAGTGCCAAAAGTGTCTCCTCTTGAACAGGAGATCGTAAGCAACCAGGAATCCAACCCCCACCCCTTTAGCTTTTGTACCCAGAAGCCCGGAGCATCTGCTGGGCGATTAACCTTCAAATGGGAAAAAAAACAATTAGAAGTTGGCATATTGTTTAAATCAGTTAAGGGAATAAGTATCTGAGAATTAATTTGGTCTTTGACAGCATTTTACACATTTACAAAGGCATTGCCCTTCCCTTTGTTCTTATTTTTCCTCCTCCAAAGGGGCCTCTTTTTTTGTTTGATTTAGCACTGAAATCCCTGGTTTCAGCTTGGTCAGCCACCTGAGGGGAGGTCAAAGGTTGTAAAGGGGATGCCACAAGCCCTTTCACCATTGCCGAGTCCACATTTACTACATATTAATCAAGTATGGGCTCAACCGCTATTCTCTGTTCTGAGCAATCTCATCATTGATCGTAAAATTCGGAATCTGGTTGAGACCATTTGCTAATTCGATATCAACCAATCCTTCCTTAATGTAATGTTGTTCTTTTCAAATAGAGTTACATAAGGTAAATAATGCTTTTATGATAGTTAGATTTTCCGGATCTTCAAAATCGTCTACCGAAGATGTAGAAGAGATTAAACTAAACAGAAGTAACCGGGGTGTGTGAAGGGGCATAAGCATTCTCTGCGATTTGTTCCAAATCAGGCGTACAAGAAAAATTATGCGTGATTACACCACTGATAATGTTAGTGGAAGGATCAGTACTAATTGGAGCTTGAATCGCAGTTCCCATTGATTCTCTTTGTAAGCTAAGACAAAGATTTAACATTGAATGTATTGTCAATGGGGGAAGTAGTGACAGTTCATCTTGTGTATCACTAATCTCCTCATCATTAGTCAGAAATGCTGTAGGCTCTTTATCGATCTGCATACTAGGCTGTCGTAGTTTAAGAAAGTTGGTTATTTTGACATGGTCTCCCACTTCCTTAATATTCGGCCGTCTCATTGGTTTTTATTTCAGAGCTACACCCAGAGTCTTTTTTTGCTTTGCCACAAGTCAGTGACCGTTGTCGGCAGACAGTATTACTGACCTGCTAATGCTCCTGATTTTCAGTTATGACTTTTATATTCCATTTGAAATATATAGGGTTACTAACCTCCATGCCTTCACCGCTCAGCCAATTTGCACTTGGGCACTTTGCGCACTTTCTGCAGCCAAAGATGTTTAAATAAGAATTCCCCTTCCTCTACCTGGGCAGGTCCTCATCGTCTTAGGCTACAAAAACAATAATCCTGACCGGCTGCAAGGATCGCAACTCGAGCTTCTCCAAAAAAAAAAAGTCAGGAGCTCTCAGTCAGTGTGTAGCGCAGCATCTCCCAATCTGGACTTGGATATTTTATTAGATTACGGGGTGGGGAACAGGTATCAGGTTGCTACATGAAGCAGGTAATGTTGAGAATTAAGAAATTACCAACTGTGTGGCAAGATGTGCAACGAGTGGGCAGCAGAATGTTCTGTAGGAGGATGCTCTCTTTACTAATGGCCCTCTTTTTAACGAGTGGGCAGCAGAATGTTCTGCAGGAGGCTGCTCTCTTTACCAGTGGTCCTCTTTTTAACGAGTGGGCAGCAGAATGTTCTGTAGGAGGCTGCTCTCTTTACCAGTGGTCCTCTTTTTAACGAGTGGGCAGCAGAATGTTCTGCAGGAGGCTGCTCTCTTTACCAGTGGTCCTCTTTTTAACGAGTGGGCAGCAGAATGTTCTGCAGGAGGCTGCTCTCTTTACTAATGGCTCTCTTTTTAACGACTGGGTAGCAGAATGTTCTAAAGGAGGATGCTCTCTTTACTAATGGCCCTCTTTTTAACGAGTGGGCAGCAGAATGTTCTAAAGGAGGATGCTCTCTTTACTAATGGCCCTCTTTTTAATGTTCTGCAGGAGGCTGCTCTCTTTACTAATGGCTCTCTTTTTAACGAGTGGGCAGCAGAATGTTCTGCAGGAGGGTGCTCTCTTTACTAATGGCCCTCTTTTTAACGAGTGGGGAGCAGAATGTTCTGCAGGAGGCTGCTCTCTTTACCAGTGGACCTCTTGTTCCTGCAGGCAGGGCCATTCTGTGGTGGTAGATCCTAGGGTTGTGAGTGCACCATATCTTTGAAGTAGCTGCTGATATATGCATTTCCATTTCCTATGTATGCTTGGTATATGGTGCAAAATGTTTTGAAGTCAATTTGTTCCTCCATCGGAAAAATAACCCAGCAATTTTAAGGCCAAAATGATGTGGCCGTTGGTTTCAGCCTCATGATAAGCGTTGCTGCTTGTTCTGGATCAGTTGAAGTTGCTGGATTACATTTTAAGGGAGGGCAATGTACAGACTGTTGCAGTACTTAACTCTTGCTCCTTCTACTAGGCGATGCATGGGAAGTCAAGGTAATATATATGTAAGCAGGAGGAAGTTACATTTCTTGCATAGGTCCCTGATCTGCTTTTTGAAGGCAAGCTTATCTTCAAAAAGGACCACTATGTGTTTTGCTTCCATCAGTGGGGAAGGGGGTTGATCCAGAATGGAAGGGCATCGAAGTGGGGCAGGGTGAGGGCTGCATGTTCTCAGTCACAGCTTTTAACCCATTTAAGCAGATATATTTGTCACTCATCCAATATTGCATGTGTACAAGGTAAGTGGCGACATTTTGCAAAGTGGATGCAATATTATATGGCACAACTTAAAAGTAATCTGGGTGTCATTGGCACACATTTGGAATGACATTGACAAAGACTCAATAATGTTGACTAATGATTCTTTTATTGAATAGCCAGGGTGAAAGAAATGACCCACGGGGAACTCCCTCAGTATTGCTAAAGGAAGCTGAAAGGAAGAAGCCCAATGTAACATGACATTCTCTTTCTTGCACAGTGGACAACATATATTTTGGTGCAACTACTCAATTGACCAGCATGCGTTGCAGTCTATGTATCATAATATTGTGGTTAAAAGCATCGAAGGTGACTAATAAATCCAGGATGTTGTTATCTGTTGATGTCAGGAGGTCCTTTTTTATGAAAAGCAGCACTGATTGTGTACTTCTGGAGTATTCGAACCCTGACTGCCAATGTTTGAATAGTCTCCTGGCCACGCTACATTCGAGCAGTTCTTGGGAGTCCACCTTCTCCGGTATTTTGCCAATCCACATGGTTTTTCTATTCAGCAGACACATGTGAGAATCTTAGGGTTGTTTTTTTTTGCAGGGGAGGTTATAGTTAGCTTCTGACATTTTGGGAAGTAACCATGCCTGAAGCATTTGACCATCATTGAAATCAGTGCAGGAGCTAAAAAAGGCATGTTTTCTTTTTTTGTGAAAGTGGGGGCTGGGAACATTTGCTCAATGTTTGATTTCATTTTTTAGATTGCCTTTATGATTTCTTTTGGTGGTGCAAGCTCAGAGGTGGGGAAGGAAGCTCTGCCCTGGTGATATGGAGATTTGTCTTTTTCCAACATCGGTACGTGCAACGTGCTGCTCTGCATATGTTTTTTTAAAAGCGTGTGTTAGGAATTTCTGTGTTTAAAGGT
The DNA here is from genome assembly GCF_040938575.1 of Ambystoma mexicanum. Classification (NCBI taxonomy): domain Eukaryota; kingdom Metazoa; phylum Chordata; class Amphibia; order Caudata; family Ambystomatidae; genus Ambystoma; species Ambystoma mexicanum. The sequence continues at coordinate 658,461,724 of NC_090924.1, forward strand.
TGCTATCATATGACCTCATTGCATTGGTGTACAGCCTCCTTTCAAAAACAATTCAACTTTACATCTTTATTGATGGTAAAAGTTTTATATATTTGTTATCCTTGTGACCAAGCAATATTTTATATCGAACTCTACATCTTTTCTTAGGTTATTTAAAGAAACAATGTGCCTAATACAAGTTTGGCAGTATTCCACCGGTAAATCTGCCAGAGACTACCACCAAACAGAATTATTGTTACCACCACTTGGTCTGGCAGATTTACTGCCAGATTACAAGTGGTTGTAGGCAGTGTAAGTCCCCATTTTCTGGAGTCCATCCGACTCCGTGCAGATTTTTGCAGAATTTCCACCGGCAGTAATTCCGCCAGAGGTAATTTTGCAGATTCTGCTGATTTGTGGGTGATAAGGCAGTGGATTTTACTCCAGCCTTTTGCTGGACGAAAATCCTCCACTTTACCGTCAAACCTGTATTATGGGGGTGCAGTAAAGCAGCTGTACAGGAATTACTGCCACACTACCACCGTTTTTTACCACACCACCATACTTTTAACGATTCCAAATGTGCCCTTTGCAATATTTATACCATTGTTCATTCATCTAAATTGGGGTAATTTTGCAAACCAGCACTTTCTTCTTGAATTCGATTGTTTATCAACAAACCAATAGCAAAGACTTTAGGAACATCTTTTTTCTTTGTTTCCGTCTCCATTGTAGCTCAACATTGCATGCACATGGTCTTAATTAGAAGTCTAAAAACAATCATTACCTTACTTAATGGTCCTTAATCAGGTCAGTGAAACCTTTATCCTCATGATGCAGTATTGTCTGTTTTAATGACTCCATACAATCAACTCGATTGGCAGTTGCTCTTTCCTTTTTCCTTTATTGTTCTTTGCATGTTTCTTTCTCATTATACCTGTGTGATATTTAGTTGGTTCTTTCCAAATGCAACATATGATAGTCTATCAGAGTTTTTTTTTTTGCACACTGACCTTAAGAAAGTGCGGTTTAGGTCTCGATCATATGACCTCAATGCAAAACACGGTTTGTCATCAGCGTTTCTGATTTTTTTTTTTACTTTGGGAAACTGTATGTTTTGCGCAAATACTCAATTTAGGTTATATTATAACAACAAAGCATATGTCGTTACAGTCTATTCAGAATTTGAATAGGTGAGAAATGTGTGTGAGCAATCATTTTTATCTGATAAGATAGCTCAGGGTGTTGAACACTCCCTGCTGCGAGCTGAGCATGATCTGCAGGTCGCAGGTTTGAATCCCGGCAAGGCCAAGTCAGCCTTTCATCCTTCCGAGATCGATAAATGAGTACCAATTTCAGTTGGGTGATATTGTATGTAAGTATGTGCTCTGTAAAGCACTTTGGATTAAGGCACTATATAAATAACTTATCATTTTTAAGGCTCCCGGTTTTCCGTTTGCACTGATTTTTACACATAAATAGAAATGGAAATCACTCCGTTTTCTTTCGGTATGAATTCGTAAAACACTGAAAAAAGTGGAAATTCATGTGTCTTGATGAGTTCTTCAGGTTGTCAATTATACCTTGCAAGTCCATGATTGCGCAAAGTAACACAATGGAGAGGCTAAAACGGTGATTTATTCCTCTTTGAAATTATTCAAACAGGCTTCTACATTAGCATAAAGAGCAGCTATTCGTTTTTGATGCTAAAATGGATCTTGGCTTAATGTGCCCAGCAAGATGAGCTCCCCATTACAGACATCAAAGTGCTACATTTTTAATTTAAACAAATGCAGAAAAGCTCTAGTTGCAATTTTAATTGCAGAGCACATATAAATGTAGATAATTACAGATATTGTGACTAGACAGTAAAAATGGATAGCAGACGGAAATGTTGAAAAAATACATACCATAAAACCGAGTCTTAATCATAATCCATTTTGTTGACTGAAATCTATCAGTGTGAAATGTTTTCATCAAGTACGGAGTTTTTAATGTGCAATACACGTCCAACTGATGGAATGTTTTGATCATTAACACATTTTTCATCTGTTTCTACCTGATCTTTTTGTATGAATATCAGGAATTTGTCTTCCCCTTCACTTTCTTCCAATTATTCTAAACATACCCCAGCAGGCAGGGTTGTGGGAAATGTATTTTTGCATCAGCACTCACTAGTAATATATTAGGTGGCAAACCCTGGCATAGGCATATACGAAACACCTGCATTCATGTTATACCCATGCTAAGTAAAGTATTAATTGATCATATATTTTCCAGGTAAAAAGCAATTAGCATTGAGCCTTATGCAAATATTGGCTACAAGGTACCAAATGATACTATATGTAGCTCCATATTTAGGCCAAGTGCACATTTCCGGTGTCTCGACACGGCAGCAGAAACACCGCAGCGCATCTTCAGAGGTGCAGCCTAGTGCGACCATTTAATGGTGAGCAGTACTAGAGTTCCCTGGCTTTGTGGGGGTGCCAGATGGCATCAGCAATGGGTGACTCTTGCGAATGAAGCCTTGTGGAGGCCCTATGCAATCCCCGCCCCAATATTCACCAAGAGCAGTCATTGCTACAAGGTTATATGCTCGAGTACAAAGGCCTTGGGGCTGGGAAGGAAAGATCCAAGGATTGCTGCTGAACCCAAAACAAATCCTCCCAACAAACGCTTCTGCATATGAATTTATATCAAGTGCACGTTTGTCTGAAGATTGCAATTTGTTGCTCTGCTGCTCACTTGCTTCTGAAGGGATTTAAATCCAAAAACTGCACACGGCTACCATCATTTTCACCTATGCATAGACATTTGCCTCAATACCTTTGTGGGCAACAAGGAGTGAGTTGCCTTATCCATACTTAAGCTGATCATGTCATTGCAGAAGGATCTGTGCAGGCAGCCTCATCATATAATGCACACTGGGTACAGCAGAAAGCAGGGTACACTCGCCAAGGCACTGGTCCTTCCTTGCTTGCAATTTCTCAGTGAGGGCTTTTGCTACTGATTTTGGTACTAGACTACTTGGTTTGAGCATTGTCATCATCATAGCAGACGTTCATGACTGCTTGTGACTGCTATCTAAGTGCAAGACGTTGCAGCATCTATGCAGATTCTAAAATGCAGTCAGCCTTAAATGACATGGAGGGGTAGAGGATCTCAGAGTTCCATTTAATATAAATGACTGATCAAAAAATGCATCCAAATGAAGCAGCTGAGGCACAGAATTGGGAACACCCTCTCATGACCATGACACATGTAGACACTTGACTAGTCAGCCACAAATTCAGATAAATCTCCCGAGAAAACTAAAAACGACATATCCCCTTTCCAGGACAGAGTTGAATACTAACCTTTGTAGCGGTTATTTCACACAAAGAAGCCGCGCCGCAATTTGTTTTCAGTGTTGAACTGATTTATTATTATTGTACCTCCATTCCCGTGGAAGCGCCCATATGATAACACGTGTTTCGACACATCTCGTGCCTTTTCTCAAATCTGGGCATTCGTAGTGTAAAAAACATGCAGTGCATGCATGTATATTTTCCTTTTTTACGGTCTTAGTCTGCAAATTTCACTTAGTTCTCGTGTCCCTGCTCGTCGGCTCTCCGATTGAATGTGAGACGCCGACTCGCAAACCGTACACATTAGGTATATTCAACATAGGCTTCTAGTTGAAGAAATAGATCAACACTCTGCTACTGGTGACCAACAAACAGACAACACCATAACAAGGCCAAATCTGAATGGTACCGGCACAACTCGTAGGGACTAACTCATCCCAGCCCTTTTGACACATTCTTTCGCTGTATTTTCAGGGTGTTAGGGTATATATTTTTTATTTGTATGGGTATTTAGGGTCAGGGGAAGGGCTTGGGGGGTATGACGGCTTGCCCCCTAAAATAATGCAGCAAATAAAACAGCCACTAAAACAGCCACGATGAGCTGCCCACCTTTGAGTTATACCAAATCCTAATGACATTCTTCTCCAGTTCATAGAAATCCACATCATGCTCAACTCTATGGCCCCAAATGTGGAACCCTGCTGGAAGCATGACACGAAAGTAAAGGGCTGGGATTTCCTGTGGCCAGTGGAGAGCTGCAAACATGTCCCCAGAATCAGAGAGGGTTCCAGCCTAACATGCCTGTGTCTCATGCCCAAGTCTCTTTGAATATTTTTATGTTGGGAATGTGCCTGACACCTATTAATGCCTTTGCACCCACATGGTGGTAGAGCTAGCGTCAGGGAGCAGATTGCAAGTGATGGGCCCATCCCCTCCATTGCTGAATTTATATTCTCAGCCCAACTTCAGAGGTGAAAATCTAAAAAGAAAAAAGGAATGCTTCCGCTTTTGCTGTGCATGATCATTCTTCCATTGGACAATAAAGGCATAGGTCTTAAAAGCTAAAGGGGGGACCAGACTGTCCACCTGACATCTCTCAAAGAAGGGGTCCTCTGGGTTCGCTTACGAAAGGTGACATTCATCAGTGTCCACGTAGCCATCGGTTGTGTGTTGTGAGGTGGAGGTGTCCACAATGTAGTAGATGGAACCCATTAAGGCTGCCTGTGCTGTCGTGTCCAAGATGTGGGCATCCAAGAAGTTGCCTCTGCTGAAGTAGGGTAGGAAGTGTGCTAGTCGGTGGACTGCAATACAGAACAAGGAATGAAGGCCCCTTGAAGTACTGTTGGAGGTAGGGGCACTGGGGAATCCTGTCCCCTGGGAGGAGATCACAACACCAGCTCACCCAGAGAAGAACTGGCCGGTGACCCTATTTCTTCGTCGTGATGTTCTGGAGCAGTTAGAGGAGTTGCTTTGGGAATTTTGAATGAATGCTCACTTCACATGCCTCTGTGTTCTGTGTGCATCATTTACATTTGATCGGCCATCGTGTGACTTTTGTGGCCTGTGACATTTTACCTACCAACATAGAGATTCTGAATTCAGGCCTATAGAGAACCTCGGGAGAAGTCCTGTAGCAGTGTAGAAGGGAGTCTTGTGCATGACCCCAGAGGTACCAGAGTGCCCTCAGTAACAAGGTCGCTGGTAACCTCGGAACAAGATCCAGTGCTAGGCCCCATAGAACTCTTAGCCCTTTTGGGAGGGTTTTAGTTAAACGACCATATAGGCAATACGTACTCAGGCATTCCTCAGTCTATATCCAGTTGTTCAGGCAAACTGCCAATTTTACTCTATCAGAATTTGTCAGCAAAGTTTCCAGGGATAGGTCCACATTTTCGAACTGGTCATTACAATACCTTGAAAATTCCCTCAATGGAGATTCAACATCCTAAGAGCATGCTTTTCCCAGGTGAAAGTATGTTAAATCCTCTTTAGAGTTGAATAAATTCCAAAAAGTGCCAGCTGACACCAAATCACTACCTTTTAGTGATTGTAGCCCTAATTCCCAATGTATTGCCACTAATGGGACACATTTCGGTAGGTAGTACAGAACCAGTCTCCAGATTAACGCTTCCAATGTATCCAGTTCTTCCACTTGCCAATTTGAAAGTGCCTCCATTCCATACAGGAGTTTCGGGACTAGCTTCCCATTGTAGAATTTAATTGGAGGCATTAGAGATAATTTCCCATATTAATTATTGATATATACCAAGTGCGCCGCTAGCCTAATCACTTCACCTTTTATACGTTAATGTAGAGTGTTTTTCGGGGATCGTCCATGACCGGAAAACCAAGGTACACCAAATTTTCAACAATTTCCAATCCTCACTCATAGTAAACCAGGCAAAGCATTGCTTTTTTTTTCATTGATAGTTGAAATGTTGGTTTTCATCGGGTTTATCTTGCGCCTGTTGTTGTTCATAAAGTTCTCGAAGGCAATAAAAAGTAATTGCAAGCCAATTGGGATCTTATCAAATAACACAAAATTGTCTGCATAAGTAAGCCAGATTATTGGTAGGTCTTCAATACGTGGCGCTATAAGGGAGGCCTTGTCTAAGCAGTGCCCTATGTCCACCATCTACAGCTTAAGAAGACAAGGGGCCAACACACATCCTTGGCTAAAGCCAAAACATGTATCAGTTCTGTGAGACAAGTGACCCTCCCTTTCTATTCTAGCCTGCACTGATGTATTCTGGTGCAGATATATCGATATATATTCAACAGCTCACATAATCTATTCCCCATTGATCTATCTTGGCCCAAAGCAAGTGTCTGTCTAGCAGAGCAAAAACCTTGCTGTCTGCATCAAGCAGCATTATGGGGCGATCTGTAAGTGATTTCAATCCAGCACTCCAACTAAGTCAATGCCTAGGCTGGGATGCCCAATGGAAACCCTTATTTATATGTTTTTATGTCAAATGTTTTTTTTTTCTGGATGATGTACCCTTATATAACACCCCTCTCTTTGAATTCCCCCGGGCTCACTGAACCAAAAAATAGGTTTGTTTTGCAAATTAAAAGATTTATTTGAAGAATTGAACAATATATAGATTATACTTTTATGAATATGAATAATATCTGAATATCACACTTATGAATATGAACAATGATCAATAATGGGTAATATTACAATATCAACAATCTCTTTAATCAATTAGTAGTAGGAATAGTCTCCTGTCTCCTGGGGGGCTCAGAGGAGTCTTCCGATTCCTCCTTGCTCCCAGGATTTGATGGGTACCCCCCCACTGTCCTAACTGGGCATAGGTTTTCAGGATGCCCCTTAGTGGGCCTACTCTCCTGGAGTTCCCCACTAAACTTCACAGTACTTGGGTGCCCCCACCCAGCTGCCCGCCCATCCATACCTGGGAGGTGCTGGTCTATGAGCCCCATACTTCTAACTGGATAGTAATCTGCCATCCCCGTGGCCCTGGGCTCATGTGTGCCAGGGGCATGGGGGTGGCAGAGTCCAGAGACTGGGAGAGATGAAGGCCTCTGGTTCTAGGGTTCCTGAGGTTATGCTCAGGTGTTTCCCTTTCCCAGCGAACCTCATCTCTATCAGCCCCTGCTCCCTGATGCCATACAAGAACCTGAGCTTTCTGTTCCTCAATCAAGGCCTTACTAGTCTATATCAGTCTCTCTTGCATGGCTATCTGTCTGAGGAGCCTATCATTGTTCTCGCAGAGAGCCTCATTTTCTCTCTGTGCTCCTGGTTTGTCTTTGAGGGCTGGGCTAGTCTTTGCTGCAAGAGGGTTACCTCCTGAGTCCTGTCCATACTGGCCTGCTCCTTCCATGCCAGAGCATTTTCCACCCTCCTGGTGTGCTCTAACAATCTATCATGCTCTTTTTGGAGGTCACCCAGTCCCTGGAGGGCCAGGTGATTTTCTTCCAGTTTCCCTTTTAAGTGACAGACTTCCTGGCCTAAGGCGTCCCTTTCCTGAGCAAGAGCCTGCCTCTGTGCCGCCAGGTCGTCCCTCTGTCTTTGAAGGGCACCAGCTTTCTGGTGCTCTTCATCAAACTCTGCCTGGGTGTCCAGGTCTTTCAGAATGAATGTGTTGCTCTCTGCCTTCTCTCTATCTAGGTGGCTTTGCAGAGTGACCTATTGAAATCCAATTGTTGCTCCAGCTTTTTCTGGCTCTGGATTAGGGAGTCCAAACCTTCTAGGGACTCCTTCTGCAAGGCCAGAATTCTGGTATCCTGGTCCGCATTTTCCTGTTGCAGGATACCCATATCCTCTTTCATTTTAATTATTTACTGCCTGCTTTCATTTTCTGACTCCTGGCTCCTCTGCAGCCTCTTCTCAGAAGAGTCCAGATCAGATTGGGCCTTTTTTAATGCCATCAGTTGCCTACTTGCCAGATCTTGGCCTTCAGCATATTGATCCTGTATGGCTCCAATAGACAAATATAGATATGCCACTATCTTGGAAATCTTGTTGTTTTCATCCTTGGCCTTAGGGGCCATATATATTTTGCTCAGGGCCACATGTAAGGGAGCCTGGTCTCTCCATGTATCAGACCCTGTTGCAGTGATCTGTTGTGTGATTGCCTGTAACCACACATTCAGGTCCTGCTCAGTCCATTCACCTCTCACAAATAACTTATGCAAAAGGTGTCCTCTAGCCATCTTGATGTCTACCAATGTCGCCATATTGGAAATATGAATTTCCTTCCTGACTTACAGAAGTTTATTATTTTACTTTGCAAAACAGACCATTTCCTTAGAGCGTTATCTTTTGAGGGGTGCTTTTACAGTGTAACACAGCGTGGTGGCCCAACAGAATGTATGTATCCTGTCAGTTAGCACACTGTATTAAGCTGCACAAGCGGCAGTCGTAATCCAGAAGTCCCGCTACGAGCCCCCAATCTGTAAGTTATTTCAATCCAGTACTCCAACTAAGTCAATGCCTAGGATGGGATGCCCAATGGAAACCCTTATTTATATATTTTTATGTCAAATGTTTGTTTAATTCTGGATGATGTACCGTTATATAACGCCCCTCTCTTTGAATTCCTCCGGTCTCACTGAACCAAACAATAGGTTTGTTTTGCAAATTAAAAGATTTATTTGAAGAATTGAACAATATATTGGTTATACTTTTATGAATATGAATAATATCTGAATATCACACTTATAAATATGAACGATGATCAACAATGGGTAATATTACAATATCAACAATCTCTTTAATCAATTAGGAGTAGGAATAGGAGGATTAATGTAGCAGAGAATACTTTGTATGGGTTCAAGAAATTGCAATGATAGGAAGGAATGCAACACAGTAATAAAACTTGATATGACTTCAATCAAAGACAATGGGCCTCATTACGAGTTATGCCGGTAAGGGAAAAATGATGCCGGTATTTAAATACCGGCATCATTTAACGTTCCGTAGCATTCTGACCCACAAACCCTGTATTAACGGCACTGTTATTTACGGTGCCGCTAATAGCGGCATAGGCGCATACACGCGCCTCCTCAGGTAGTAAATACCGGCATGCCGGTAATAGGGGGCAATCACAACCCACGCAAACATGCAAATACCGGCATCGCGAACACGGTAATAATGGGCTGCATGATGCCGGAAAAACAGGCATCGCGGACCACCCGCAAACAGCAACCAAGATACAAGGCAGCTGCCACAGGTGCACACAATCCCCACAGGTGGAGTCAAAGGAGGCTGTGCCAGTATGAACTGAGCACACCCACACACCACAACTCCCCCCCCACAGGTGTAGGCAATGCAGAGTGGCCCAGTACAAAAGGAGCACACCTACACACCATACCCGTTCCTACACCAAAATGCTACCACTAGCATTTGCAATCATGGCGCAGGAGGACATGCCTATACTGCTACAACTACAGCAACAACAGCAAAAACAGCAACAACAACAACTACAGCAGCAAGAACAGGCAGCACAGAGGAGACACAGGAGGAGAAGGAGGGTGAGACAGGCCCAGCAATTACCACCAGCGCAGCCACCAGCGCCTCGTAGGCAGCCACCAATCCCTCGCACCAGACCCAGCCCATTCAACCTAACCCCTGAGCAGATCCACACCCTGTACCGGTTGGACCGTGACACCATCACCACCATAGTGGACATGATACACAAGGACATTGCCAGCCACATACAAATACGCACTGCCATCCCCCCACTACTGAAGGTGGTGTCTGTGCTACACTTCCTGGCCACAGGCACCTACCAACACACAGTGGGCCAGTTGCATGGCATTTCACAACCACTATTCTCACGCATGCTGAACCAAGTGCTCGATGCCCTCCTGAAGCACGCAAGCACCCACATATCCCTACCACGGACTGGCCAGGAGATAGCCGAAACCAAAGTAGGCTTCCATGCACTGGCCGGCATGCCCAATTGTGTTGGTGCCATCGACTGCACCCATGTGGAATTGGTAGTCCCCCATGCCATAGAGGCGGTGTACCGCAATCGTAAGCAATACCACTCCATCAATGTGCAAATGGTATGTGACTCCAGCAAAATCATCACCCATTGCTGCGCCAGATTTCCTGGATCCACACATGATGCCATGGTACTGCGCAACTCCACGCTACCCCGTCACATGGAGCGACATGCTGGACCACGTGCCTTGCTGCTCGGTGAGTTGCACAACAGGCCCATGGCCATGCTGTGGGGTACTCATGTGTGCGGATGCAGAAGGGGGGGATAGTACACCTGGGTGGGAAAGGGGGGGGATAGTTCACCAGGGTGGGAAAGGGGGGGTAGTTTACCAGGGTGGGAAAGGGGGTTTAAAAGTACACCTGGGTGGCAATAGCCAGTGAGTGGAGAATGAATGCAGAGCTAAACACTCCTCACCTGACACAGCCAAACGGAAAATGACACATCACTGGGCCACATATCACAAATAATGCAAATGGATGACAACAAGTAAGAGGCACAACCGGGGCACCATAGTGATGGCAAGCAATGCATGACTGAATAGGATGGCAACTGTGCCAATGCGGCCAGTGTGACCATGCAAAGTAAAGAGTACACAGCATGAATTGGAGGCTAAACATTGTTGCACTGCCACAGCACATCTGCCTCAGCATGCATGATTACACCCTGCATCATCTATTCAACCCCATCCAGTGTTCCACACCTCTTTCCAGTATACATCCCATATAGGTGACTATTTGGTACACGTACAGGGACATGTGCATGCTCACACCTAATAGCTGCTGCCATGACCGTGCTCCCTGAAGGTGTCAGTTCAGAGTGACACACACCTATTTGTATCTCCTTGCAGGTGATGGAGGATATCCCTTGAGGCCGTGGCTACTTACCCCCGTGCAGAACCCGCAGAACAGCCATGAAGAGGAGTACAATCGTGTGCACACTCGTACCCGTGTCGTGATTGAGCAGACCTTTGGCCTGTTGAAGGCGCGGTTCCGCTGCCTAAGCAGGTCTGGTGGGGCACTCCTATATAGGCCTGAGAAGGTGGCAAAGATCACCCTGGCCTGTGTCATGCTGCACAACATGTGCGTCCGAAGGAATGTACCACTGCCACCTGACATTGACATGCATGGCCCGGGTGAGGATGAAGGGGATGGAGACGGAGGCAAGGAGCCCCCCTGCCAGTACGTGATGCACGGGACGGCCATGCTGTAAGCCAAGCACTAATTGACGAATACTTTTAAGACACAGGGACCATGAATGACTTTTGTCAGTCAGACACTGGGCCAATGTGAAAATGCACAAAGGGAATGTTGTAATTTTGAGACTGAACACCGTAACACATTAAATGGATGCACACCAAAAATGACAATGTCCAGCCATGGATTGTTCTCCAGAAAACTTGTGTATTATATGAAAGTGCAAAACTGTGCCCACTCCCCCCTCCCACGATCCCCCAACAAACTCCCTCACCCACCCCACAGACCCCAGTGAACAGACCAACAAACTCCCTCACCCACCCCACAGACCCCAGTGAACAGACCAACAAACTCCCTCACCCACCCCACAGACCCCAGTGAACAGCCCAACAAACTCCCTCACCCACCCCACAGATCCCAGATGTCCCCATGTGAGCAACAAACAGTGTTGCTTCAACAATCCTACTCCTCACATTTCTTCCATTTTTCAAAAAGTAACTTTTTGGCGACTTTCAGGTCTGGGGGTGCCATGGCCATGCACCGTGCACTCCTGTGCGTTAAGCGCACAGGGTTTGATTGGACAGAGGTGGAAGGTGTTGACGTGGTCGAGGTGTCAATTGTCAATCCTCTGTCAGACCCATGGTGTGGCTGCTGCTCTTGCCTGATGTTGGCTAGTAGGGCCTCGGTCAGTGACCCCATGCACTGCCTGAATGCAGACGTGGACGCCTCCATGGCTGCTGTATTTGCGGCAATGGCCGTGGCTATGGCCTTCATGGCCTCATTACCGGCAAGGACCTGTTGCCGCATTATCTGCAGCATCTCGTCTTGACGGGCCTCCACCCTTGCCAGACGGACCTCAAAGGGGGTTTCTGTCGCAGGTGTACCGGTGGAGGGCTGGGTGGTGGAGGGCTGGGTGGTGGAGGGCTGGGTGGCGGAGGGCTGGGTGGTGGCAGGCACCTGTGTGGGACCCTCGTCCTGGGCACTGTCATCCTCAAATATGCCGATGTTCGAGTCCCCTAGGTCGGAGTCATGGAGACATGGGTCATCCAGGCTCTCTGTCTCCGCAGTGGGGGGGGGGGCAATGGGTGTTGGGCTGGATGATCCCGAAAATTCTTCGGCCTCTTCAACCACCTCTGTGGACAGGACGTCCGTGGTGGCCGGCGGTACAGCTGGCACTGTCGCAGCAGGTGCCCCCTGCAGAGATGATGCCTTGCGTGGCACACTGGGTGTGGTCAGAGCAAATTTTTTGGAGGATGGGGTTGCAGTGTCCCTGGTCCCCTTGCTTGCACTGGATGTGCCTGGCCCCCTGTCCTGGGTTCCACCTTCCTCATCGGTGCCTGGGGGATAGAAGAGATGCAGGTCATCAGTGAGATTGCCAAATGGCAGCTGTAATTTGTGGCAGTGTTATATCTTGATACATTCAGGCATGATTTCATTTCTGTTGTGTGCCATTTGGTGTACTGAGGGGACATGTTGGCAATGATTGCATGGCTGGTGACAATGGATTGTCTAGGTGTGGGGGGGACATGGGCATGGATGGGTTTACAGATTTCACGCAGCATGCGTGTGGTGCAGGGGGTGGCAATCAATATTCTGATGGTGAGTTGATGTTGCCTTGGGTATGGGAATTGCCTTGCCTATTCTGACTCCCACCTCACTTGTGTCACATCATGTTTTGTTATAGGTGGATGTGATGGTTCACTCACCTTCCTCTATTGTAGTAGCTGCCCCGTACTCCTGCTCTCTAATCCCCTCGATGGATTCTGGATCGATGAATCCACTTGCAATCTCCTCCCATGTGGTGAGCTTAACAGGGGAGTGCGTGCCACCGCCTGTCGCCATTGCGGCCCTCCGGTTCTCCGCAAGGATCTTCCGCACACGGAGGCGGAGGTCGTCCCAGCGCTTTCTGCAATCCCGGACACTCCTTGGGGTAACCCCCACTGCTGTTACCCTCTGCGCAACCTCCTGCCACACCTGTTTTTTATGCATTTGGGCCGCATGCTTCAGGTCCGTGCTTCGGATAATGTCAGCATGCTGTTGTAGGGTGTCCGCTAGCATTGTCAATTCTGCATCTGAGAAGCGCTGCTTCCTCTTCCTTTGTTTGCTTTGTTTGCTTTTTCCGGTGGCCTTTGACATCCTGGTTCTGTTTTGGCACTCAACAACACGGGTCTAGTGGTAGTAATGGAGGATGGCAATGGATTGTGTTTTTAAAGATGGCCGCCGGCCCATTTCCCGTTCCTGCGCGATGACGTAATTTCCGGGTCTGTTTTTTGCGAACACGGTAATACCATGGTGGTATTACCGTGCCGGTATTTACGGGTGAGTGTGAGGCGGTAGCGCAATGGGTGGGCCCCGCGATGCCGGTATAGGGGGCTTGGAGGCCCTTTACCGGCATGGCGGTGTAGCCACTACCGGCATGGGGGAACGCGCGTGCTCATGTACTCGTAATGACCCGCTATTAGCGGGTTCATACGTGCACGGACCCGCTCATTCCGGCATGCCGGTAATGAACACGGTTTTACCGGCATACTCGTAATGAGGCCCAATGTGATCACTCTTTCCCCCTGTTATTACTCACTCCCACCACTATGCAATATGAAGAGATGGAATGAGGGCACACAGGTATCAGGAATAACAATCAACAACTGGAGTTTCAATCCCGATTCCCCCCAGCAAGCTTAGAGAAACAGGGCTGATTTTAAACAGGTCAATTGCTTTTAAATGTGGTAGAATTGAATGGGAGAAATGGTAAGAATGACTTCAATTCGCTAAATGGGATTCAGAACTAGTGAGAGTTGATTTGGATTGGTTCAGGTCAACACTAGCAGTGATTGTAGAATGATTAGCAGATGGAAAACGAAATTCAGAAGTTGAAAGCAAGAAATAGCAGTTTTTTTACATGGGGTGAAATTTAGCCAAATGTGAAATCGCTGCAACTTTTCCGCATGCGGGAAACGTTATTACGGCAAAACTATAAGGAATTGGAATGTCGTTTCTAGGACGTAGGGTTCAAAAGTTACATAGGTTTTTGTGAAGGTAGATTTTTCAGAAACAGAGTCAAGATTCAAATTGAAAGATGCGCTTTAAAGATTGGGAACCAAGATGGACTTATACTAAGGAGCTATGAAAGTACAAGATACCCAACGGGACAACCACCAGAACAGGGCGCCTTCCGCTCTGATTGTTGTGCGCCAGGACACTTGACTTTCTTCAAAAAATATCAGCGCACAGATGATTATCGCTGCAATTAACACAGACTATATAATGAGAAGAGTTAAGGATGGACACAAGATTCTGAAATGCAGTTCTGGATAGGTTGAGATGGATTGAATAGGATTACTTTAAACTAAGAGATGACTATGGACAGTTCTATACTAAATACTGACTCCTATGGCTTTGGAATGGCATGGGCCCGTCAAAGATCTGGTCAAGGGTTTGGCTGGGATTCTCTTGCCACCGGACAGGTCTCAGGCACTGGGTTCTCCTCTCAGCAAGGCCCTCTGGTCTGCACGGCCTCTTCGTCTGGGTCTGATGGGTTCTGGGTTACAGCTTTGCTGGACGGATCTGGATCTTGGGTTCTAGCACAGCGTTCTTAGCTAGAACAGCAACACAGCTTAGCCAGGCTGTTGGATTTTGTGGTGCCCCTTGGAAGTTTAGCGGTTAAAATCATGTTGCTAGATTTTAAAGGCCTGCTGAAAAGGGTTCAGCTTTTTGGATTGGGCCTTTCTGCTTCAAAGTTCTAGAGTCTGGATTCTGGGTCTGGTTCTAGAGTCTGGAGTCTGGATCTTCCTGCAGGGTGCTTCACCAGTGGATCAGTTGATGAGTGAGAAAGTGTGTGTTTCTGGGTCCTCAACAGTCCCTACTTATCCATTTCCAAAGTGAGTGGGGAGGCTGATTATCTATGCCCAACCCTCTTAGGATCTGATAGGTCAGAGAATTTCTCCTCTCCTGATTTGAGAAAGGAGCAGTGTGTCATATGTGTCCGAGTGACACTGTGTTTATGGTCCAAAGGAAATCCTCCACTTTGCTTTCACTTAGGAAATCTATTTTTCCCCAAAAAACATATTTTCAATATGCACAACTTGTTAATATTACATATACACATCACAGATTAAGTAAGGCACGTCTCTGTTCAAGTCCCATGTTCCTACGAGTTTCAGTTCACAAATTACAGTTTTTTCACGCTTTTGGTGGGTTTCTCAATGTTAGTTCTGCACCAATTTTTATACATGCATCCCATCTGGGCATATTCCTGTAATTTTTCATGTTCCTAACATAATCACCATGGCTAGAATATGAATAATTTCCAGGGTTCGGTCTCAGAACATCGCACAGATTCCAGATTAGTTTTAAACTGTGAGCACATTTTTCATTTTAACAACCTATAAGTTTAATATTTTTGTCAGTTCAGTACAATTTACTATACGCATTTTTCTAAAACATACATTTACTTCAACTTCAATCCACATTTTCAGTCTGGCCCGCCTCCAAAGCTGGGCTGAGTCAGAGAGTCACATGGCTTGTCTTCCTGCCACAGCAGTTGTTGTCAGTCACACCCAAATTAGCATTTTCTATTCAGTTCAAGGAACCCATTGTTTCTTGCTCAGGGCAGAAGAGGAAATATCCTCCCCTTCTGATTAACATGTAAATGCGGAATCCTTTCCTTTTGGTGGGAATGAACAAGGTGGGAGATTCTCAGGGAAAGAAAGCCTCTTGGGAGTTTTAGCTAAATCAGGTTACCTTATGGTCAATTGTGACATAGTTCCTTGTGAAAACATTACATTTATAAATTTAAAATAAGCAAACATATCTTTAATTCCAGTCTTTTTCAACATGAAATCAATGTGTGGCACTGTATATGGCATTTTGATGGAAATCCCTTCTTTGGCATATTTAGCTTCTGACACAAGTTTCTCCTGTCAGATTTAGAGATCGCCAGTATCTGTCGGAATCGAGTAACAGTACTGAACCCATTTTTGACAGATTTCTTTCCATCAAGTATCTTTAAAAGTGGATTTTGTTCTGATGACATATGATTCTTGCTGACATTTTATTTATGTGGATTCTTGCAGTAGAATAATGTGGAACACCCAACAAGGAGGTTGGATCTTTAAAGTGGTTTGTGAGCCATGCTATTTTTCAAATTTGACAACCAAGAAAATGGATTTCCAAACAGCTCTGTGTTTCTTTTCGGCAATCAGCATTGCTTTTTCAAGTGGTTTCAGGCTACTTTGTGGGTAGCCCAATGATGGGTTTTGGCAGTGGTCTCCTGTGTTCCCTGAGATAGGCAAAAGTGGATGGCGGCCTATTTTTCAGATTTTTACTGAACAATGTTTGGTGTTTTTTAGCAAGCAGCATGCTTTCCAGTGGCCATTTTTGATGTTTCTGCTGCCAGCAATGCACAGTAATGTTGTGGGGCCCGGACCAGTGGTTTGAAACATCCCAGACGTCCCCCTCTTGTGATTGGCATTGATCCTCTATCAATGGAAACTCGCAAGACTGGGATGTCAGCCTCATCTCTTCTGATTCCATCAATGGCAAGTTCATCATCTTTTCCTCCCTCAGGGGTGGATCGATCGGTTCTACTCGCCAGTCCTGATGTGAGTATTGGGCGATACTCCGGGCCCCTTGGATCTTTCCTCCCTGACCCCAGGTAATCTTCCTTGGTTAGTCTCCATGGTTTATCTCCCTAGGATGACAAAGCAAAAACATATTTGTAGACATGTCCCCACCACTATTATTGTAGTGCGGGCGGACACATACATTTTGATAAGTCAGGACACATTTTTATTATTGTATTTTATAGACTATATATGGAATATTTTAGAGTTGGAATTTTATGGATCTGGAGTGGCCCCCTCTGGGGTTCCAGAAGACTCCTCTAGTTGCTGCAGAGTTTGCCTAGGATGGCAACACTTTAGTTGATTAATATGGACCCACTTAACCTCCCCCTCTGCCAAACTGCCTTTGGGGATGCAGATCTTGTAGGCGACTGGTGAGATTGTGTCTACAATTTCAAAAGGACCCCTCCAGGTAGGCAGAAATGTTCGCTGTTTGGCCTAGTTCCTTTGGAAATAGTATAAGTAGACCCGGTCTCCTACATTGTATTATTTTCTGGTAGTCTTCAAGTCATAGTGGGTCTTCATGCTGTCGGTTGATCTTTCTAGATTTCGCTGAGCATAGGCAAAAGCATGTTGAAGGTGTTTTCTTAGATTTTCAACATACTCATGAGTTATGGAGGCATTGATAAATGTCTGCTCTTGGGTCCTGTAGAGCAGATGCTGGGGAAGCACCATCCTGCGCCCAGTCATCAGCTTAAACGGTGACATTTTAGTTGCAGATAAAGGGGTAGATCTGATGGCCATTAGGACAAGAGGTAATCGAATATCCCAACTTGGCCCAGAATCTGCCACAAATTGTTTTAATATGCTCACAATTGTTCGATTATATGTCTCTACTGCACCACTGGAGGCTGGCCAGTAAGCAATATGTAGCTTCCTTTTGACCCCAAGTATCTCCCACATCTTTGTCATTACTCCTCGTGTGAAATGGCTAACTCTGTCTAACTCGATCCTTTGGGGTAGACCAAAACGCGCAAAGATGTGGTTGATCATCAGGGCAGCTGCTGTTTCTGCCTTGCAGTTTGAGACCGGGAGACATTCCACCCATTTAGTAAACAAGCATGTCACGGTCAACATGTACTTGTTCCCCCTAGAGGAGCGAATCACGGGCCCGATAAAGTTGACTTGCAAATCAGACCATGGCAGTGTCATCCCCCTCTTTTGGAGAGGCGCACGGTGTGTGAGGGATGTTGGCTGAAATTTTGCACACACAAGACACCCCTTCAAGTATTGGTTGAGGTCCCGCCCCATGTGTGGCCAGTATGCAACCTCTCTTAAGATTTCAAGTGTTGTATGAAACCCCCTATGACCGGCTGTGGCCGCATCATGGGCGTGACTTAACATTAGGCTTCGGAATGAGGTGGGAACCACCCACTGATCATAGCCAGCTAGGGATTTCCTCACCAACAAAACCTCTTGGATTCAGAACATTTTTGGACATTTCATCAACACTCTGTGGTCCTCTTTGCCAGTGTAATCGGTATCCGTCAGGGGAAAGTTCTCAGGGTCCTCAATGTGTTGATAAAACTTACCAATTATTGGATCCCCTTTTTGAACAGTAATCAAATCAGCATCTGGGGTCTCCTTACTCCATTGTGCAGTTGAGAGATCATTGTGAGCCTTTGTCTGGGAACTAGTGATAGCATTGACCTGGATTTCCCCCAACAGGGACTCAATCTCAATTAGATCCCCTTGGATGGCCCCGGTTTTGGCCAGCTGATCAGCCAAGTCATTTCCAGTTTTGTCTGGTCCCTCTACTTTGGAATGACCCTTGATCTTTTTCCAATAGATGGTCATCCCATTCGAGGTGACCAGATCATCAATATTTTGAATTAACTTCCCATGTTTCAAGGGTTTGTTATTAGCACATAGCATGCCTCTGGTTTTCCAGTTAACCAGGTGCTCCACTAACCCGTTCCGTACATAATCTGAATCTGTGATGATGACCAGTTTGTGTAGTTGATGTTGGACAGCAGTGAGGATAGCTTGATGCACAGCCATCAAGTCTGCCACTTGACTACTTTGGGGACCAATCTTGTACCCAGCGGAGGGTTCTGGGATCTCATTCACCCATGCATACCCTACGCTGGCCACAAGTTCTTTTTCCCTGTTGTTGTCAACATGGTAAGAGCATCCATCCACATAGACAGTGGGCATTCCCTCTCACTTGTCTTCTTCAAAGACTTTGTGTGGGGGAATTAAGGTATGCTTCCATGTTGTCCTTGATTTTTAGACTCTCGTCCTCGAGACAGTTTTCTCTGGCACAATCATGCAAGTCAGCCAGACCTTGCGCGAGGGGACTCTTCTTGTTTTGGTCATATCTGACCTCCAGAGGAAAGCCTTGCATTGACAGAATTCAGGAAGTAATTCGGGAATTACTCACATTTCCGGCCCGGATTCTGTCACTTTGGAGATATTGAAGAGGCTGGTGTGGAGTCTCCACTATGATGTGTTCCCCCTGGATGAACGGGCAGTAATTCTTCAAAGCCCACACCGTTGCCAGGAGTGCCTTTTCACAATCGTTGAATTTTTCCTCCACAGAGGATAAAGTTTTACTCGCCTAGGAGATTACTTTATTGACCTTGTCATGCTTTTGGTATAATACTGCAGTCAAGCATGTATTAGAGAACCCTGTCTCCAAGAAGTAGAACACTGGGTATTCCAACATTTTGGATGCGCTGCCGTAACACATAATTAAAACA
The DNA here is from genome assembly GCF_040938575.1 of Ambystoma mexicanum. Taxonomy (NCBI): domain Eukaryota; kingdom Metazoa; phylum Chordata; class Amphibia; order Caudata; family Ambystomatidae; genus Ambystoma; species Ambystoma mexicanum. The sequence goes on from NC_090924.1 coordinate 658,481,042, forward strand.
ACTTGATAGTACAAAGTCCCCATGCAAAATCAATGTGCAATATATGTTACAAATAACACGTGAGTGAAAATTGCGGAATTTAATGTTCTTTGCATCCAGTATGAAATATCAAATGACAGAGTAATGTGCCAACACGTGTTTCAACCTCTCTCGGTCTTCTTCAAGGCAAGACTCTGTTTAACAGTTATTGTATACAATTTTTCAATGCATATAAGAATCCCCATTCATAAACCAGGGTACATGAAATACAGGAACCACAACAAACAAGAATTTTATATATGGGGGTATACATTAGCAGAAGAATTGGTAAATCAACATGTCATGAGCAGCACATGGAAAAAATTTAAATAATGAAAAAAATAATAAAAATAACATGTTACAACAATACACACTCAAAAGGTACACAAATTGTACAATAAATGTGCTGCCAAAATCCTGTGTCACCTATACCAGCACTGTCCCACATGGAGTAAATGTGATGTGCACGGTAATCTCCATGAACTATTTGCAATAGCTGTCTATTCTATGATTAAATTCATGCGTGCCACCGCCAGGGGCCAAAAGTCACCAGTTCAGAGCCTTTCACAGAACCCAGTGGGTCAAAACTCATAACTGTGTCAAAGTGACCTTTGAAATATCAATGTAGAACCAATTCAAACTGGTGAGCACAAACCGATTCCAACACCACACCAATATCGTGCAAAATTACCAAATGGAATTTAACAAGTTACCGTTTGTTTAGGATCCCACTAATCCAGTGTCTAAAGGTGATAACCAACGGATTGACGTTCATCGTGACATTGCCTTAATTTATTTCTTCAACTCCAAAAATCTGGAGAAACATATAATTAATGAATCCAAGTTATGAAGTGCCATTAGATACATGTATAGGTGATAAAAAGGTAAGCCATTACCTTCCTATTCGAAACTGTAAATTTGGTCTAATCCGACATTCTGATTTAGTTCAACATCCCGCCTCAATTGGCATACCTATTAAAGAAACCGATACATATTTAGAGTAAAACAATTGTCCAGTCCCGAAGCCCATTACGCCGTAAACAATAACCCATACATAGTGAAAGAATCACTTACAATCATGATATCTCGTCTGCGTCCATCCATTATGATCGAGACATGTCTAAACGCGGTTCAACCCGCGTACCGTATAAGAAGATGAAGAAAGGCACCTCACGGTAACGTGATAGTTAATCACGTGTTCGGCGCCCGTCAAATGAAACGCATACAAGTCAGTGGAGAGTATGTTCTGGTCACGTGGTAGTTAATCACGTGTTCAAACAATAATCACGTGTGAAGCAGGTAAGTAAACAAAAAGATACTATCTGTCAATCGACCACGTTATTCTGAAGTACGACTACTCCTTGTGTATAATTTTAAACACCCGGAATGCTAAACAACACATTTTAGAATTGCTTTATTCATTGATACATAAACAAATACCAATCTGCCAACATATTGTGAAATTAAGTAATTGTAGTAACAATGTACCTGATACAATGTAATAGCAGCGTCAACTCTAATCCTAGTAATTAACTAAAAAAATAAATAAATAAACAAGACAAGATGAGAAACGTTGCTGTAATTGGAAATGTACTATTACTAGTAAATTTGGCCCATGGATACAGCGATGGCGCCTTTCCAGTCCGCTCGACTCCCGCAGTGGCACACATGAAATATGAATCCAACGATTGCCACATTAGGCCTGACCATCTACAAGAAAACATGTAATTCCGTGTCACTATTGAGTCCCAAAGTAGTGCAACGTAACCTGCAGATGATTCGTGCTTCTAATTGTCACAATAATGCAGAGCGGTCCCCACCTCTGGGAGGAGGTCTTGCTTGCATTAAGCCTATAAACCTAATTTCACTCACATTTTCCATTTGATGATGTTCCTGCCAATGTGTTGCTAAGGGTAATTTGGAATCAAATTTTCTCAGACTTGCGAGATGTTCCCTAATACGTATTCGTAATTCCCTAATGATCGAACCCACATACACTTTACCACAAATACAGCGAATTGCATACACCACAAATTTCGTCTTGCAGTTCAAAAAATCACGTATTTGGACTGATAAACCATTATGGCAGACATTATGGCAGACAAAATTATCAAACTGAATAGCAAATTGACAGAAATTACACGTCCCACATTTGAAAAAGCCCTTTAGTTTAGGAGATAGCCACGATATGGAGTTAACCGAGTTAAATGTTGGAGCTAAAAAAGAAGGACACAGATGCCCCTTAAGTGTGTGATTCCGCAAAAAAATAAATCTAGGATGATCAGCTATATAAGGTGTGATATTAGAATTAACTTGTAGTAAATTCCAATGCTTGTTCAATAATTTGTATAGCATCTCCGAGTTATGAACTTATTTAGTAATAATGCGTATATCAGAGAAACCAGTTGGCCTTTGCCTCCCCTGATCCATCAACATATCCTCACGTGATATAGCACTCGCCCGTTGTATACCATTTTGAATACTGCGATTGGAATAACCTCTCTGTTTAAACCTTGCTCCAATCTGTCCCACTTCATTAGTGAATTCCTCCAAATTACTGCAGTTACGTCAGGCGCGATAAAATTCCCCAAACGGTATATTCTCTATCACTGAACGTTTGTGGCAACTTGTGGCTTGTAAAATCGAATTCACAGCTGTTGGTTTTCTGAATGTTTGAGTATGTATTTGACAATTTGCAATACTAATAACGAGATCCAAAAATTCCATTCTAGTGGGGCTCATATGTACACTAATGTATTATTGTTCAAATAATCTGTAAATTGTTGAAAAGTTTCTGGAGACCCGCTCCAAACCAACAAAACATCGTCAATGTATCTCTTCCATACTACAATATGATCTTGAAATATATGAGTGCTGTGTATATAATGATGTTCAAAATAACCCATGAAGAGATTGGCCAATGAGGGGGCATACTTAGCCCCCATGACCACTTCTCTAGTTTGTGCATAATACTGACCATTAAATAGAAACTGGTTGTGTTGAAGTGTGAAAGCCAAAAAATCCTTGATCATAGATATGTGATCAGCATGAAATGCCGAATGATTTCTGAAGGAAAAATCAATGGTATCAAGCGCTAAGTTATGCTGAATAGCAGTATATAGTGATTTAACATCATAAGTTGCTAACGAAAAATGTTCTAACCACTTAATGGAAGTTAAAGTCTGAAGAGTGTGTGTAGTATCTCGTAGATAAGCAGGCAGTGTGGTAACCAAGCTTTTGATGGCAGTGTCTATATACTGTGAAAGCCCTTCTGTGGCCCAACCTAAACCATTTAGAATCAGTCTGACTTGTGGTAGCTGGGTATATTCTTTATGAATTTTGGGTAAAAAGTACATGGTGGGCATAACTGGAGCCGTCCGATACAAAAAGCGTTGTTCATCATCAGTAATGAGTCCACGTGAGTGCCATTTTTGAATAAGGTTAGATAAATTGGAGACCGTTTGAAGAGTTGGATTCCCTGGCAATAATTTTTTTTTCATTATTTTAATTTTTTCCATGTGCTGCTGATGACATGTTGATTTACCAATTCTTCTGGTAATGTATACCCTCATATATAAAATTCTTGTTTGTTGTGTTTCCTGTATTTCATGTACCCTGGTTTATAAATGGGGATTCTTATATGCATTGAAAAATTGTACACAATAACTGTTAAACAGAGTCTTGCCTTGAAGAAGACCGAGAGAGGTCGAAACATGTGTTGGCACATTACTCTGTCATTTGATATTTCATACTGGATGCAAAGTACATTAAATTCTGCAATTTTCACTCACGTGTTATTTGTAACATATATTGCACATTGATTTTGCATGAGGACTTTGTACTATCAAGTTGTTTTAATTATGTGTTACGGCAGCGCATCCAAAATATTGGAATACCCAGTGTTCTATTTGTTTTGTTAAGTGGGTTTGAGGTGCCCGCTTGTTCCCTCAGGGTGCAGCAGCCTTTCCTTTGAGTTCAATTAAGGTCATTTTTTCAATAATAATTGCTCAAGTGCTTACATTTACCTGGTACACCTCAGCCTTACTGTTGTGCTGTCTCCAAGAATAACTCCTTTTTTCTGACAGGGTAAGCTAGGCAAAGCGCTTGTGAGAGGCTTCTTTTGAGTTGTCTTACTGCCTCAGCTTGTTCTGGACCTCATTCCCACTTGACCCCCCCCTTCAAAAGATGAATCAGGGGTCTGGTGATCTTTTCTGCTGTAATTAGTCAGTCCAAGGAGGCTCCTTAATTCCCGCAGAGTTGTGGGGTCTTTCAGTTTCTGGAGTGCTTCTACTTCCTTTTCCTTGGGACAGAGACCCTGAGGAGTAATCTCATACCCCAAGAAATGTACACAGGTTCTATACTACTGTGCCTTCTGAAAGGAAAGTTTTGCTCCGGCAGCCCTCAACTGTGTCAGAACATAAGGATCTCTGCTATGTGTTCCTCCACAGTTGAGCTTTGATGAGGACATCATCTACATAAGCCAGGATACCCCTTTCACCCAGGTCAGGCATGGCCTTATGTAGGAAAATATTGAACTCATTGCCGGAGTTGATGTATCCAAAGGGAGTACCGGGTCCATGTGTACTGCTGCCCCCCAAAGGTAAAGGCCAGCTTGTATTGGTCCTCCCTAATGACAGGTACAGTCCAGTATCCATTGGTCAGGTCTATTGCAGTGAATACCTGTGACCCCTGGATCTGGACAAGCCCTTGGTCAATGTAGGGAAGAGGCCATCGGGAAGTATGGACCCGTTTTTTGAGCTTCCTAAGGTCTGTGCAGAGTCTTCACTGGCCGTTTGGCTTCAATATCCCCAGCACCGGATTATTGAAGGTGCTGTGGACTGGACGGATTATCCCACGGGACTCAAGGTTCTTAATTATTTCAGTACGGAACTCCATTGATGCGAGAGGCAAGCAATATTGCTTCACAAACACTGGAGTCATGCCAGGGACCGTGGGAATTGTTGTTTTGTGGATGTAAGTGCGACCACAGTCACATGAGTCCACCGCAAAGAGATCTTGAAAATCCCAGAAAACCTGTCTCAACTTTTGCTTCTGCTCCAGAGTCTCACAGGCATCAGCTAGGTTGACTCTCTCTTCAACCATCTGCCTGAAGCCTGGAAAGACTTCTGGTTTCGCTATCTCAGTGGCCTCCTCCCCTGGGTGGAGAGGTCCCTGGTCAAAGTGCTGATTTGGACTGGTGGCTTTAGGTGGGAAAGTCAGCCCTCATGGACCTGAAAAATCACCTCATCCCTCCTGAAGTCACAAGTCACATCTTCCTTACCATAAGGGCAGGAAGTGTACACCAGGAAGTTACCCCCATGCCGGGTGAAGATCCTGTCTGGTGTTGTGTTGTCATCACTGTCACTGTCAAAACAGTCCTTGGGGATTGGTCCTAACAGTTCATTACCTAGATCTATGGAAAAATGTTGGTCATCAACCGCCATTCAAATAATGGTGCCTGCGGGTAGAGTGATACTCTGTAAGTCGCTGTTATCCACCTCTATTGGAATGGTGTCATGTTCTACATTGACTTGTGGTGTTGGGTTCACCCCCAAACCTTGCTGTTGGAGAGAAGCATTTAGATGAATATAAGCATCAGGGTTTTTCAATTTCTGTCCTCTTTTAACTTTCACTTCCAGGGAGAATTGTCTGGTCCTTTATGGGATGGGGACTTCCTCTCCAATCTGAATTTCAACTGCATAAGGCAGCAATTGAGCTGACCTAAATGCTTTCTATGGATCATTAAAGCCCATGGGATTATCTGCTAATCGGGACCAAGCTTTGAAGTTTATTAGTTCAAACTAATGGCAAAGCGATTGAGAATGTCACTGCCTAAGTAAAAGGCTTCAGTGACGCCTCGCACGACCCAACAATTATGGACTATGCTCTTGTTGCCTATGGAGATTTTGAGCATACACCTGCTTGGCAGGAAATGTTTGGAATTGGGTGTTTCCAGATCCATTTCCCATTGGTCTATCAGTTTGAATGTGGGAATGGCTGGATCTTTTGGGAGTTGGCGGAACATGGCTTCGCTGATGAAGCTCTTACCGTTGTTCACACACACTCGGGCGAGAACAGAGTCCTTCCCTTCATTTAACTGAACAGGGATGAACAACTGTTCTCCAATTTGCTGAATATCAGCCAGGCTCTGAGCTGATTTCTCCTCTTTCTGAACTATAGGAGTGGGAATGTCTGATTGTGGATTGGTAAAGAATTTCAGAGTATTTACTTCCATTGTGGAATGCCACCTTAAATTGGAAGGAAGGTTGATTTTCAGGAATAGAGAGGATCCCCCATCACCAGTTTGCTGTCCTACTGCAATTACTGTCACGTCTGGAATTTGGTTGATCTGAAAGTGAAATTCTACTTGGTAAGATTTTTGTTCAACCATGTGGCATGTGCCGTTTAAACCAACATGGTTGACACTCTGTTTTAACTTTATTGATCGGCTAGTCTGGGTCCAGAGGACCTTGTTTACGCAATCTATTAGGTGTGACAACCTTCGCAGGAGGTCGTTCCCTAATAAACAAGGGGTGCCCTCTGGAGTCACAACTATGACCGGGTGCTTCACCTTGTGTTGCCCAATTTTAATGTCCAAATCCGCAGTCCCCGTGATGGGAATTTTTTTTCCTGTCAAACTTCTGAAATTGTGCAGGAAGAGAGGTGAGGGGAATTTGATAATTCTCCCCCCTTCCTGAGTTCACTTCATCAAAGGCCTTTTTGGACAGAAGAGTAGCTTGGGATCCAGTGTCCACCAGTGCCAAAATTGTAACCCGCCCCTGTACTTGAACCGGGGCATAGTATCTTTCCTCCTTCTCCGCAACGGGGCACAGATAATACACATTTTTGGACAACTGGTGGGTTAATTTTCTCGTTTTGGACGTTGAGAGAGAAGAGATTTGGGCAGAATTCGGTGGGGAGTCTTGGGAATCTGAAAGAAAAAGGTGGAAACTAGAGATGAGAGAAGTTTTGAGTTCCCCTGGTTCTGGTTCCGGGCCACACCCCCTTTTTGGCGGCAGTCACCAGGATGGGTTTGAACCAGGGGATTTTGATGCTGTTGGTTCTGGGATGGGATGATGGGCGGTGCTAGCTCAGTCCCCACATCTACCCAGTCTGGATTTGAATCCCATTTTTCTTTGGTAGGAGTTCCCCCCTCTCTGAAGGAGAAGATCGTTTTCCCAGGATCCTCTGAGGACCCTTTTCCTTCAATTTGGAAGATCTGTACCTCCTCCTCAAAATGGGTCTTTTTGGGTTCTTTGTTTCTCCTACCCCCCTCTGTTCCTGCGCTCTAGCTGTGAAACCCGCTCAGGCTGATACAGGGTTCTCATTTCTCCCCTGGGCTGATCCCAGGAAGGGTAGCTATCCCTTCTCTGGTAATACCCCGGGTTGGGAAGATTTGGGTACCCCTCCACCCTTGGCCTCCACTTTCCCGGATTAGGTTGTCTGGGCTCAGGAAAGTGGGTAAAGAAGGATGGATTATTATGGGGTTTAAAATTTTGTGGATACCAGGGGAAAAAGTTCTGCCCAGAATTTGGGGAATTTCTGCCCTCCTGTGGGAACTGAGGAGGGAAGTTCCCTGGGTTTCGTGCTTGGTTGTATCCCCCCCCCCTTGGGTAGGAGTAGTCCACACATAACCCAGTATGGGTCTGTTCCCCTTGTAGCAGGGACTTACATAGTCAGGCGAGTGAGGGATCCCATTTGTGGGACTACCTCCTTGGCTCACTGTCTGTGACTGGCCCGAGTGCCTTCTGGGCTTGGAATCATTCTGCTGTGCAGGTGGGTTTTTAGGCCCCCCCATCTCCAAAACCAAAATGGGGGCAACCTTTACCTCTGCCACCTTAGCAGCAGCAAACATTGGTTGGTTTGGAGCTTTTTTGAGCATTCTTGTTTCCTTGGGCTTTTGCACCTCATAGATCCAGATGGCCTGTTCAATGACCCAGTCTAGTGATCTTTTCTCATGAAAATCTCTCACTAGCTGGGTCATGATGTACTTTAGTAGAGCATGGAAAAAAGTATTAACAAATTCTCTGCTGTCCGTGCGCACCCTTCTGGTAGTCTGCACAAAGGCACGCTTTAGTTCCTGCACAAATTCTTGTGGGGCCTGATCCTCCCCACATTGCAAGTTGTAGGCTGCCTTGCGAGCCTCTTGGGAATTTCTGTGTACAGAAAAATGCTTCAAGATGGCCGCCCTATACGTGGACCATCTAGAATGATTTTGGTCCTCCAGCCCCGCAAAGAAACTGGAGTATTCTGGTGAAATGTCCATTTCACATACTGAATGCAGCTACTGCTATATTTTAAATGGAAAGTTTCCATCATCTGCTCAAAGAGCTCTAAGTGCTCCCAAACAGAATACTTAGCGTTCTTATGATAAGGCGTGATGACGCTCCTTATTGCCTTGATCTGTTTTAAGGGGTCCTTAAGCAAAGCCCTTTTTGCCTTATTGGCCTTCTTGGTTCGGGTAACCCTGGTCCATTCATCCTCTGACTCAGAGGCACTGCTCCCAGAGGTGCCCGTCTGGTCTTCTAGGTTCTCCTGGATTCTGGCAGCCTGGGAATGGCTGTCAGAATGTGAGGACCTAGTCTCCTGTGTCCTGGGGCGCTCAGAGGAGTCTTCTGATTCCTCCTTGCTCCCAGGATTTGATGGGTACCCCCCCACTGTCCTAACTGGGCAGAGGTTTTCAGGACGCCCTTAGTGGGCCTACTCTCCTGGAGTTCCCCACTAAACTTCACAGGACTTGGGTGCCCCCACCCAGCTGCCCCCCATCCATACCTGGGAGGTGCTGGTCTATGAGCCCCATACTTCTAACTGGATAGTAATCTGCCATCCCCGTGGCCCTGGGCTCATGTGCGACAGGGGACATGGGGGTGGCAGAGTCCAGGGACTGGGAGAGATTAAGGCCTCTGGTTCTAGGGTTCCTGAGGTTATGCTCAGGTATTTCCCTTTCCCAGCAAACCTCATCTCTATCAGCCCCTGCTCCCTGTTGCCATACAAGAACCTGAGCTTTCTGTTCCTCAATCAAGGCCTTACTAGTCTCTATCAGTCTCTCTTGCATGGCTATCTGTCTGAGGAGCCTATCATTGTTCTCACAGAGAGCCTCATTTTCTCTCTGTGCTTCCTGGTTTGTCTTTGAGGGCTGGGCCAGTCTTTGCTGCAGGAGGGTTACCTCCTGAGTCCTGTCCATATTGGCCTGCTCCTTCCTTGCCAGAGCATCTTCCACCCTCCTGGTGTGCTCTAACAATCTATCATGCTCTTTTTGGAGGTCACCCAGTCCCCGTAGGGCCAGGTGATTTTCTTCCAGTTTCCCTGTTAAGTGACAGACTTCCTGGCCTACGGTGTCCCTTTCCTGAGCAAGAGCCTGCCTCTGTTCCGCCAGGTCATTCCTCTATCTTTGAAGGGCACCAGCTTTCTGGCGCTGTTCATCAAACTCTGCCTGGGTGTCCAGGTCTTTCAGAATTAATTTGTTGCTCTCTGCCTTCTCTCTGTCTAGGTGGCTTTGCAGAGTGACCTATTGAAATCCAGTTGTTGCTCCAGCTTTTTCTGGCTCTGCACTAGGGAGTCCAAACCTTCTTGGTACTCCTTCTGCAAGGCCAGAATTCTGGTATCCTGGTCTGCCTTTTCCTGTTGCAGGATACCCATATCCTCTTTCATTTTAATTATATACTGCCTGCTTTAATTTTCTGACTCCTGGCTCCTCTGCAGCCTCTTCTCAGAAGAGTCCAGATCAGATTGGGCCTTTTTTTATGCCATCAGTTGCCTATTTGCCAGATCTTGGCCTTCAGCATATTGATCCTGTATGGCTCCAATAGACAAATATAGATATGCCGCTATCTTGGCAATCTTGTTGTTTTCATCCTTGGCCTTAGGGGCCATATATAGTTCACTCAGGGCCACATGTAAGGAAGCCTGGTCTCTCCATGTATCAGACCCAGTTGCGGTGATCTGTTGTGTGATTGCCTGTAACCACACATTCTGGTCCTGCTCAGTCCATTCACCTCTCACAAATAACTTATGCAAAAGGTGTTCTCTAGCCATCTTGATGTCTACCAATGTCGCCATTTTGGAAATATGAATTTCCTTCCTGACTTACAGAAGTTTATTATTTTATTTTGCAAAACAGACCGTTTCCTTAGAGCGTTCCCTTTTGAGGGTTGCTTTTACAGTGTAACACAGCATGGTGGCCCAACAGGATTTATGTATCCTGTCAGTTAGCACACTGTATTAAGCTCTACAAGTGGCAGTCCTAATCCAGAAGTCCCTCTACGAGCCCCCAATCTCTAAGTGATTCAATCCAGCACTCCAACTAAGTCAATGCCTAGGATGGGATGCCCAATGGAAACCCTTATTTATATATTTTTATGTCAAAAGTTTGTTTAATTCTGGATGATGTACCCTTATATAACGCCCTCTCTCTTTGAATTCCCTCAGTCTCACTGAACCAAACAAAAGGTTTGTTTTGCAAATTAAAAGATTTATTTGAAGAATTAAACAATATATAGATTATGCTTTTATGAATATGAATAATATGTGGATATCACACTTATGAATATGAGCAATGATCAACAATGGGTAATATTACAATATCTGTTTTTTACATGGGGTGAAATTTAGCCAAATGCGAAATCGCGGCAACTTTTCTGCGTGCGGGAAACACGATTACGGCAAAACTATATGGAGGTTCAAAAGTTACAGAGGTTTTTGTGAAGGTAGATTTTTCAGAAACAGAGTCAAGATTCAAATTGAAAGATGCGCTTTAAAGATTAGGATCCAAGATGGACTTATACTAAGGAGCTATGAAAGTACAAGATACCCAACGGGACAACCACCAGAACAGGGCGCCTTCCTCTCTGATTGTTGTGTGCCAGGACACTTGACTTTATTAAAAAAAATAAGATATAGATGATTATCGCTACAATTATCACAGACTATATAATGAGAAGAGTTAAGGATGGACACAAGATTCTATAATGCAGTTCTGGATAGGTTGAGATGGATTGAATAGGATTACTTTAAACAAAGAGATGACTATGGACTGTTCTATACTAAATACTCACTCCTATGGCTTTGGAATGGAATGGGCCCATCAAAGATCTGGTCAAGGGTTTGGCTGGGATTCTCTAGCCACCGGACTGGTCTCAGGCACTGGGTTCTGCTCTCAGCAAGGCCCTCTGGTCTGCACGGCCTCTTGGACTGGTCTGACGGGTTCTGGGTTACAGCTCTGCTGGACGGATCTGGATCTTGTGTGCTAACATGGGGTTCTTAGCTTGAATAGCAAAACAGCTCAGCCAGGCTCTTTGATTTTGTGGTGCCCCTTGGAAGTTTAGGGGTTAAAATCAGGTTGCTAGTTTTTAAAGGCCTGGTGAAAAGGGTTCAGCTTTTTGGATTGGGCCTTTCTGCTTCAAAGTTCTAGAGTCTGGATTCTGGGTCTGGTTCTAGAGTCTGGAGTCTGGAACTTCCTGCAGGGTGCTTCGCCAGTGGATCAGTTGATGAGTGAGAAAGTGTGTGTTTCTGGGTCCTCAATAGTCCCTATTTATCCATTTCCAAAGTGGGTGGGGAGGCTGATTATCTATGCCCAACCCTCTAAGGATCTGATAGGTCAGAGAATTTCCCCTCTCCTGATTTGAGTGTCAGTGTGACACTGTGTTTATGGTCCAAAGGAAATCCCTACCCTTTGCTTTTACTTAGGGAATCTATTTTTCCCCAAAAAACATATTTTCAATATGCACAACTTGTTAATATTACATATACACATCACAGACTAATTAAGGCATGTCTCTGTTCAAGTCCCATGTTCCTACGATTTTCGGTTCACAAATGACAGTTTTTTCGTGCTTTTGGTGGGTTTCTCAATGTTAATTCTGCATGTTATACATGCATGCACATCCCATCTGGGCATATTCCTGTAATTGTTCATGTTCCTAACATAATCACCATGGCTGGAATATGAATAATTTCCAGGGTTCGGTCTCAGAACATCGCACAGATTCCAGATTAGTTTTAAACTGTGAGCACATTTTTCATTTTAACAACCTATAAGTTTCATATTTTTGTCAGTTCAGTACAATTTACTATATGCCATATGTATTTTTCTAAAACATACATTTACTTCAACTTCAATCCACATTTTCAGTCTGGCCCGCCTCCAAAGCTGGGCTGAGTCAGAGAGTCACATGGCTTGTCTTCCTGCCAGAGCAGTTGTTGTCAGTCACACCTGAATTAGCATTTTCTATTTAGTTCAAGGAACCCATTGTTTCTTGCTCAGGGCAGCAGAGGAAATATCCTCTCCTTCTGATTAACATGCCAATGTGAAATCCTCTCCTTTTGGTGGGAATGAACAAGGTGGGAGATTCTCAGGGAAAGAAAGCCTCTTGGGAGTTTTAGCTAAATCAGTTTACCTTATGGTCAATTGTGACATAGTTCCTTGTGAAAACATTACATTTATAAATTTCAAATGAGCAAACATATCTTTAATTCCAGTGTTTTTCAACATGAAATCAATGTGTGGCACTCTATATGGCATTTTGATGGAAATCCCTTCTTTTGCATATTTAGCTTATGACACAAGTTTCTCCTGTCAGATTGAGAGATCGCCAGCGCCTGTCGGAGGCAAGTAACGGTACTGCACCCTTTTGTGACAGATTTCTTTCCATCAAGTATCTTTAAAAGTGGATTTTGTACTGATGACATATGATTCTTGCTGACATTGTATTTATGTGGATTCTTGCAGTAGAATAATGTGAAACATCCAACAAGGAGGTTGGATCTTTTAGGTGGTTTGTGAGTCATGATTTTTTTCAAATTTGACAACCAAGAAAATGGATTTCCAAACAGCTCTGTGTTTCTTTGGGCAATCAGCATTGCTTTTTCAAGTGGTTTCAGGCTGCTTTGTGGGTAACCCAATGGTGGGTTTTGGCAGTGGTCTCCTGTGTCCCTTGAGATAGGCAAAAGTGGATGGCGGCCTATTTTTCAGATTTTTACTGCACAATTTTGGGTGCTTTTTAGTGAGCAGCATGCGTTCCATTGGCCATTTCTGATGTTTCTGCTGCTAGCAATGCACAGTAATGTTGCAGGGCCTGTACCAGTGGGTTAAAACATCCCACAGATCGTTAATTGCCTTTTTTGAAAATTGGGATAATAAAGGCATTCTTCCACGATAGTGGAGTCTACCTTTTATGTACGATGTCAGTGAACAACAAAAACAGTATACATACCCCATATTGAATGCTCTTCTTTAAAAGGTTTGATTATCAGCTGGTTAGGACCCCCAGCTTTTGAACCACTAGCCTGCCTAAAGGCCATTTCCACATCCTCCAATGACCGTTTTAATTGCTTTATACTTTCCCTGGTTGTCACAGTCTGCCTCTGGTATCCAACCTGACATTCCTTCAGCTGTGAAAAAATTGATCACCCATGCCTTTTCTGAGATTAGAATTGCTTGAGCATTTCCCTGATCAACTTCCAAGATATTTATTAACAAGCGCCCTGGAATGTGGGTCATGTTTTTGCAGCAATATGGATAGCATTACTTCCCCATCTTGTTGGAACAATTGGTGCCTATGGTTTATCAGTCATAATGTTTCTTCTCCTTCTTAACCAACCTAGAACACTCCTCTCCTATTCATTTGTTTGATTTGAGGGGCCCCATGGCATTGGGGCAGTACGCTCCAGGTATTTGCACCAAGGTGGCCATATTCCCATCCTTATGCATGTTGATTTCCTTCTCCATAGTAGTACTGGTCATGGTGTGTATAAGCTGAACTTTAATGCCCCAGATGTTGTTGTCATTCCATTTTATGCTATTTCCAGCACAGTTGACCATCACTTCTATCTGTGTCATAGACTCCCTTAATTGGCTAGAACATTTGATCCTAGTGATCAACATATTATGATCACTAAGATCAGTTTCCCCAGTTCTAAAGGAGATACAATTATCCAACATCCTACGGGAAACACGCATGTAGTCAATTGAATTAGAGTGCCCTCTATGCCATGGTAGACATTTCATATGGTCACCCTGGAGTTGATCATTGAAACATACAGACCCCATTCCTCTAAGAATTACCTGAATAACTCCCCCTGTTGCACTCTCTCATCAGATCTCAAAGTCGTTGCCTCATGCAGATTCAAACAATACGAATTGGTGTCCTCTGCTATTAATATGGACCCTCCTGGGAATCTCTCAATCCATTCCTCCAAACGTAGTGATAAATTTGACCAAAATATTTGCAAGCCACAAATTGCCAGTATATATTTACCACCAGGAAATTACCCTCAATATCTCCCATCCTTCTTAGGGTTATAGCCAAATGCTCCAAGTTGTAGCTAGCTGTTGCACAAAAGAGAATCCTGCATCATTCCTAACTTCTATAATCTATCCCCCCAAAGGGCAACCCTACTTACCCTTTACAGCTGGCTGGATCCACATTTGAACTCATTCAAAACTGGGCAAGACAACAGCCATACATCCTGAAGAAGCATGATGGAATGAGTTAGCAAACATTGGCTGAGGGTATCATTATGCATTAGTGGTTTGTGACCTCTTGTGTTCCAAGATAACCAGCTATAGGATTACCCTCCCCTAAAGCTGCTGTTTTAGATCTCTCAATTGGGAGATCAATTCTTTCAACAATATTGCTAGCCATCTCCAGTCACTCATTTCAGTCTGATTAGCATTAGGGTAGGTTTTGCCCATGCCATCTCTGCTACTGTACCAGACAATTGTAAATATGAATCCAGAAAGTCTGGCAGGGTAGTATAGCAGGCAGTTGCATAGGTGTAAGGGAAGCCCTGATAGGGGAATACAACAGGCAAAGTGAAAGTGAATGAAAATGCAAGAATTAACCACAAAGGCTGTGTTTGTTTAAAAGGTTTTAGAACCAAAAACCCTGGCAGAAGAGTACACCAGACATTCCAACCACACATAAAAGAAAGACTATCAGCTTGAAGAGAGCTTTCCTTGTAAATCAGAGGAAACAAATAAATCAGTTAGCAATTTTTATCTAAAATACAGAGAGACTTAAAACTGAACAGAAGAACGTATAAAACATAGTACTGCAGAAAAGTTAAAAGTCAAACCACACTGTAAGCTACCTATGGAAAGATAAGGGAGTGCGGTGAAAGGAAGACTTGAGAAAGCCATATCAGGAAAAGGTCGCAGTATATAAGAATGGAAGACCAGATGTCTGGGAAGGAAGAACAAATTACCCTGTGGAATTCAATCTTAGAAAGATCTTCTGCTGTTAGAATTAGAAACTCCATGTTATTGTGATTGATTTCAAGAATGAGGGAAACCCAGGGAAGGAAAAACCCATGCTTTAAAGTCAAGACATTTTGAGAGATAACATTTGAAGAACTGTTTGGTTGCTGATTCAGAAAGGGAACACCAAAAGTTGTCATTGGGAACCAAGAGGGCGACTAAGAATCTAGAGGCTGGGAACAGCCCTCTGGATTAAGGAAATCCATCCTTGAGGAACTTAGATTTGTGGAAATTACTCATTTTTTGTTTCTTTTGAACATTTACTAAACACTTAAGGCCAGACACATTATCCTCTTCACTTTAGAATTGCTTTGTTTAGAATGTCAGGGTCAGAATAGTACTTTGGACACAGGACGGTTTTGTTTTGGACATTCTGACGCTGACAGATAATTAGTTTTAAGTTTAGGTAGGGAAGCTCCGCTAGTGCAGGGACAGCGAGGCCTTTTGCCAAGCCCCTTTTGTGTTCTAATAAAAGTCCTTAGGCAAAACCGTATCTAAAATGTGTCAGTGTTTCATTGTTGTCTCATCACAGGGGTTTTATGGGTCACATGAGGTGAAACCTGACCCTCTTCAATATGGTTTGTTCTCTTCTCACCAGAGAGGGTGATTCCGCTTTTATTATAACACATAAGGTCATAACCTAACCCCCTCAGATTACTTGACTCATTTAGCGAAGCATTAACCACACTACGTGATGGAATAGTCAGTACAACTCGATCATCATATTTGTTATCAATAAACTCAACCAAGTCTATATACTTGGAGGTAATACGTCTCATACTTGGGATTTCATACAGTAGCTCCAGCACTTTGGTCTTATTCAAAACCTAATATTAATCTGGAGTCATTTGCTACTAATGTTCCCACTTCTTCATGCCTAGTATTTTCTGGAGTGAACCCACCCTCCCCATCAGCCTTAGTGATTTTGACGGCCATTTCAGTTAACCCAACAGTGTGAAAATTCCCAGGCTGACCAGCAATATGACAATTAACACATTAGCATCCTATTCTTGCAGGGACAAGAGGATTCCAATCTACCTGGGACACACAGTTATCACTAGTGGGGGGCTTGGGAGAAATGGGTCTTAGCTGGTCCATCTAACATCTGACATTCTGCATCACATCAGATAATGTTACCACTTTCTGATCTCCCAAGTATGGAACTTGGCAATAATTCCTATGGCTAGGCCCTCCTTGTGAGACTCCATTGTAGCGGACAATGTAATTGGCTGGAGCCCTGATGAAACAATCATCTTATTCCACTGAGGGCCAGATTCAAGGATCCGATACAAGTTGGCAGACCCTATAGCCTGAGGTGCCCCATCTGAGAAATGTCAATTTGATAAGCAGCATTCACCATTCTAGAAGACACAGGGCTCACTGATTTTTTTGACACTCTCTCGAATTATGTCTTTCACTTGTGGCCAATTTCCAGTACCGATTTGAAAGTTGTCTTTATCCACAACACCTCCCTCCTTTTGTGCAAGTATCAGATAATTTGTTGGAGAGGAGGCATGGTGGGGTTGGAGACATCAGCCGATCATGGAACTAAAAGGTACCCACTGTTATAAATGAAATGTGCTCCTTGTCTTCAATCTCTGAGCTCCTTAAGACAGGGTTAAATGTTTGTGAAGTCCTATTAATAGTAGGGGGAGGGATCCTCCATTTGTTTTTTTAAATAGTCTGCTGGTTCAGTATGTAGTAACTTCTTAGAGGATTTAGCCATTGGCTGTGGGGATTTTCTGTTCTTTTCTTTAGAATTTCTCTTGCCTGATTGTTCCGTTACATTCTTCCCTACTTTGTCATTCACTGCTATCTTTTGTTGAATTGAACCTTCCGTCAAGAGGTTCGACTGCTGGCCAGAACCTTTTTTCTCCTCATTTGCCATCCCCAAAGGGGCAGGGCCAGTTTCAATCTCCATCCCGTAGGCCTCCATTTTTCCAAGGTACGCTGCAATTTGGTTTAATCAGCAATCAGCTCCTTCCGAACCATACACAGATCCTCCCTGTCAATACATGGGCGGTGTTAAGCAACAAGGCCGACAATTGTGGTAAGTCTATATTGGCAACACCTTGCTGCTCTCCCTCCCCCCTTGGAAAGATGCACTTTCACCAAAATCAAGTTTTCCACATTTAGCGGTAGAGAACCCAGATCACTCCCTTGTGAAACTACAATTTTTAAAGGACATTATTGAGATCGAAAGTAATATCACATAGTGTGTTTCGTGCAGGTAACCTCTCTCGTGATAAAGGAAGTGGGTTGCGCCATTCCCACAGATATGCATGCTACATGGGGGGGGAGAAGGTGGTCATGGTGTAGCCATCGCTAGACTCAAGCTAACACTCCTTCCAGTGAAAACCAAAGGGGCATCTAGGATCACCATCTTTAATATTCCCCCCCTTCTTTCCCTTAAATCATACATAGTTCTCTACAAGCACGGATATTGTTTAGGCAATAGACTGGAACACTTGATTTGTCTTACCCATGAGGAAATCAATGATAATCTACTACTCTTACACCGCTTACAGGATACTATGCTCCTCTCTGCACGCTGCCATGCCGAACAGCCATAGAACACTCCTGTTGCACTCCACTGGTGTGTGCTACTGTGGTCTAAATGTCCTGCTTGAGGTTGAGGGCAAGAGTGCAGTGTTGCCACTAATTAAGAAGCTGCTTTCCAAAATCTCTCTGAAAGTAGCCTTTAAATACTGGATTCGGCTTTCAGAAAGAATAATGTCGTGCAGCACACACAGCCAAACAGCACTCCTGTTACACTGTTGCACTGTTGCATTGTCACTTTCTCAAGCTCCTGCTAATCCCAAATTTACAGGTATCTGTATCATGAATTCCCACCCATAATGTGGGAACTTCAAAAATGGGGCCCTGCAAAAACCATTATTTAAGTTCTGCAAAGCTATGCATCAAGAAGTGATCTTCTTTGGCAATTTTTTGATGCCAAGTCATTCAAGGGATAGGCAATAGTCCCCTACCACTTAATGAAAGGACTTTAGTATTCAGTGAGGCCCATGAAGGCTCTCGCCTGTGTCTTGGTGGTGTGGATGTCCCAATCCATTACTGCTTGTACTTTAGACTGAAGAGGATACTTCTGTCTTCATTATACTTGGTGTGCTATATTAGTCAAAGTTCCCTGTGCGATCTAGCACTTATAAGCTTTGATAGTCAAGCCAGCCTTCCACATGGTTTGAAACACCTTTTTCAGGTGGAATATATGTTCTTCCCAGACATGGCTGACGCAGCATCCTCGTCTAAATTGGCAACCCTGAAATCTTCCAACCCAGAAAGGACCTGGTTCACCATTCACTGAATGGTGGCAGGGAACTTGGTTAACCCAAAAGGCATAACAGTGAACTGCTTGTGCTGCTCTGATGTTGAAAATGCTGACATCACCTTTGCTAATTAGGTCTATCCACCAGAACTAGGTCATGGGATCAAAGGTACTCATGAACTTGGAAATTCCTAATCTGTAAATCAGCTCATCTGCCCATTTTATAGTGTGATGATATGTCTTGGTGACTGAGTCCACACATAAGCAGACTTCATTCTTCCCAATTCTCTACGTTTTATGTACCAGCAGCACAGGACTAGCCCATTGATATGGGTTGGCTCAATAACCCCAAAGTTCAACATATTGTAGACTTTGTCCTTGATGGTGTTGTCCTTTACCTTGTCAGACATCCGATGAATTCTACTCTTTACCATCTTTGTGTCTCCAGTCTTAATATCATGGAAGCACTAATCCAATTAAGCCAGCGAGAACAGACCTGCAAACTGGCTAGCAGCAGCTGGCAACCCCACAATTGTTTTTCTGTCAGGTCTGGAGTGATATGAACTCCCTCCAGAGACCTATCCGTGGACTCTGCATGTAGAAAGTCTGGAAGGGCATCTGCCTCTTCCTCAGTCTCATCAACAGTCACGGGAGCTACCTCCAAGTCTTCGCTGCTTCACATCCAAACTATCATTAGGTGACCCCTAACAGGATGAGTAAACAAAGGTTCAAATTGGATGAATTCTACTCTTCTCTTTGACATCTCTTGGTAGAGAAACAGAAGGCATGGCCCATTTCCTCCTCAAATGCTCTTCTAAGCTAGCTATTATGCCTTTTATGACCTTGTTAAACCTCTCAACAAGCCCATTGGTTTGTTGGAGGAAAACTAGAAGTTACTCCAAACTCCTCCCGCATAGCCTTCATATACACAAATATGAAGTTGGATCTCCTGTCAGAAAGTACCTCTTCAGGCAATCCCACATGAGAGAATCTCCCAATTAAGTCCTAGTTTGCCGCTGCTTCGAAGTTTTTGGCTCACTGTACAGGAGACCATTCTCCCAAGACACCCTGAACATCCCAATTGTTTCCCCCGAACCTTTTTCTCTGCCTGCTAACACAGATCAGTTGGAGTGAAGCAGTGCCCTGAAACCGTTATGTTGACTTGGGCCTCCAGCTGATATAACTCACTCAGTTCTGGTAAGCACCTAAGGTCCGAAGCAAACATGTCCCCCCCCCAGGTTCTGGTTCTATGCCAGTAGGCAACCCAGTAGGCCCCTGAGTGGCTAATAGGCCCTCTTTGGCACGAGCAGGCAACTCTGGGGTCTTATGATCTGGACTAGTTGCTACTGAGGTCTCTAGTCTTTCACCTTCTCCAGATGGAAGAGCCCATGGGCCCATGGTCTCAAATGCTATTGTGATTGATGTGTTTGCCCTTGAACTAGAGATTGCAGTGATAATCTCTGGGTTATAAAGGTAATTCCCTATTAGACAGTCAACTGGAATTGTGGCTTTCACAGCAACACAACACTGAGAGGTTCCCCCTTTCAGGTAATCTCTATGATTGCCAGTATACATGGGCTAAGGCTAAGGCCATCAAATACCCTTACTAACTAACAGGAAATAGCCTGATTTGCATATGGTCTTTCCCCTTCTGTAATGGCTTGGCAGGCGAAGAACAGTGGCCTGGAGGGTTGCCCACAGCAACGCCAGCGGTTAAGATTAATTCTAAACCTGCCAGCCATCACCTCTTGGTTTTCATTTTACATTCATAAATATAAAAACTGAGGGCTTTCATACCTGTGCTAGATGGCATTCTATAGCAAAAAGTAAACAGTGTTTTAATCAGGCCTTTCTATTATTTCACTCATCAGTATGTCTGTATATAATACATGACAGCCTGAAATACCTGCATAAAAGCCTATAAATAATGTTCTTATTACAGGCTAATTGTGACATCACTACTGACCTGTAATAGAAACATGACATAACTACTGCTCTGTAATCAGTTATTTCGCTTCAGTTGTGAATTCACAATGCCTGCTGGTTGGGCAAGCACAAAACTTAATTCCAGCTGCCATGCAACACTTAATTAAATCCGTGACAAGCTTTTCAAATTCCTTTCATGCAAAATAGATTTTTCTGACACTTTACAGACATGAAAAGGAACTGTTAATGGTAGTATGCTTATTTTGTGCAAGCAGTTTAACACATGTGAGCAAGAACCTACATGTTATTATTTATTTTAAAGCCCTAAACAGGAACATGTATTTTTTAAAATAAATATATATCTTTATTGGTATTTTACACTTTTACAACCATCAAACTTCATACTCCCTTCCCCCAACCATCTCCCCCTAACCCCCCACGCAATAGGCATATTATTATGCTTCTTAAACTATTTTTCAGCATCACATTAGAAGTTGCATATTAGCATTTTTAAAAAAAATCCAAACCGATTCTACATTAATTAGATATATAAGCAACTGGAAGATCTCTTACATTGCATTAAGTAAGAAGCCAGGTATTGAAGGGGGTGACAGTGTACGACATGTACTGCAAGGCATAGCATATCTTCGGGTTCCGTGACCTTATAAAGAAACTGAGCCTTACAACTTTCCCCACACATAAAACTGCCAAACATCACAGAACTAGTCTCCCCAGCACTCGGACACTGTTTGCCTGGAGCTTAATTATTGACTGTAATTATGCAATGAATGCAGGCATGCCTAAGCCTGTCAACACATCATGGTGAGACCCCTATATTGCAGCTTACAATTAGCACACCCTCTGCCTTTCCTTGTCACAGCAATCCGTGTGAGCTGGCACCCTTCTCGAAGCCTCTATTCATCTTTCAAGGGCAACCCAAGTAAGGAGGCATTATGGATAATATTGTCCCACGTGGTAATGATACCATCTGCTTTGATTGATCTTTGTAGATTGTCCCCCCAAGAAAAAGAAAAAAAAACGTGCTCAAGGTGTCGCAAAATATTCGTTCTTGCAACAAATCTTCACCTCGGGGAATACACTCCATCACTGCCCTAATTACCAGCGCCTGTCATTCATGCTTCTACCAAGGAATTATGTTTGCACTTGTATAGACACACTTTTTTTGTCACATCCTTAATTCTATATGCCCATGATTTTGCTGTTCTCTTCTTCTAATTCGCAATAATAGAAAGAGCGAAAAATATATTTTGGGAAGGCTTTTAAGAGCCTTTTTTTTTATTCTGTTACGTTTAATGTTTATGTCATGTTCAATGCACGGACGGTCACTAATCCAAAGCTGATTGACTTTGCCAGAAGACAGACATTTGAGCTGGCAAGATATGGGGTTGCAGGTCGATTCCTGTGTTTCCTTTAGAATATTCTCCATTTCAAACGAGAGTTTGCTCAGAGTCGGTCTTTCTGGTCCTATCTTGTATAACGCATGCGCCCATATAACATTTCAGGGGATTTTCGTTCTCTGTTTAACAAAACTTTATCCGAGGAAACACAGCTCTTTGGCTTTTAAAATTGGAATCTGTGTTTTACATGTGTTCATTATAACAACATAAGGGGCGTCATTATTATTCTGACAGCAATGGTAAAACAGGCGGAATTTCCAAATGCCAACTGTTTCACCACTCCTCCTGATTTGGGGTTTTGTAACCCTTCGGCAAATACAAAGCCTGTCATTAATTTCTTTGAGACGTCAGTAAGTTATCACTATATAAAATATGTGTGATTATTGAGGAGAACCTTAAAGTAGCCGGAGATCGGCGCCCTCGCCACAGTGTTTGTACACTAGTGGCCGCGTGGGGGAAAGCTTGGTCTTAAAGTTTGTATGGAAACCTAAAACTGTTAGACTGGCGAGTAGAAGCCATTTTCTAGCATGAAAGTGGCTGGATTGCCGCATTTTATGAACGCCGCTCAGAGTTTTTTCATTGTTTTGGAGTCATTCTGACGAGACTCGCGCAAAGCCCAGGATCCAGATAACATATATTTCAAATGCCATTTAAAAAAAAAAATTGAGTACTGCTAAAAATGTTGCATGCAGAACAAAACACATGATTATGAGATCAAACACCTCATGAAAAGCACTTCAATTTTTACCTGCAGTCAAGTGGTGATAAACATTCTATGGTCACAGACCGTCCATTTTTTGCACAAAACTTATTATACTAGGGTCTGCTGTGATTTTATGTAAAACATACGTTTAAAATGCACATGCATGATTGGACTGTAAATATATGGACATGATTAAAATTGCTTTCTACATGAAGTAAAGAATGTTGAGGGTATGTCTCGGGAGGATAGCTCAGGGGCAGCGCGTGCGGGGGAACGCGTGCTCGCCTTGGAGATAAGACGCTGCAGAGCAACACAGGTTCAATCCCCGGGTCCGTGTTTATAATAATAATATATGGTTTGCTGTGGGTTCGCTTGTAAACATGATTTGTTCTAATTTCAATGATTTAAGAAGGAATGTTGCAGTTCATCCTTTGGGTGACCCATTCCATATACACAAGGTAAACATTTTAAAACCTTGCCTGAAGTACAATTTTCTGAAGCCAGCACGTTGCTTAAGTGGTGGAAAACACATTTTAAAAGCCCCCTATCAGCTCCTTTGCAATGTAATGCAAAGAAGGGTTATTACTGACCCAATTTGTCTTCAAAAGAATTATGCAGTAATGATCAATACGCTACTGTACAAAATCGATTACCTGCTCAAAATTAACGTGGATACGAATTGACACTTAAAATGTAATGAAATACTGCATGCAGTATTTCTATAATCCTGCCTCTATTATCTCCATTTGGGAAGACATGCCATACTACTTCTGACATTCCAGTCTAGTGTTTGGGGAGCGTGTGTAAGACAGGGAGGGGTCGACCAGTCGCATACGCAGAGCACATCCATCCCACTCCCTGCCATCCTTGCCCTTTTCCATTATCTTGAGCAGGGCTAGAATAGGAAAGCTGGAAGGATGTGGCTTTAAGTTTATCCCAGCTAGCTCTCTGTAGTAGGACGCACCCCCCTGCTTCCCACTTCCCATATTTCTTTCTACCAGGTAATGTGGGAATCAGGACCAGCTTAAGGGTCGATCGAGCGGTGTGGTCGCAGAGGGGAACAAAAAATAAAGCGTGCACTGTGGTGTTCGAGCTCCCTTTAAGCGGGCCCCTGCACACCATCAAGCCTCGGAAAAAAAGCGTTCTTTCTGAAGTCAGAATGTATGCACTCAGGTCATTTAGGGTTCGCCAGAGGGCTCAACTGCGACCTCTGAGGTTTCCCTTGCTAACCCTAAAAAAAAAGAAAAAAAAAGGTTTTTTTTGCAATGCAAGCTCCTGGACTGTGGCCCGCACCATGTGGCTCTTTACTTCTAGAGTGCTGCTTTTTTGGTCAGGCCTCTTAAAAAAAAAAGAAGAAAAAAAAAAAGAACAGGGGTCCAACATACCTAACGCTTTCAGCACTGACCCTAAACAAGAAAGAATAGGAATACCAAATAATGTGTCTTTCTGGGATTCCATACAATAATTTCTAGACTCATTAAAGGTTTATTTCAGGCACACTTCAGGGGGTGAGTCACTGATTTAGTGTGTTCTTAAACACCTCAACTCAGCCTTTCATCCGTCTGAGGTCGCTAAATGACTACCAACAAAGGTTGGGTGATATTGGGTTTATATTTTTTCTGTATGAGCGCTTCAGCGTAAGTGCTATATAATAACACATCATTATCATTTGGTCATGGACGTCTGCTTGCATTCACAGTAATTTGGTAATATGGGCCTATACACACTGATCTTAACGATACATATGGTGATCCATTCTTGTATGAAATGTACATCACACTATAGTGATATCATAACCATATTTTTCATATTGTACTTAGGAACAATGCTATGTGATGCCACTTCCTGTTTTGTCAAGGGGTGAAAGGTCGTGTTCCATCGCTTCCCGCCATATCACTTTGGGGTGGGGTCAAATGACATCACTTCCTGTGAGGTCATCAGAGGTCAAGGTTTGTGTGATTTCACTTCCGCTACCCCTGGCATTTTGGTGAAATGACGTCCCTGTATGCACTCTGATTTCAGAAAGAAATTATTTCTTTCTGAAGTGAGAGAATTAATTTCTGAATTCGGACTGGGAAGTATGAACAGAGAGTTCACAAACAGGACCACATTTGGGAGATTGTCCTTGCTCTCATTCTTGCCGGGTTCCCTATTTGGGGGGAAAAGTAAATCTCAGATGGATAACAAGAGTTGCTCATGCAATTCACCAATTTCCTGGATCAATTTTCCCATAACTATGCTCGGTAAAAAGGATACAGAGTTACATTTTTGCTTTTTTACATTTTTCATTTTTATGGAAACTACAAAGTTAACATTTGGACGTGACAGAAGCCTTATCTGCACTAGGTCTTAACAATCAAGCAAACTACCCTAGTAGGGTTCAATAAACATATGAATGAGCTTTACAGCATGACTTTGCCCATACCAAGTCTGATGGACTTCCAGCCCTACTTGCAGCTTCTCCACACCTCTAAGGAAAACCCAGCATATCTAGTCAGGAAAACCCGCTTACAGAGAAGTGATGCCGTCTTTTTGACAGAATTTCCTTGATTTACATGTTTGGCCAGTTTGCTGGCATGGTACTTTGACCTTGCAAGAGTTATTGGGTAAAATGATGTAACACGTTTTCGAAGCAACTGTAGTAATGCCAGCAGCGTATAAGAACTACTAAGGAGTCATTGGAAAAGCACAGCTTTTGTAATCATATTTTGGCTCAGCACAACTCGTGCAGCCCTATACAATGACTGGGCACCTAAAGTTATAAGCTGTGAAAATGTTTGTTTGAAAATAAAACACATTGAAGAGTCTGCAAATGAAAATATGTGTCATCTCCTGCCAAGAATATAGGACCTCCACACAGAGTGTTGTAAATATGTGAGAGGAGTTTGAGGCTTGTGGAAAACTCTGAGGCAGATCTCTGGGAGAAACAACTATGGAGTTTGACCTCTGGATTTATGAACAGTAAGTTTTCCCGCAGGTTTTGTGGGTGAAAACTGCTGAAGAGCAATAGAGTGTTTTTGTCAGTTGTACCTAGTTTCTTATTGATGGATCTGTATATTTTAAGACCCAAAAAGACAATTTTGTCTTTATTCACTGTCATGGGGAACTTGATGGATTTGTCTTGCATGTCCAACCATGCTATGTACCTTCGAATAGGTAGACATTTAGCGTGAGAGACAGTTTAATACAACCCATAATATCTGCGATTGGCTCCATTCTGGAACCCCTGACCATCTATGCAGACCTGTTTTTGAGACCCTCCGTATTTAACATGCAATCATATGTGCAAGACACCACATCTATGATTAAAGACACTCTACTGCTCTTCAACAGATTTCACCCACAAAACATGAGGGAAAACTTACCGTTCGGGCAATTCCTCTGCATTAGGCGCAATTGTAGTAAAACAGAAGATTATGAGACAAACAGCCAACAACTGAGTATTAGATTAAAAAACTGCGGCTATCCACCACACACAATTAGACGATCCCGGAAATGTGCCCGTAACATCAGTAGGCAAATGTGTCTGACCAAACAAACCAAAACAAAGGTTGAAAAGATTACATGTATGATTTCCTTTTCCCCCCATTAGCAATGATTTTCGTAGGACCATCTTAAAACACTGGGGAATTATACACACTGAAGAGTTTAAGATTAATAATCCTCGCTTTGCATTTAAAGAAATTCCCAATTTAAAAGATAAGCTGGTGCATACATATGCACAACCAGAGGTAAAAGAAAAACTGCCCCTGCACACTACCTTATGGCAATTACCACCAGCAAAAGGCCATTTTAAATGTGGAAACATTTAAAATGTGCAGCCTTACAAAAAACATCAAAGAAGTCGACCTTAAAGGCCGAATCTGGCAGCTAAAATCATTCACCAATTGTCTTACAACATGGGCTATATATGGTATAAAATGCCCCTGCTGGCTCCTGTATATAGGTAAAACAAAAAAACCCATACGTCAGAGAATCTGCGAGGACCACTCCTGTGTAAAAAATTGGATAGTGAATAAACCACTAGTAGCGAATTTTAAGGAGGCTAAACACAGCCATGTAGATATATTTTCGTTTGTAATATAAACCATTAAACATCATCCCCCTGGAGGTGATAGTGATCTTGCCCTTAGAAAATTAGAACAAAAATGGATTTTCAATCTAGACACTGTCAAAAATGGTTTAAACTTTTCAATTGAGTGGAATCTCTTACTCCATTAATATATTTCACATGTATCCAACGTGCATATACTACTCAAAACCTGATGATATGCTTTATTATTCGAAATTGTGCAGATTAGCACACCATTTGGACAAACTTTTTGTCTCTCAATACATTCAAAGAGATTCTGATAGGGCATACATAACCAGCAAGTGTAGTGCAGCCACAACCGTGCTGCCCATAGCCATACTACTCACAAACTACACGCGACTCTCGCAGTATCTTGCACTGCGGCAGTCGAAGGTAAAGCTAAAAGAATGTGCGAGCATTATAACTGTAAGGTAACATAGACCTTGAACATCTTCATTGAAAACGGGGCAGTACACAGCACTACATATTGATTAGATCAAACACCATTATATGCATTAGAAGGGTGTTCTAATAGGGTGCCCAAATGTGGCATACAGATAAACATTGAGAGCGGTCAAGCTACGCCTATGACGCGAGAAGTTATATCACTCACGAGCACTGCACGTTCCTCGTAGAAGACTGAATCCCGATAGCCGGAGACAGAGCGCTCGAACGAGGATCACAATTGTAAGTGTACGCAGACTTACTAACGTATGTGATATCTAGTCACTCTGCCGCCTCCCCTCCGCCACCATCCTTCATGTTTGCGTATGGGATGTATAGCAACACTCCCTTTTGTGCTTCGTTTTTACAGCGCCTGTTCGCTACAAAGTAACGTGGCGCTTTTCTTCACTGGGCACTGCAAATGTGCGCCGGCTCTCAATATCAGTGACACCTTGCACTTCACGGACACAACAGTGCCGATAGAAGTTAATTCATTAAGGTAAATACACATTTGCACACATGATAGAGATTTAGCCCTCACCACTGAAAGGTAATGCAAATAATGGATCACCTTTCTCATAAGGTCAGATGGGTATCTACCCTCAAGCCCGGCAGTATGACAGCTGTTCTAATAGAAGGTGGTCACACTCTGGGGATACCTTGTAACTAACCACGAAGGGGTTGGCACCAAACGATACAGGAAATGCCAGGTAATTGCCAACTTAGTAGTTCTTACGCCAAGAAGAGAGAAGTAAATGATTTCTTCTTCTCTCATAGTTCTGAAATTAGATGAACAAATCGAATGGCCTCATAAAATGATGCTTTTATAATATCAGCTTTACACACAGCTAAGAAATTGAAGGTCAGTATAAACTGGGCAGAGCTCATGTTTAAAGAACATCAATAGCAAAGGTCCGTTTTTAATACATTGTTTTTATGCTCATTCTTTCTTTAGTGTCCGAAGTGCATGACATCATGCACTGGAAGAAACGTGTATCACCCATAATTCTTATTGGCATCTCGTGTCCTGAAGACGGATTCAAAGGAGCACAGAAAAGAGATTTGTCCATAAATGTCTCCTTTTGATTCTAGGAACACAGAATTGTGTTGACACTGAACAGAGAGAGAAATTGCATATTCATTATTGTTAATAGGCCTCTCACGTGTGTTACTAACCCCACATGAATCCATTTTTTTTCAAATAGTAGAAGACAGATAACACTAGACTTTGATCTACAAAGTGGTTTGCATATGTACATCTTGGATACTACATTTAACGTGTGTATTTTCTTATGGCTTATTTTTAGTGTTTTGATTTTGTATCTAAACAAAATGTGGTAAAACTTCACTGAGCGTGTGACTCTGCTATAGTAATGCAAAGCAGCTCACATAACATTATCTCTGAGCGCCCATGTCCCGTGTGTGTGAAAGCGGGGTGGCTTTCTGTGGATTCTTTCTGTTCCATCTTTCTACAGTGGATGGGGCGTGGGGCGCACAGCAGGATGTAAGGACCTTGCCATGTGTTTCCATGACTTCGAATGCATTGTGATGATACTCCTCCTTGCCATGGCTTGCCATATGTTATGATTTGCCATATCTGGATTCAGATTTGTGTGCCCATCGCCACCTCTGACTTCTCCCTGCACTACCCCACTCAAATTCTAGGTTCTAACACAAAATATGCAAGCCAATTAAGCCACCCACACTTGACAATAATATGCCTTTCCCAATAGACATCAAACACCAGAACACTAGTCCTCTACCATCAACTTATTTACCGCACCCAGAGTCAAGTCATCCTTGCCTCATGAGCACACAGGGGACCCTTTCAGGCACACATGTTATCACGCTCTTGACACAGAACACCTAAACACTGACCCACACACAGAGTCAGGGTACTTCTTGTCTACAGGCATCAACACAATAGTAAAGCTATCTTGCATTCTCCCCTCTCTCTCCACTAACCTCAACCACTCCCCCTCTCTTTTAGATCTACCAGAGAGCCTCAAGAGCCTGAAAATGCAGAGAATGCAAGTGGGGTGTGGTATAAATCCCAATAACATAACGTAATGTAACATGCATATTTTGTTTATGACATATATGGCGATTCATGGCAGATTCTTCCAGCTTCTAAGTGCTGGACGAGGGATTTAACCATTGTTGCTTATTTTTCTTGTTCCAAGGCAACTGTGCTGCCTCTGAGCTATCCTCCTGTCCCACAGCAATGCATAATGACCTCTTCAGCAGGGCAAACCAGTCTATCACTCTAGCAACTGGGGATACAAGGAGACTGCTGGATTACCTGTTGACAGGAATCACGGGATTTGAGCTACAATAAAAAAAACGGGTGTCTCCATAACTGCAGTTAATTTGTAACCCTGTTATTTTAATAGACAGGTGTGTGGTTCCCGGGCATAATGCACAACCTGAGTATGGGCGTCCCTGCCCGATTGCTGATACTTGAATAATTTGTGCTGTAAAAAGGATATGTCACCTCTCTGATGAAGTATGGTAAAGAGAAGAAAAACATTTTTATCTTGGTATTGTGCTTGTGCCCATATTTATTAGCAGTTCAAACAGTGTGGCAATATTTGAAATCAAAATGACCCATACTTTAGGTTATGTTGATTTATCCTGTGCTTTGCTACCCCTCAAGGGCAGTCTCCAGGCGCTGACATGGCTCTGCAAGTAATAGGATGGGGTTGATTAGTGATGGTAGAGTGATAGGATAGGTCCAGAACCAGGAGAAACTGACGTCTGGGTGCTGGCTTGCAGATGGTTGGTTGCTTTCACTGACTTGTATCCATATAGCTAAGGTCTAATGCCTTGGTTGTTTTCTATGTGGTTTTTTGTTAAGTAGGGTGTGTCTGTGTTTTCAATGTGTAGATTGGCTTGCATTTAAGGCTCTGCACACTGGCTTGTTGTATCTGTACAGGTTAGGTCCAATGCCTGGTTTGTTTCTATGTGAACTGTTTGTTATGGTGAGGTGTGTCTGTGAGTTTTATATGTTTAAGGTTGTGCACACTGGCTTGCTTTATCCGTATGGGTAAGGTCCAGTGAAATGTGAAGCATGCCTAATCTTCACAGTTCTATCTAAATGTAACGTATGACTAATCTTCACAGTTCTATCTAAATGTGAAGCATGCCTAATCTTCACAGTTCTATCTAAATGTAACGTATGACTAATCTTCACAATTTTATCTAAATGTGACGTGTGGCTAATCTTCACAGTTCTATCTAAATGTGAAGTGTGGCTAATCTTCACAATGTATCTAAACGTGCTGCATGGCTAATGTTCACAGTTCTATCTAAATGTGAAGCATGCCTTATCTTCACATTTCTATCTAAATGTAATATATGACTAATCTTCACAATTCTATCTAAATGTGACGTGTGGCTAATCTTCCCAAGTGTATCTAATGGTGCTGTATGGCTAATGTTCACAGTTCTATGTAAATGTAATGCATGGCTAATCTTCACAATTCTATCTAAATGTGACCAGTCTGCTCCTGCTGTCTGCAGTGGCACATGAATAACAGCTCTCCGTACTCCTGCAATCTGCACTACGACCACTTCCCTGATCCAGCCCAAGGCAGTCTTTCTTGTCTTTCCATCGCCAGCTCCTTTGTGGTTAGTTACAACATGGAACTTATGGCTGCCTCGGCCCTTTGCTGGTAACTTTTCTTTGCTCATTGCCCATAATCTTAATGCCGCCAACAATTTGCTTGGATACTTCATGGTTTTCTACATCTAGAAACTACTCAAATTAAATATATTCACCCTGTACTGCTAATCCTTCCTTTGTTGATTTTGGTTTATGCAATAATAGATCACTTTACAACAAATCCTCCTCAGGATTTGATTGGTTTCTGAGACTGTATCTACACTTCCTCTGCGTCACTGAGACATGGAACCCTCCCTTCAATAACACAGTCACTGCTTCCCTGACCACCTCAGAGACCTCTTTCTGTCATACTCCACATGCCTCTGTTCACGGTGGAAGGACTGGAATACTATATTGTGCTAGCTATGTAGTTGTTTCACCTTCCTTTCCTCCTCTTCCAATCTTTTCCTCCTTTGAATATTCTTTTACTACCTTTTCTAAACCCTATCCTATCTCATATTTACTTATCTATCGTCCCCCTGGGATCGTCAGCACATTCTGTGATGACAATGACACTCTTCTTTCTTCCATTTCTCCATGTTCTAGTCCCCTCATCCTTCTAGGTGACTTTAATCTTTAATCTTCATCTCTCCTCTGCTCATTCTGCACTTCCATTTCTCGCCATTCTACACTCTTATTTTCTTTCTCCTCTTGCTACACCCCCTCACATATTTCTGGGTCACATTTTGATTTTTTTTCTTCTTCTCTGAATTTCTCTGACATTTTATCTTTTCCTGTCTACCTTTCTGATCACTATCTTCTCTCTGCCTCTATTTCTCCCACATCTCCAACACCACGGCTCCTTCTCCTTTTCCTCTGTCCTTTAATCGACGTAACCTGCAAAGTTTCGATACTCTGCGCTCTGCTTCTTCTTGCATCTCGGTCTTACCATCTCACTCTGCCTTTGCCGCTCTGTCACCTGATGATGCGGCATCAGACCTTTTCTCTTCACTCTCTTCAACTCTTGACACTCTCTATCACACATCTGTTTTTCATCCTTCTCACAAACCCTCGCAGCCTTGGCTTTCAGCCCACCTTCTCTCAATGTGACATGCTTTACGTGTGGGATGTTTTTACCCATGCATCCGAGCCCTACCAAAAAAAATAAAAACTTGTGCATTACTGGCATGGAAAACATCATGATGGCCAGAGCTTCCCAGAAAATGCCCAGGGAAATGCATGAAGAATAGGCTGCCACCCATTTTTGCCGATGTTATGGGCACAGAAGGGCACTGCCTAAAACCACCATTGGACTACCCACACAGTAGCCTGAAACCATTGGGAATGGCAATGCTGATTGCCAAAAGCAACCTATAACTGTGGGGAATTCATTTTCTTAAATCCCCAAAATGGTTGCATTACCAGTACTCACCACTATCAGAAAGCCGACGTTTTAAAACAACACCAGACATTTGTGTAAAACTGAATAAATGAACTCAAAGCAGGCCAAAGAAAGACTTACTAAGAGGTGGATACAATGTAAAGTTATATTCTGAAGTGACTTTAAGGTTTATAACAAGACTGGCTGAGCTCTGCAGGTCTGCAGCGGCTTAAACTGAAACTGGATTTAAAATTACCAAAAATCGAAATGTGTAAATAAACTGAGGGACAGACTTGTGACTGCCACATAGTTTGTCACTGTTAAAATGTCATAGTTTTGAACTTAGAATCAGCATTCCAGCTGCATGTGTAAAAATTGTTAGTTTTATTTGAATGCAGAAAACTGGGTAACTAAAAGTGACAGTAGCTGGGGCCTGGCTTAAGGAACTGGATTCTGCCCGACAACTTCCCCCCAATTGGAGTGAAACTGGATCCACAGCAGTTCTCAGGCCTGGATGCATTCTGAGGGGAGGTTACCCCTCTCTGATTGAATTACCAAGGGACTGCTAGAGACTAAACAAAGGACCCAGGCAGAGGGTTTATTGGGGGGAGGCCATAAATGGCTTCCTCTTGAACAATGGGCCTTCCAGGGCCCAGGCAGATGGTTTATTAGGGGGACCGTAAAATAGCTTCCTCTTGGCAGAAGCTGGGAGGGGCAGGGTCTCTGAGCTTGGCAGAAACTGGATAAACTGGTTTCTACACCATGTGACCTGAAAAGACACACCCCTGTTGGCCAGAATATGGTTCTAAGAAAGATGTATAACTCACAGTGCGGACTTGTCAAAATTATTTAAATGATACCATAATTCTTGTGAATTTTCTGTGCACGTTTTAAGACGCGTTGGGAATTTGTGTGATGTTCTGTGGCAAAACCCCGCTATTTATGGATACTACAGACTCTGTGTTTAAGCTAGAGACATGGGAATTTACTGGAGTATTTAAGGACAGGCCGTGTATATGTGTATAATTTTTAATGAAGAACCAAGGTTGCATAACCCACTAAAATCGAAAATAAGTTGCCATTTTTGAATGCAAGTCCTCAGGAAGAGCAGAGTTTGAACAGAGTATACCTCATGTAATAGGTAATATGTACATGCAATGACAAACCACTATGTATTTGAGAAATGTGTATTTTGATCAAATATAGATTTGTGTGCAATTTGACAGGGGAGTGACCTTTCTGCAAGCCATTAAATTACATCATTCTGACACACAATCCTGCTCTCCAGTGAGAACGCAAAGAATTCTCCAACCTATCAGAACTCTGAAGGGGTTGGGCCTAGAAAGCTAGCCTCTCCACCCACTTTCAAAACACATAAAATGAGACTGCTGGGACAGGTAGGGACATTCAATTCCATTTGCTGCGGAGCATGCTGACCGACGACTTCACATCCAGAGATCCTACACTTAGACTTCCAAGCTAAACAGAGACTACAGAACTTTGAACCAAGAAGGCCAACTGCAAGCAAAAGTATTTGTCAGCAGGCCCAAAAATCATTTGCAGACTATTCACAGCCGGACCCAGGTGTTGATTCTGGCCTGAAACCCTGTGCCAGGAAGATCCAGAAGCAGTGCTGTACCCAGAGAAAGCAGAGCAGTATCCAGAACCAGAGGCCAGAGATCCAGAGTGACCCAGACCGCTGTTAGCAGAACCAGAGAGCTGACCCAGATCACTGTGAAGTGCCGAGACCAGAACCGGAGTCCAGTCCAAAACCTGACCAGATCCGTGGGGAGGCCTATTTCAAAATATATTGTGAGTACCTAGCAGAACTGTGCAGAACCAATCTCTTAGTTAAAATAATCTAATCCAAACTATTTTAATCCAACCAGAACTGCCTCCTAACTGTCACCTGTCATTTTCTAGCTGCAAGCTGTAACCTGTCGCTTTGAACTTTTAAAATTTCAAATCCGAAAAACTACCTTTATTTAATCGTCCGTATCTCTGGAACCGTTTGGTTTAACTTTCCTCTGAAAGCTTAGAATCTCATCTTTTCAACAAGCTTAGAACCGACTTGCTACTCCTTATACTTTTGCCGTAATCGTGATTCACGCATTCGCGAATTTTGCCGCGATTCCCGATTTTGTTAAAAATCCAGCCACGTGTGAAAACAGCAGCTTCCTTGCTTTCCTTTGCCAAAAATTCGTTTAACCTGCTAGTTACTCCTAGATCCTTGCTAAAGTGAGCCTGAACTCATCCCAAGTATATTTCACTCACCCTGAACATCCTAAAGGGAATTAAAACCATTTTCAGCATATTCCTCACTTCATTGCCAGCACACATAAAAGCATTTTGGGCCTGTGTTTCAAACTTCTGTAGTCTAAGCTTGCTGGGGTGAACTGAACTACATTTGATTGCATTTCTGAGAACTGTGTGCTTTCCTTCCAATTTCCTTGCATTGCATAAAGGGGGGGGAGTGGATTGCCATAGGAAAGGGATTACATTGTTTTGTTGAAATCATATTGAGTATTTTCTGTATTGCATTTTCATTCAACATTGCATCCATCTGAAACTAGATAAAGCATTCTCTACCACCTTATTCTTCTGTTCCTATTCCCAAGCGTGCTACCTCATCCTTTATACTACTCCTGGGTAATCAAATCAGTTTATTAGTAGAACATTACCCATTGTTGTTAACTGCTAATGTTCTGAAGTGTGATATTAATTATCAATTTATTATAAAGTGTGATATATATATTGTTTACATTCTCAAATAAACCGTTTAAACTTGCAAAACAGAACTACTTCTTGGCTCAGTGGGGTCAGGGGGGTTCCAATAGAGGGGTGTTATATAGGGGTCGTCATCCAGAACTCATGAACTGGACATAAAGATATATCAATAAGGGTTTCCATTCAGTATCCCAGACTAGGCATTGACTTAGCTGTAGTGCTGGATTGAATCCTCTTACAAATGTCATCTTGAAAGGCGTTGTCTCCACTCTAAATCTGAGGCTGACTTTAATTCCTATTCTTCATATCATATCTTATATGACGACTGCTTTCTTTCTGCTAAAGTATCATATTTCTCTGATCTCCTCTATGCACAATCATCTCATCCACAATGACTTTTTCAAACTCTCTCTCATCTTTTTTCTCCTCCTACTCCCGATCACTTGCTTAGCTCTTCGTTATCGGCTTCTGTCTTAGCCTCATTTTTCACTTCTAAGGTGGCTTCTCTTCGCCTTGCTACCGACTCCTCTTCTACTAATCCTACACCTCACTTTTCTCCTGCTTTGCCTCCTACTACTATTTTCTCTCATTTTTCCTCCATCAAAAAGGTGATATTTCCCTTTTGCTGACCCGTGCTCATCCTACTGCTGCTCCTAGGGACCCTATCCTATCTTTATTTATTTATTTATTTATTTTTTTTATTTGTTACACGCCCAAACCCTCGGGTGTCACGGCGTGGTTAAAAGACAGCTTAGCAATTAGTAAAGTTCAAAAACATTACATTCGTTCCATTACATGATATAAATTACAGAATATTCACAACATTATACAATAGCCTAAGTATTCACAGCAGTATAAGATGGATGGGGTCCTATCTTTGGGTGCTAATATTGGTTGAATAACCAGGTTTTTAACTGTTTCTTAAAGATCGTGAAGGAAGATGCTTTTTTAATATGGATGGGTAGGGTGTTCCAGTGTTTAGGGGCTAAAGTGGTGAAGCTGCTGCCCCCTGCTCTTGTGTTTTTGAATCGGGGGGGGTCCAGGAGGAGTTTGTCATTGGATCTAAGTAGTCTCATGTCGGATTTGGGATGCAGAGTGTTGTTGAGGTAGATAGGTCCTTTTTTGGTAAGGCATTTGTGGGTGATGCATAATGTTTTGAAGATAATTCGGGCTTTGATAGGGAGCCAGTGGGCATTTTTCCTAATCTTGGATATGTGGTCTGATTTTTTTATGCCTAGAGCGGCCCTCAGGACTTTATTTTGCAAAAGTTGCATTTTGGCTAGGTTGGTGTTAGATGTGCCCAGTAGTAATACATTACAGTAATCCAATTTCGATAGGACCAGTGCTCTGGCTAGGGTGAGGCAATTTGCTGGGGTCAGAAATTGTCTGCTGAGCGCAATTAATTTAGAGGTGTAGGCCATGGAGAAGGAAAGTACATTGATCTGTTTAGTCATGGTCAGGCTGGCATCGATGTACACGCCCAGTGTTTTTACTTGCTTTAACACTGGAATATTGGTACCGTCGATATTGATGATTGAATATTCTGGCTGAAGGGTTGCTATTTTGGCTGGAGATCCTACGATGAGGACTTCTGTCTTCTCATCGTTAAGACATAGGCTGTTTAATGCCATCCAGTTTTGTATGATGACGTAGATTTTATTGATTGTTAGTGTGTCCTGGTCATAGTTGCCTGTCAGTGGTATAAGGATCTGGGTGTCGTCCGCAAAGTTTGTGTATATGACACCCATTTCATCAAGTGCTGAGAACAGGATCTTGGTATATGCATTGTACAGCGTGGGAGAAAGGCAAGAGCCTTGGGGTACTCCTATGGGGACTGGGATGGGGTTGGCTGCTTCTTTGCCTATGGACACTCTGGAGGTGCGGTCGGTTAAGAAGGATTTCACCCAAGCAGTGGCTGCCCTGGAGAAGTTAAACTCGCGGGTAAGTGAGTTGCAGAGTTTGTCGTGGTCCACCAGGTCGAACGCGGCTGAGAGGTCCAACAGCAGAAGAATGCAAAGTTTCCCTGAATCTCTGATGGCATCCATCTGGATTTTGAGGTCCAAGAGAGCTGTTTCGGTGCTGTGGTTAGGCCTGAAACCTGATTGTCTGGTGCCGAGGAGCTGATTGGATTCTAAATGGGTTTGAATTTGGTTGTAGGCTAGTTTGTCGATGATTTTGAGTAAAAATGGGACCGTGGTTATGGGGCGATAATTAGTTGGAATGGTGGGGTCTAGATTTGTTTTTTTTAGAAGCGGGGTAACCCAGGCTTCTTTAATGCAGGTCGGAACTGTATTGGAGTTGAATGAGGCATTGACAAATTTGGTGATGAGAGGGGTCAGGGTGTGTGCACAGGCTTTGACTAATTTGGCCGGGACAGTGTCTCCTTTGCAGTTGGATGCTTTTAGTTTGGAGATTGTGTCGAGTACGAGGTCGTGGGTGACTGGTGTGAATTGGAAGGGGGGGTTTGAGTTGTCACTGGAAAGGGTGCAGGGAATAGGGGAGGGGGAGTTTTTGGTTGCTAGGAGTAGTTTTTTGGAATTGATTTTATTTTGCAGCATAGTGATTTTGGAGGCAAGAGCGTCTTGTATGGTGGTACACCATTCTTTACTTGTGTTTGTGGGTGTGTCGGTTGGGAGTGGATTTTCAAGTTCTCTTAGGATAGAGAAGAGCTCTTTGGAGTCTGATGCTGCATTGCTAATGCGAGCATTGTAGGAGTTTGCTTTGTGGGTGATGATAGCTGATTTGTAGAGGGTATTTGCGTCTTTGAATGCTTTGGCTGAGTCCGGGGAGGGATGTTTATTATGGACGTGCTCGAGAGAGCGTTTTTTCCTTCTAAGGACGATTAGTTCCTCGTTGAACCAGAAGTTGGATTTTTTATTGAGGCGTCTTAGTTTGGAGGTGACAGGTGCTATGGTGTCAATCGCTGTGGAGAGGCATTTGTGGTAGTACTCAGCGATGGTAGTTGGGTCATTGCTGAGGATTGAATGTGTATCTAGCAATTTGTTCAAGGTGGGGTCGAAGTTCTCAGCTGTGAGCTTTTTCGGGTTTCTACTTTCAATGGTGTCCATAGTTATATTCTTGGGTGTGCAGGGGTCGTCACTAGTGATAGTAAATTCTATGCAGTAGTGGTCTGTCCAACTAAGTGGGGTAATCAGGCCTAGAGTGATGTTGGTGTTGAGGGAGAGGATCCAATCAAGGGTTCTGCCCTTGGTGTGAGTGGGGACATTGATGTGTTGACAGAAATTCATGTCATTTAGTGCCAGGAGAAGGGCGGTGGCTTTGGTATCTTGGTTGTCATTAAAACCGAGATTCAAGTCACCAATGATGATACATTTCGTTTTGGGTTTAAGGAAGGGCGCCAGTATTAGTGGGATGTCTGTTTCTGGGTGGCTGTTTGTGCTAGGGGATCTATAGATGACCACTATGTTAATTGTGGTGTTTTCATTCAAGGTGAGTTTGGCGAGCAGTAGTTCGTACCCTGCGATTATTTCAATGGAACTTGATCTAAGTTTGATGCTATTTTTAGTAATGATTGCAACACCGCCTCCTGGAGTGGTGGTCCTATCAGATCTGAGAATGGTGTAATCTGGTGGGATGGCCAATGCTAAAAGAGGACCTGAGGCTTGGTGTAGCCAGGTTTCTGTGATTACTAACAGGTCTAGGTCGAGTTCGATGATGAGGTCATGAATTTCAATGGCGTGGGCTCCAAGGGAGCGGGCGTTGATGAGTGCATTTTTTAGACTAATGGGGGGGTTGGGATCCTTAGTGAGAGAATTTTTAGTTGGTGGGCAACACGGTGGAGTAGTTTTAGTTACTGTAGGCTGAGTGTGTTTATTATTTGTTGTGTGGGCCGAAGGATTGGGTGATCTGGGTGGCTGGGACCTGGTAATGGTGTTGTGGTGTGGTAACCTTGTGCGTGCTCTTAATCGGGATGTTCTCTTATATCCTAGGATAGGGTATGTTTTACCATTGATTAAAGGGTTGGGGAGTACATGTGGATCATTGATGATGGCTGGGGTGGGATGGTGTTCCTTACTGGTTATGTAGGGGTCCTTGGGACTGGGTGTGAGAATGGAGGAAGATGGGAAAGGAGGTATGGTGGGGAGGAAGGGGGTAGGACAGGGGATGGGATGGTGTCTTGGGCAAGCTAGTTTGGTGAGCCCATTACTGAGGGCGAGGAAGTGGTTGCCAGTGCATGGGGTGTCCGCTGGGACAAGGCAAAAGGGGAACATGATGCACAATATCCAGTTTATCATAGCTAAGGATGTGGGGTGGTGTAAGATGAGGCTAGGCTCACTTTGACTACATCAATAAGGCTAGATACAGTAGTCAATAGTAAATTGCTAGTAGGCTGGTAGCAATAATCCTAGGAGGGGTGCAGTTTAGGCTAGATGACATTATCATACATGCAGAAGCATTAGGCTAACAACAATAATCCTAAGTGGGACACGAGCTAGGCTAAATACCATTGATGCACGTGGGACAGCGTTAGGCTAAGAACTGGGCTGTAAGCTACAGTATTAGAATACAGTGTAAACACAGGATCAGAATACCAATTGGGCAAGAGCGGCACTGGCTGTAAGTACAAAGCTGCCGTGATCTGATCAGGGCAATCAGTGATATAGTCTCTGGTGGTGCACAGGCAGTGCAATGGGGCACAATAAAGGATTAGCTCTAATAGGAAGTACGGTGCTGGCCGGGTGTTTGCAGATTATACAGATGAAGCGTAAACAATAGTCATTGATCTGCTAGCACAAATGGCATGGTTAGCAACCAGATGGGGTTCTCACCTTTTGCAGACTAGTAGTAACTGGGCGAGCGGTGGTGGAGCCAGATGGTTTAGTCCTTGGAGTCGGAATAGGCGGCTGGCGGCATCCACCGGCAAACAAGGCCTTTTCCTCTGGCCTTCGCCTCCTGGCCGGCGTTTCCGCCTGCCGGCGGATGTTTCCCCCTTAGATGGCCTTCGGTTGCCTAGCAATCAGGCCACGAGGCTGGAGCCTCGTTTTCATCCCGCGCTGCGCCCGCCATTGCAAGGTCAGGCGGAAGACTGGGACAAGGTCAGGCAGGGATTTCGAGCAGGCAAGATGAGCGGTACGCTTACTGCTCAAAGGGTGCACAGGGGCTTCGGGTGCAGGGTGAGCAGGGGCTTGTAGACCTCACCCTGGATGATGGTAATCCCGTGCAGGTGGATGTGGGATCTCGAGATGGGCTGCTCACAACTGCAGCTCCTGGGTGAGTGGTCGGTGCGGGCAGGGGCTCCTGCCCTCTCCCTCGGATGGTCGTGGCTGCACTGGGGCGGCAAGGGCAAACAAGGCCTTTTCCTCTGGCCTTCGCCTCCTATCGACTTTATAAGTCTATCCATCTTTCATCTTTCTTAAATATTTGTCTCTCAACCTCAGTTTTTCCTTTTTCTTTCAAGCATGCTTCTATTATTCCTATTTTGAAAAAACATTGTGCTGACTCTTCTCTCACCTCGAATTTTCGTTCAATCTATCTTCTTCCCTAACTCTCTTAGCTACTCTAGCGGCTTGTCTATTCCCAAATCTCTTAATTTATGTCAAACAACTCAATCCTCTCTCGCTTTCAGTCTGGTTTCCACCCCATGCACTCGACAGAGACTGCTCTTCTGTCAGTTCTGAACTCATTGCTCACAGAAAGCTATTCCAAACACTCTTCTCTGCTCATCCTACTGGATCTTTCTGCTGCATTTGACACCGTGGACCTTTCACTTTCATTGGGCTCTCTTTCATCCTTTGGTCTTTCAGGTTCT
Organism: Ambystoma mexicanum; assembly: GCF_040938575.1. Lineage (NCBI taxonomy): Eukaryota > Metazoa > Chordata > Amphibia > Caudata > Ambystomatidae > Ambystoma > Ambystoma mexicanum. Next base: position 658,521,647 of record NC_090924.1, read on the forward strand.
GCCCTCTCTTGGTTCAAATCTTATTTATCCCAGCAGATATTCTCTGTCTCCTGGGCAGGAACCACCTCAGACTCTCTCTTGCCCATGGGGTTCCACACCAGTCGGTTCTGGTACCTTTTCTGTTCTCTCTCTTTACTCTTCTTCTTTGGCTAAGTTTATTTCCTCTCACGGCCTATCACATCACTTTTATGCCGATGGCACTCAACTCTTTTTTTCCTTTTCTACCTTCTCCGCTGACAAACATGCTCAGCTGTCGTCATGCTTACTGGCAATAAAATCGTGGGTGTCCTCATTATCTCACACTCAACACTGTTAAAACTGAAGTACTCTTCTTTCCTTCTATTACTATTCCTCCCCCTCTGCCTCCAGCATCCGTACTATTTCCACCACCTAACCTCGCCATTGCATCAACTTCTCGTAACCATTGCAATAAGTGAAAAATATGGATGCCTTAAATAATAGGCTATATCTATAATAGATAATAAGAGTGGTGTTTTTTTATGGAGTATAGTAATGGCTGTACTCCCCACCCAGACCACACTTACCTTGTCAGTTGTTGCTGGTTGACGGCAGCAGGCTTCCCAGATGAAAATGGGCAAAAACAGACTGTTGCTGCTTCTTCAGGAGCTGCCCTTTACCTTGGGGCCCTTAGCCGAGTGCTTCTGTGGCAGAGACTGCTCTGGGAGGATGTCCCAAAAGGGCTTCAGGGCCAACCAGGGACTTGGAAGGCAGGAGGGAGGAGGGGACATGGCAGAAACAAAGGAAACAGCATGGATGGGGAACAGGAGGTCTCAATGCAATCAGAAAGCTTTTTTCAAAACAAAAAAAGCACAAAATACACACAATTCAAAAATGAAAGGGCTACAAGCCCAGGGGAAACTTACCTGTGTGTAACTACAGCTAAAGTGGCTACAAACAGAAGTGGTGAAGGAAAGACCCTGAAGAGATGTTGCAAAAGGGCAGCAGGGCCAATATGGAACTTGGTAGGTGGGAGGCAGGAGGGGTCACGGCAGAAACGAAGGAAACAACACAGATGGGGAACTAGAGGAGAGCACAAAGCAAGCAGAACGTTTTTTTTTTCAAGCACACAATTCAAAATGAAAGGGTTACAAGCCCAGGGGAAACTTACCTGTGTGTCTACACGGGCGGTATGTCCTACAACATCACTTCATCAAGACTGGATACTATTTCAGCTATAGATGGATAGATGGAAAAAGATGGAGAAAAAAAAACTGAGAGGTACCTGGGGAAAATATATGTGGTGTATCCAGGCACCCAAAATATTGTATCAAAGGTTCAGGCTAAGGTTGGGCAGATTCTGTGCAAAGAAAGAAAAACATATAAAGGGGGAAGGAGAAATGACAGTGAATGTCAGAGTGAAATTGCATGGTGTTTTGGGAAGTCTGTGTTTTTTTCATGGCAGCCATTATATGGCTCTTTCCTCATCCCCACTGGGTGTCTTGGGTTGTCTCCATTTTACTGGACGGTCTTCGGTCCCTACAAGGTCCAGGAAGTTTTGGTATGAAAAAGACCTACTCACTTTGTTTTCCCATCTTCTTCCCACTTCTACATACCATCCATACTAATTTCTCGCCTGGTCACTCCATCTCCATGAAAAGAGGGCCATTCTCACTGCAAACCCACTCTCAAAGGTTGTCTGTGTACTTTCTGTGAATGATGACCCTTGGTGTGTTTCTCCACGTTCTAATAGTCCTTGTCTCCAGCTGCCTGGTCACTTGGCAGAGGGTTTGAGAAGCTATGCCCCAGGATGCAAGCCTGGCTCTCTCTGCCTGCACTTGCAGCTCCTCCTCCCAGTGCCACTCCATTTCACCAAAACCCATTTTGCCAGGCGTCGCTTGCAGGTCTGTTTAAACATGGTAATCCTTTCCATATGTGCCTTAATCCTTTCCCATTCATGTGCTACACAGTGCATGTGAAAGGAAACTGATTCTCAGAGTAGTGCCACAGTGAGCCTTATGTCACAGAGCTGTGGCAGCTCTGGCACCACCATCTTGTTTTTTCTTCACAGTAAAGGCTGGAGTGTGAGCCTCCTGTTTCCAGAAAAACTCTTGGATGTCTCCTCTTCCATGCACCAAAACAATGTATGTGCTGCATGCCCACTACTCACCACTGCCCCCATAGGTCTCTCCAGCAGCTTCCTGGCAACACAGACGTTTGGAGAATTGGGCTAGCATCGCACCTCTCAGACCAAGTAGCAATCTTGGAGTTCTGCTAGCCTGCACCATGAAAACTACATTTTAATTGAAAATACATTGTCAAGCTTTATACATTGCAAGCTTTTCAAACTTATCAAGAGATATATTGCCATTGTGATACTGTAAGTTGAACCAATGGTGTCATTTGAAAAGAGCATGGTTATATAGCATATGGTGATGACAGTCAGTTAACTGCTAGTACATACATTATTGTTCATGATAGACAATACAAAACCTTCAATACTACAAAGAAGCACAATAAAATATCCAAAGGTGGCATGTCAGCCATCTCCCCTATTAGTTTATTGTTGCACTCTACCAGTCCAAAAGCAGAACCCAAGAGCAAAACTAAAAAATGAGATGGGAAGGAAAGAGTGAAATAGGAAATGTGTGACTATCTACTTTAGGGGTACAGTCGGTTTTGAATTTTGGGGAATGCAACGAGTATGCAAGAATAGGACGGATATCAAACGATGATGTAGCATATCGAAAGTTGATCTGGTGGTGGACAATATGAGGACGCAAAGAAAATACATTCTGTTATCTTAGACTTCAGCTAGAAAGAGCACAGTGACATTCCATAAGCAACAGGGGCCGAGGTGGTGCCATCTCTCTTATCTTCGTCTTCCTGTGCCACCCTCGCTAGTTGCACACATCTCCATCTTTCAGTATCCAGGCCTGCTGGCATAGCTGGCCTTAACTCACAAAGCAACTGCTTTTCCCCATCTTTAGCCCCGCTTTCCAGCGTCTCCTAGGCAGAGTGATTTATCCTGGCCATGTTTCCAATGCTGCATTTATTGGCTGATCCCTGACTTTCCTCTCCATTATCACCCTTTCCATCCACACGCAGGGGCAGAGAAGCATCTCCCTCTATCTGCCTCTTCCTGGGGACGTCATTTCAACAAAATGCCTGAGTTACCTCAAGTGACATCAAGTAACCCTTGAAATCTGATGACATCACAGGACGTGATGACATTAGACCCCTTCTGTAGTGGCTTGGCAAGCTAAAACATGAGGGTCTGGAGGGCTGCCCAAAGATATGCCAGTGGTTATGAATGATTTGAGACTTCCCAGTCATCACCGGTCTGTTTTGCTTATTTGATAAGTAACCCACAGTTTTTTTTTATTAGATGGGAGATAGAGGGGAAAGATGTGTCGCAGGTCACAGTAATTGCAGGTTTTCTTTTTCTTTTAAAATGTAAACCACAGCAGCAGCTCCAGTACATCAACCCTAGAAAAGGCCCATTTCATTATTTTCTTTGGTCCTTTATATCTTGCTTAATTCTAGACTCCTCCAGCTTCTAAGCACTGCATCAGGAACTGATGGTTTACTTTAAAGGCGGAGTGCAAATTCATGTAAAAGTCCACAGTGAAAAAGTCGCCAGGTAGGCGATTTGTTTCCTTGCACCCCTAAATGCCTTCCCCCACATATTCTAGGATGGGTAAGAATTACTATTCTAACTCCAGTCATAGAATATCTGGGGAAAGTGCTTGATTTCCGTGGGAGTGGAAATTTGAGGAAATGTAGCACCATGGTGACCTTTTCCCAGGCGACTTTATCACTGGTTACCAAACAAGTGCATCTGGCAGATGGATTTTTTTCTAGCTGTAAGCAGGATGGGCTTGGGGATTCTATGCCTCATAGTAAGATATAAACCGCACAAGAAAAGAAAATGTGCCAAAGATTCCTGGGTCTTGCAACATAAGCAAAGGTGCTCTTAAGAGGCACATCCTGCTCATCCTCTTGGTGCCAATTTTAAAGAGAAAATACAAAAATGTTCCTAAAGAGGGTGCTCATCTCTGGCAGCCACATGCCATCTAAATAATCTTGAATTTCCTTAGAACGCTTCAGGTCAAAATATAGGCTTAATCTGGGATTTGGATGTGCTGCCTCAAATGCCCACGCAACACAACACTTTGATGAACTTTCGGTCTGAGGGGGTGATCTGAGGCTTCCAATAAGTTGATTAAACAGAGGGAGCTCAAAAAGCCTCTGACCTGCTTGTTCCAATGCACGGATGTGGCAGAGTCTCAAACCTACCAGCTCCCAAATGTGTTTTTTTATAAAGAAAGTTGTCCTCTGCTCCCAATAAGAGAACCACCCAAAATGCTGCCTTCTTACTTATTGCTTGTACACCTTATTGTTCATGGACCAAAATTGAAGAGGAGCATAAGGGGATTCTAAGTAGCTTTTATTAGATTATTATTCTCAGCAACTTGTAAAGAATCGAGCTCGACATGACCCCACAGTTCACTGGCATGAAGGACACCTGCAGTTGCCATGACGTGATAGACTGAGGCAAAATTATAAGACCCCTCTAATCTTTGGTTGAAGCTCAAAATTCCCTCTCAACCTGTTTCAGGAATAGTCTTGGTGCTACACGACTTCCAAAGGTGACCCATTCACAAATATCTCATGCTTGAAGGGAAGCCTGTTCCCCGTCACCATCGCCAAACGCGAGATTTAATATCTGGCGTGTTCGGCACTGGCTCATCTGTATGGGGAAGGAGGCAGGCTGGGTAGACTGTTAGCAGCAATGCTCAGACGCGAAAAGGAGACCACAGACATAGTCGCTGTGAGGACAGTGGATGTTGAAGTGGTTGTAAAGCTGGATACCATACTGGGCACCTTCCATCAATTTTATGAGCGACCATATGCATCTAGGGGGTCGTTATCAACAGAAGAACTAGTAACTTATGTGGGTGAAGCATCCCTGCCTGTATTGCAGTGAGAGGCGATTGTGGCACTGGCTGAGCCTATTACGCACAGTGACATTCTGATTGCAATACGTGCACTGCCCTCTGCCAAAGCGCCCGGCACGGATGGAATAACGGCTAAATTCTACAAGGAAATGGGCCCAGATGTAGTTCAACATTTGCTTTCAGTATGGGAGGAAGGGATGAAGGAGGGGCAGCTCCCCCCAACTGTGCCCTAGGCAGTGATCACTTTGGTCCTGAAACCTGGGAAGGACCCCCTGGACTGTTCCTCATACTGCCCTATTTCCCTGCTGAACCTAGATACTAACATTTTCACTAAGGTATTGGCAGACCGATTGCTCCCGTACACCTCAAATATTGTCCATGCGGACCAGTCAGGCTTCAACCTAGGGAGGTCAACCTCACTGAATTTGTGCAGGCTCTTGGCAATCCTGGCTTAGATAAACCCCAAGGTGCAGACAATGGTGGCTTGACAGGGCGAAAGCTTTCAACGCCATCGAGTGTAGCTACCTTTTCAAGGTATTGCGCCAGGTAGGAGTACTACCTAATGGCGGTACGCCTGCTGTATGCCAGAGCGAATGCTCAAATATGGCTTGATGGCCTGAATTTATGTAGCCGGGTTGAACCACTGGTGACCCGGCTACATAAATTCCATCAGACGAGGGGTCTGGCACTGGGTAGGGCTAAGGAAGTGGTTTCGCTGTATTCAGATGATGCGATCCTATACTTCAAAGTCCCTGCGTCCAACCTTCAACCGCTGTTGCTGGAAATAGTGGAGTTCAGGCTGGCCTCAGGATAAATTGATCAAAGTTGATCTTATTAACACTAAATGAGGCCCCTGTTAAGCCTCTCAACACTGAAGAGTACAGATTGGAGCAAAAGTAATTTCTGTACCTGGGGGTGCGGGTAAGCCGGGATGCCGGATGTTATTGGAGGACAATCACATAAGGTATTTGAACGCTATAAGGTCCAAGGTAGAGCGATGGTGTACAATCCCTCTCTAACTGCTGGGTCGGATTGCGATTGCCAAAATGGTGGTGGTCCCCAAACTGCTTTACATTTTCCAAACATCCCAGTGTGGCCGAGAGTCAGTTACTTCGCTGAGTTGAAGGCCCAGTTAGTTAAACTGACTTGGTACCTGCGGACCCCACAGGTTAGTTGGGACACACTGGTTCTTCCCTGGGACAGAGGAGGTGTTGGTGCACCAGATGTGGAGTTATACTTCCTTGCAGCACAACTGTACTTTGTGTCCTACTGGATGCCTTATGCCCCATATTACCCTCATAGACGCATAGAGAGAGGTTCAGTGTGACCATTCACTCTGCAAGGGGCCCTAGTGTCAAGGAGTGTGTCGTATAGATGTAAATTCGACTCAGTGGCGTGCACAGTGCATGCATGGAACAGGGTCCTGTAGCGACTTTGGGGCGGTATTCCCTTCGACCCGGGTCATCAGCTATTGAATATCAGTTGCCTACCACCAACATGCAATGAAGCTGTAGCCTGGGAGTGGCAAGGGGTGGGCATCGAACGCATGGATGATTTATACCCTGGGGGAACATTTGTAACTCAGGAGCTGTTCTCTGCAAAGATGGAGGTAGGGTTCCAATGCAGGCTGCAGTACTTCAGAATCCGAGCTGCTTTTAGGGAGTGGTTCCTGTCGTACCCTAATATACCACCTGCACTCCTGATGTTGACGTTCCTATTGGGTTACCCGGCTGAGCGACGAGTGTTCTCTGCATTGTATGGGTTAATCCTACCCAACCCCCCCAGGACACCCTGAAGTGTAGACGATAACCGGAGGAGGATGCTAGGGTTCCCTTCACAGAGAAACAATCGACAATGCTCTGTGAATGCATGCGCAGTGGCACATTCAACACACGCTTACAATTGATTCAATTAAAAACCCTACACAGAGTGTACCTAGCCCCAGCTCGCCTCTATCTGTTTAATCGTGACAGGCAGATAGCTGCTCAATATGTAACACTGAATCAGCTGACTTTATTCACATGTCATGAGTGGTTGTATACGAATTGTTCGAACTACAATTGTTCGAATCACAATTGACCTTTGCACAATTGACCGAATTGTGAAGGTCAATTGTTACATATATGCGTGGGGAAACCCCCCACAACTCCCCATTATATATATATATATATATAAAATTCCCTACAAAAAAAACTTTGTTGAAGGGACGTTATGGTTTATTTATTTTATTTTTATTTATTTGTTTATATAGCGCTAAAGCCCGCGGGCATCAGAGCGCTGACACATAGACAGGACAACAAAAGGAAGAAGACGGGACCAGTCGGGAGAGGCCTAAATTAACTCAGTAAGATACAATGTGTTTCTAGGATTTACTTAAAGAGAAAGGTTTTCAGTTTTTTCCTGAAGATGAGATAGTTAGGCTCAAGTTTTAGTGAAGTGGGTAGGTCATTCCATTTACCGATGACTATTGTCGGGAAGGCCTTGCCAAGGCCATGTTGTTTTTTAGTGATAATGGTTTGAAGTTTGCCTATATTAGATGATCTAAGGCTCCTGGATGGTTCGTACCATTTAAACTGTTTCTTGAGATAGGCCGGGGCTGTGCCATAGAGACAGCGATGTACTATGGTGAGAGACTTGAAGGAGATTCTCTCCTCCATAGCCAACCAGTGGAGGGCTTTCCTTTCTCCGGACATTTGTCATGTCATCTTTCATATCCTGGGTGTTAGACTTAGCAGTGCACGGTGGTGGTGCGAGTTATGGTTGCTTAGCTCACATAAAAGAAAGGGGCTTAGGAAGAGATGGCATCAGTGATGGCATCAATGACATGAGTGGTGGCATCTTTTGTGGTCAGGGTGGTAGTGGTAGCAGTAGAGAGGGCTGATAGGAAAAATGGGTGAAAAGCCTACCATTATTCCCGAATTTCAGGGGTTTTTAGATTTTAATTGTAATCATAAGGTCCTTTTTACAAAGGTTATGTACAGAATGGCATAGGTTTTTAATAGGGCAACTTAACCATAACGTCCCTTCAACAAAGTTTTTTTTTAAGTGAATTTTGGACGTTTTTAGTAGGGCAACATAACCATAATGTCCCTTTGAGAAAAGTTTTTTGAATTATGTGAATACGTTCACAGTACTGTAAGTGAAGCATAACATAAGTGCACCAAAGTTTTTATTGAATATTTAGAACACTTCCAATTGTAACACATAAGCATACTGTAAAGTAACATTTGACTGCAGAGCCCATTTTTCTACACATTGCACAGTAGAATATGCTGTATCACAGCATGGCCACATGTCACAAAACCCATACACACTTCACATTAGTACGGGTGAGTCGTTGATAGTGCGGAAGGACAGTATATATTGGTGTACGAACTTGTAACTGAAACAATTCCCATTCACAACTGAACAGGGCAAGTTTGAACCACAATAGAAGCAAGAGTGCATACCGAGGTCTGTAAATCAGTAAACTCCATTGCACCCTGAAAGAAAGGGGGCTGAATGCCAGTAGCTATACAGATTTTACGACACTAACCCATTGCAACAAAAACAAAGGATTTTTTATCTTCAACCGGAACGCCTCTGGCGTTCTCATTTGTAGAAAACAAATCCTTTTCCAAGATGGCCACCATGGAAAGGGAAGGATGGCCGTTGCATGGAAGTCTATTTATGCTTTCCATTACAGCTGCCAGAAAATAAAAAAGTAAAACGTGTGCCCGTAGTGGGCGAAGAAGATTTGTATTTGTTTCAAAATATGTGGTTTTTAGCAACACCTTTAAGAGAAAGCCAGTGCCTGGTGCACATGGCGACTGCAATGCAATGTTTTGTTCCAACCAGTACATGGCAGTATGTACCGCTCCAACATTGTGATCACTGAGCATACCTACATCGTACCCTTCAGAGACGAAAGGCGTACCTTCGGTTTGTTATGACCAGAAGGACACTTGTGAAGTTTGAAAACACTACCACATGTGGAAGTCAAAGGTGTTTGTTCGTGCGCAATGACCTTTCCATAAATGTGTGGAACATACAGGGAATATGTTTGGCAAAAATGTGCGTATAGAGGTCAAAGGATTACTCTTCTAATGTGCGTACAAAATCACAACAAACCGTGTGAGGAGAAGTACAGTAACGGTAGAAATATTGCAAGCAACACCATTGCCATCGACCTGTGTACACATTTTTGTGAAAGTGTCACAAGGTGAAATGGGTGAAGAAATGGGTAGTGAGAAGGTATAGGGAATCAATCTTTTTGAAATGTTTTTGTACAGCAAATAATTGTATTGCACCTGAGTGCATTTTTTCACTTTTAGAAAGATAGTAAATATGACAACATAGCGTTTTCATGCAGAACCGCTCTTGGTAATTGGGGCATCTGGGTAACAAAAAGTATCCTAACGGCACAAAAGCATAATAGATGGTATTGAGACTTACATTGGCAAAGGAAGTGGTATTCAATAGCGTTCTGGATAATGTACCTTGGAAGCGTAAAGAAATGATTCCATAAAGACTTATGTACCGTCATATGACACCTAGTAAAGAACATACTACAACCTGCAACTTAGAATGGCACATTGCGAAGGGAAACATGAAATGGTTAAAAAAACACACTAACATGTAAAAATTAGTAAGGTACTTTTATTTCACAATGCACAGCGCTAAATCATCGCTCTCTCCTCAGTGGCAAAGAAATTTGAAGTTAGTGTCTCTGTAGCACAATGAAAAGGTGAAGTCTGATGGGCACGTTGATTTTTTCCCACACAATAACCATTCGTTGGTGGCACAGTTTTTAGCACACACACAGTGTGCACTTGCGACACAGTAGTTGGTTACCACTCACAATCAATGACAAGACGGCGGCAATTGCTGTGAAGTAGTCCATCAGAAAGTATGGTTTATTACTTATAATGTTAGTGGCAATGGTAACGTTGTTCTTTGAGGGCACTGAAATTAAGTGTCGTTCACACAGTAGGGATATTGCACTCACAGTGATGTACAAGGTGACGTGAATGGCTGCGAACTATGACACCAGAAAGGACGGTATGTTGCTTCGTACCGCTACAACTGCGTATGGGCATAAAAGCCCGATACGGTCATACCATTGAATGATGACGCACATACAACCGGTGACGAAGAGCTGTACATGATGATTGAAAAATCCATCACTTGGACGCTGGAAACCATGACATTCGCAATGAGGAAGGAAGTAACTGAGGAGAAAAAATGGAAAATCTATCAATACAAAGCCTTTGTGCAAATGTAAGGTGTAACACAAAACATTTCTATAAAGAAATAATGTTATATAGGGAAAAGTAGTAACTCACTACTAACGGTGACAGTGTACTATTGGCATAGTAGGAAAAAAATGATCAATGCCACATACATTTTGTAGATAATAGGAGAAAGTGTAGTGGCATCGTACAGACGGCGGTAATGTGCAATCTGAAATTTCAACGGCACACAAAGTTTCAAATGCATTACTAGGAATATTTTTTTTTTCTGCAGACTAAGTAAATAATGGCAGATTGGTGAGAAGGCCTGAAAAATGTGCTTACATGATATGCACTGGCTCCATTTCGGCCTCTGCAGTCACACAGCACTTCTTTGCAAGAAGACGTTCTCGGGAACTGATATTTCATGTGCTTCACAAACCTTTTTGAAGCATAACTTATCAAAGCGAATGTTTCACAAACTGTGACTCCCTACATTCTTTGTCTCCGTTCCCTGTAAGTCAAGGTCGAAAAACAATTGACCCTAATGTCGTCTGCTGCATGTGCTACCACACTGAGCGCCTACTGAAAAAATGAAATAAAGTGAACTGACCTTCACTCCGAACGCAAATACATTCTCATTTTGCAACAACATAGCAGCAGTCAATCATGAGAACCGTTACTCCCGACCACGTGCAGACTCGCTGAATTTGGGAAACCGTGCAGGTGGCTGCCTCAGATTCCAAAATATAGGATGCCAGTGTAACCGCAGTATTTTTGGTGGTTGTTGCTTACATAGACGCACTAAGGACTTGTCGTACAGTGACTACTAAGTTTCACTGCACGGAACGATAGCGGTAACGAGAACAAAGCACTGTTTCACTTTCTACTGCCACATATAAGTAATGCTTACCTTTGCACACAGTGTTTCATAAACGTTTATTTGCGGGGATTTCGGCATACAACACAAAAGCTAAATGACCATGGCGGCCGTAGCAAAAGAACGCTACGCATTTGACACCGCGGCAGAACCAATCAGTGAAAGCGCAAAATGTTGCCGTACGGCATGCCATGGATAAGCCAATAGAAATATGCTCCACTGAGCGAACAGGGAAGTGGGACCGCGGAGCGGACATAGATATCACTAATTCTTAGAGTACTACTTTTTGATTGTTTTAAAGGAAAGTGCAGTAGGAGTTCTGACAAAATTTACAAGAGCACGCCTTTGGGAAAAAGCCCCTGTCCCTGCCACAAAAATGATGGGAATCCGACCAGTGGTTTGGCCTGTAGCCGTGCGCAAAATTTTTCCCCCATTCAGTCTATGGGAAAAAAAAGACTTTTTGGAACCCCCCTATAACTTTGGCCCCCCTAGACGATTCCTTACCAAAATTTGGAAAATGATTCAGAGTGCCCCATATACTTTTTCTGCAAACTTTGGTAAGGATTCGTCCAGGGTGAGCCGAGTTATAAGCCGCCCAAAAAGTGCTCTTCCTATGGAAACAGCAACTTAAACATAACTAGATGGCCAATACCGTGGCCATGTAATATGTATATATAACCAAATCAATATATATATATATGGTCAATTGTGCAAAGGTCAATTCGGACCCTTGACTTTCGGTTAATTAGGTCATTCGAACAATTGTGTTCGAACAATTTGGGTAATACCTTATGAGTGTGTCCTAAACTACGAAATTTCTGGGAGGGGGTGGTGGAGGTAGTCTCCAGCATACTGGGGAGCGCAGTGGCTTGCAAATTAATTTGTTGTATGTTTGGTTGGCTCCCTACTGTCCCAAAACAGAACTGGAAGTTGCTTACAGCATGCATTATAGTTGTTAGAAGGTGTATCTTGATGGGATGGACTGGCTCTTTCCGTCCTGGAATACAGGCATGGCTTAAGGATTTGGTTTGACTTAGTGACACTGACAAAGAATACAGCTTACTGTGTGGCCAGCAAAACAGGCCTTGTGTCCTACCTACTATTGCAATGCCTAGAGTCGGATTCTGGGGGACCAGAGCTTTCACTGTAGGTAATACACCTGTATCTAATCCAAGTTGCAGTATATTACACCATGCTAATGAGTGCCCAGTGAAGATGACCTGTCACACATGACAAATGTGATTGGGGGAACGTGGCTGTTCGCATATTGACATGTTGCATGTACTGTGCATGTTGCTGTATCTCACTATGAAAATATTGTTGTTAAATGTTTTGAGACGTGAATCAATCAATAAAGAAAGTTTAAAAAAAGAAAGTGTGTCAGTGGACTCCTTTGCCTCTAGTTTTTCTGCTCCTCCTACTCCTGCGGCTGACTCGCACTCTGACACAGCCCTCTCTAACCTGCATATTTCTATTTCCAACACTCTTTTCCCTTGTTATGAGAATCCATTTGAAGCCTACCTCCAAATGAAACTCTTGGTATGACTCCGACCTTGCCAATCTGAAACGCAAGTGCAGGGTGGCTGAGAGGAAGTGAAGGGCTTCAGGCGCATCCTGTGACAAACTTGCCCGCCACAATGCCACCTGCTCCAAAGCCAATACGGACTCTCTATTCTCTCCAGGAAGAGGGTCCTTATTCCAGCCTGCACCTCTGCGGCTTCTAACAGCACAGACAAACTCTTTATGATCTGCAAAGAGCTCTACAATCCTGCTGCAGTCTCCGCCACTCCTGTTCCCTCCCAGGCCCTCTGTATGGCTCTGGCCTCTTATTTCACCACTAAACCTGAGGACATCCTGTCCCTGCTTCCCTCTACCTCTCTCAGGCCCCCTTTGGCCACCTCTACCTCTCCTCTTCCTTTTTCCTCCTTCTCTCTGACAACACCTGACAATGTCTCTAAACTAGTCTGATCTATGAAACCACATAGGACCACATTACCACCCTAGCTCCAGCTTTGGCAGATTTCTGCAATCACTCTTTCACTACTGGCTTGTTTCCCTCTCTCCTCAAGCACTCCCTTGTGCACCCCCTCCTGAAAACGCAGTCTGCTGATCCTGCATGACCAGAAAACTATAGCCTGATTTCTATCACTCCTTTCCTGGGCAAACTTCTGGAAAAGCTGGCCATCTCCCACACTGAATCTCTTGGTTGCCTCCATGGACATCAGTCTGGCTTCAGTGCAGCAAGAGGCATGGAAACTACTCTCCTGAACACCCCTAACTTTGCCTCCAGCTCTCCCTCTGTCCTCATCCTCCTTGACCTTTCCTCTGCTTTCAACATGGTCAATCACGCCACCCTAATCAACCGACTCCGTGTGAACTTGGGCATCACGGATCGAGTCCTGGTGTGGCTGACCTCCTTCCTCCTGGATAGTCGCTCCTAGGTCCAACTTGGGTCCTTTCTCTCCACTGCCGCTCACTCTACATGTGGTATCCTCCATGACTCTGTCCTCTCACCCTGGCTCTGCAATGTCTATCTGGCCCCTTTGGCCCACCTGATTTCCTTCTTCTCCTCTCACTTTCAGGGTTATGCGGAAGACACTCAGCTCTCTTTCAGGCTTCCCTCAGCCTGCTCTCCTCCCTCACTCTTTCCTGACTGTCTATAAATTATTCAGGATTGGTGCGCCTCCAACTATCTTTGCCTTAATGCTAGTAAGATGAAGATCCTTCTCATTGGGACCCCTGCTCCCGCTTTCCCTCTCTCACTGTGGCCGCACCCATTGGGCCCTCTACTCTCCCCTTCCTGTGAGGCAAAAAACATTGGTGTCATCTTCAACTCTACTCTCTCTTTCTCTACTCACATCACAGACCCTGCCAAAAAGCCCACTTCCAGTTGCACCTCCTCAGAGTTATTCTACCTTTTCTCACTTTCTGCCAGAAGCTCACTTTCTCCAGAGCCCTGGTTCTCTCCAGGCTGGAATACTGCAACTGCCTCTATCTCAATATGCCCATCTCTACTCTTCGCCCCTACCACTAATCCAGAACAGGACTGTAAGACTTATCCTTGGCCTCATGCCCAGGGACCGTATCTCTCCAGCCCTGAAATCTCTCCACTGCCTCCCGGTGGCTGCAAGGATCAAGTTCAAGACCCTCTGAATCATCCACACGGCTTTCTGGTTCTGGGGCCGCGCTACATCCAACTCTCTCTTCTGAAATACCTTACATCTAGTGCCCTTTGCTCAGCTACCTCCAACTCTCTGAAGAGAGCGAATAAAGTACATTTCAGATTGTCTTTGCAAAGCAGGCCCTTATTGACCTTGGGACTTCAACCAGCAGCTTGAGCTTCAGAGCCGCGTACTTCTCAGAAGGGAGGGTTGTTGATGCCCATCTTTCGAGGCCTGGCTGGCAGACATTCCACAGCTAGGTCGGCTGGTTGTGCTCTGGTGGTTCTGTGAAACATCTGCTTTCATTGTTTAGATGTTTTAGGCCAGTCCTTATGCCAAATCATTAGGCCAGTCTTCCTGCTTCAGATGTGATGTACCTGAACCAAAAGAAAGTGCAGAATCAGAAATGTGCCAGGTAAGAGTCAGGAGCTTCTCCAGGCAGAGTGGGTGGTAGATCTCTGTTCTCTGCAAATGCCTCCCTCTGGAACGGCCGCCCTGCTCCTCTCAGTATTGAGATGGACCAGCTGAAGTTCCAGAAGCAGCTCCAGACCCTCCTTATTCCTCTGCCATCTCTCTCTTGCTCCCTTGCTAACTTAACTGACTGCTGCTGCACCGACTGGTTGCTTGGTTCCCTCAGACCCTTCCACAACCAGTCCTAAATTGCACTTCCTCCATGCCCACTGAGCACTTAGGGGCTGCAACTGCAACTCTACAGTCCCCATGACTCCTTGCACTTACCCATAGCTGCGCTGCCCTGACCACACTTCTTTCCTCTCCCTTGCACTTCCCCCGCTCCTTCTCCTTACACTTCTACTGTCGCACTTGCACGATTTGAATGGCACAAGGCCCAGTAGGATTGTTTGTCTTGTCCTCCCTATGACTCCCCTCCCTTGTCTTGTGGCGCCTAGAAACACTTATGTACAGGCGCATTATAAATGTCATATCAAGGGAAGAGATTGTTCCATTTGTCAGATAGCGAAGGCTGTCATCAGAGTTCTTTGTTCTCCTCTTCTGCCCTTTTGCCTAGTAATGTTGTAAGAGTGCACATTTTGCTTTGTTGCTCTTAAGTAGGCCTGTTCTTTCCCATTGTGGTTAACAGGATCCTTCCAAGATAATCAGTGGAAGGCTGTTAATTAATATAGGTGTGGCAGGCCAGTGTCCCCCACCTCTTGCGAATTGCTCTGGCTGTGCTCCAATGCACTTGTAGTTTCAGGGCAGTGGCGGGCATGTCCTTTCTCACTCAGGTCTGTCAGTGGGTGCTTCAGACCCCCATCACATGGCCCTAGTGGAA
The DNA here is from genome assembly GCF_040938575.1 of Ambystoma mexicanum. Lineage (NCBI taxonomy): Eukaryota > Metazoa > Chordata > Amphibia > Caudata > Ambystomatidae > Ambystoma > Ambystoma mexicanum. The sequence goes on from NC_090924.1 coordinate 658,537,108, forward strand.
GGTCTGCTATATGGGCTTACCAGCTGGCAGGGGTTAGGCACCCTTTCTGCTCACTCTATTTTGCCTTGTAACAATAGACTCCAAAGACTACCCAGCAAGAATAGCATCATGTGTCCACCTCAAAGCTCACAAGCATTTCTGAATCTGCCCCATTACCCCTGCTGTGCCTGAACTTTCTCTCCAATTGGCACACTGCGCGTGCGATGGGATGCATGTTCCATTATGCCTCTGCACCTAGCAGCACTTCTCGTATCAGCTTTGCAAGCCCTGGGTGTAGCGGTTCTCCCAGTTCTTCCAATTCAGTCCACTGCCCTCGACACCACAGCTGCCCCCGCCATCTTTGTCCCCAAGTGGTCATGAGAATTTGTTATGAAGGGCCAGGATGCTGTCCATTGCTAAGTCCATGACGGAACTCATTAACAATTAATTCACATATTATATATTTTTTTAATGGGCTTAATAAAAAATAAAAAATGTGCAACGGCAATCATCTGAGAGGGAGTATCAGTATTTTGGAACATTTTTAGAGCTTCAAAAGTTGTTCTTATGCCTGCGTTTGTTAGGGTTGGGCTTAACCACCTTGTTGAAGCTTGTCTGTAAGCAGGACACAGTCAAATAAAATGCCCTTCAGTTTTTGTTGACCATTTGTCATAAGCTTTTTTGATATTAAATATACAATTCTGACTGGGCTGTGCATCTATATAGCCCACTGCAAAGAGCATCTGGTTTATATACTTTAGCCAATACCAAATATGACCGTCCTCATTTATTGGCATATCCCAAATGATGTTCCTAAATAGCTTAAGATTGCCCATGCTATGACTACGCACCCAAAACATGGCTTGTCTAATGTGCGCGTCATAATGTAGTAGGTGAAGGCCTAATTGCAGATAAATTGATATGGTCAGTCAATTTTATGGCAAGACAACAATCTTTTATTTAAAAAAAAAATCCTTCTGTAGAATCAAAAATCTCAAATATACAGTGTCCCCAGAGTTCAGATCCAAACAGAGCTATAGTTTGTGTCTGTATTCTATAGCCTTCCAATAGTGGCGAAATAGATCTATTTTTAGCCTGCTAGCAACAGATGCTAGAGCGCCAATTCTTAGCGAATATCAAACGTTATTGCGCTCAACATGCTGTTGCCAGAAACCACTCTGATTTATCCTTATTGCTAAATAGTCAACAAAGCCACTTGCGGACTACAATCTTTAGTACTGTCAATATACATTTTGGAGATTTGAACTTATTACACGGAATAGAGACTGTTTTAGCAGTGCTTACCCTAAGAGAATTTTTTTTACAAAACTGCTCTAGTATTCCCAATTGTTTTCTTATCAGCCTAGAAAAATAAAGAAAACTTCTTACCCCCGGTTAATGGGCCATCACAATCTCAGGACTCAATGATCTCTGTCAGCATGTTAATGTAGAGGGACCAAAGCAGTGGTGCAAGGACACCAACCTTTATATTAATGCAGTCCGAGCACCTACGGTCCTGCCCATATCTATCTCTTGCTCTAGTCACTAGAGTCTAGTGGTAGAATTCATTGTAGCTACTCCCTTGATCAATTATTGCTTTTGTACACTGGCCAGGTAGTTTTGAAATCGATAAATACCAAATAACGTGTTCATTTTATTTTTATCGCAAAATTTTGTAGAGGGGCTAATAAAATGAAAACGTGTTCGTTTGTGCCACTGTATCTACAGAAACCTCTTCGTAGCTCTGATATCGCATCAGTTTCATACATAGACCCACTTTTCAAGTCTTGCCAAAATGACCTTTGAATACATATTAGCCATGCTGTCTCTCAGTGAAATTGTCCGATGATTGCCTGTTCATTCTTTGTCTCCTTTTTTATATATTGGTACAATTTCAGCAACTTGCCAGCTTATGGGGCAATTCCTTTGGCTGGCTATACAAGTATCTGTCTGCAGTTTATCTGCACCGATCGCCTTCCCTCTAGACTGAGACACCAAGCCTTTATTCACCTCCCTTTCTGAAAATATTGGCATAGGAGGAAAATCATGAATTAGATTAATTGAGGCTATCTCCCATGGGGAATTGTCTCGATAAATTAGATATCCGGACATCAGCTAAGATGGTTATAGTGAGTTCTAAAGAATCTGGCGGTTTCAGAACTCTTGTTATATTTTGTACTATCTTTCGCTATAGAGGCCTCTATAAGAGTCTGTTGGGTGTTGCTGATCTATGATTCTTTTTTAGATTTCATTAAATTCTTATATTTAGCACGTAGCTTTGGAATAATTTCACTATGGGCAACATTTAGATTCTTTTTAATTCGTATTCCGATTCTAACCAAGTGTTACACTGTCAATCGTTCTTAGCCGAGCATTTACTATATTAGCATCTTGGCGAGGGACCTGGCTGCCTCCCAGCCAATCAGGAAGCTCAGAACAGATCTTTACCTGTGGGACGCCACCATCTTCCACTGCCGGGACAGCAGGTAAATGTACCCCACACTCCTCTGCGTCTTCTTCCCCCACACCCAATGTTAACATCCCTTACCCACCACCACACCCACCCCACTTACCTGCAGGTTCCTTGTTCCTCACCAGCACCAGGAACACTTAGTGTTCCTGGTGTATCACCATGGCAGTATTAGCCACCATAGAAAGGGAGAAGGGTCTATGTGTAGTTCCCTTCTCCCTTTCCATGGCAGCCATCTTGTTGCGTAGTTTTTTTCAAGTTGAGAAATGGCAAACACGCAGTTTCTCAACTTGAATAAACTATTAGCATCCCGATAAAACATGCAGGGAGGGTAATAGCAGTAAACCCCTCCAGGGATGTACATTACCAGGTCTGCAGCAAAAGTTAAGGCGAGCGCGACACGACCCCGGGGCATTACCTGACCCAGCAATCCCCCCACCTGGCTGGGTTTATTGCATAAGTAGCACACCAGTGCGATGCCAGGCTGCCTCCCAGCCAATTAGGAAGCTTGGAATGGAGTCTTCACCTCATGGTACAGCTCCCAATCCGAGCCTCCTCTGAATCTGAATGCCTCCATCTTCCCCGCAGGGCCAGCAGGTAAGTGCACCCCATGCTGTCCCCTTTCCCCACCTCCAATTTCCACATCCCTCAGCAGCCCCCATCATCTCCCCACTTACCTGCAGCTTCATTTTCCATTGCTGGCAACATGAACACTCGATGTTCCAAGCGCATTACTATCAGGGTAATAGCCTCATTTGAAAGGGAGTGGGGGCTACGTGCAGGTCCTTTCTCTCTTGTCCATGGTAGCCATCTTGTTTTTTAGTTTTTTTCAAGTTGAGAAATGGCAAATATATCATTTCTCAACTTAAAAAACAAAACAATTAGCATCCTGATAAAACGTTTTGTGACGCTGTAATAGCAATAAACTCCTGCAGGCGGGGGCATTCCCGGATCTGGTAATGCCCCAGGACTAATGTTAAGGCCCGAACAACTCTGCCCCGGGGCATTACCTGACCCAGTAATGCCTCGCCCATCGTGGTATTGCTTGAATAGCAGATTCATATTGCACATCGATATTCCCAGCGACAATAATTAAACAATCATGATTCAATAAACCTATTTCTATTAAAAGATCATCCAGTAAATCAATTGCTTTGAATAATTAATGCTACCAGCTACTGATCTCACACATATATTAAACAACACTAAAACCGGGTCACTAGAAAGGTAACATGATAAACACATCAGATCTGGATTAAAAGTGTCAACTGACGAAAGTCGTTTTCAAATTCAAGTTAATCCAGGGGGTAAGACCCCCACTTGCCCATCCTTTAAGTTCTTTAACTGCCCACACATGAACATTTGCAAACCCTGCTTTGGGAATCGGTAATACAGAGCATGTTCTTTGAAAACTGATTATCTGCTGATTATCCTGAAAGGAAAGCGTTTTAGACGCCAGGCATGCAATATCCCAGGACAAGATATCAAAAGTGTTCATCTCTTTATTAAGTCTCACATTGTTCCTCTCTGTACTTAGCAGTTGGGGCCAGACACTCATATTTAAAGAGACTTGACTGACATGGTACTCTTTGAGATCCAAGTTCTGATACAGGTGTGTTAATCCCAGGGTATTGCTTCCGAACCAACATAGTATTATGTGGGGGATACGTTCTAAAGTCTACTGACAATACACTATTCACTAATCAGCTGTTCTTCGGCTCCACCTTCATGAGGCCTATTGCACCAATTGTTTGGGTCAGCAAGCCTTTCAATTGAAATCCGAATCAATACCACGGTAGCCCTTTTTTAATAATGAACCCAATGAGAATCATTGTTTGTCAAACAGCTCCTCTTCTGTATTGAGTCAAGGCTCCGTTTTTTGAACATTGGGCAAGAAAAATGTAATTTGAGACAAACGGTTGGGTGATTTTTTAGTAGCAGTAACATTCCGGCTCTTATGGGATGTAAAGGCACCCCTTATATTATATCTGGAACTAGAATCACAATGACAGTGTATTCTTTTCCCTTGTTGTCTATGAGGAACAATCGCCTCAGTTTGTGCCAAATCTTCCCAGATTTTCCTTAACTCTGTCGCCAGACTGAGAGCCTTAGATGCTAGCTTTGTGTAGACCCAGGGGCACCCAGAGTTCCCCCAGAACTCTCTGTCCAGGCTGTTTAAATTATTGGGGTCCACACTTACCCCCACCAGCTCTAGACCTCAAGTTACACAAACAGCAGACATTCCAATTATACTTCCCAGTTCCCTGCCAGAGGAGAAAGACAGCTTGAATATAATTATTCTTGCTCCCAACAATCTGGGCACTCTCTTTTTCCCCCATCGTGAGAGTTGAAAAGCTTCCCAAATGTGGATGCCTTTTTTTTCAGTGCACCTTTTAAAATGCAGGGGTTATGCACAAATTCTATGGGTGGAGGGTCAGGTGAGAGCTCATGGGCTAAGCTCTGCATTTTTTGGCTGCTACCAAGCTCGTTCCTAGTCCTATACTTTTGAAGGTGAGCCACCCATGACAGACATGATTGCTATATCATTGTCCATTAACACGTTTGTATACCACCTCTGTGGTTTTAAGCAACATTTTCCAGTCTTAGTAATTTTGAATGTTGACACTCAACTGCTACATTTTCAATAAAAACATTTGTTATTAGAAAATATTTCTTCAGATGCAGAAGCCTGTAAGGTGGATGTATCTTTGAAAAGTTCATACATATCCATTTATTTAAACACAGTACATGTGGCTACCTCTGCTATCTTTATTACAAATTGAATTTGAAGAACAATCTGAATTTTAGTTGGTTGTTCTTCAGACAATTAATACTTGAATTAAATAGTACTTATTTAATGTTGTATTTATTAAATGTTTGATTAGTCACATGGTGGTGTATCTTGATTGCATTATCATTCTGGTGGACTCGAAACTATAGGTCTGGGACGAGGAAGAGTGGCAAGGATGTAAAGCCAGTAATCTTCTTTACTTCTTCATCACAGTACTCATTACCCTCGTGTCCCTCTCCTTTGCCACCTTTCTTACTGAGTGAAAGAATGTCTGCATCCTATCACAGACACTGCCTAGTATACCCTGGCTACTTCCCTCACTAATACTTGCTGGAGAGCCTCCCTCTTTACCCCCCCCCCCCCCGGCCCCTATTCCACAAGGTCATCAAAAAGCACATGCAAGCCCCAATCTGCCTGTTCTTTGTGTCTGTCTTTGCACAAAGTTAGTGCTGTCAGCAAAGCCTACAGAGGAAGTGTCCTCTTACTGGTAAGGTTGGTCCTTATACTGGTGGGGCTGCAAATTCGCTCTCTCTTCACAACAGTGCTGTGACCATTACACGACAGGGCTCCTTTAGCAGGGAGGTATTTCTCTGACAAAGGTAGAAAGTGAGCAGGACTCCTTCTCTCAATGACTGCTCAACATGTGGAAAAGGGAGGACACCGTGAATACAAATATGCCTGTGGCTAATGTTTGTGTGGTATGTTTTGGGCTATTGAGCATTCACAACCACTGTAGCATTGAGGGGAAAAAAGACCATAAAAGCAGGCAAAGGTCTCATAGGTGCCAAGGGCATGATGTCTCCCAGAGGCAATGGGATACAATCCATCACATCATTGCCAAATTGGGATAAAAGCAGAAGAAGTCCAGCAGGAGCCATGTTTTGCCATCATCTCCATCTTTCTCTTCACCTTCCTCCATAGCTTTATCAAGTTCAGGTAGAGAGGAAAGTAATGAGGCTACAATTCAAGGCCAAAAGATGTTGTATTGGGTGTTGTTGCCCATCTCAGCGAATATCTGAATTCCCTGACCCCATTACCCCATGGCCTTTCCTGTTCCTGATTCTGGCATTTTTACAGGAAGTGGAACGTAGCATGGCTGTCCTCGATGAAGATGTCAGTGATGTCATTTCTGCAGGAATGGGGGGGGGGGGGGGGGGTGGATATTTCCTTTCCTCATTTCTCAATGAAAATGTATGATTTGGATGCGAGTGATGGCACTGTGCTGGCTACTACCATACAGATATATCCAGGATTGTTGACCTTAATTGGTCGCACAATGGTTTCTTCTGAAGATGCCAGTCCTGCTAACTCATTGAACCACAAGGTGGTGACCACTCAAAGAAGTCATTTATAGGGGCAAACTTGGCACTACGCTCTTCATGCTACTTTCCATTTACTGTCAATTGAAATCTGAAAGACGCTGAGACTGTCCTGGAAGCACAGAATGAGGATAAGGGTTGTTCAAGTCTAAATGGGATGATCCAGAGATGGGTAAATGGATCTTGCATCTGGCTTTTGGCAATGGAAGCGTCAAAGCTCTTGCTACAGGAGCCAGTATCCTGGGTCACGGACACCTGTGGACAAGGCACCGGAAGTCCAAGCCCTCCTAGAAATCTAGCCATATCAAATTCCCCTTCTTTGGCAGAGACCTTTTTGGTGAACAAATGTATGTAGTACTGAAAAAGTGTCTATGAAAGCTGACAAAGGGCTATGACCTGCCAAAGGAAACCTAAACCCCCACTATCCAAGATCCAGTCCTCCTCGAATAGCTTCAGAAGCTCAGACCAGCTGTATGAATAACCCTTCTACAGCCACAGCAGCAATCCCCTCTATGACTTCATCCCGACTATCCATCAGGGCCTGGAACCCTGGTGGGTGGCCGTCCCTTACATTTCAGCCCCATCTGTAGGTCAGAGGTTACAGAGGCATTGGCAGTCTCAGACACCAGTGAGGGCTACCAAAAAGAGTTTACTTGTACCACATCATCTTCAAGGCTTTCAGGGATGCCACTACCCAGATTCCCAGAAAAATGGGAGGCATTGTTGGCTGGATTGCAAGCTTTTCTACAGAAAAACGCTGTAGAAGAAGTGACATCAGTAGTCGGGATGAACGTTTTCTTCACAATTCTCTTCTTAGTTCAGAAGCAGATGGCAAGTGGTGTCCCATTCTGGATCTGAAGGACTTTAATAAAGTCCTCGAGAACATCTGATTCATGATGACTACCTTGCTATCTATCATACCCATGTTAACCAGAGAACGCTTTCTCTTCTCCATGCATATGCATGAGGCATCAATTCCCATTCCGATCTGGTTGCAACATCGCCCCTTCATGTACTTGATTGTTCTGTGGAAAAACGTCCAGTTTTGTGTCCTCACCTTCAGTCTGAAATACCCTCTGTGAGTGCTTGAAAAGTCACTGACCCCTGTGGTAACCCCTATTCATGCTCCAGATTCAATATCCTCTCTCATTCCATTAGAGGATATCCAGTTGTAAGGAGCCAGATTCTGTACAGACATGAGGGGATAGTTTGCTTGCCAAAAGACAGGATCCTCAAGGTTCACCTCTATCTACTAGAATTACTAAGTTACTAATAAGCAACAGCAAGAACTTGGTTTAGGACCCAGTGGGGCATGGCAGCTTCCATCTTTGTGTTCCCTTGGGCCCAACTGCACCTCACACCAGTCATCGCTCACCTTCTCAAACACTGTACTCTCATGAGGGACCACCTGGAAGCATGATTGCCACTCTCACCAGTGATAAGACAAACTCAACTCAAAACGTGCTCATCTTTGCAGGGTAGTCCTGCTAGCCCCTCCTCAACCCGGGTGTTAACAATGGATGCCAGTGTTAAGGGCTCGGGATGACCCTGAATAATCAAATGGGGCAGGACGGTTGGAAGCACTGGGAAACTTATACATTGTTAAATTGGAAAAAGTACACAGGGATCGTTCATGTCGCCCAAACATTCCAGTCCTTGCTGGGACACATATTGAAAATTCAGAGAGCAGGTTGGCCATGACTTATGTGGATCTGGGGTGGGTGAGACGCGTCACCATCACTGTACAGATTGGCAAATGGGTCAACTATATGTCACTAACCAAAGTGCACACTCGAGCGATTGATCAATAAATAGTTGACACCCTGAGTCACTTATTTCCATCCTCTCAATACATGTCCCTTCAAAACAGATATATATACATCCCCCGAAATTGTGAACATAATGTACTGTGGTATTGATCGATAGCTCTGGATGCCTTGGCTATAGCTTGATCCCTTTGCCACCTCTATGCCTTCCTATCATTCCCCTCAATTCGGATACTGCTGATGCATCTATCAAGGAAAGGGGCTCAGTTGATGATGGTGGTCCCCTTTTGTGAGCAACAGACCTGGTTGCTGCTGTTAGGAAAACTGGACCAGGCACCAGGATGCGATTGTCCTGCTGGAACCTGCATCAGTGGGTAATTTGCCCCTTCCATATTAGTTGAGACACTGGAAAAGGTTTCACACATGGTGTGAAAACATTTTTAATTGCCTTTGAAATGTGATCCATTACATATCCCAGCATTACTTTATGAGGGGTTCCTCATGGGAATATCAGTATCTAAATTACTGGTTTAGTGTGTGGTGTGGTAGGTCAGAAGAAGGAGTCAAACATGTTAAGGACATTCAGACTTATTTTTAGTTAAAGTAATACGGCCTATCTTTCCCTATTGTTAAAGGGATTTCCCTGCCTATCTAAATGAGCTGAAGGAGCTTGACAGTTGGCAGGAACTCACAACGTAAAATGTCCTTATTGCAAACTTAACTCTGCCTGACCCTACCACGAATATAACCAACTCATACGAGGCCAAGATAATGACTTTCTTCCCCTAGTCTACTTTTATCTTCTAGAGTTGTAAAAGTCTCTCTTTCACTCCAAATGTTTCCTAATCCAATATTCTTGAATAGTCTCTGGATATCTCCTTGATAGGCTCTTGTAGCTCTTCCACAATGCTCTTGGGTCTTATCGTCTCTTTACTGATATACTTGTGATAATTCTCCATGAGATACTTTTCCACAGTGTTGTCTACGCTTGTATAACTTTTACAGTCTTTTAACCCAGGCTTTCCTAGCTCATGCGGAACCTGAACCCATTGATAATTCATTGATAATTCCCCTTTCCTGGGTTCTCTCTCTATAACTGTCTCTTTCTTTATCTTGTTCACTTGGTTGTCCTATCTAACATCCATCATCACAAGATGTTATGCCAGGCTTTCTCTACTTTTCACCTTGAAAGTCATAGGGACCAGTCTTTAACTATTTCCCATACAGGGTTCCTCGTTATTCCCTGTATTTGTTTTCCACACTTCCAGTTAAACAGTTTGTTGGTGAATATCTCGTTGTTATGACTTGGTCGAGTTTCTCTCTTCATATGATGTTGCCCCAGCAGCGTCCCACTTTTCCCGTTCTCCCTGGTACCTCCATATATGCAGGGGAATGTTGCAGGGCTCAGCATCTGGCTCGGGCAGTCCTCTTCGTTATAGGGTTTCTCGTGTTCGGGTTTGTCAGCTTCCCATTCTCAGCTTTCCTTCTGGCTGCTGCCATATACAGGTGCTGGTGATAAAGAGCTGCTTGCACCCGCCACTGTGAGGTTCTCGATGTGCTTCACTGGGCTTCCTTGCCACCATGATCTGGTCATAGCCATGCCACCACCTGGTACAGGAATCATGTTTCATGCTTTGCAACGGTCTCCCGCCGTTTATTGCACCAGCCCTCTGGAGTCTCATGCTGGTATTCTTCGCCTCCTCAAACGTCATAGACTCCACACCTCTGTTTCACCTGTCCCAGGCGTGAGCACATGAGGGGGCATCCCCTGTGTACAACACTCTCGTTACTCCACTTGTCTTAGTTAAATGTGCGTTTCTCCTTAAAGAGACATCTTCTTTTACTTTTCCAAATTGGTTTGTTTCAGCATTCTCTACATCCAAATATACAATGAGTCCATTATTCTTCATAGCAGGTAGTCCCATACACACTGCTATGGTGTGTTGCCCAGGGAGTTCCTATTATCCAGTAATAATGTCCCCATATATATGGTCCCCATACATAATGTTGCCGGGAAAAGGTTGTGGCGACATTATATATGGTGACCATATATATGGGGTCAAGGGGAGCAGGGATTGTGGGGGTGTCACCTGCTACTTTTGAAAAAAAAGGGTTTCGGGGGTGTGGGGGTGTCCCCCGCATTTTACATGTAATGATGTCCCCGCAAAAGAACACAATTTTCTGGCACCTTTTTTGCCAGGAGACATTATTGCAGGGACATTATTACATAGAACCGAGTTCCTCACAGGAATGGGAGTCCTTGAACCCTAAGAGGGAGTGTCCCACTTGCCCAGACCCCTTGGGAGGGTCTTGCAGAGCGGGCTCACCTCCCTAGCTCCAAAGGGGGAGGCTCACTCTTAGGCAGAATGGACAAATATGATTGATTTGTCACAGTGGCCATTCACGCTTTTCACAGGCCTTTGACAAACTCTTAGCTGTTGCCTCGTATGCCACCTAGCGGATCACATCTTGGAGCTTCTCAGTCCTCAAGTAAGAACCATTCTTCATATTGAGATCTTGCGCTTGGTCATAAGATCCTTCAGGCTGAGTCACTTGACCCTTGGAGGAGTTTCCCTTGAAGTTCCTCTCCTGGAAATTTACATTACTGATCACCATTACTTAGGTGCACTGTTCGTGTGACATTTCTCTCTTTTATCCTTTCAGCCCCATATATATTTATTTATTTGTACATTTATAACACACCATAGCCCAAAGGCACCTAGGTGCTGAGACTTAAGAATATGGTTACAAGTTTTTTTTTTGAGCTTCAAGACAATGCATTTACACAGTAGAACATATGTTTGTTACAAATTCAAAAATTACATGTGTTAGGGCGAATTCTCCAGAATGGCTAATTTCCCTTACCTACTGAGTCCCTCAGCAGCTTTGCTGGATTTCTAGCATTTTTTTTTCACCTGGCAAGAGTGTGAGCCTTTTTTCCCCACTCGTACATGTGTTTTGCTGTGTGTGTCTAACATTTTCTTGTATTCATAGACTGTGGAGCCTCATCTACTCCACAGGCTTCATCTTTTTACTGTGTGTTACACAGCTCCTTCGGTGCAGTGACACAGTGTTGTCTTTTAGACTTCCCAACTCAAACTCCATTTTCTGGGACTGACTACTGTCTCCCAGAACATTTAAAGTTACCATTGACTTAATTAGTCTCTTTAAAATCCACAGACCCAGTACAAATAATCTTACATAGAGTACTGGAAAGGGTTAATACGTATCCCTTTTCGTCTGTTTCTCTTGGAGCATTGTTTTGCTCACTTTTCATTAGGACTTGACTGGTGGCAGTGGTAACTATCCTATTTTTCCTACTGCAGTAATCTTAACTAACCTTGATATTGTTTTAGGCTATCTTGGTAGCCTCGAACTTAAACCCGCTAGACGATATACGTTTTTATACGGTTCCGGCTGGGTTTATTCGCCATTTCTTTTTGAAAATGTCTTTCTCGTGTTTTACTCTGCGCTCCAAACCAGGTTTGGTTCCTTTGTTAACCGTCCTTTCGCGGGCTTCTACCCCGAAGCCCTCCTTAGGCGCCTGTATGTCTGGGGGGGACAGGATGTGAGGGAGGGGTTTAAGACTCCCTGCACAGGGTCTCCTTGGAGACCCATGTCGCACTCTGATCTGAATGGTTGTGGTGACTGTCCCGGCGGGACAGCCACCCTGCTGTGTGATTGACAGCCAGGCTGTTTGAATGGGGGAAAACTGCACAAAAAGCAGTTCTGTTGGGCTGCAAAGGCAGAGTCGCCACTGGAACGAAAGAACCGAAGAGCAGCTGACAGAAGAGGATCCCTACAATGAATGAACCGCCCGGTGAAGCCCTGCTGCAGGTCCGAAACTTCATACTCCAATGACAGGGAAGATCGTCTAGGAATCTTCTCCCCTTGAGCCGGTGGAAGCAAGCAGTTCACCCAAACTCCAAACCGGGCCTCCCTCCTCTGGTTGAATTTGCTGTGCAGAGCTACAGTGAACCGGAGAGCCAGGAAGGTCGGACCCTGCTTGGGTTTTAAGGAGCGCACCTTTTTCTTTGTTGCTTTGCTCTGCTGCTGGTTTTTTCCCTGGGTGGTACAGGACCCTCCAATCTTCCTACTTCGTGTCAGTCCGACAGTCACTTCAGGAACCTTGAGCCTGCAGGACCAGCCAGGAACGTCCGCCTCAGCTACAGCTCCTTCTCCATTTTAAGGTACTGTTCAAATCCGGTTGTTCGTTTCGTCCAGCCGTGGCGAAGGTGTGTGAAACGTTTTGCCAATCCGAGGGCTTGTCCTTCTCTACTCTTTAAACTAACTTTTTTGCCGACCAACCTCATCCGGAACTCAACCGCAAACTACCCTGATTTGTGTGATCTTGAGCAAAAGACTTTTGTCCTATTGACTTTGACCCTAAGCCTTTTTGATTTGATTCCATCACTGTAGTTCCTCTTTCTACATAGCCCTGCTTATTTACCTGTTGGTGCTGCTCAATTTATGTCTAACCTTGTCTTTCCTTCCCTTTTAAATTATTGGAGTGCCATTTTGCTCACACTTCGTTTTTTTAGCTTAACTTGTCCAGGATCTATTGGGAGTGGTGTGGTGTATTAGGAGTGTGATTTCTAAACTGCTTTACCTTAGTGAAATGTTTTACAACTGAGGTGTAAATAAATGTATATGTTTTTACTCAGAAACCTTGAGTCAGTGTTTGTTTGAATCATGGTAATTGCTGTCCTTTGTGTAACTATTGCTACTGCTCACTTGCTCTTGAGATAAGTCTGGCTGCTCAGCCATCGCTACCACTTTACTGTGTAGTACAGACTTGTGCAACAGGTGAATTTGTACTGTCACTTGTAGTCTTAATTGTGTGTGGTGTTCCCAAAGGGTACTGCATATAATTCTGCCTAACAACATGCTGATTTAGAAGCCAAAGGTAGCAACAGTTACAGTGTGTAGGGCTATGAATGTATAGTGTTTGTCCTGGTGGCAGAAGAGTCAACATGGATGCTGAATTCTAAAAGGCACAGTGTCTGTTCTGTAAGGTCAGACTTAAATAGTAGGGTTTTTAAATTGTTCCTGAAGGACCAAAGGGAAGTGTCGTTTATAAGTTGTGTGGGGCGGGTGAAGTGGGAGAATGGAAGACCAGGCTCCCGTCCTTCACCTCTCGCGCTTGGCCTAGAGGGTCACGACCCAGACACCCGCCACGAGAAGAGTTTGTCCATTTACCAGACGACCAGATACCCTGGTACAGGAACATACGGATGTGTCCATCTGCCTGCCCAGCAGCCCGCACTGGCCATGCCGACACCTGCGGCACGGATCAACTAGACTAAAATCTACACGTCGTTAGAGATGCCATGACGACCTAGACAACGGGAAGCACATCAGTACAAATATACACACTGGACATTCCCACACCGATCTACACGAAGAATATACTCAGTGCTATGACGTAGGCGACAGGCATATTCACGGACGTGCATCTTTATTATTTTTACATAGGCTTTCAGAATGCAGAAACGCAAGACGCGTCATGAACTCATCTATAAAGCTTGCTCACGCTTCTCTTGAAACCCGTTACCACCATGAGAGGTATAATGAAGACACGATACTGGTCATGGAACTATATGCTACTATAACCTAAAGCACCTATGCACCAAACGGACTACTTATGCACCAGGCCCGAGTAGGCCTCAAACAAGAGCTCCCGTGGATATTAACAAAGCAAGAGTCAGGTTGCTGATCCTGCAGAAAGAGCCCGGTGGAGCAACCAGCCAAGGTCGCAATGTTGCAAACCCACATTCCAAGAACAAATCATCAAAGGCACGATGTTGCAACCTCGTACTCCGCGCACCAACGTTAAAGTCACACCGGCAAATTAAAACAGACGCACAGTGGAAAAGCAATATTAATTGTGCAGAATTCTGCCTCTTTCACGGTCCCTCCCCACGTGACCAAGCCGAACCTGACGAGATGCCAAACCCAGGAGAGAAGAGGCGTCTGGATCTCTCGCTACGAGACACAGGCAGATACACATGAAAGGCTCAATGAACATCTGCGACAGTGGGAGCGGTCAGCCTTCCAGCTATGAATAAATCCTCACATTGTCTGCACGTACCCATAGTGAAACATTGTTGCAACTTGCAGGTACACCGAGAGCTGGGAACAGCGGTGGTCCCAGGCTGGGAAGCTCACGGGCGCACCAATCAGAACATGGGGCTCTTATCACTGACGCCAGTAATGTTAACCAATCCCCAAGAGTCTTCATGTAACAATTTTCATGTATCTAATTGTAGGGACAACCCAGATATACCACCTGACTACCCTTTGTCCACTAACATCGTTCTCTATATGTGTGCTATACTAACCCTACCACTCGAGCAACCAATTAAGAGTGGCGATAGGTTTTTTGTTAACTTTCTGAAGTGACGCAAGTAGCGCGTCATAATACAGTAAAAAGGGCCTGCGAGCCCCACGATTGTGTGTGTGTCAGGACGGACGCGTACGCTCCTTGACCCATCCCTGCCGTTTTGTCTAATAAACAGCAGAGTCACCTTGCTCCTTGTGTGTGTCTCATACTCTATCTCATCTGGGATATACACGGGAGGAGTTGGGGCCTCCCTGCCTGGAGGTCTGCGGACGGCCCGGCCGACCCCGGCAGAATTTCCCCCCGACAAGTTGGAGGCACTGCTGAGATCTGTTTAAGATCGACTTTTTATTTTTTACTTTTTCCAGGCACTCCCGTTGCGAGGAGGCCCGGCGGCGCGGCCCCCTCTGCCGTTGCCCCCTTCTGAGGACTACAGGACCATCGCGGAGCTGCGAGAAGACCGGACAGCGCAATCCAGATATTGGCCCTCGGGAGCCGGTTGAGAAGTATCACGCCCGCGGTTGGCGAGTGTCCAGACGTGGTCCAGACGAGGGGAGGTGGCGAGCCGCTTGGAGGGGTGCACGCAGTCGAGCGGCCCTGCATCGAGAGAACTTGGTGAGCATGACACACACAACAAGCAATGCGAAATTGTGAGGGAGGGGGAGGAAGTAAATAAGGGAGGAGGGAGGTGTTGTACAGATGCACGGCAAAGGTCTAACAACTTAGTGTTGCTTATGGAATGAATGGTAGCGAAACGAGTGCGAGAGCAGTCGGCTACGTCACGCGAAAGAGGGGGACGGAGCACGAAAACATCACGTGCGGCCGCTCGTAAGACACTGATTGGCCTAAGTCGCGACTACGTGTAAGGGTGGGTGTGTGTGGTTTCCTACGATTTGGCATTTATTGATCAATGAGTAGACGAGGATCCCTATTGTTCGAGCAAGAAACTCGATAGGTAGATGACGTTTCCCTGTAGGCGGTAGCTAGTTGCCTAGTTGCCCAATACGGAAGATAATTGGCTGGTTAAGCCCTCCTGTTGAGGGGCGTATCACACGCGAGGCGACGCAGCGTGCGCAGTCCGATTATATTATTGATTTGATTACCTTGTTCCAGGAGTGACAGGAAGACAGCTGTAGGGTTAACGGGGGTAGATTGCAAGTGTATTTTGAACTTAAAGAACATATGAAGAATGTACCAGTAGCTCGAAGAAATCGGTGACGTCACCAGTAGGGATTTAATAGGATATCGGGAGCACAAGGAACTTTGGTTTTGGGAATGGTGGGGAAGAGAAATATGATAAGGGAGCGGATACGTAAATAAACGATAGACGAGTGGATCGGAAGAGGAGAAGGGGAGAGGGGCGTGGCTGCGCACGGAGAACGCCAGCCACGGCAAGTGTAAAAGGAGGAGGAGAACGGGGAAACAGGACGACTGTATAAGAGCGTCGTAAGGGGTACGCAGCCGCAGGGGGCTGCGTGCACTTCGGCCGCAGGGGGCCGTAGGGGAAGGAATATACAATATAAAATCATACACATATATATTTTTGTTTTTATGTTTTTAATAAGTTTTACTGCATATTCTGTCAAAGGATTGTCGTAAGTCCCCACACTTGCGGGGCCAGGTAAACAATATAAGGTTGTATATTGTAAACTGCTAGTGAAGGGAAGGGTAACAAGGGGAGCGCCACTATGTCATACGGGACAGGGTCGGGAGGGTGGGGGAACACCCTCACTACCCCACTACAACACATATGCACCACACTGCCACCCCATAGGGAGAAATTAATTAAGTACAGCATAGAGTGGACCCAGGGGACGGACAACAAAATGTTAACACCATGGCAGCCTAATGGTAGTTTCGATCCATATGCCCAACATTCACTGCTAAACCATCTGCACAATACATACAAGGGGAAGAAGTTGGCAAACCATGTGGAGGTGTTTAACTTATGGAGGATGTTCCAGGGGTTCCGACCAGGACCAAATGGAATGTTCACTATGGGGGAAACACCGGAAGAAAAGGAGATTAAGAAAGAAGGAAAGGATGGGGAAAAGGGGTGTGAAAACACAAAGAATACGGGGAACGGAGGAGAGGGAGGAGAAAAGATTGATAAATCAGACGACATAAAAAAGGAACCGAGCAATGAGATACCCATAACACCGGGAGTGAAAACAGAGGGAGGAGGGTTGTACCCTTTAAGAGAATTAGGAGAAATAGAAGGACAGTTAAGGGCGGCTGAAGGATACTCGAACCCGGCATACAGCCCTCCACCATATGTGGCTCATAGGAAGATGACAGTGGGGGAGGGGAGGATTGGAGAAGAGCAGACTGTAGAGATAGGAAATGATGAGTGGGTAGCTGCACAGATATTATTAAAATTACGAGGTTCACTAACTGGAGAAGAGAGGGAGGTAGTAAAGAGAACAGACGAGGATAGTGCAAGAGAGAGTGAGATGAGGGGGGAGGAGCTATTACGACAAAAGGAAGAGATTTTGGAGGAAAGGTTAGCAAAACTAAGGGATGAGCAGAATGAATTGATCAAACAGCTTGAGAAGGAGGAAAGAGAGAGAGTGAGGAAAAGGAAAGAAGGTAAGGACGAATTGGACAAATTAAGGGAACGAAATGAGGAGCAAAGGAGAGAAGCTGAAAGGGTAAAAGCAGCAGCAGACAGGGTGTCAAGAGTAGTGCTGAGAGAAAAGAAGAAGGAAGAAGAAGAAAAGGAAAAGGAAATGGCAATATGGAGGAGGAGGGTATTATCAGAGACAGCTAAGAAATATGAAGAGGGGAAAGTAATAGAAAGTATAGTAGAAAGAGAAAGGGTGAAATGGGAAAGGAAGAAAGAGGATGAAAGAATATTGGAACAGATGAGCAACGAAGTGATGGAGGAATTAAAAAGGAAAAGGGAGGAAAATAGTAGGGAGATGGAGGAGAGAAGTGAAGGGGAAAGAGAAGGGAGGAGTAGGGAGAGTGAAAAATGGGGGGATGTATATAGAAGTAGAGAAGTAGCAACAACATCAGCACTAGGGGGAGCAGTTGGTAACAAAGGAAAAGGAGAAATGGACCTAATAGACTTAGAAACAGTAACAATAAAAGGGAAAAAGGCAGAGTGGGGGATACCATTTATGACAGATTTTTGCAGTGAGGAGGAAGAAGGAGTAGAGAGGGAAGGAAGAAAGAGTGAAAGGGAAAGCTTAGATAAGCTATACCTCACTCGAACAAACATAGACTCGCCATGGATCAGTAGGAGAAGGGAGGAGCTGGAGAGAAGTGAGGAGGGGGTGCAAAAACTAGTGGAAAAACAAACCCATGAAACCACACCATCCCCATCTCCATCACGCCCTCCCCATCGCACCCTACATGCTCAACCGCCGCACGCTCGCTGCGCACAATAAAGCTCGCGCCCTTCATGGACGAACTGACTCCCTATGCATGTCGGCTTAGAGACCTCCCTAGTCGCAGGCAAGACAGACAAATAAACATGCCCACATTAAACACAGGAAAGGACGAAAAAAGGGGAAAGGACGGAGAAGGAGGTAGGAGCAGGGGTAATAAGGACGAACTTGAAGAGGTAAAGGAAACGGGAGAAGAGGAGGGGTGTGAGGACTCGATATTATGGAACGTAAAGGGGGACACAAGACACAACTTAATGCCACTGTTGGAGAGAGGAGGGGTTAGACCACAGTATGTACCTTGGAAACATACGGATAAAGAAAATATCAAATGTAGGCTCCCATCACTAAGTGGAGGTGCGGGTAAGTGGATATATGAAATGGAAAAACACACCGCAGGACAGAAACTAGCAGTAGGAGATGTGAAGGGCCGGTTAATATCAATATTAGGGGATAGAGCGGATGACATTTGGAAGAGAGCAGGATTCCATGGGGTAACAATAACGAACACATCGCATGATGGGGCACCATTTGCAAACTGCAGACATGCGCTATGGCAGGCACTGAGAGTACAGTACCCAGACACATCAGACATAGGAGCAATTACTTCCCGTAAGATGCGTGAGAATGAGGATCCTGTTGATTATATCCAGGATATCCAAGAGAAGTGGCGCATGGAAACTAGAGAACAATGGGACAAAACACCAGCCATATTTTATCATATACTAGTACAAGGGCTCCCAGAAGGAGTTCAGAAACAACTAAAGAAAGTAGTGGGAATGGAAGTAAAACCATGGCCAGAAATACAACTGACTATAGTACATCACTGCAGGACATGGCAAGGAAAAATGAAACAAAAGGAAGAGGACAGGAAAACAGAAGAGGCCAAACTAGTACAGAAAAAACGTACTAAATACACAATGGAAGGGGCACTAATAACTACGCCCACATCAATGGCCCAAAGCCCCACACAAGTAGTGGCTGCACAAGATCCCGCTCAAATAGCACCTCCACAAAGTGTAATACAGCAAGTGCCGCCACTGCAATTACACGCACCAAACTTGGGAGGAGGGTACCCAATGCAAGGAGCTGGGTATTATAGTTATAACAGGGGGAGAGGAGGATTTATGAGAGGGAGAGGATACGGATATAATACCCAACAGCAGGTGGGGGGACTTAGAAATTCCTACCCCACAGGGCAACCAGTATACCAGGACAACACAGGGAGCTTCCCATGGCAAAGCAGGGAACCACCCGTGTGTTGGAGTTGCGGACTATTAGGACACATGTCACGTACGTGTAGGGTCAGGCTAGGAACACCAGCATGGAATGAACAAGCACAACCTAGGACCTCACAAGAACAGCAGGGCATACAGCAACAGCAGACGTTACAACAAGGAAGTGACCCACAACAACAAATAACACAACAGCCACAAACATATTCACTGCCACAACAACAAGTAGCGCTAACACAACCACCCCAAACTGAACAAACGCAATTGGGTAGGGTGACGGTGTTGGGACACAACCCTTACACAGGGAATGGCCAATCATTGTACCCTCAATAGGACAGCCCACAGACGGCCTTGGTGTGTCCCATCCTGTCAGCAACACCTAATAGTGCGGAGGAGCCACGCATAGAGGTAACGATAGGTGACAAAAAATTATCATTCCTTGTTGACACCGGGGCAACCCGGTCTTGCATAAGGGAAGGTAAATTTAAGATGTCAGGCGAAGCCATGAACACCCAAGGATTTTCTGGGGCTAAAGGGTTGGTTCCCTTTACTGATAACGTTCCCTTATCTATTGGAGATTATGATCTGTCGGTTCCACTTTTGTATTATAGTGCCTCACCAGTAAACATACTGGGGAGGGACATAATGAACAGGTTGAATATGACGATCTCCTTTACAGAGGATGGCATAATTTGCTCTACTCCAGGGATTAACATGCTCGCAGCACGACAGATTATGCAAGCATACTGTGGACAGACAGCGATTAGGGCGGAGCCAGTAGATGGCGAGCTATTCCAGTATGGAACAGACATGGCATTTGCATGGATGCCAGGGATAGAAGGGAAAATATGGAGGAGGCCAGCAGCCTATCTGTTCCGACCAGAAACACCTGTTAATGAACCAGAAGGAAAGGTGTTTGTAATGGACATCGAGAGCATTATTGCAACAGCTGATTATGTTGCTGTGCACGCTCAAGATAAAGAAGGGAGAGCATGGAGGGCAGTGATAGCACTAGCAGAAGGATGTAGGCTGACCCAGGTGTCAGATGAGGAACTGTTCTCAGAAGAAAAGGAGGAAGGTGAAATGGTGTTCATGATGAGTGTAGAAATATGGCTAAGAGTGGCTCACAAACAAGTAGCACAGAAAATTGCAATGGCACTCGAGGCACCCGCATGCACCCCAGTCCCATTCTTTAAAGAGGATATGTCAAAGGTGCCCAAATCATTATGGACTATTAGCCCTTATGACGTGGGATGCATAAAAAGCATAGGGGGTGTAAGGATAAAATTGAAAAAAGGTGCCATACTACCAAGAGTGAAACAGTACCCATTGTCAAAAGAGGCAGATGAGGGCATATATGAAACCATAACCGCCCTTATAAACAATGGCATATTGGTCCCCTCAGAATCACCATGTAACACGGCTGTGTACCCGGTGCGCAAGGCTAAAGGGGGGTCTTGGCGCTTCATACAGGACCTCAGGCCCTTGAACAACATAGTAGAAGCAGAGTATCCAGTAACAGCAAACCCGGCCACAATATTGTGTGGCATTCCAGCAGAAACATCACGATTTACAGTGATTGACCTTAAAAATGCTTTTTTCTCAATACCATTACACCCAGACTCACAAGATTTGACAAGCTTCACTTACCGAAATACAAAGTGGAAACATACCAGATTGCCACAGGGGTATTGTGAATCACCCTCAATTTTCAATAGAGTAATACAAATGGATTTGGGTAACGTTGAGGTGAAAAGCACAGTGTTGCAGTATGTGGATGACATAATAATCTGCAGTACAAACGAAAGTAAATGTAGAGAGGACTCCTTAAAAATGTTGACGATATTGGCTGAAAAGGGGTACAAGTTAGACATGGAAAAGATACAATATTGTCAGGAACAGGTACTTTACATTGGCCAACTGATATCCCAACATGGAAGAAAGATTGCACCACAAAGAGCACAGGCCATTTCAAGCACTCCTATGCCACAGACTGTGAGAGAACTGCAGCAATTTCTGGGGCTGTGCAACTACTGTAGAGAATGGGTATTTGATTACAGTTCATACATAGGACCCCTGCTTGAGGGTTTGAGGGAAGCCAATAAAGGGGAGAAAAAGTTGGGGTGGACTATGGAAATGAGGGAGGCCTTTGACGAATTGAAAGACGCGATATCAACTGCTCCAGTACTGGCATCCCCAGACTATGAGCGACGATTTTTTATATTTTCACATTGCGACTCAGCAGTGATGAAAGCAGTATTGGCCCAAAAAACGAGCATGGGCTATAAACCAGTAGCATTTTACAGTGGTCACTTAGACCCTGTGATGTTAGGTCACTTCCCTTGTGAACAAGGTCTCGCTGCAGCTGCTTTTGCAGTGGAAAAAGCATCAGCAATAACCATGGGGTGTCCAACTACACTGTTTGTGGAACATGCACTATTTGCAATATTGAATAAACCTAAGTCCACACTAACAACGCAGAGGGCATCAGGTTATGAGATCATTTTGTCTAGAGCTGAACTAGCAATTGTTAGATGTAGCACGGTTAACCCTGCAAGGTTCCTAGCAGAAGTAATTGAGGAGGGAGATTACGCCCACGACTGCACCCAAATAACTGAAATGTACTCATGTACTAGAAAAGTTGAAGAAAACGCACTAGAGGGAGGTGAGCTTTTGTTTATTGATGGGTCATCAACTATTGATCAAGGAGATGGGATACGAAGGACTGGGGCAGCAGTAGTAAAAATGATGGAGGCGCCGGTGTGTGTGGCTATGAAATGTGTACAATTACCACAGCATTACTCTGCTCAAGCCGCGGAACTAGTTGCACTAATATTGGCATTGAAGGAAAGTTTTGACAAACGAGTAACCATATATTCCGACAGTGCATATGTTACATCCACTGTCCACTCAGGGCTATCAAAATGGAGAAGAAGAGGGTTTAGGAGAGCTGATGGCACACCAGTGCAACATGCCCTCTTGTTGGCTGAACTAATTGAAGTAATAAACGACCCCCAAGAACTAGCCCTAGTCAAATGCACCGCACACACCAATGGTGAAGACCACGGCTGCTATCACTGGAAAGCTTGAGCCTCCCGCTTTCTGTCTTCTATATCTAGGTGTAATCAGCAGGTCAGTGTAAGATGACCGAGTGGGTCTATTAGATTGAGTTGATCAGGGTGCTAAAATAAACTGGCGTATTATTCGAGATATATTAGAGTGAGCATAAGAATTTTAAATTTGATCCTGTCATGGACTTGGAGCGAGTGAATGTTCCGCCTAATAATCGAAATGTGTGCGTTGTTGGGAAAATTTAGTGCCGCTCTGATGGCTTAATTTTGTGCAGTATGTAGTTTTTTTATATTTCTGATACTGGTTCCAGCAAATAGAGAGTTACAATAATCAATCCTGGAGAGTATATGTCTTCCCAGACAGATTAGCCCTGTGCACAGGGCCCTCCTTTTTTAAACAAATTTGTTGTCAAGCTTTCATATCAATCAGGAAATTGTCCTACCTACTTTAATTTCTCACTATTGCAGAAGGATAGGAAGGACTGTGAGCCATCCTTTGGGAAAGGGTTATTGACAGCAATGGAATGATTTGGCAGCCTACGCTTCAGCTTTTGTATCTCATATTTCTGTAAAATGCACTTTATTATACCTTTTGGAGCTATTTTTACATGGTCTCCATTTCTAACTGAAATCAGTGGCTCATTCAGAGTTGACTGGGTATACTTTCATTCTGTAAGGTATGACACATAACTTATTGAATGTATTTCCTTCTATCAAGTGATAGGAGGTCAGGACATTACATCTACGTCCCTCCTCTTCATCACAGTACTTACATTTTGAAGGCACCCCTGCCTTCTGACAGAACCTTTCCCAAAAATGATCTTTTCATTTAGCCCCTCCCACTCCTAGCCAGAGGAATAAAGCACCTGATCTGTCCCATGATCCTCCTGTTTTGCTTTCTGTCCTTCTCGAAAGTGAACCCTGACAAAGCGTACTATGCTGATCTCTTCTTTTCCTGAAGGTTTTGACCCCGCTGCTTGGCTTTTGTGGATCTAGGAATGCTGTTTGTGATTGTCCCCTTAGTTCCTTCTGGACTTAAACTTTTCATGGTGAGGGCAGTCCCAGGCCTGGTGAGTTTGGTGCACTCAGGGAGGCCACAGTGGGCTGACCACCATGGGTGCCCAGGCTTGCTGATGGCTGTGGAGTCTCTTGCTTCCAGAAACTGTTTCCCCATTGCTGGAATTTGGGGGTCTGAGTTTGTACTTTTTCTCCCTTTCAGTCCCTACTGGGCTTGGACTTCAGAAGAAGAGGGCAGTCCCTGGCCTAGTGAGTATGGGGTACCCCAGAAGGCTCTGCAATGCTGAGCACCAGTAGTTCCTGGGCTAGGAGGGGGCTGCAGTTAACTCTGGGCTTGCAAAGGACACAGCACTGGGTTTGAACAGCAGAAGCCATCAGAATATGGAGTGCTACATGTGTATGGTTTTCAGGCGCCGCTCCAAAGAGCTTTAAGGTCACAGTGAGTAGGAGAGAACTTGACTGCTGTCATGGTGCTATTCTCTGTCTCATGTATCTGGCCACTATTTTGTGTATGGGGGAAGGGTGGTCCGCTCTCTCAGCTTTGCAACCAACAACGCTTCTTGCAGGTTCTGCTGGACTTCCAAGTCTCTTGGTGGTGCTACAGTAGTGGCAGCTTCAGCATAGGGGGGTGCAACTTTTGGGCACTCTTCCCTCAGCACAGTAGACAGGTGCTGGTGCTGCTGCAATCCCCCTATTTCCGGCTCCCCACAAAATGAATGGAAGGAGCCCTGCATGAGGATGTGTGAACTTGAGACAACCCTCCAAGGAGCCTTAAAGTTACAATGTGTAGGGGAGTTTAGGACTGTGGTCACTGTTCTGTTTCCTGTGTCTCCTGTATGTTGCTAATATTCTGTTTATTAGGTTTGGCAGTTCCCCAACCGCAGATTTGAAACTGGCATGACTCTTGCAGGTTTGCTGGGCTTTCCAGGTGGGTAAGGATCTGGGTGCTGCCCACTGTCCTGTCAAAGGAAGTCAGACATAGCAGGTGAGTGATATTTTGGCTGTAAATCCTCTCATTGCAGAGTGGAAAGGTTGCCACTGCTTCTGTGTGAAAATCCTATTTTACACCTGCCCAAATTCAGGTGGACTTTCCATGCTGCCTCAATGTAAGTGTTTGGCAGACAGAGTGAACTGCCTCTCTCTCTTGTGATTGTACATGTTGTTCTTTACATTCGCTCCCAGCTTGAACTTGATAACATGAGAAAGCTGGTCTAGGTTCTCTTCAGTGCACCACGCATGAGGAATGGGGTTCCTAGCAGCACATTGAGCCCTTTTCGTCTCTGTGGTGTCAGGGCTGCCTGTCCCTGTGACTTTCTTTTTTCCACTGGTTACCATACAAACCCTGCAAACAGGCATCTAAAAGTAATTGGTGAATGAACCGCCTCCCAGGCAGTTCTGCGGTTTGAATCAACTTCAGGTGAGGGGTGCCCAAGCCTGGTTTTTGTGTTACCTTTTGCTTCTTGCAGAAATCTGCTTGACCACAAACAGATTATGGCAGTTTCGGGCTTTGAATGTTTACGAAGGAAAAGGTAAATGTGAAACAAACATTAATGTGCTCTGGTTTTCAGTGAAAAAGTCTGAAAAGTTACTTTGGAATTGGAGGGACATTATCATGTAGGTCATATTAAGCTACTTTTTTGGGTGACACCTGCATAGCACAATAGTTAGAGCATTATACTATAAACCACACAGATGGGATTCAGTTCCCACAGAGGGCTGAATTTTCAAATTGTGCATCCTAAATCTTTAATTTAAAAAAATGAAAATAAATAACTGTGCAGATGTACTATGTTCTGTACCAGCCTGTCATCTGAGTAACCAAGACTGAGTAGTCAAGACGGAGACGAGCATTAAGCTTTCATCTTCTTTATTCTCTACTCTCCAGCAGTTTCAACAAATATAACTTTGTAAACTTTCAATTTAAAATTTTCTTTTTTTTTTTTTAAAACAAACTTCAAATCCCATCAATCCTGTAGTCCAATAGTCTCTGGCCATGTGACCCAGTCCTTCCTGTTCCTCTGTCCTTCCTCTTCTTTTCCTGCTCTCCACAAGATAAGTACCTCTTTATCTTAGCTCCGTAATATTCGCTTGACAAAAATTGTTTTATGCCATTAACGTAATTGGAATTGTACACCATGGACACTAATAGAATAAACATGTATAGTAGAGCGCGCGAGTGTTAGTGTTTTAGTGTTTAAAAGGGATTCGGAGGCCCCGTGTCGTAATGTACGACATCTCAGGAGCCGGCTGTACCCCCTAGCAGAGCGCGAGTTCGCAGCCCCAACCCTTGGAAGGGCGGAGCTCTATGCAGGCGGGAAACTTCCCGCGAGCCAAGCAGAAACGGCCACGCACAGCGAATGCGCCAATAGCGAACGCCTCCTACGCGGGGGCGTGGCTTTAGACAGCGGAGCCGCATGATTATAGAGTATTACCAGGCAAATAAGAAAGATATATCCTGCAAACCTACATACTGTATAAGGAAGGTGCAGCCTCGAGCAAAGTGAATCTGTGGACGCGCCACTACACCTAGACAGGTATTGATTCAGGCACCGGCCAGCACAATGTCGAACTTCGAGTGGAGCGAAGAGGAGCAGGAGGCAGTCTACCAAGAAGACCTAGCCTTTAGCTTCAAAGAAGTGATGGGAGATTCACTGACAGAGGCAGTGGCCCAAGGTGTGCGGCCTTTACAAGAAAGGCTAGACACCATAGAACTATTCCTGAGCCAGAAGGAAGAACGCAGCAAGCAGGAAGAAAGCGCGTCCACAAGGGCAACGTTTAACGACCCTAAGGGGTGTAACAGGGACCGCAAGAGCAAAGATTCTTCCGACCCCCCGGCCAACCGACAGGGGCGAGTACAGGAGCCCCAGAGGCTACGGACGCGTTCCTCAGACTAAAGGAAGCGTCCATGAAAGATTCCCAGGTGCCGAGCCTCCGGACCCCCTACCCAGGGGAAGACAATATGGGTTGTACAGAGGAGGAACCCCCAGAAGGCTTCCCAGATGAGGAACCGCCGATATCCCCCACATCCACTCAAGCGGATGCAGATAACGAAGGGGATGAGGGGAGCCAACCTCCGCCTAAGAAAAGGCAACGAAAACTCCACCACCTAGAAGAGGACGAAAAGGCGGACATGTTGCAACCAGAAGAAATCAGAAATCCGAGATCCTCGGAGTGGGTGCCATCGCCGAGAGTGGCGAAATACATGACGCAGAGATTGAGGAAAGCTCTCGAAAAAGAGGTCAGACAAAGACTGAGGGCTGAATGTCCAAGACCAGACCTGCCGGGCAAAGTTGCGGAAGCCCCGGAATTGGACCCTAAAATGTTGTCGTTCGTCTCCAAATCGAACAGAGACTCGAGGAACGGCATAGACCGCTCCTGGAGAAGCTGCCAAGAAAAACTCCTCGACCTGGCAGGTCCGCTAGCTAAAATAATGGACCTAGCCGAACGAGCCAGAGATACAGGCGAGGAGGTAGACCCAGGAGTGCTAGCGAACTGGGCCCAACGGGCCGTATGTATACCAGGAAACACGAACTGCGCGATTTCATCGGAGCGCAGGAGAGGCCTCCTCTTGAAAATCGACCAGAAACTAGGAGATCTGTCATCATATGAAGCCGGCGAGGCAGCGCAGGGCCTATTGTTCGGAGAGACTTTTGGTAAGGAGATGGGGTGGTTCGTAGGGACCTACACCTCCCTGGAGAAAGCACAGGCTTGGATGAAGAAAATCTTCCCAGGGAGAGTTTTTGGCGGGACCGGTCGCTACAGAGGTCACTCGACCGGTCGATACCAAGCATCCAGAAGGCCTCAGTACAACAGAAACCAATATTGGGAATCCAGTCAGCCTGATACCTTCTTTCCCCCAAGAGGCTGCTTCCATAGAGGAAGACGAAGCAGAAGACAGGGAAGAGGACAAAACATCCCCACATGTGAGAAATTTTACATATGCACCAGTAGGAGGGAGGACAGCTATATTCTGGGAAAACTGGCGCTCGCTTTCCAGCGACGCTTGGGTCCTTCAAACAGTGAAAGGCATGTTTATAGAATTCACAGAAAACCCTGTTCAGGACCAAGCGCCACGCCCCGTAGTCAGGACGCTGACCGAGAAAGAGCTGCTAGACTCAGAATTGCAAAGCCTAGCAGAGAAACAGGCGATCGAACCATGCATAGCGCCGCCAAAGATTTGTGAGCAACATGTTCCTGGTTCACCGAAAAGACAAAGTGAGACCAGTGATAAATCTAAGGCACATGAACAGCTGGGTGGCCTACAACCACTTCAAAATGGAAGGAATCCACCAGCTCAGAGATACGCTCAGACGGAACGACTGGCTGGCGAGGATAGACTTGAAAGATGCCTATCTTACTATTCCTGTACAGAAGGATTTCCGTCCACTCCTAGCATTCGACTGGGACGGGCAATTATGGCAGTTCGCAACAATGCCTTTTGGGCTCTCCTCAGCGCCGTGGGCATTCACGAAAGTGATGAAGCCGGTAGCCGCAGCGATCGGAGGGAAAGGAATTCACATGATTATATATCTAGACGACATCCTACTGATGGCCGTCAGCAGAGAGACTCTAGTCTACCAGACCGACTGGGTAGTACACCTCTTAACTTCGTTAGGTTTCCTAGTGAACTGGGAGAAGTCGGAGATGGCTCCGGCGAGGAGGATAGAATTCCTGGGGTTTATTATAAACACCAGGTCGGCGACACTGGAACTCCCAAACAAAAAGATCAGAGACATAAAGAGAGAAATAAGAGCATGTCTCAGCAAAACGAGCATATCACTCCGCACCATAGCGAGAGTAGTAGGCTTACTAGCGGCATCAATACAAGCAATCTTCGCAGGGCCATTACACTACCGAGCCCTTCAGAGGCTGAAGATATGGCTTCTTCAGCAAGGTCTACACTACCACCAACTGGTACTCTTAGATCAAGAGTCCAGGACAGAGTTGGAATGGTGGTTAGCGAACATGGAGGTCTGGAATGGCAGAGCCATTTTCGGCGACCGCACAGACCTGATTATAGAATCAGATGCCAGCAGAGTAGGCTGGGGAGCCCGGTGCGGGGATCTCCAGACAGGAGGGAGATGGAGCGCATCGGAACTCCAATTACACATAAACTGTCTAGAGTTACTAGCCGGATCCTTTTGCGATCAGGGCATTTACGAAAGGGAAAGTGAACTCCTGTATCCTGCTAAAAATGGACAACATTTCGGCAGTCAAATACATCAACCATTTAGGAGGGACAAGGTCCAAATTGCTGGCGGAAATAGCCAAGGATTTCTGTCATTCCTGCCTAGAATCAGGGATCTCGGTGGTAGCTGAATACTTACCAGGTTCATTGAATGTAGTAGCGGACTGGAACTCCAGACATCTCTCAGACTCCAGCGACTGGATGCTGGACCGGATGATTTTTCAGAAAATGGAAAAGATCTGGGGCCCAATATACACAGATCTGTTTGCGTCCAGGCTGAACGCTCAGAAAGAGAGGTTCTTCAGTTGGAGATTGGACCCAGCGGCAGCCGGAGTGGACGCTTTCCTACAAGATTGGAGGGAGCACACGCTTTACGCTTTTCCCCCATTCATGATGATGAACCGAGTACTAGCAAAGGTACGCAGAGAGACAGCGGACCTGATAGTGGTAGCTCCGATCTGGAAATCCCAAGTATGGTTCCCAGCACTCATGGAACTATTGGTAGATCACCCGAGAATATTGCCCCAAGGAGAACACCTCCTCACGGACCCAGCTGGGTCATCTCACCCTCTGAGAGTGAAGGGGACACTCCCATTGATGGCGTGCAGGATAGCAGGAGACGCTGGAATCTCCCGGGCATTTCATCACAAGCTGCAAGTCTCATCGCAGAGTCATGGGCTCCATCAACTCGAAGGAGCTACGACGCAGCTTGGAACAAGTGGTCGACATGGTGCAGAAGGGGAAATATTCATCCCGTTTCTGCCCCTCTAGTTGAGATCTTGAATTTCCTAGCGGAACTCCTCCAGGACGGAAAAGCATACAGAACAATAGGGGTATACAGATCTGCGATATCAGCAGGTCACCTACCCGTGGAAGGAGTACCGTTGGGAGAGAACGTAGCAGTAACTTGGCTACTAAGAGGAATAAGATTCTGGAAACCACTGCAGCCGAAATATGAATCTTTATGGGACGTAGCAATAGTATTGAAACTATTTGCGGACTTGCCCGACAACAAGTATCTGTCCCTAGGACAGCTGTCCGAAAAACTAGCCATGCTACTATGCTTGGTGTCATGCAGGAGAGTAGCAGACTTGAGAGTCTTAGAAGTGAATAGGAGAACGTACGGCCGGAAGGCGTGATGTTCAGCTTAGCCAGAAGAACTAAAACGGATTCTAGTACCATCATATACCTGTACATGCAGGGGCACTGGAAATGGTGCGTAGCGGCATGTATAAAGGAATACGAAAATAAAACAGCAGAACTAAGACCGGCAGGGACGACTCAATTATTAATGGCGCGCAGAAAGCCACACACAGGAGTAGCAACAGCCACCATAGCACGGTGGGTCAAAAACATTATGAGTTTAGCAGGCATAGACATGACAAGATTCGGGGCACACTCAGTCAGAGAAGCGATGGCCTCGAAAGGCGCAACATTACAAGACATCATGAAAGCCGCAGACTGGGCTAGTGATACGACATTCAGAACGTTTTACTATCGACCTATTAATGCAATGGCAGGAGTAGTAGTAAGAAGCTTTGAACAAGCTTAATGCTTGCCTCCGTCTTGACATAGAATGAAGATTCCCCCTGCTAATAGCGCAGGGAGCTCTTGATTCTATTAAAGACAAGGAGGCGAGGATTAAATTCCCATCCCGAATACACAATGAATGCAATGATGAAATACATGTTGTGAAGTACTCTTGATAATTAACATGGCTATTTCTTCCAGAATAGGGTGTGTATTCCTGCCCTAACGTATACCATTTTGTTTCTTATTGACTTAGGGGATGAGCAAAAGAACAGCTGAAAGCCCGAATCAGAGCAGGTCGCCTAGAACAGCTTCGAAAGCTTGTATGTGAGAGATCGAACTGGTACAAAGCAGGAAGTTCAGCACAAGTTCAACAGTTGAGTGCGCAGTTAAAGAGAAAGGACAAGTTCAAGCAGTCAAAGAAGAGGAAGAACAGAGGAACAGGAAGGACTAGGTCACATGGCCAGAGACTAGGAGACTACAGGATTGATGGGATTTGAAGTTTGTTTTAAACAAGAAAAAAGAAAAAAAAATTAAATTGAAAGTTTACAAAGTTATATTTGTTGAAAATGATGGAGAGTAGAGAATAAAGATGAAAGCTTAGTGCTCGCCTCCTTGTCTTTAATAGAATCAAGAGCTCCCTGCGCTATTAGCAGGGGGAATCTTCATTGTTGTAAGGCTACAGTTTCACTTGAAGTGGGAAGGAACTTTATGGCTTCAGCTAATAAGTGGCAGTATCTATTTGGGAAGGCTGAGGGTTTGGACATTACTGGTCTCTGAGCATTTTGACTGGTGGTACACAGTCAAGAAGGTTGGCAGGACAGTCACCTACTGTTCGCTATTGTATGCTGTTCCTCTGGAGTCACAGGGCTTGCCGCCTGGGTCAGGATTGTAACTTTGGCTCCCCAAACACCCATGTTAGAACTGGAAGAGCAAAGGATCAAGGAGAATATTCTGGTTTGAGTGCACTCTGATAGCCCTTCGCGTAGTCCTTTATTTGCCCCAGGCATGGGGTGTGTGGCATGCTGCAGGAGTTGTGCAGAGACAGGTGTAGGTGCTGGATTGCTGCTTTCATGCTTCTTCAGCAGTTGTCAGGTTGTGATGCTGCTGAATTGTTGTCAGGTACTGGCCATGCCTTGTTTTCTTGTTAGCCATTTATTTATTTATTTATTTATTAATAAATAACGGCCCATAGCAGGTTGGGTCCCCTTCCATTATTTTGAATTCAACAAGGTCATTGGCCTGGGGCTGTGGGTGCTCTCTGGGTTTTATTTCCTGCCAGTCTCAAGTTGCTGACCTCAGTCTTAGGTGGAGGGAGCATAAGAGCTGCCTCCTATCTGTATCAGCTATGGTTTACCCTGGTGGGGTGTGCATTTGGTGGTCTTCTCGACTCAGTCCTACCAGTAGATCCTGTCTGTCAGTCGTAACAGGCAGGGTCGCTTCTGTCAGGGCAAATACCTGGCGCTGGTCTTCTTATGTGCGGGGACATCCTTTGACTTGCCTTCGCTACTCCCGGAGGTTCAGGAATATCTGGGGGTTAGTGCCTTCCACCTGATCCATGGCAGCATTAGAACTCTGTGGGTCCTGTCTTGCTCTGCTCACGAACCGTAGGAGTTGCCTTGTCTGGGGGTATTTGATGTAGAGTTGCACCCACAGTGTCTATAGTGGGGTCTATGTGTCTGTGACATATGCAGAGGTGGCCTAGGGAGTTTGGCCAGGACCTACCTTTGCCTAGGAGGATGAATGTGTGAGCATATGGTGTGGAAAGCCAGTTGTGCACTCTGTAATCTATAGCCTATGACTGGATTTTGGTACTGCAATATGCTCTGAGTTCTCCTGAGCTTCTTCCCTCTCTCCCACATGGTGAGGAAATAGGGGGGTCTGCTGACCTTCTTCAGGTTCCTACCATCTGTCTGCTGAAGGCATGTGGCCTATTCACATAGTGTTGTGCTCTGGCATGCTTAGAACTTTGGACCATGTGTGAGAGGGATCTCCCTGTAAGTCTCCAGACACTACGATATTAGCTGTGGGGATGTGATGCCCATCACACACTGGGCATCCTGGACAACTGGGTCCAGCGTTGTTCAGGTGGTTTTGGGGTGCCTTTTCCCTGACAACCTTTGTCCTTGTTCACCTACCACATTGGACCTTTCAGGTTCTGTGTTAGCAAACAATTGGCATCATGTTTGACGTTTTGGATAGGGTTCTGAATCTGTGCATTTCTCCACCTGGTTCTTCCCACCTTTGGTGTCTGCTTCTTTAGCACAACTGAGATGCGGCTTTTGGGGCTGCAGGCTGGAGGGCAGGATGACTCGCTAGTTATTTTTGAGGTGCCAGCCTCTATGTCAGAGCTTTTTTGCCCTACTTACTCATTCAGGTTGTAGTCATCTGCCCAATGACAATTGTTTCATTGGTGGGAGCAGGCTCATAAGAGCACCAGTCTCTTTTTCCTGTCTCTTGGAGAAGTACTCTAGTGCTCAGCTGGTAGCCACTGTGGCAGACTTTGTCGGTGTACTCCCGGATAGGTGGTCTTTCTGGAAGACTATTCCTGGTTACCTGGTTCTGGGAATAGTGTGTTTGTTGGCCTGTTATGCTGTAGGGAATGCCAGGCCCCCATCTTGGTCAGTTGTTCTTTGGTTCTCTTTGACTTGAAAG
Organism: Ambystoma mexicanum; assembly: GCF_040938575.1. NCBI lineage: Eukaryota > Metazoa > Chordata > Amphibia > Caudata > Ambystomatidae > Ambystoma > Ambystoma mexicanum. The sequence goes on from NC_090924.1 coordinate 658,569,858, forward strand.
TCGGCTTGGTGATGCCTTCCTCCCTAGTCTTTTACCTGGGACTCTGTGATTCTCCGGCCATCTCAGGGTTGAATTGTCCAGTGCAAGAGCCCTTGGCTTGCCCGAAGTTCTACTGTTGAGTGGTCTGGATATGCATCTATCTATAACACCTGGGAATTTGGACCCTCAGTGAGGGATACCCTCCACACTACCCTTTCTATCCTTGGGGTGTTGGCTTTGGACTCTCCACGGGATGACCACTGCCCCTGCTTGCAAGCGTGGGGTCATACCTTTTTGGGGCCAAGTATGTGCCTCTTCAATATTTCTGATATTTGGTATACTTCATAGAGAAAGTACTGTGGTGAGGTAGAGGGGCATAGAGGTAATGCTATGATTACGTACCAGTAATGTTCATTACTCCAAGTCCTATTCTTCCTCGTCACAGTACTGACACACTGCCCTCTCTCCCCGGTCGTAAAATTGTCCCTGTTCATTTTGTATGGACAGGATGATCAAGGGACAGGTAAGGTGCTTTGTACCCCTTGCTATGAGGGGGAGGGGCTACACAAAATAAAAATTATAACATGTTTGGCAAAGGGTTTTGTAGGTGGGCAGGGCATCTTCATAGAGAGATGTATAGTAACAAGGAAGAGTAGGGGTAATGAAGAAAAGAAGGTCAGGCCTGAAGATTAACAATCCAAACTGCGCTTATCGAAATGTGTCTCTTTTATTGGTGTAGGGACTGCTGCGTGTGCACAGTAAATTAGTGGCTTTGTCAGATGCCACTGGAATAATACATAATTAGAATGTTGCTTGTCACGCACGTTCTCTGTCTATTGCTCTCAGATCTAGTTAATGAGTCACCTAGTTTAGATTCAGTCAATCATTTAGGCATGTCAATTTTCAGAACATAGGAGAAAGTTTATCATGGACAGGTTTCCTGGCTTGTGAAGCTGACACATGTTTGACTGTGAGAGTCTTTATCAAGGCCTTGCATATGTTAGGTCACAATTATTTTTATATGGTGTAACCCATATAAACAATATGCACACAATATACGGGAATATTTGCATTGCACAATAAAAAAACATTGTATGGAAAAAGCATGTGTTTGACATCATCATCATTGTAGAGGAGAATGGCAAAGTGATTGTAACAAAACAAGTATGAAATAAGGGCTGAATTCAAAGAGGAAAATATCAAAGAGAAAGAGAGGAGAGACAATTATTGGAGAAAGGATTAGTTTAGGTGTTCATAGCCTTGGTGCTCTTATTGTTTGTTAGTTGGATGCGCCCATGTGATAATTCCAAGGATTCATGGGGTTGTATCCTGTAAATGTTGTAAAATCGTTATTTATAATCTGGCTAATTGCGCACCTTGTTATTATGAATAATGTCTAATAATATATTTTGAGGAGTAATGAAGGTTACCAGTAAGTAATCAGAGCAATACTTTATATTGCATGACAAGTAATTAACATTCAACAGATGAAACAAAGTAAAAAATACATGTACCAGTCATTTTTTCTCTAAGAAAAAAATGTTGCTTAAAGTGATCGCCGCTGATATTAAGCCAGGCCTTTTATTCTGCTATTTGATTTCTGCACATGCAAGCATAGCAAAGATGATCTTTATTATTTATTCTGTACATAATATAAATGTGCATAGGTCTATACATTCTGACAGTTTGTAATGTAACATTAACTGCGGATGTGTTGTTCTTTTAAAAAACAGTGTTTTGTAGCATATAAAACGTGGGAGCCACTGTACTGGGAATGAACATTACAAAATAACTTGCGCTATGGGAGAATGTATACAGCGAGCAAGGGGTACACATATTGATTACTCTTAGTAATGTAGGGTGAAAACCAAAGTATTGCAAACTATTTAAATATTTGGAAGCTGTTCTATTGAGAAATAACATTGCTGAATAACTTGCTACTCAGTAGGGTCTTCAAACACATTTCAGCTATAACCTTCACAAAGAAGACAGTCATTTGCATATCAGTCTGTTCCCACCCACCTGGGCAGTCCAGCAACTAGATGCTAGGAAACTCTACTCTGAACACTCTTGTGAATCACTATATGACTGCAGAAAGCAGACAGGCAGGAACCTAGGTGAAGCTGTGCCTCTCTCAAGTGGCTGGAGGACAACCTTGCAATACAGCTGTAAAGATATCTGTACTTCTGCCCTCTATATGGCAAAGCATAGGCACGGAGCACCCAAGACAAGGTTCTCTATGTGGTAGCTATGGATGAGCAACAAAGGCTTAAGCTTTCAGGAGCTGATGCAGACTAGTACTAAGTACAGCGTAGTCCCAAAGCCACCACAAAGGAATCTCCACACACTATGTTATGTGCTAACACAGTTCTTTCTTTATATAAAATTGAGGTTCAAGATATATACATCAATCAATAACACACTTTGTACTCTGTCAATTCTAATATGGCAAATATAATGTCTATGTGGTACCACACTTAGCTATTGATTCTTTTAAACTGCATCAGCTGCTGACAGTTATAATGGCATACAAATCATACAGCAAGATGTAACAGCATAGATCACGGGCAGGAAGGCAAGTTGGGTTAAACAATGGCAGGATTGTTCTTTTACTACTAAGACACAGTTCTGAGTGAGGATCCCCCCACCTGGGCAACCTATAATAAAAGTATTATCCAGCTCAGTCCATAAATGTTTAATCAGTCTTGCTTCCTTGTAAAAAATGTTCAACCACCCCAATGTACCTGAGATAGAAGAGTTTATTTGATGGTTCGTCGATGGTGCCCTCGAGAGTGACCTCCCTATAAAGCAGGAGCCACAGGGCGTTGAGATTCCTCGAAGAAAAGTGAACACTTGCATTTGGACTTGCCGCTACAACCTTCGCTGTGCTCTTTGATTGATCGTGGAAGTCCTATGAAGATGAGGTGTGTGGTCCACCTCGTTGCAAAGAGGTTGGTGACTCAGTGATGGATGTATGCTCAACAGTGGGCCTCAGGTGTTGCGAGATGCTTCAGTGATCCTCTGGCCTGTCGGTGCTGCAGCCACAGCATGTAACTCGGGATAGCTTCCCAATCAGGACTCGACCACGGGCTGGACTTCCGATCTTCACATTGTCAGTGTTCTCAGGACGTCTTTGTTGGTTTCTGGTGGCAGGAAACACACACCTCGACTTTTCCCCCAGCAGGACAAATCGGTTGGCGGTGATGGCAAGGGTGCCCTTTGTTCAAATGTTCTTAGGCAAAGGTGGAGCATTGCAGCTCCAGTCGTCGAACAGCATGGCATCAAGCTGTTCCTGCATCTGGGCAACATGACACGACTGGCTTCCAGCGGTCATGGAAATCCTCTGAACGCCAGTCGATGGCGATGGACTTCAATGGGCTCGATGTCCTGGTGCTTCACTTCAAGATTCTCGGTGAACCCCTTCTCCGGTCGACAGCCTTTCAGGACTGGCTTCCAGGGTACCTCGAAGAAGATCAGCTTTTGGACGATGCTCCTTCGTAGCTCGGGGAGAGGTCTCCTAGCCAGGTCCTCTCTCGGATCAGTCCTCGACAGACTCAACAGGTTTTAGATTTTGTCAAAGGAAAGCAGCAGCAATTCTTCTTCTTCGAGCTGGGCTTCAAGGATAATCAGCTTCACGTTTCAACTTCAGCTTCTGAACAAATTGGGAGGTGAGAGGTCCCCAGATATACACATCTGTCCCTCATTCACTCTGGCTCGGCCAGGCTCAGTTAGCTAATCGCACAGAAGGGCATTCATTCAGGCAAGCAGCCAATCAGGCCCACAGGTATTCAGGCTATTCATTTCCATCCAGACACCCATAACAAGGAATGTGGATTGGGAGAAGCACCCAGCCTTTCAGCACACCACACTGCATTCATGTCAGTTTCAAGCAGGGCTGTCTCATTTATTGTGTCACACACACAGGAACCAGACACCCATAACATAGAATGCATATTGGTCACACACGCTATTTACACAGGTCGCACCCCATGAGTGTATCCACAACATACAGTCACTGGGAAAGCTTCAGCCAGTCTGCCCTGGACTTCCCTCACAATGCCATATATGGTTCTTCCACCCAACAGCCAGTCAGGGGAAGGGACAGAATAAGGGCTTCCCGGATTTTGGGAAAACAAGGCAACAGGCAATGGAAACCAAGAGGCCACAGGGGCCATCTTGCCCTCTATCATGAATCCTTTGGCTGGGCCTGGGTATCCCAAAATGGAAGGTACTCAGAGCAGTGGTCAAATTCAGCATGGAAATGCCACCAGCACATACCCTGCTCTGTTGGCCACACACAGGTGCCCCAAAACATACACTAGTGGTACAGGGTTGTACCCCCACCCATGGGTGCCATAAGGGCATCTAAAGGGTCTCTGTTCACCACAACCAAAAAGAGTGAGAGCTGCACTGCCAGGAGTGCCAACTGGACTCCTGGGCAGAAAACAACACAGAACACACATAATGGAGTACATGACAAGGACATGGAGCCATGGCCCTCCAGTGCACTTCCAGCATCACACCAGGCCATAAGGGGGAGGGGCTCAATAAGGCCCCCAAAAGGTGTGATTAAATAACATACGTATGTCTACCATGAGTGATTCATCCTAAAAAGAATAAGACTGTGAAAAAGGAGCGATTAATTGTAAGCGGCTAGGTTTTACCACTCCATCCGGCAAACTGCGTTTTTATAGAACTGTGTGCACCACAAAGTCTGCCAGCCGTAGATGTTTCTGCATTGCCCTGACTTTTTCCATTATGCTTTATCTGAAACACGTTTATTTGTGTATTTTTATTGCATTCATGCATTCATTTTATTTATTTATGACCCATTCATCACCTGTTAATATCTTCCTGACCCCCACACTTGGAATCTTTAAGCTTGTGTGGAGACTCCAACGTGCCAATTGAAGATCATTGCACATGTTTTAAATAAGCCAATAATGAACAATAATTGCCGAGAATGTGCAGTCAAACAGTCTTTGGCTCTAAACGATGCTACCCTGCATGAGCTCACGATGCAGGGGCGGCTGGCGTACGTTTTATTTGGCTGTCAATTTGAGAGGTTTTGCTGGGAATAAATAGGCAGTGTTCTATCCTGTGTTTATTAAGGAGGATCTGGGGGAAGTCCCCTGAAGCTCCCCTCGCTCCCATCAAGCTTCAAAGCATTCAGAGGCCCGGCTGTTGGTATTAAGTCTCCCCCTGGAAATGAAAGCTGAAGGCCGAACATCTGTGCACCTATTTCCACAGGTACGACCGAGAAGACGCAGTCTGTGCAGTGCCCCTAATTCCTGGGTAAACGAAAGAGCTCCCAGTGAAAAAAACAGCAGCCGCTCTGCTCCAGCATTCAATCTGAGTGCAGTGTGATATGGATGCATGGATGTGTTATGTAGAGCAGGATTTCCGCTGGCGGTGTTAGACTCTAGCATGCAAGGATGTATTGCACATGCATTATTCATGTAGATTGTTTTAAAAGTGATTGGATTTTCGATAAGAAATACCGCCCGTTAAACACCAACAAAATAAGATTGCATGGAAAATATGCAAGTTTATCTGGAAACAATCATTAGTTCTGCGAATAAGGCACCGTTTATGTTGCACATGTGTGTACGTTAAAAGCTTTTACAGTGTGTACTCTTTTGAATTTAGTTCCTTGCATGAAACCCACCGGTTTTAATATGCACATGACGTTTGATTGGGTGTCAAGCTGTGCCTTGCTTTCTGCAGGTCTGCAGTGTGGCTTTACACGGGAGAGGACAGAAGTGTGCAGAATATATGATAGTGGGAATCCTTCTGGTTCCATTGGTGGTGCAGAGTCTTCGGGGTGACACTGTTGCCATTTTTAGGTTCGGCATGAAGGCGGTTTACCTCTCTTTGGATCTCTTTGCTACATGATCAATCATGGCGGGGCAGTGTTTTGAGAGCTGAAAAAAAACATCGTTGGGGAAACGATCTTTTTTCCAGTCAGTTGTTCCAAACCACTTCCTGCCTCCCCTACTCTTCCATACATCCTACACTGCACACAGTGCTCTACTCTGTGACTCGTTTGCACACCTTCACCCCAAGGAAAGGCCCTTATTCTCCTGTTCCTGCATTTGTTTTAAGAGTAGGACCCAATAAATATATAGAAATATTTTTATGTGACAGATCTTTAAAAAATAAAATACAAAATATCATCAGCACAGCAGGGGGCTGATGTTCGGCTCCAGAGTTAGCAAAACACGCCTCTTTCAAGATTCTCACTGGACATCCTTAGGAAAAAAAACAATACAATATAGAAAGTGGTCTCGGCAGTTTATTAAAATGTAAAAATATGTAGGGCCCTGCAGGGCACGTTCCTGCAGGGCTGCAACAGCTTTCTTGTTTTTTTAATGGACCCATCCAGACCATGTAAGAAATATCAATGTTTCTATTACTAACTGGGACGAGATGGGTCATTAAGCAAAAACAAGAGAAACATTCACTGCTCTGCAGAGGCCATCCCTCTTCGCCAGATACCTTGATACCATTTCAGATATTCAAATAAACCGTTGTTTGTAAGAATCTGCGTGTTCCATAAAGACATTAAAAGCAATATTTCAATCTCGGTCCAGGCATGTATAGTAAAACATTCTGTTTTAAATATAACCTTATATCAGTTGTGAAATGTATGGAAACCAAAGTTAATGGTCTCAAACTCAGAAAAGTCTGTCTGTTAACAAGGGGTGTGGGCATTTGACCGCAGATGGAACAGCAGCTGTGGGTTATAGAGGTGTTTGAATCGGGGAAGACCATCTTGGTTATATGTGACATGTCTTCATGCTGGGAAGTATGTTTCTACTCAGAATCCAATGCGTACATAGAGCGAACATGCTAATCAGTCAAAAAGCTGCACTAAAATAAGGCCAAAGGAAAAAAGACACGTGGGACACGTGCAGGGGTATGAGGCCACAATCTACTTTCACAGACGTGATGTGGCTAGTCAGGAACTGCAGAGCGCCAGAGAGAGAGACCATCAAGCACATGCCAAAGAAGTGGGGGAGGAAATACTACTGAAAAAGGAGGGGTGTATGCAATGCTTGGTGCAGGTGAGACATAGGAGATGTATTAAGGAGATGAAAGGAGTGCCAAAAAAGGCATGCTAAGGGGTGGTGCATCATAAGTGTCTAGCCACTGGAGAAGAGTGCCATGCCTAAGCATTGAGCAGATGGGGGGGTGTGCAGAGGAGGAAAACCTATGCTACTCTGGTGTCATATGTTACAGCCGAACAGGGGAACAGTGCGGTTAGGAGACCTGAGCATCATTCACAATCCCTGAACTCCTGTTATATACATATTAGCGCTGTTCGGACACACATGGGACTTAAAAAGGTGCATTTAGTCAAATGTGGCAGGATTGAGTATGAATTGTATTTTTCGAGTGAATCATTATCTAATTCCTTCTGGCCTGCCAGAAAAATTGGCTGCAAGCCAAGTTACTAGCTATTTTGGAACACAGTGAGGCCCCATCCAGGCATCGAAACCAATCGACAGCAAATTCCAGGTAAGACACATCGCCCTTACTCTCATTGTCAGCGGTTGCATGCGGCAAGGTGACAGTTAAGGTGTACACACTGCGTTCTTTACAGTTATTTATCATAGTGAAACCAGGGTACCGCGCTATATGATTGCAGAAGTCAGCCAGGCATGAACATAGGTGGATGAAGAATACATCTATGTACCTGTGCAAAGTGACCATCACTTATTCCCAAGTCTTTGCATATTGTAGAATGCAGCCAGGCTTGAATCTAGGTGAATAAAGAATACATCCGGTGTATTGATTCTAGACACCCATGTAAAGTAGCCATCACTTCTTTCCAGATGCTTGTGGAATGCAGCCACTATATTACTTCCAGGTGAACTCAGAATGTCACCATTGTACTGAATTAGGTGAACACAGAATATTTCTTTATGAAATCTCAGCTAATTGTACCATCTAGCATGGATTCTGAACCCAGGTGAAATGAAGAAGGTTAGCTTAGCTTGGAATCTTACAGAATGTAGACTATAGCCATATATTGAATCTAGAAGAATGTTTCAGTAACCTTTACACTGATCCTAGGAGCATGTAGAATGAATCACTACCTTGAAGAAAGTTGATTTAGAGTTTAGCCATCATGGCTATTCTGGGTCACTGCTTAGAATGTAGACCATGCATTTAACCTCTTACTCTCCACGAATAGGGAAACTATCTGAAGGCATGGCCGCAGACCCGCAGACATCTGCCATCACACACCACTTGAAGACACTTCTGACAACACCTCTGCCATAAGAATGCAGCTACCTATAACATCAACATTTGATATATAGATGCACACATAACTTCTATTCGGCTTTCGCTTACCCACTCTAGACCACTTATCTAGACCACTGTGCCAGCTCGACATGGGTGGCTAGCAGGTACTTGGCCACCCCTCATATCTTGAGCACTGGCAAATATGCACACATGCATACTAGCACCTCCTTGAAATTCTTCTCTTACCCGGACTTCGGTACCCCGAGGGCGTTCAACCTACAGTGCGTTGTGACCATACTAATGGTGAAAGGACCTATAGAAATGATGCAATACTACTACTAATACTAATACTATAGTAAATAAAGAGTCTGAGATGCGCTCCAGTGGCAGTTTTGTTTATGTAAATAGTGCCTGATGTTCCAGTAAATTAAAAAAATGTCGTGATGGACTACAATTTACTACATTAGATGTGAACCCTGTGCAAGACTGGATGCACCTGATGTTAATACAAAGTTCATACACTGCGGCCTTTTGTTTATACAAGGTACAAATGCTCTGACATTTTACCTTTTGTTTATACACGGCACAAACTAGGGGTGGACCGAACTTCGGCTTCGAGCAAGTATACAGCCAAATTCCAGCTGAAAAATAGCTATTTGTTCCAGCCTAAAAATGTCTTGTTATTCAGCTCCAAGCCGAATACTTTGACTTCTCAATTGAATGCAATGTAACGACTCAGAAAGGCAAATATGGGGTTCAGATTGTAAAAGGGAATGGAATTAAATGTTGCTAGAAAGCATCCCTGATTAAATAGATGTGTTTAATGGAGAAAACGAGTGGGGAGGTTGAGTAAGAGGCGAGAATGGTTTGTGCCTATGGGAAATGCCTGTGGAGAAACTTGAATTCATTACAAGCTGTAAAGAAGAATAGGGTTGGGGCAATCACATATTTGTCAGGCAGAGTGGCATGACCCCGTATAAGAGGCCTCTGAGGAGCTTGATGTCTGGAAATGTTTCCAGTTGAAAGAGCGATAGGTGTGAGGACTCTGCATGGGATATAGTCCAAGAGATATGCTCTTTTGGTGAAACTGGCAGGAGGGAAGGGTGTTAGGGCAAGAAGGCTGGGGACGAGGCAGTTACATGTCAGGCAACATAGGGTGCAGCTGATGATTCCAAACTAATAATGGCCTCTTGGGAGTACTTTCTTATTGGGAAATCTTTTGGATAACATTGTAGGGAAGTCTGTCCCAACAGGAAATATGTGAGAAAGGTGGGAGCTTCTCTGTGTGGACACCGAGAGACCGAGAGCGATGTAACTGATAGAAAAACAGTATAGCATTGAATCTTCATGTGCGATATAAGCGAGGTGTGTGTAGCAAGTGCACATGGATTGCGATTTGATGGAATTGAGTAATTGAACAATAGGCAAGTGCATTCTTAGATCTTTCAGGGTTTGAACAGATTCAGTCACATGGCAGACCTTTCTATATGTTAAAATAGTAGGGAGATGGAGTACAATCCTCACATGTACCCTTGAGCTGTGTCTTACAGGAGCAAACTCAAACCATTCATACAGTTCCGTGGGAGCTGCACAGAAGGTTTGAAGTTCCCTTTCCACCTAAGCAGTGGCAGTTGCAAATTGCAGTACACATTTTGTTCATTGCATCCCAGCACTTTGCATTTGTGAAACATGCAGCTTTGAGTAGTACTAGTTTTGTGTATGCAATATCCTTCCATATATATGGTTCATGCTTTTTTCCTAATCTGCAATATTCTGGCTTGTGTGCATTAAATAAGGATGCAATGTTGATTAAAATAAATAGCAATGAATGAAACATAGAAAGACTTTTAAAATAATGTTTTCATAAAACAAATACGTATTTTTCAAGTTTAGAATATGATTTATTTAAATAAAAGCTATTTGGCTTTCGGGGAATACTTGATAAACTATTTGGTATTCGACTGAATATTTGAAAGGTTATTCAGTAAACCCCTAATACAAAGGCATTCGCCTTTTGCTTTTGTTCATACAAACCTCAGGCGTATGCATAAACATTCTAGAGAAGCTATATAAAGCAAAGATATGCGAGGGGTGGAGCAGAGCTGTTCAGAAGTCATTGGGAGATGCTGTCCGACTAGTAACAGGAGGCACAGGTGAGGCCTTAGCAAGCTGGAAGTCCTTCTCTTCATACTGGCTCATGGAGGGGATCATTTTTGCTCTTTATTTCTGCCCTGTATTTTGAAGGATTGGAATTTGATTTTTTATTACAGAAGTTCCAAAAGCTCATTTCTGCTTTTTGTAGAAAACTATTCTTTTTTATTATTTTCTTTTTAATTTGAATTGATCTGAATAGAGAAGTGCTTTTACACGGAGCAGCTCAATACCCATTCAACTATGTTATTCAGATTTAGCCTAAGGTTTGCCTCAACGTCAATTCCAATTGGCACTAAATCTCATCTAAGGCTCTCTTATAGTCATTAGAGACCATGACAGGATTGTTACATGGTGTCATGCTATTGAATTTGATATTTTGGGGATTTTGGGGATTTTTCCGTGAATGTTTCAGATTTTACAAACATAACACGCCTTCCTCGAGCTCTCAGCTCTCTACTATCACAGAGGACGTTTGTGAGTATAAGAGATGTTTTTACCCATATTCTTACATCACATTAAGAAAGAGGTACTATATTGAAAGGCAGTTCGAATTATGAGGCATTCTACTGAGAACTGATAAGCAAGAGATAGTCTTAGAAAAGCTTTGTGACTATCACTGTAAATAACCCACTAAATAAGAGGACGTTTATCAATGATAACATGCTTATAACTTTGCACCCTATATCTTTACTCCAAATGGAACAACCAACTTAAAAATCAGAAAAGCATTTGCAATCACTTTGTCTTTCCATGAAAAGAAATGCCCTTTGCAGGAGAGTGTGAACACTTTCATTGAGTGTTCTTTATTGATTCATTCATAAACATGTGTGCATGAGTGTGAAGTGTGGGGCATCTATCTAAAGTACCTTATTTTGTTTTACATGATATTGTCCTTGTGATAAGGGATGGGTTGGTAGGAGGTTTAACAGTAGTCCCACTTTAAATTACTTGTCATTAGTGAATCCATCCTATGTGGATGAGTTAGTTTGACTAGCACACTGCAGGGGTTATTGTCTACTTTATCTTTGATACACAGTGACAAGTCTATCCTATTATCTACCTCTATTTCTGCCACAACCCATATTTGGGGGGGTCTAGTACACTCCTCTTGGGGTGGAGGGAAGCCTATGGATGCTGGGGTGATGAAACCCACATCAGATGGCGACCACAAAGGGATTCAAACGGTTTAAACCACAATCTACACCCTAATATACTCTCCATTCCTAACTACTGAAGAGGAGTTAGGAGGGTTGCAACAGGCCCGCAAAACTGAAGAGGGGCTTGGAAGGTTGACACAGCCCCTACTGGGGGTGAGGGGTCTAGTACAATGCCCTTGGGGTAGACAAAAGGCTCTGGATACAGGGGTGTGTAAGGGTGTGGAAGTAAGGCTTGGACACAAAGGTGATATAGTTTTTATTATGAACGTTTATTAACCAGTAAAAGGGTTGAAAAAATTGCCTCTCTGTCCCTAAAACTAAAAGGGGTTTCCCTACTTCAAATAAATTTATTGAAAACATAAGGATGACAAATAAATAGTCAGTCACTGTCGTGTCCAAAAACCCTACTTCTGACCCCAACACTAATAACACAAATCTAATATGACAGGATGCTGTGTTCAGAACTAAAGTGAGGAAGACAGTTCTTTTAAACAGTTCTTTTAAAGAGAAAATTCCCAATGCTTTGGGTTGTCAAACAAAACAACTTTTGCAATGTAATATTCCAATGATTAGGGATTAGCTCCTTTCCCCTGGATTTCTTCTTGATCTACTTCACAAGCTTGGAGCTTGTCTCCTCCTTTTGTAGTGTCCTTACTTTATATACACCAAAAATGTTTCTAGCTTTCCCGTGAGCAGCCCTTCTTAGTTCATGCACAGTTTATGTCTGGTTAACTCTCCCAGTCCGGTGCTCTTCAATTTACTTTTACTTTACTTTTAGGCCTTCCCAGACTCTCAATGATGAATTATACCTACTTGGTGTACTCTTATGCCAAGCATATGCTTGGTTTTTGTTTATCTCTTTTGCTTTCAGGATCCAGGACCCTCTTATATGGGTGTGGATGCGGGTCCCAGGCTCGTAATGCAGTTTCACAATAGCGTGGTTTACTCTCATTGCCAAGCATGCATGTCCCTCTGGTCTGCCTCTGTTTCTCTCAATTTCCCAGACCCTCTTATTCTTGGGTTCTCATGTGGGAGCGGGTCCCAAACTTGCAATAATGTTTCTGGCCTACTTGGTCTTTTCTCCTGCCAAGCACATACTTGTTTCTTTCTCTCTCATATGGGTGTGGGTCCCAGACTCAAATTGCGTTTTCACTGTAGCTTGTTTTACCCTCCTGCCAAGCATATACGTCCTTCTGGACTGTCTCTGTTTCTCTCAAGGTCCCAAAGTGTCTTATTTTTGGGATCTCATACAGGTGTGGGTCCCAGACTAGCAATAATGCTCCTGGTCTGCTTGGTTTAGTCTCCTGCCAAGTATATACATGTTTCTTCTCTCTCTGTGGCTCCCATGGACCCAGTCCCTCTTATCTTGTACTCTGTAGTTCCCTGATTCCTCCCAGACATCAAGCATCTCTCGGTCTGCCGGAGCACTTGTTTACGTGGTTCACGTCTTCTGAGTTCGGGGCTCAGCTGCAAGATTATGATAGCATCTGGGTGCTCTCTCTGGTTGGCGTAGGCTGTGCCAGTCGCTGCATCTTTCTCATGCTGTGTTTCTCATCTTTAGCTGCCTTCGGGTATCTCTGCTCGTCGACTGTGGTTCTGCCAGTCACTGTTTCCTTGTTGAGCTGCGGTTCTTGCTGTCAGCAGCTCCCTGTACTTCGGGACACCTGGAGGGTTGCTCAGCAGCATTTGATGTAGCTCATTCTCCCTGCACTATTCATGCTCCTGTTCTCCTCTGTGCACAGTGGCTGGTCCTCTGCTTCCCTGCTCGCCGAGTTGGTGTCTCCCCGGTTTCCTCCTTGGAGGATGGCTCTTCCCATGTTGCTTTCCCTCTGCTATTTTGTATTGCCTTTGACCAATCAAATGCCATGAGAGACTATACCGTTCACTCCGGTTCACTGGAACGATCTTCATACTCCTGACCATCTTCTTCGTCACAGTATTTGCATTGGAATTATATGGAAAGCAAATTATGTTCTCTGGTCTGGTCTCATCAGATATAATATACTAGGTTGGCTGCCTTTACAATAAAGGATATTGACACTAGTTGGGCAGAGGGAAGGAGATTTAGGCTGGGGAAAAGAGGGAGGGTGTGATAAAGCAATGCTGTACCACATTCTCACAGAATGGTAATCTCTAATCCCATAAGGGGGTTCCTCTACCATGTGATTCTCCCCTGGTGCACCACCCCCAGGTGGACTAATGTACTATGGATACACCGCCCTGCCCCCATGGGAAAGGTCTCCACCTAGAGGAGAAGGGACAACATCCACAGATTCGCCATACCTTTCTCCTCTCCTTTTGGCCACTCCATTGGCTTCACCCTAGGTTTTTTTGGACTGCAGTTGTTGCCTTGAAATGTTTTCTCACTCTGGATTTCCCAATCCCAGGTGGGCAGGTATTCAATTATCTCTGTCTTGTACCATGTGTCCATAGGGGAATCTTTTCTGGTGGGGTTGTTACGGTTACTTATTATTTGTCCAAAGTTTGGAAAATCTGTTCCTTTAATAACTTCCTCAGGGAGACCGGGAATGATGACCTTTTTATCTTGGACAGAAATTGAGACTGGTTTCCGGACGTATGTCTCTTGATCCCCATGAACACATGTCACCCTTATTGGTTTACCCTTCTCTGTGTCTTCAGCATGAACAAGGTTGGTTCTAATAGCAGTTTGTTTGCTATAAATTAGGGCATAGGCTGGATTTCCATTTACCCTGACTGGTTCATGTGTTTTAAGAGACTCTGAGATACAGAAGTAATTAATTGTTGTTTCAACCTCTTCTTCTTCAGGAAAACATTCATATTCACGTCCAGTCATCGACCCTACTTCCATGGGTTCATCTTTCTCATATTTCAGGCCATGTGCCCTTTTTCTCCACATGAAAAAACAGACAACTATGGGGACCATGTGATCTTTTCTATCTATCATTTCTATCTAATGGGCTAGAGTAAAGGGTAAAGTGACGTGGGCCTTAACTTTCACATTTCAGAGGAGATTCTCTGGTAGAGAAGGGTTCATAACCCAGGGTCCCCTGGTTTGTATCAGCCAAGTCAGAATCCATCTCCTGACACCATATGTAAGGGTGCAGAAGTAAGGCTCGGACAAATGGTGATATAGTTTTGTTTAGAAACTTTTATTAACCAGTAAAAGGTTTGGAAAAACTGTCCCTCTGTCCACAAAGCTAAGAGGGGTTTTCCTGCCTCAAAGACATCTATGGAAAATGTCAGGATGTCAAATATTTAATCAGTTACTGTTGTGTCCAAAACACCTACTTCTGATCCTAACACTAATAACTCATATCTAATGTGTAAGGTTGCTATATTCAGAACTAGAGTGATGAAGGCAGTTCTTGTCAACAGAAGTTCCCAATATCTCGGGTTGTCAAACAAAATAAATGTCCCTTTTATGCAATGTAATATTCCAATTATTAGGGATTTGCTCCTTTCCACTGGATTTCTTCTTGTCCTACTTGGCAAGCTAGGAGCTTGTCTCCTTCTTATGTAGTTTCCTTTACTTTAGATGCACAGCAAAAATGTTCCAGCTTTCACAAGAACAGCCCTTCTTAGTTCACATAGGGTTTATGTTTGGTTCACTCTCCTCTTCTTTGACCAGAGGCCCGTACTTACTTGAATGTTCTTAACTTTACTTTTAGGCCTTCATATGGGTCTGAGTCCCAGACTCGTAATGATGAATTATACCAGATTGGTGTACTCTCCTGCCAAGCATAAGGTTACTTCTTGTTTTCTCCTTTGCTTTCAAGGTCCCAGACCGTCTTGTTCTCTGGCTCCCATAAGGGTGTGGGTCCCAGACTCGCAATGCGGTTTCACAATACCTTGGTTTTCTGTCCTGCCAAGCATATATTTCCCTCTGCAATGTCCACCTGGGCTGTCTCTGTTTCTCGAAAGGTCCCAAACCCTCTTATTCTCGGGATCTCATATGGGTGTTGGTCCCACACTTGCAATAATATTTCTGGCCTGTTTGGTTTTCTCTCCTGCCAAGCATATACTTGTTTCTTTCTCTCACAAATGGATGCGGGCCCAGGCTCACAATGCGGTTTCACAATAGCTTGGTTTACTCTCCTGCCAAGCATATATGTCCATCTGGGCTGTCTCTGTTCCTTTAAAGGTCCCAGACACTCGTATTCTTGGGATCTCATATGGTTGTGGGTCCCTGATTTGCAATAATGTTCCCCGCCTGCTTGGTTTACTCTCCTGCCAAGCATATACTTGTTTATTTCTCCCTCTGTGGTTCCCATGGACCCAGTCCCTAGTATCTCACACTCTGCAGTTGTTCCCTGATTCCTCACTGACCTCTAGTGCCTACAAGTCTGCCCACATACATATTTGTTTGGTTCATGTCTTCCAAGGGGCGTTGTTCAGCTGCAACGCTCTGGTAGCATTTGAGTGCTCTCTTGGGTTGGTAGCGACCCTACCAGTTGCTCCTTCTTTCTCGGGCTGTGCTTTCCATCTCCAACTGCGTTCTGGTATCTCTGCTCATAGGCAGTGGCTCCATCAGTCACCGTTTCCTTCTGAAGCTGTGGTTCTTGCTTCCAGCAGCTCCCTGGACTTTGGAATACCCAGAGGGTTGCTCAGGCATCAGTTTAAGTAGCTCCTTCTCCCTGGACTACTTTTGTGCTCCCGTTCACCTCCATGCACAGCGTCTCGTCCTGCGCTTCCTTGCTCACTGGGTCAGCGTCTGCAGGTTTCCTCCTCAGATGATGGCTCTTCCTGTGTTGCTTTCCCGATGAAATCTTGTATTGCCTTTGACACAATCAAATGCTATGAGAGACGAGACGGTTCACTCAGGTTCACTGGAGTGATCTTCATACTCCTGGTCATCTTCTTCTTCACCATATTTACATTGGAAGTATATGGAAAGAAAATTAGGTTCTCTGGTACTTTAGTCAGATCTAATATACTAGACTGACTGCCTTTACAATAAAATATATTGGCACTGGTTGGGTAGAGGGAAGGAGAGTTAGGCTGGGGAAAAGAGGGAAGGTGTGATAAAGCAGTGGTATACCGCATTCTCAGGGGATGGTCGTCCCTAATCACATAAGGGGCTTCCTCTCCCATGTGAGCCTCACCCTGTGCACCACCCCCAGGGGGACTATTGTACTGTGGACGCACCGCCCGGTCCACATGGGAAAGGTCTCCCCCTATGGGAGAAGGGCCGACATCCACAGATCTGTCACAGATGATAACATTCACATCGCTGATTGCCTAGAATCTATGATGGTTTACCAGCAATTAAAATCCACATTCCATGCACCCTGATTGGCCTAGGCACCGGACAATTTAGAATCCAGTGCGGAGGGAAATCAATTGTTTACATTTTTTTACTTTTAAGGTAGTTTACCACATTGCCATCCATGCAACCACCCACACTCAACCATCTACAATTTTTCAATACATCCATTCATAAAAATACAAACTCACCCATCAATAATCATACTTACTTATGAATTCAAGCACAAACACAGACACACACAATATCACATACAAACTCACCATGCAATAAAGAAATATATTGTCTTGAACCAATATTTGTTCCTTTTGCAACTATCCTGTAGCAAAGTGAGACTTTTCTAAATAAATTAATTTCCGTGTATAATCCCCAGTGTGATAGCAATCACTCAATTTCCAACATATAACCATTTTTCAAGACAACTAACACATCTGAGCATTAATCTCTTCTGCCATAGGCAGAATGCTTTCAGGTCAATCAGGGGAACAGAGATGGCACCCTGGAGGTCATTCCTTCAAGTAATCAAGGCAATATTTTCCCATCAGATCCTCCTGGGCTCCTCGACTATGTTTGCTAGTCTAGACCATCTCATGCGCTCATAAAGGTGGCAGACATTTAGGTTAATGCACTTTCAGTTTTAAATTCTTAAACACAGTGGCCGGCCTGAACCTCTATTCAAAATGATACATCGTTTTAATACACAGTGTTCTGCAGAATCCTTCAGAGGTTGTCACTGTTCCCTCTTCATTCATTATTAAATATATCCCCTCTATAACATTTTACCCCAGTAGAGCATCATATGCTATTGTTACACAGACTCACACAGCTTTAGGTACACTGTCTGGCACCTATGTTACGAATGTTAGCTGGCCTTACAGTAATTTCTTAAAATCAATCCTGATTGATAAAGAACTGAAAGGGCCGATGCAACTCAAAAAACTAACTGCATCCTTTTGCAACCAGACAAGCTGGATATCTTTGCCTGTGTTATAAAAACGTGCATTGAATGTAATCAATATTGCCATTCATTTCAATGTAGTCCTGAGTTGATTCTTCAATGTCAACCTTCCAGTGGAGGATCAATTGAACTGTATTGATTGTTTTGACTATTTCCTAAGGCATGACATCAATGCTCAAACCTCTATCTACTCTGGTGCTGCCAAGAAAATCCATGTTAAGCTGAAAAACAGCAGAACATCACCAAAAGGGCTGTAGTTCATGCTAGCAAAACAGCTCATATCTATCATTCCAATATACCCTGTCCCTCTCTTAGAGACAGATATGTTCGATGTTGGTTGGCTTTGCTCTTGGAGTCTTCCTGACATGGCTATGCTTTTTTAAGCACACCTCTTTCTTTGGCACTTACCTTATGCTTGTCTTTCTTGGTACCTTCAATTTTGTCCCCCAACTGACCTCTTATGGTTTGGTTCTATCTTGGGATGTGTACACCTCTCTTTTGCAGTAAATATGGAACTGGAGGATTTTGTTGCAATCAAGGGGTCATCCTCCAGATATTATGTGGACCTCTGCACCTACACACATATGCATGCAAATGATAACCAAACTATGATTTTCAGCATCCTCAATGTACACACTAACAGAACACAGCGTTGGATTAAAACCAGTTCTCCACAACATAGTTTTAGAATTATGCTCTATTTTCGAAATCTTCTTTGCTGCTAATCTTTACTCAGAATGTTCTTTTGAACTGTTGATGGTTGTTGTTTATACAAAACTAAATGAGTCATTCTTTATTAGTTCTAAGCATCTGCCATGTCCTAGTCTGCTTGTGGAATGTTAACTTTCCAATATTTTTATATGTGGGATTTCTTCCTAATATTGGAATTATTTTGTCATTTTTCCCTGCAATTGTAAGAACTTTGGAACTAAAGGATAAGTGAGTAAAGTGAACTGACAACAGAAAATGTTTCTATGCAGCATGAGCGGCCCCCTTGACAAAATGATGCCTCCTGTTGGATTGCATATCTTGCTCGAAGCCATGATAAAAGGGTGCTTCTGTAAAATGTGAATTGCAAATAACTGTGTACGCACCCAATGGACAAATTGCAACCATTTGCAAGGCCTTTAGTTGAATACAGAGACTGGCTTGTCAATGCTGAAGACATGCAGAGGACTGCATATGTTTAAGTAGGAACTTTCTACATGTAAAAATGCAACATGCCTGATTTCACCTTCAAAGACACAAATGCTTGATCAGTATGCAAAGACATGGAAAATGCACATGGAAGTGGAACTGTGCCACATGTAAAAGAGTGTGTTTGCCACATCCAAAATAATTTAGTAGTATCTCTGATTCTGAAGATGGAAGCTGGTTCCCCAGTATAGAACAGCAATCCATGTGTGTATTTTGCATTTTATTGTATTTTCCATGTGATTGTATTTTGCAATATATTTCCTTTTAACTAAAATAATGCACAGTGAAATGCTGAAATTAGGCTTTATTCAAAGTCTCTCTGGGCCTCATTACGAGGTATGCCGGTATCCATGCGGCTATTGGCGGCATGGCTGCCGGCAAAACCGCATCTGTGTCCGTGTCCTTGGAATGAGGACTTATCGGACCCTTCCGAGTTCGGATGGCCCGGTAATTCCTCACTCGAGGACACGGACATGGTTCATCCCCATTCCCATTTCAGCCCTCAGAGGGCTGAATGGGAATGGGAGAGGGAGTAAACAACGGCCATTACGAGATGGCCCATTGTTTGGTCCCTCTTCCCCTCGCGGGACCCGGTATGCACGCCTGGTTTTCCCAGGCGTGCTTAACGTGTCCCGCGAGGGGACCTCGTAATGTGGCGGAACGGGTTGAATGGCGCCGCAGCCTTTTACGGCGCCGTTTAACCCGTTCCGCCAGTGTCGTAATGAGGCCCCCTGTATTTTGTCATGCATTTCACTTCACTTTGAATAACACTGTATAATACTATTTAAGTTGAAATGAGACATGTAAAAAGTGTTGAATTGGTTCACACTCTTATAAGATGTAAAGGTGTGTATTAATGTATCTACACCATGGTACTTTAGATGGAGCTGACCTAGTATTCACCTTTCCTTCTATAGCCCAAACCAAATCACCATACATGAGGCCAAAGTAAGGCCCTGATTAATTGTGTTCATCGGAGCGGGTGCTGTGAGTGGGCTGTTTCCTGCTGTCCATCTCTGTAAGGCTGCAAAGTGAAAGATGCGTCACACCCCTCGCCTGTGTGCCCACGCCCAGAGCTGACACCTCTGATTGTGTGGTTTTTGTCGTCTCTTAATTGTTGTCAGCCTTTTTTTGTGCTTTGGCCAGTTGCCTAAAGAGTTTGGTGGATTTTCTCTGCATTGGCATTTGAGTCACCAAAGACTGATCCTCTGGGTCTTTTTTGTTGTCTGTAGTTGGGAGCTGCAAGCCGTGAAGGATCAAGTTAAAAAACCTCTGCCAACTCACCCAACAAGAAACGGTTTGGAATTATACTGAGATTAAGACCCCGGAAGGTGAGCGTTTTCCAGAACAATCGTTACTGAGGAACAACGAACAATCTGAATAATGTGAGAACTGATATGACACACACATTTTTGAGGCAGCGTCTTTGAGCTTTGTAGCCTTTGAGCTCTCCCCATTTAAGAGTTCTCACTGGCAATACATGAACCATAATTAACACCGTGGGAACGTAACACTTGTGGAAGCAACTGCAGGTTAGCTGCCTAATTGTTTGTTTTCTGAACCAGTTTTTAAGTGCTAATGTAGACTTTTAGACTTTTTAGCCATTGATAGATGTTCATTGTTTTTAATTAATTTTAACCGCAGTAACATCTATGACCTCTCACAACTTTTGCCCGGGCTATCTACTGCAAAGTTCGATTGACTCTTTTAGAACTGTTTTTTTTTTTATTGACTTTGTATATTGCCCAGTCTGAACTTGACTATTGATGCATCGACCCATCACAAACTGTAGAACTGTGGCAGTTTAACTTGCTTCCTCGCTGGATATCTCAAAGTGAGACTGACAGCATATTTTGGAACGCCACGTTAATTTCTTCTTTCCTTCCTTCTGTTGGGATGCAGGTGCAGTGCCCCAATCGTGGAAAAAGGTTCAGTCTGCGCAAAATGTATTAGTAGACCATTAGTGTTAGCATTTCACTGTTTGGCATGGAATTGAACACATGTTATTTGTAGCTATCGCTGATACAAATTGGAAGCCTCGCAAAGCCTTACAAAAATAGTAATAATTCAATGATGCTATAGAGGTCAGAGCCAGGGTGATGTGGAGCAGGGTGTGTATTTGGCAATAGTGACTTATGCAATGCTTTAAAGAGTATGCAAACTGGTAGTTGAAATAGGGTAGAAGTAAGACAAGGAATCAGAGAGGTGTTGCAGTGAATGCAAGGGCTGTGGGCCGAGTTAGTCGAGTCCCACCATGTTGAAATTAGTGCCAAGTAATAATCTGTGGCTTTCTTGTATAACCCTTCACAGAATTCTGGGCTTAGCAAAGACTGTTGTATTGTGTATGTAATATGAAAAAACAAAAAAAAAAAATGAAAATGTATGCTGAATGAGAACATAAACGTTAACTTTGTAAAATGCATGGAATTACTTCTGTGGGGGATTTCTGTGTTTTTATTTGTCATGCTATGCCATCTGTGTACAAGTTCTATATATGTTCATTTACATTGGTGGGAATGTTGTCCCATTTCCGTTTTAGGATGAAAGAATATGCTATTCATTCATTTTTGATGTCTTCCGGGACAGTTGTTTTTTTAATGCTTGTTGCAAAATGGAGTGCGTTGGTACCTTTTGCTGCAGGGGAGGCATGGGGCATACCTGAGGGCAGAGCCGTTGGTATGGCCAGTTCTGGGAGAAAGCCCATGTTTTTTGTGAGAAGGGTGTGATATACCATTGACGGGCTTTTGTCCAGCTGATTTTTTCTATTTTTAATTTTCCCTCAAGGGATGATCGAGCAAAGGAGGAATGAAGGAAGAAAGGTGGAGGGTGAGACCCATTGTTCCCTGTGAGGCAGTTCAGGGACAGGCTCAGCAGGGGGCTGAGTTCGGTCCCCTTCACAGGGATAAGGAGGAGGAGCGTGAAGCAAGACGGGTTGAAGTAGAGAAACGACAGCCGGCTGGGTTGCTGTCATTCTGTGTCTATCTTCCGCTGAGGCAAAGGTGGAAAGCCAAATAGAAGGGTGAAAGATGGCCACAGGTGGGTGGTTATATTACCTCTGGCTATCTTCTGCTCATGCGACTCCGTTCTAGGAGCCGTGCCTTCTTTCCCATGCATGCCGTCTAAGAGGTAGGAGGGGGAAGACGTAGGTGGGGATTGCTGCTGAGAGCTGTCCTTTACAGCTTCATGCGCTGACAGAGCATTCAGTCATTCTGGTGCTGTACAAGAAAGTGCGACCATTTCCCGAGAAAATAAAGATGACACTTATTTGTAGGTATCATATATGTGTTGACTACATTAGCGAAGGAAGTGTGCGGAGGGGGAAAGGTAGGGACTGTTATTAAATACGAGCCAAGTACATATCGACTCCATATCCTTTGAAAAAAAGAAATCCCGCTCCAGTTCAGCCACATGCTTGCCTCTGTGTATCACAGATAACAATGGCGGCCCCGGATTCAGTGTGGACTGTGTCTGCACAGTGCGGTATGTCTGGCTGCCCAATTTGAGGAACACAGACATAGAAACCAACAGGGAAAGTATCTTTGCGGGGACAATTGCGGTGTGCAGCATACTTTGGGATTTTATTGGTACATTTTTATGCTGGTACAGTTTCCATCTAATCTGAGGGCACAACTATTGGGGATTTCATATAGCTTGTAATTGTATTGCACACAGGCAGTTTAAGCCTAAATAGTGGACGGTTGGCACTGGTATCTCGTAAGCTACGAATGAGAGATGAACACTTACAAGCCATTAAGAATTCTTCTGTGCCCTTTACATGTAGGCATTCAAGGAAGTTCATTTCTTGGAGGCAAGGGTTTCACTATGTTGCTCTGGACATGAAGCAGAATGCAGTGGCCACTCGGTTAGACGTATTTGTTTTACTACAGGTTAATTCTGCAGAAACGAAAATCCAGGCCAGCCGAGTTGATTTCAAGTCCACGACATGGGTTTCTTTTGGTCATATGAAGTGTAGGTTATTTCACATTTACCTGTCAGAGGCAAAGTAGTTTGTGGTGTTTAACTTATTTGTCATTTCGGAGTATGTCACTTTCTTTTCTGTGTGTGTTAATAATTTGTTGTGTGGTAGACTGCAGCTACCAGTAGGGCATTAACTGGATTCTCATTGAACGTCCTGAGTAAAATATTGATTTGCCGAATTTGGAAGAAAAGGCCGCTCACGCTGACTTTCAATTATTGGGTGTTTTTGTCATATGTTATTGCTCCAGGGCGTGCTTTATTCACTACTTGTTGTTGTGATACGTATGGATTTAAATAACAACTGCTCTGTTCTCAGGGTCATTCTATGTATATATTTATGAACTGTGAGGTACTTTAGACCTAAGGCTAACAGTCACCAAGTGCTATTTATTCATTTCACTGTTTAAGAAGCTGATAAATATTAAATGTAAATGTGGGTGTTTAATACGTACACCATCTCAGAGGCACACTTAAAGTGTATCTTAATATATGCAAAGGGTACTTCTGAACAGGTAGCGGTTCAGGCGAACTGAGGGCATTGTGCTATGTCATTGATGTAATGTTATCCCAGTTCACTGTTTTAATGGTTATTAATATGCTGCTGCACTATTTATTTATTCAATATTAATTTAAAAGCTTCCTTGGTTCAGGGCTGAGAAAATCAATAAGCACATGATTTTATTCTCCAATAAGAGGACATTAATGCGTAAGTTGTCCTTGAAAAGAACATTGTCAACATTTCCTTTCACCGGTGGGGATCCAGGAAGCATGCTCTGTATACCGTCCCAGTGGAGGCACTAGGATCATAGCCAATAGGTACAGGTTGGTATTTGGTGTTCGTATGTATCCCGGGATTCTCAAAACATTTGTAAGTGCATGGTAAGGTCTTGGCCATCTCTCTAGCTTACACACAGGTCGCTTGTGAAAATGTATTTTCTATAGTAACACCTGATAGTAAATGTTGGCCTAAGCACATTCGCATCACACTGTAATATCGCATTGAATGAACCTGAAACAGGCTGACTATGCCACCATTTTGAGTTGTCCACCATTTTGATCGCCTCCTGCTTTTTGTTCCATGTTCAGAACTTGTGTTTTCGGCTTCAACAGAGCAAGATGAACTTTGTGCTGCTTTATGATGTTAACTTAGATAAGAATGTTGAAGCCGCTATGGTGGATTGTTTATCCTGCAATGAAGAACCTTCAAGCTAAACAAAAGCTGTACTAATTAGATGCCATCTGTCCCAAAAGTGCCTTCCCTGTTCAAACAGTAAGTAGAATAAAGAATAGCTGAACGTGCTTTTCTGCAGAAATCCTTGTTTTCTCTCCTTGGAACTAACTGACTTCAAGCTCAAGAACAAATGGTAGACAAATATAAGCGAGTAAAATGAGGAATGTCACCTTGTGTCTTGTATTTGGAAAACATGTGAATTGGCAGTCCCTCATCATTCATCTTCTGCATTCAATAACGGGCAGGGACCAGCAAAGTTACCTTCAAGCAAGATTGGCCACTTGGTGAAGTGCCACCAACGGATGAACTGAAAAGTAAAAGCCTAACAGTGAGGCTTCTTGATGGACACTGAGAAACTATGCCCATGTTTGGGGCCTCTCATACTAATGATGACAGTGACCGTTTTGCTGATGATGGTCCTGTCTATCAAAGCCAGGCTCCCCTAGGACCAAATGGATACTGATCACAATAACAGCTTGTATTGAAATTACATTGACACTCGTATTTTGGTATTTGGGAATTGTGCGTCCACTTAATACTCTATTGCTGACTGCAAGTTTATCTACCATGTCTCCACCATACGTGCATTCCCATACTCTTGGTCCTCGGGACCTCCGACATAGAGGGGGTTATCATAACAACACCCTCTTGATGATTTTGAACGCCACACATGCCATTTTGAATAAGACAGACTGCTGGGTTGGCACATGGTTCTGGGACCTGTTATGAATTTGGGGCTGGGAAATATTTGCAGTTCTGATGGTGATCCTTGGCATTGTACTGTGTTGTTGTTGTTGCATACAGTGTCTTTCTGTCATTTTTTCCATGATAGGGGGTATCTGTGCACAAGCGGTTGGTAAACTAGAAACTAAGACACAAATACCGGGAAAAGTTACTAATGCCTCGGTAATGCAGGATGTCACCCTAAAGGAATTCATAGCAATCAATGTTCATGAAAATGATGATTCAGGATTTTCTGATGAGATACGTGGTGCTTTGATGATGCTAATGTTTGAATAATGCTCTTGGCTTAGGCCAAAAGCAGGTTTTCTGAAAATGTATTTTCTATAATACCGCCTGATAGTAAATGTTGGCCTAAGCACATTCGCACCACACTGTAATATCGCATTGAATGAACCTGAACCAGGCTGACTACACCGCCATTTTGAGTTGTCCACTATTTTGATAGCATCCTGCTTTCTGTTCCGTGTTCAGAACTTGTGTTTTCGGCTTCAACAGAGCAAGATGAAGTTTGTGCTGCTTTATGATGTTAACTTAGATAAGAATGTTGAAGCTGCTAAGGTGGATTTGTTATCCTGCACTGAAGAGCCTTGAAGTTAAATAAAAGCTATACTAATCAGTAATTTAGATGCCATCTGTCCCAACAGAGCCTTCCCTGTTCAAACAGTAAAGTAGAATAATGAATAGCTGAATGGGCTTTTTCCTTTTTTTCTCTCCTTGGAACTAACTGACTTTAAGCTCAAGAACAAATGGCAGACAAATATAAGCAAGTAAAATTAGAAATGTTACCTTGTGTCTTCTATTTGGAAAACATGTGAATTGTTTGATGGAAAACAGCTAACTATGCAATGATGTTTAAATATGAATTAGTTATGTAGTTAGGTCACGAACCCTAGGTTATGTATTATATGAAGAGGGGCTGGACGATGTGCCCAAGGCTGTGAGGAATTTGTATAAATATGTGTACTTGTAGAATGCTCAGTAGTCTCTCATCTCACGGTGTCTGCTTGCACACATTGTGGTGTGTTGAGAAACAAGTGGCAACTTGCTAATAAATACAATTGTAACTTTGACCTTGTGACTGGCGTATTTCTATTATGTGGTAGTAAGCCTTGATATTTTTAATCTTTCACATTCACTATATTCTATGCATGCAAGACATCTGTTACCTTCGGTTCAAATTAAGGTCAAGTTCACCCTACACTTTGGAGGCTCTGCTGAGATCCAGAGGTGACGCCAGCCCTAGGGGGTTCCATTCTATTTACAAACACAAATCAGTGGATCATATTGACTTCTCACCCACACTTGGTCAAAATGGCACAGGGCTATGTGCTGTACTCATTGTACACTGAAGGACTTAGTCCTGAAGTCCGTTTTTTAGTCGGAGAGGTCCCACTGCATGCCACTATTGATGAAATACTGGCCATGACTAGCCCCTTAGAATCCATCACTGGGAAAGTGAAGAGCCTACGGCGCATTCCTGGACAGGACACTAAATGCTACATGCTGTGTTATGGGCATAATTATATGAATAGCAAAACATTGCCTGCTGAAATTCAGTGCGGGAGCCAGTGCTTGTTTGTCCAGTCTAGTCATTAGCCACCTGGTCCCATGTACGTCCTTGCCCCCAATCTGCCACGTCAACCAGTGATGCCAATGTCATTGCTGCTGCAGTTGTATAGGCTGTTAGAGTTGCACTAGAATGAAAACCTACACCATCTTTCATGCCTGAGCATGGGACCTACAGGCGACTACAATCTTTCTCTGCAGAGCACCCTGTTCCAAAAGGTAAGGAGGCCTATGAGCTATGGACTGATCTCACCAAACCTATGCTGCAAGATTGGAAGGTGTCGGATCATGAGAAGATACAGTGAGTAGTGGAAGCATTGATGGGCCCTGCTTTACAAATGGTACAGTCACTCTGTGCTTTGTGTCC
This sequence comes from Ambystoma mexicanum, assembly GCF_040938575.1. NCBI lineage: Eukaryota > Metazoa > Chordata > Amphibia > Caudata > Ambystomatidae > Ambystoma > Ambystoma mexicanum. Next base: position 658,596,687 of record NC_090924.1, read on the forward strand.
AGATCCTACTTCTCAGCAAGTTATTAAAGCCTTGGAAGGTGCTTTTGGATCCACCAAACAAGGAGATGACTTGATGATGAAGTTCCATGCAACCACTTTTCGTTATGGAGAGAAGCTGTCTGACTATGTCGTATGGATTGAATACATTCCGCGTCTGGCCCGCAAAATAGGAGGAGTGGAGACATCAAAATGATATCACTGCCGATTGAAGCAAGTATTAGGAGGGGCTAAGTAAGCGGCAGTTCCACTGCCACAATTGAGACTGCATGAAAAACTGGATATTCCATCTTCCTATGAAGAAATGCTAAGGTCCATTAAGGCATTGTTGGAAGAGGAGACAGTTGACGTCACAGTGCAGATCCATCCAGTACAAGGCCGGACCACTGCCCCAGACACTGCTACCACTAAGCAGAGGCAGATAGAAGAGCTACAGTAATTGGTGAAGAAGCTTCAAACACAATTGGTGTTCAGGGGAATCATACCAGCAAACATTGGCTGGGGAAGAGGTGTCTTTCCAACATCCTAAGAGTGAGACAATCGGGCATACCAGCGAGCACAAGAGCCTACAGAATTTCCCACATGATCTTCTGCACCACTTCCACCATGGAGATTTTGTCTCCGGTGTGGAGCTGATGAAGCTTCCACTCCCCTGTGTGAGCGGGACCCACATTATGCCAGGGTAGCTTCCCGATTTGAAGCTCTTAAGCCTACTCCCTCCAGGACCATGTCAGGAAACTCTCAGGTCCACTGGTCCTGGGCACCAACTCTGCATTGTTTGGAACTCTGGCAAAGTTGTGCAGGAAGATGACTGCCCCTCAGTTCGGCGAACTCTGAAAATGCTTCTGGCTTGCTTGAAGGGCCTTTGGGAGATGTGACCACCACCAATCATGTCAAGCTGAAATGCCACCTGGCACCTTGGCATGTATGCCTCCAAGAACATGGCAGTCATAGAAAATTGGTGATGGAGGCTCCCGAGTGTGATGACACGACTGGAGGTCTCTTGGTGCAATGCATGCTAATCAAAGACAATGGAAGAGGGCTGAAAAACATCAAAGTCCCTGTCACAAATATAACTAACAAAAGCATCCATCTACCTGGGGTTTGAAGATCGCACGATTCTATCTGACCGACTCTGTAGCCCAATCTACCACCCTATGAAGTGACTGTCCCCCATTCCACGCACAGAAGGTCGACTTTAGAGACTCACCAGGGTCTGAGTGAGAAAAAGATCACCTATGTGAACAGCTGATACTGAGGCCTGAAGTTTTCTCTTCCAGTGATTGGGATCTGGGTGAAGCACATGGAGTGGAGCACCAGATGAGGCTGAATGATAACACTGCATTTTGGGAAAGGTTGAGGCGATTGGCCCCCACCAATGTGGAAGATGTCAGATGCCACCTAGATGAGCTGTTAGAGGCTGGAGTCATCCAAGAATCGAGAAGCCCCTATGCATCGCCAATAGTGGTAGACCAAAAGAAAAATAATGATGTGCAATTGTGCATTGACTATCGCATGTTCAACAGTCAAACTGTCCCTGTCCAATACACTATGCCACGCTCTGATGAGGCATGTGATTGCCTTGCAGAGAGCTGGTGGTTCACAGATCTCGACCTAAGACATTGCTATTACCAGATTGCCATGATGCCCGAAAACTGCCTTCATTTGCTTCTAGGGTTTTATCAATTTACCAGGATCCCCCAAGAACTATCTTGAGCTCCAACCACTTTACAATCCCTGATGAAGCGCTCTGTGGGGGGACATGAATCTGCTGGAAGTATTGGTTTACCTAGACAATGTCATTGTCTTTGGTAATACGCTTGAAAAACACCATCAGAGGCTATTGAAGGTCCTGGATCGTCTTCGCCATCAGGGTCTGACGGTGTAACTGGAGAAATGTCAGATCTGAGAACCAGTGTGAAATACATCGTACATATGGTATCGGCAGATGGGGTCAGTGTGGATTCGACCAAAGTTGAAGCTCTTCGTAAATGGACGAAACCTCTGAATCTGAGGGAAATCAGGAGTTTTCTTGGTTTTTGCACTTTTTATAGGTGGTTCGTGCCTGGGTTCGCCAAAATAGCTTGGCCTCTGAAAGACCTTACCAAAGGGTATCTTGCAATGCAGAAGAAATGTCAGACATCGAAAGCCAAAGGTGAAGCATTGTATCACCCCAAGGAGAGGTTTGGGCAGAGTTGACCACTGAGTGTGACAGTGCTTTTGCTCTGTTTGAAGAAGACACTCATGAAAGCGTCAGTATTGGCATATGCCGACCCAGAGCTGCCATATATTCTACACATAGATGCTATCCTTGATGGATTGGATGCCTTACTGTACCAAAAGAGCAAGGGAGGTACTAGGCCTGTGTCATTTGCTAGTCGCTGACATCTGGAAAGAATTACCCAACACACAAGCTGGAATTCCTAGCCCTCAAAAGGTGGTGACCACCAAAAACTTCCATGACTATGTCTATGGAGCCCATTTTACAGTGCAGATAGATAATAATCTGCTTTACTACATTTTAAGATCAGCAAAATTAGACGCCACAAGTCATCCCTGGCTAGCTGCCTTACCAGTGTAATTTCCATTTGGAATATCATCCTGGAATCAATAACATTGATGCAGATGTACTGTGAAGAAATCCTCACATTAATCAGGGAGAACAAAACAGAATACTGAGTGTCCATTCACTTGGGTGCAGTGAAGGCACATTGTGTAACATAAGCATCCAGACATTCAGACCAAACTCGACTTATAGACTGTCTTGGTGGGGACCTATGACAGAGTTCCTGAAAGTTACTGTGATGTTGCAAGTTTGATCGCAGCTGAGCTGCCGCTCTTATCAAGACAAGAGTAATGACAGGCACAGTTAACTGACTCCAACATAAGAGGAATCTTCAAGGTAAAAGAGAATGGGGCAGAAGGCGCTCCCAAACTAAGCGATCTTGCTGACCAGCAGGCTTACACTAAATAATGGAAGACATTAGTGATCAAAGGTGGTGTTTTGTTCAAGGAAAGTCACTTTCAAGGTCCCCTTAGTTAATGCCTGGTGCTCCCTCGCCAATTCCGTCAGTGGCGCTGCCAGCTCTCCATGACAAGCATGGGCATCTGGGCAATGAACACATGCTTGATTTAACAAGGAGTCAATTCTACTGGCGCCAGTTGGGCCATGATGTGGACAACTACTGCAGAACCTGTGCCATATGCATCGCCAGGAAGTCGCCCATCCGTCCGGCTGCAGCTCTTCAACACCTGCAGAGCTCGGGACCAATGGATTTAGTCTGTGTTGACTTCATGACTCTAGAACTAGACAGCAGCAGGATTCAGAATATATTAGTAGTCACGGATCATTTCACCAGGTATGTCCAAGCATACCCTATCAAAGACCAGAAAGCGATGACCATAGCCAAAGTATTATGGGAGACTCAAATTGCGTTTTCACTGCAGCTTGTTTTACCCTCCTGCCAAGCATATACGTCCTTCTGGACTGTCTCTGTTTCTCTCAAGGTCCCAAAGTGTCTTATTTTTGGGATCTCATACAGGTGTGGGTCCCAGACTAGCGAAAATGCTCCTGGTCTGCTTGGTTTAGTCTCCTGCCAAGTATATACATGTTTCTTCTCTCTCTGTGGCTCCCATGGACCCAGTCCCTCTTATCTTGTACTCTGTAGTTCCCTGATTCCTCCCAGACATCAAGCATCTCTCGGTCTGCCCGAGCACTTGTTTACGTGGTTCACGTCTTCTGAGTTCGGGGCTCAGCTGCAAGATTATGATAGCATTTGGGTGCTCTCTCTGGTTGGCGTAGGCTGTGCCAGTCGCTGCATCTTTCTCATGCTGTGTTTCTCATCTTTAGCTGCCTTCGGGTATCTCTGCTCGTCGGCTGTGGTTCTGCCAGTCACTGTTTTCTTGTTGAGCTGCGGTTCTTGCTGTGAGCAGCTCCCTGTACTTCGGGACACCTGGAGGGTTGCTCAGCAGCATTTGAAGTAGCTCATTCTCCCTGCACTATTCATGCTCCTGTTCTCCTCTGTGCACAGTGGCTGGTCCTGTGCTTCCCTGCTCGCCGAGTTGGTGTCTCCCCGGTTTCCTCCTTGGAGGATGGCTCTTCCCATGTTGCTTTCCCTCTACTATTTTGTATTGCCTTGGACCAATCAAATGCCATGAGAGACTATACCGTTCACTCCGGTTCACTGGAACGATCTTCATACTCCTGGCCATCTTCTTCGTCACAGTATTTGCATTGGAATTATATGGAAAGCAAATTATGTTCTCTGGTCTGGTCTCATCAGATATAATATACTAGGTTGGCTGCCTTTACAATAAAGGATATTGACACTAGTCGGGCAGAGGGAAGGAGATTTAGGCTGGGGAAAAGAGGGAGGGTGTGATAAAGCAATGGTGTACCACATTCTCACAGGATGGTAATCTCTAATCCCATAAGGGGCTTCCTCTACCATGTGATTCTCCCCTGGTGCACCACCCCCAGGTGGACTAATGTACTATGGATACACCGCCCTGCCCCCATGGGAAAGGTCTCCACCTAGAGGAGAAGGGACAACATCCACAGATTCGCCATACCTTTCTCCTCTCCTTTTGGCCACTCCATTGGCTTCACCCTAGGTTTTTTTGGACTGCAGTTGTTGCCTTGAAATGTTTTCTCACTCTGGATTGCCCAATCCCAGGTGGGCAGGTATTCAATTATCTCTCTCTTTTCCCAGGTGTCCATAGGGGAATCTTTTCTGGTGGGGTTGTTACGGTTACTTATTATTTGTCCAAAGTTTGGAAAATCTGTTCCTTTAATAACTTCCTCAGGGAGACCGGGAATGATGACCTTTTTATCTTGGACAGAAATTGAGACTGGTTTCCGGACGTATGTCTCTTGATCCCCATGAACACATGTCACCCTTATTGGTTTACCCTTCTCTGTGTCTTCAGCATGAACAAGGTTGGTTCTAATAGCAGTTTGTTTGCTACCTGAATAAATTAGGGCATAGGCTGGATTTCCATTTACCCTGACTGGTTCATGTGTTTTAAGAGACTCTGAGATACAGAAGTAATTAATTGTTGTTTCAACCGCTTCTTCTTCAGGAACCATTCATATTCACGTCCAGTCATCGACCCTACTTCCATGGGTTCATCTTTCTCATATTTCAGGCCATGTGCCCTTTTTCTCCACATGAAAAAACAGACTACTATGGGGACCATGTGATCTTTTCTATCTATCATTTCTATCTAATGGGCTAGAGTAAAGGGTAAAGTGACGTGGGCCTTAACTTTCACATTTCAGAGGAGATTCTCTGGTAGAGAAGGGTTCATAACCCAGGGTCCCCTGGTTTGTATCAGCCAAGTCAGAATCCATCTCCTGACACCATATGTAAGGGTGCAGAAGTAAGGCTCGGACAAAAGGTGATATAGTTTTGGTTAGAAACTTTTATTAACCAGTAAAAGGTTTGGAAAAACTGTCCCTCTGTCCACAAAGCTAAGAGGGGTTTTCCTGCCTCAAAGACATCTATGGAAAATGTCAGGATGTCAAATATTTAATCAGTTACTGTTGTGTCCAACACACCTACTTCTGATCCTAACACTAATAACTCATATCTAATGTGTAAGGTTGCTATATTCAGAACTAGAGTGATGAAGGCAGTTCTTGTCAACAGAAGTTCCCAATATCTCGGGTTGTCAAACAAAATAAATGTCCCTTTTATGCAATGTAATATTCCAATTATTAGGGATTTGCTCCTTTCCACTGGATGTCTTCTTGTCCTACTTGGCAAGCTAGGAGCTTGTCCCCTTCTTATGTAGTTTCCTTTACTTTAGATGCATAGCAAAAATGTTCCAGCTTTCACAAGAACAGCCCTTCTTAGTTCACATAGGGTTTATGTTTGGTTCACTCTCCTCTTCATTGACCAGAGGCCCGTACTTACTTGAATGTTCTTAACTTTACTTTTAGGCCTTCATATGGGTCTGAGTCCCAGACTCGTAATGATGAATTATACCAGATTGGTGTACTCTCCTGCCAAGCATAAGGTTACTTCTTGTTTTCTCCTTTGCTTTAAAGGTCCCAGACCGTCGTGTTCTCTGGCTTCCATAAGGGTGTGGGTCCCAGACTCGCAATGCGGTTTCACAATACCTTGGTTTACTGTCCTGCCAAGCATATATTTCCCTCTGCAATGTCCACCTGGGCTGTCTCTGTTTCTCAAAAGGTCCCAAACCCTCTTATTCTCGGGATCTCATATGGGTGTTGGTCCCACACTTGCAATAATATTTCTGGCCTGTTTGGTTTTCTCTCCTGCCAAGCATATACTTGTTTCTTTCTCTCACAAATGGATGCGGGCCCAGGCTCACAATGCGGTTTCACAATAGCTTGGTTTACTCTCCTGCCAAGCATATATGTCCATCTGGGCTGTCTCTGTTCCTTTAAAGGTCCCAGACACTCGTATTCTTGGGATCTCATATGGTTGTGGGTCCCAGATTTGCAATAATGTTACTCGCCTGCTTGGTTTACTCTCCTGCCAAGCATATACTTGTTTATTTCTCCCTCTGTGGTTCCCATGGACCTAGTCCCTAGTATCTCACACTCTGCAGTTGTTCCCTGATTCCTCACTGACCTCTAGTGCCTACAAGTCTGCCCACATACATATTTGTTTGGTTCATGTCTTCCGAGGGGCGGTGTTCAGCTGCAAGGCTCTGGTAGCATTTGAGTGCTCTCTTGGGTTGGTAGCGACCCTACCAGTTGCTCCTTCTTTCTCGGGCTGTGCTTTCCATCTCCAGCTGCGTTCTGGTATCTCTGCTCATAGGCAGTGGCTCCATCAGTCACTGTTTCCTTCTGAAGCTGTGGTTCTTGCTTCCAGCAGCTGCCTGGACTTTGGAATACCCAGAGGGTTGCTCAGGCATCAGTTTAAGTAGCTCCTTCTCCCTGGACTACTTTTGTGCTCCCGTTCACCTCCATGCACAGCGTCTCGTCCTGCGCTTCCTTGCTCACTGGGTCAGCGTCTGCAGGTTTCCTCCTCAGATGATGGCTCTTTGCCATCCATGCAACCACCCACACTCAACCATCTACAAGTTTTCAATACATCCATTCATAAAAATACAAACTCACCCATCAATAATCATACTTACTTATGAATTCAAGCACAAACACAGACACACACATACACACACAATATCACATACAAACTCACCATGCAATAAAGAAATATATTGTCTTGAACCAATGTTTGTTCCTTTTGCAACTATCCTGTAGCAAAGTGAGACTTTTCTAAATAAAATTAATTTCCGTGTATAATCCCCAGTGTGATAGCAATCACTCAATTTCCAACATATAACCATTTGTCAAGACAACTAACACATCTGAGCATTAATCTCTTCTGCCATAGGCAGAATGCTTTCAGGTCAATCAGGGGAACAGAGATGGCACCCTGGAGGTCATTCCTTCAAGTAATCAAGGCAATATTTTCCCATCAGATCCTCCTGGGCTCCTCGACTATGTTTGCTAGTCTAGACCATCTCATGCTCTCATAAAGGTGGCAGACATTTAGGTTAATGCACTTTCAGTTTTAAATTCTTAAACACAGTGGCCGGCCTGAATCTCTATTCAAAATGATACATCGTTTTAATACACAGTGTTCTGCAGAATCCTTCAGAGGTTGTCACTGTTCCCTCTTCATTCATTATTAAATATATCCCCTCTATAACGTTTTACCCCCGTAGAGCATCATATGCTATTGTTACACAGACTCACACAGCTTTAGGTACACTGTCTGGCACCTATGTTACGAATGTTAGCTGGCCTTACAGTAATTTCTTAAAATCAATCCTGATTGATAAAGAACTGAAAGGGCCGATGCAACTCAAAAAACTAACTGCATCCTTTTGCAACCAGACAAGCTGGATATATTTGCCTGTGTTATAAAAACGTGCATTGAATGTAATCAATCTTGCCATTCATTTCAATGTAGTCCTGAGTTGATTCTTCAATGTCAACCTTCCAGTGGAGGATCAATTGAATTGTATTGATTGTTTTGACTATTTCCTAAGGCTTGACATCAATGCTCAAACCTCTATCTACTCTGGTGCTGCCAAGAAAATCCATGTTAAGCTGAAAAACAGCAGAACATCACCAAAAGGGCTGTAGTTCATGCTAGCAAAACAGCTCATATCTATCATTCCAATATACCCTGTCCCTCTCTTAGAGACAGATATGTTCGATGTTGGTTGGCTTTGCTCTTGGAGTCTTCCTGACATGGCTATGCTTTTTTAAGCACACCTCTTTCTTTGGCACTTACCTTATGCTTGTCTTTCTTGTTACCTTCAATGTTGTCCCCCAACTGACTTCTTATGGTTTGGTTCTATCTTGGGATGTGTACACCTCTCTTTTGCAGTAAATATGGAACTGGAGGATTTTGTTGCAATCAAGGGGTCATCCTCCAGATATTATGTGGACCTCTGCACCTACACCCATATGCATGCAAATGATAATCAAACTATGATTTTCAGCATCCTCAATGTACACACTAACAGAACACAGCGTTGGATTAAAACCAGTTCTCCACAACATAGTTTTAGAATTATGCTCTATTTTCGAAATCTTCTTTGCTGCTAATCTTAACTCAGAATGTTCTTTTGAACTGTTGATGGTTGTTATTTATACAAAACTAAATGAGTCATTCTTTATTAATTCTAAGCATCTGCCATGTCCTAGTCTGCTTGTGGAATGTTAACTTTCCAATATTTTTATATGTGGGATTTCTTCCTAATATTGGAATTATTTTGTCATTTTTCCCTGCAATTGTAAGAATTTTGGAACTAAAGGATAAGTGAGTAAAGTGAACTGACAACAGAAAATGTTTCTATGCAGCTAGAGCGGCCCCATTGACAAAATGATGCCTCCTGTTGGATTGCATATCTTGCTCAAAGCCATGATAAAAGGGTGCTTCTGTAAAATGTGAATTGCAAATAACTGTGTACGCACCCAATGGACAAATTGCAACTATTTGCACTTTAGTTGAATACAGAGACTGGCTTGTCAATGCTGAAGACATGCAGAGGACTGCATATGTTTAAGTAGGAACTTTCTACATGCCTGATTTCACCTTCAAAGACACAAATGCTTGATCAGTGTGCAAAGACATGGAAAATGCACATGGAAGTGGAACTGTGCCACATGTAAAAACGTGTGTTTGCCACATCCAAAATAATTTAGTAGTATCTCTGATTCTGAAGATGGAAGCTGGTTCCCCAGTATAGAACAGCAATCCATGTGTGTATTTTGCATTTTATTGTATTTTCCATGTGATTGTATTTTGCAATATATTTCCTTATAACTAAAATAATGCACAGTGAATTGCTGAAATTAGGCTTTATTCAAAGTCTCCCTGGGCCTCATTACGAGGTATGCCGGTATCCATGCCGCTATTGGCGGCATGGCTGCCGGCAAAACCGCATCTGTGTCCGTGTCCTTGGAATAAGGACTTACCGGACCATTCCGAGTTCGGATGGCCTGGTAATTCCTCAATCGAGGACACGGACATGGTTCATCCCCATTCCCATTTCAGCCCTGATAGGGCTGAATGGGAATGGGAGAGGGAGTAAACAACGGGCCATTACGAGATGGCCTGTTGTTTGGTCCCTCTTCCCCTCGCGGGCCCCGGTATGCACACCTGGTTTTCCCAGGTGTGCGTAACGTGTCCCGCGAGGGGACCTCGTAATGTGGCGGAACGGGTTGAATGGCACCGCAGCCTTTTACGGCGCTGTTTAACCCGTTCCGCCAGGGTCGTAATGAGGCCCCCTGTATTTTGTCATGCATTTCACTTCACTTTGAATAACACTGTATAATACTATTTAAGTTGAAATGAGACATGTAAAAATGGTTGAATTGGTTCACACTCTTATAAGATTTAAAGGTGTGTATTAATGTATCTGCTCCATGGTACTTTAGATGGAGCTGACCTAGTATTCACCTTTCCTTCTATAGACCAAACCAAATCACCATACATGAGGCCAAAGTAAGGCCCTGATTAATTGTTTTCATCAGAGCGGGTGCTGTGAGTGGGCTGTTTCCTGCTGTCCATCTCTGTAAGACTGCAAAGTGAAAGATGCGTCACACCCCTCGCCTGTGTGCCCACGCCCAGAGCTGACACCTCTGATTTTGTGGTTTTTGTCGTCTCTTAATTGTTGTCAGCCTTTTTTTGTGCTTTGGCCAGTTGCCTAAAGAGTTTGGTGGATTTTCTCTGCATTGTCATTTGAGGCACCAATGACTGATCCTCTGGGTCTTTTTTGTTGTCTGTAGTTGGGGGCTGCAAGCCGTGAAGGATCAAGTTAAAAAACCTCTGCCAACTCACCCAACAAGAAACGGTTTGGAATTATACTAAGATTAAGACCCCAGAAGGTGAGCGTTTTCCAGAACAATCGTTACTGAGGAACAACGAACAATCTGAATAATGTGAGAACTGATATGACACACACATTTTTGAGGCAGCGTCTTTGAGCTTTGTAGCCTTTGAGCTCTCCCCATTTAAGAGTTCTCACTGGCAATACATGAACCATAATGAACACGGTGGGAACTTAACACTTGTGGAAGCAACTGCAGGTTAGCTGACTAATTGTTTGTTTTCTGAACCAGTTTTTAAGTGCTAATGTAGACTTTTAGACTTTTTAGCCATTGATAGATGTTCATTGTTTTTAATTAATTTTAACCTCAGTAACATCTATGACCTCTCACAACTTTTACCCGGGCTATCTACTGCAAAGTTCAATTGATGCTTTTAGAACTGTTTTTTTTCTTATTGACTTTGTATATTGCCCAGTCTGAACTTGACTATTGATGCATCGACCCATCACAAACTGTAGAACTGTGGCAGTTTAACTTGCTTCCTCGCTGGATATCTCAAAGTGAGACTGACAGCATATTTTGGAACGCCACGTTATTTTCTTCTTTCCTTCCTTCTGTTGGGATGCAGGTGCAGTGCCCCAATCGTGGAAAAAGGTTCAGTCTGCACAAAATGTATTAGTAGACTATTAGTGTTAGCATTTCACTAATTGGCATGGAATTGAACACATGTTATTTGTAGCTATCGCTGATACAAATTGGAAGCCTCACAAAGCCTTACAAAAATAGTAATAATTCAATGATGCTATAGAGGTCAGAGCCAGGGTGATGTGGAGCAGGGTGTGTATTTGGCAATAGTGACTTATGCAATGCTTTAAAGAGTATGCAAACTGGTAGTTGAAATAGGGTAGAAGTAAGACAAGGAATCAGAGAGGTGTTGCAGTGAATGCAAGGGCTGTGGGCCGAGTTAGTCGAGTCCCACCATGTTGAAATTAGTACCAAGTAATAATCTGTGGCTTTCTTGTATAACCCTTCACAGAATTCTGGGCTTAGCAAAGACTGTTGTATTGTGTATGTAATATGAAAAAAAAAAAAAAAAATGAAAATGTATGCTGAATGAGAACATAAACGTTAACTTTGTAAAATGCATGGAATTAATTCTGTGGGGGGTTTCTGTGTTTTTATTTGTCATGCTATGCCATCTGTGTACAAGTTCCATATATGTTCATTTACATTGGTGGGAATTTTGTCCCATTTCCGTTTTAGTATGAAAGAATATGCTATTCATTAATTTTTTATGTCTTCCGGGACAGTTGTTTTTATAATGCTTGTTGCAAAATGGAGTGCGTTGGTACCTTTTGCTGCAGGGGAGGCATGGGGCATACCTGAGGAGAAGTCAAGTTTTATGACAGCTAACCCCCCTGTGGGCAGAGCCGTTGGTATGGCCAGTTCTGGGAGAAAGCCCATGTTTTTTGTGAGAAGGGTGTGATATACCATTGACGGGCTTTTGTCCAGCTGATTTTTTCTATTTTTAATTTTCCCTCAAGGGATGATCGAGCAAAGGAGGAATGAAGGAAGAAAGGTGGAGGGTGAGACCCATTGTTCCCTGTGAGGCAGTTCAGGGACAGGCTCAGCAGGGGGCTGAGTTCGGTCCCCTTCACAGGGATAAGGAGGAGGAGTGTGAAGCAAGACGGGTTGAAGTAGAGAAACGACAGCCGGCTGGGTTGCTGTCATTCTGTGTCTACCTTCCGCTGAGGCAAAGGTGGAAAGCCAAATAGAAGGGTGAAAGATGGCCACAGGTGGGTGATTATATTACCTCTGGCTATCTTCTGCTCATGCGACTCCGTTCTAGGAGCCGTGCCTTCTTTCCCATGCATGCCGTCTAAGAGGTAGGAGGGGGAAGACGTAGGTGGGGATTGCTGCTGAGAGCTGTCCTTTTCGGCTTCATGCGCTGACAGAGCATTCAGTCATTCTGGTGCTGTACAAGAAAGTGCGACCATTTCCCGAGAAAATAAAGATGACACTTATTTGTCGGTATCATATATGTGTTGACTACATTAGCGAAGGAAGTGTGCGGAGGGGGAAAGGTAGGGACTGTTATTAAATACGAGCCAAGTACATATCGACTCCATATCCTTTGAAAAAAAGAAATCCCGCTCCAGTTCTGCCACATGCTTGCCTCTGTGTATCACAGATAACAATGGCTGCCCCGGATTCAGTGTGGACTGTGTCTGCACAGTGCGTATGTCTGGCTGCCCAAGTTGAGGAACACAGACATAGAAACCAACAGGGAAAGTATCTTTGCGGGGACAATTGTGGTGTGGAGCATACTTTGGGATTTTATTGGTACATTTTTATGCTGGTACAGTTTCCATCTAATCTGAGGGCACAACTATTGGGGATTTCATATAGCTTGTAATTGTATTGCACACAGGCAGTTTAAGCCTAAATAGTGGACGGTTGGCACTGGTATCTCGTAAGCTACGAATGAGAGATGAACACTTACAAGCCATTAAGAATTCTTCTGTGCCCTTTACATGTAGGCATTCAAGGAAGTTCATTTCTTGGAGGCAAGGGTTTCACTATGTTGCTCTGGACATGAAGCAGAATGCAGTGGCAGCTCGGTTAGACGTATTTGTTTTACTATAGGTTAATTCTGCTGAAACGAAAATCCAGGCCAGCCGAGTTGATTTCAAGTCCACGACATGGGGTTCTTTTGGTCATATGAAGTGTAGGTTATTTCACATTTACCTGTCAGAGGCAAAGTAGTTTGTGGTGTTTAACTTATTTGTCATTTCGGAGTATGTCACTTTCTTTTCTGTGTGTGTTAATAATTTGTTGTGTGGTAGACTGCAGCCACCAGTAGGGCATTAACTGGATTCTCATTGAACGTCCTGAGTAAAATATTGATTTGCCGAATTTGGAAGCAAAGGCCGCTCACGCTGACTTTCAATTATTGGGTGTTTTTGTCATATGTTATTGCTCCAGGGCGTGCTTTATTCACTACTTGTTGTTGTGATACGTATGTATTTAAATAACAACTGCTCTGTTCTCAGGGTCATTCTATGTATATATTTATGAACTGTGAGGTACTTTAGACCTAAGGCTAACAGTCACCAAGTGCTATTTATTCATTTCACTGTTTAAGAAGCTGATAAATATTAAATGTAAATGTGGGTGTTTAATACGTACACCATCTCAGAGGCACACTTAAAGTGTATCTTAATATATGCAAAGGGTACTTCTGAACAGGTAGCGGTTCAGGCGAACTGAGGGCATTGTGCTATGTCATTGATGTAATGTTATCCCAGTTCACTGTTTTAATGGTTATTAATATGCTGCTGCACTATTTATTTATTCAATATTAATTTAAAAGCTTCCTTGGTTCAGGGCTGAGAAAATCAATAAGCACAAGATTTTATTCTCCAATAAGAGGACATTAATGCGTAAGTTGTCCTTGAAAAGAACATTGTCAACATTTCCTTTCACCGGTGGGGATCCAGGAAGCATGCTCTGTATACCGTCCCAGTGGAGGCACTAGGATCATAGCCAATAGGTACAGGTTGGTATTTGGTGTTCGTATGTATCCCGGGATTCTCAAAACATTTGTAAGTGCATGGTAAGGTCTTGGCCATCTCTTTAGCTTACACACAGGTCGCTTGTGAAAATGTATTTTCTATAGTACCACCTGATAGTAAATGTTGGCCTAAGCACATTCGCATCACACTGTAATATCGCATTGAATGAACCTGAAACAGGCTGACTATGCCACCATTTTGAGTTGTCCACCATTTTGATCGCCTCCTGCTTTTTGTTCCATGTTCAGAACTTGTGTTTTCGGCTTCAACAGAGCAAGATGAACTTTGTGCTGCTTTATGATGTTAACTTAGATAAGAATGTTGAAGCCGCTATGGTGGATTGTTTATCCTGCAATGAAGAACCTTCCAGCTAAACAAAAGCTGTACTAATTAGATGCCATCTGTCCCAAAAGTGCCTTCCCTGTTCAAACAGTAAAGTAGAATAAAGAATAGCTGAACGTGCTTTTCTGCAGAAATCCTTGTTTTCTCTCCTTGGAACTAACTGACTTCAAGCTCAAGAACAAATGGTAGACAAATATAAGCGAGTAAAATGAGGAATGTCACCTTGTGTCTTGTATTTGGAAAACATGTGAATTGGCAGTCCCTCATCATTCATCTTCTGCATTCAATAACAGGCAGGGACCAGCAAAGTTACCTTCAAGCAAGATTGGCCACTTGGTGAAGTGCCACCAACGGATGAACTGAAAAGTAAAAGCCTAACAGTGAGGCTTCTTGATGGACACTGAGAAACTATGCCCATGTTTGGGGCCTCTCATACTAATGATGACAGTGACCGTTTTGCTGATGATGGTCATGTCTATCAAAGCCAGGCTCCCCTAGGACCAAATGGATACTGATCACAATAACAGCTTGTATTGCAATTACATTGACACTCGTATTTTGGTATTTGGGAATTGTGCGTCCACTTAATACTCTATTGCTGACTGCAAGTTTATCTACCATGTCTCCACCATACGTGCATTCCCATACTCTTGGTCCTCGGGACCTCCGACATAGAGGGGGTTATCATAACAACACCCTCTTGATGATTTTGAACGCCACACATGCCATTTTGAATAAGACAGACTGCTGGGTTGGCACATGGTTCTGGGACCTGTTATGAATTTGGGGCTGGGAAATATTTTCAGTTCTGATGGTGATCCTTGGCATTGTACTGTGTTGTTGTTGTTGCATACAGTGTCTTTCTGTCATTTTTTCCATGATAGGGGGTATCTGTGCACAAGCGGCTGGTAAACTAGAAACTAAGACACAAATACCGGGAAAAGTTACTAATGCCTCGGTAATGCAGGATGTCACCCTAAAGGAATTCATAGCAATCAATGTTCATGAAAATGACGATTCAGGATGTTCTGATGAGATACGTGGTCCTTTGATGATGCTAATGTTTGAATAATGCTCTTGGCTTAGGCCAAAAGCAGGTTTTCTGAAAATGTATTTTCTATAATACCGCCTGATAGTAAATGTTGGCCTAAGCACATTCGCACCACACTGTAATATCGCATTGAATGAACCTGAACCAGGCTGACTACACCGCCATTTTGAGTTGTCCACTATTTTGATAGCATCCTGATTTCTGTTCCGTGTTCAGAACTTGTGTTTTCGGCTTCAACAGAGCAAGATGAAGTTTGTGCTGCTTTATGATGTTAACTTAGATAAGAATGTTGAAGCTGCTAAGGTGGATTTGTTATCCTGCACTGAAGAGCCTTGAAGTTAAATAAAAGCTGTACTAATCAGTAATTTAGATGCCATCTGTCCCAACAGAGCCTTCCCTGTTCAAACAGTAAAGTAGAATAATGAATAGCTGAATGGGCTTTTTCCTTTTTTTCTCTCCTTGGAACTAACTGGGCCTCATTACGACCCAGGCGGTAAGGGGTTTACGGCAGCATAAACAGCGCCGACCCTTACCGCCTGATTACGAGGTCCCTTAGCGCCATGGAGCTTTTAACACCTGCTTTTAGCAGGTGTTAAAATCCATGGCGCTAAGGGACCATGGAGTTAATTACGCCACCGTAATTTACGGTGGCGTAATTAACGCCTTCCCCACTCCCATTATGCCCTATGGGGCAAAATGGGAATGGGGAAGGGTAAATGGGTAAATGGGGACTTACCGCCCCGCCAAGGTCGGAATGGGGCGGTAAGTCCGCCAACCACCATGGCGTAAACGTAGTTTACGCCATGGTGGTAAAGTCACGGCCCAGGCGGTAACTTACCGCCTGGGTCGTAATGAGGCCCTCTGACTTTAAGCTCAAGAACAAATGGCAGACAAATATAAGCAAGTAAAATGAGAAATGTTACCTTGTGTCTTGTATTTGGAAAACATGTGAATTGTTTGATGGAAAACAGCTAACTATGCAATGATGTTTAAATATGAATTAGTTATGTAGTTAGGTCACGAACCCTAGGTTATGTATTATATGAAGAGGGGCTGGACGATGTGCCCAAGGCTGTGAGGAATTTGTATAAATATGTGTACTTGTAGAATTCTCAGTAGTCTCTCATCTCACGGTGTCTGCTTGCACACATTGTGGTGTGTTGAGAAACAAGTGGCAACTTGCTAATAAATACAATTGTAACTTTGACCTTGTGACTGGCGTATTTCTATTATGTGGTAGTAAGCCTTGATATTTTTAATCTTTCACATTCACTATATTCTATGCATGCAAGACATCTGTTACCTTCGGTTCAAAATTAAGGTCAAGTTCACCCTACACTTTGGAGGCTCTGCTGAGATCCAGAGGTGACGCCAGCCCTAGGGGGTTCCATTCCATTTACAAACACAAATCAGTGGATCATATTGACTACTCACCCACACTTGGTCAAAATGGCACAGGGCTATGTGCTGTACTCATTGTACACTGAAGGACTTAGTCCTGAAGTCCGTTTTTTAGTCGGAGAGGTCCCACTGCATGCCACTATTGATGAAATACTGGCCATGACTAGCCCCTTAGAATCCATCACTGGGAAAGTGAAGAGCCTACGGCGCATTCCTGGACAGGACACTAAATGCTACATGCTGTGTTATGGGCATAATTATATGAATAGCAAAACATTGCCTGCTGAAATTCAGTGCGGGAGCCAGTGCTTGTTTGTCCAGTCTAGTCATTAGCCACCTGGTCCCATGTACGTCCTTGCCCCCAATCTGCCACGTCAACCAGTGATGCCAATGTCATTGCTGCTGCAGTTGTATAGGCTGTTAGAGTTGCACTAGAATGAAAACCTACACCATCTTTCATGCCTGAGCATGGGACCTACAGGCGACTACAATATTTCTCTGCAGAGCACCCTGTTCCAAAAGGTAAGGAGGCCTATGAGCTATGGACTGATCTCACCAAACCTATGGTGCAAGATTGGAAGGTGTAGGATCATGAGAAGATACAGTGAGTAGTGGAAGCATTGATGGGCCCTGCTTTACAAATGGTACAGTCACTCTGTGCTTTGTGTCCAGATCCTACTTCTCAGCAAGTTATTAAAGCCTTGGAAGGTGCTTTTGGATCCACCAAACAAGGAGATGACTTGATGATGAAGTTCCATGCAACCACTTTTCGTTATGGAGAGAAGCTGTCTGACTATGTCGTATGGATTGAATACATTCCGCGTCTGGCCCGCAAAATAGGAGGAGTTGGGACATCAAAATGATATCACTGCCGATTGAAGCAAGTATTAGGAGGGGCTAAGTAAGCAGCAGTTCCACTGCCACAATTGAACTGCATGAAAAACTGGATATTCCATCTTCCTATGAAGAAATGCTAAGGTCCATTAAGGCATTGTTGGAAGAGGAGACAGTTGACGTCACAGTGCAGATCCATCCAGTACAAGGCCGGACCACTGCCCCAGACACTGCTACCACTAAGCAGAGGCAGATAGAAGAGCTACAGCAATTGGTGAAGAAGCTTCAAACACAATTGGTGTTCAGGGGAATCATACCACTAAACATTGGCTGGGGAAGAGGTGTCTTTCCAACATCCCAAGAGTGAGACAATCGGGCATACCAGCGAGCACAAGAGCCTACAGAATTTCCCACATGATCTTCTGCACCACTTCCACCATGGAGATTTTGTCTCCGGTGTGGAGCTGATGAAGCTTCCACTCCCATGTGTGAGCGGGACCCACATTATGCCAGGGTAGCTTCCCGATTTGAAGCTCTTAAGCCTACTCCTTCCAGGACCATGTCAGGAAACTCTCAGGAGGTTCTAGAGGAGGAGCACCTAGAGCCTGAACATCAGGAATAGGCTCCACCAATGCAAACACAAACAACCCAGCAACGACACAGAACTCTGCAACAACAGGGTCGAGATGCCAGGAAACTGCTCCAGACTGAACACTCACAGGCATATTAACTATGCATCCCAGCTGGCCTCCTTGGGCCCACCATGACAGTACCAGTCAATCTGGAAGGACGCAGAACTAAAGCCTTACTGGTTAGCGTTCAAACCCTACTATCTGAAACAGTTGTCTCATATACCCCTGGAACCCTTAGAAGGTCTAAACCTACTGGAAGTTGGAGATGTGGCCTGCAGGTATCTTGGGTATCTCTGTTTGAAAGTACATCTGACACAGGAAGTTGCTGGAGTGAGCACAACATTGAGCACATTGGTGTTGGTTTGTACCATGAAGAACAAAGAACCTTAAGTGCCACTGGTCCTGGGCACCAACTCTGCATTGTTTGGAACTCTGGCAAAGTTGTGCAGGAAGATGACTGCCCCTCAGTTCGGAGAACTCTGAAAATGCTTCTGGCTTGCTTGAAGGGCCTTTGGGAGATGTGACCACCACCAATCATGTCAAGCTGAAATGCCACCTGGCACCTTGGCATGTATGCCTCCAAGAACATGGCAGTCATAGAAAATTGGTGATGGAGGCTCCCGAGTGTGATGACATGACTGGAGGTCTCTTGGTGCAATGCATGCTAATCAAAGACAATGGAAGAGGGCTGAAAAACATCAAAGTCCCTGTCACAAATATAACTAACAAAAGCATCCATCTACCTGGGGTTTGAAGATCGCACGATTCTATCTGACCGACTCTGTAGCCCAATCTACCACCCTACGAAGTGACTGTCCCCCATTCCACGCACAGAAGGTCGACTTTAGAGACTCACCAGGGTCTGAGTGAGAAAAAGATCACCTACGTGAACAGCTGATACTGAGGCCTGAAGTTTTCTCTTCCAGTGATTGGGATCTGGGTGAAGCACATGGAGTGGAGCACCAGATGAGGCTGAATGATAACACTGCATTTTGGGAAAGGTTGAGGCGATTGGCCCCCACCAATGTGGAAGATGTCAGATGCCACCTAGATGAGCTGTTAGAGGCTGGAGTCATCCAAGAATCGAGAAGCCGCTATGCATCGCCAATAGTGGTAGACCAAAAGAAAAATAATGATTTGCAATTGTGCATTGACTATCGCATGTTCAACAGTCAAACTGTCCCTGTCCAATACACTATGCCACGCTCTGATGAGGCATGTGATTGCCTTGCAGAGAGCTGGTGGTTCACAGATCTCGACCTAAGACATTGCTATTACCAGATTGCCATGATGCCCGAAAACTGCCTTCATTTGCTTCTAGGGTTTTATCAATTTACCAGGATCCCCCAAGAACTATCTTGAGCTCCAACCACTTTACAACGCCTGATGAAGCGCACTGTGGGGGGACATGAATCTGCTGGAAGTATTGGTTTCCTTGACAATGTCATTGTCTTTGGTAATACGCTTGAAAAACACCATCAGAGGCTATTGAAGGTCCTGGATCGTCTTCGCCATCAGGGTCTGACGGTGTAACTGGAGAAATGTCAGATCTGAGAACAAGTGTGAAATACATCGTACATGTGGTATCGGCAGATGGGGTCAGTGTGGATTCGACCAAAGTTGAAGCTCTTCGTAAATGGACGAAACCTCTGAATCTGAGGGAAATCAGGAGTTTTCTTGGTTTTTGCACTTTTTATAGGTGGTTCGTGCCTGGGTTCGCCAAAATAGCTTGGCCTGTGAAAGACCTTACCAAAGGGTATCTTGCAATGCAGAAGAAATGTCAGACATCGAAAGCCAAAGGTGAAGCATTGTATCACCCCAAGGAGAGGTTTGGGCAGAGTTGACCACTGAGTGTGACAGTGCTTTTGCTCTGTTTGAAGAAGACACTCATGAAAGCGTCAGTATTGGCATATGCCGACCCAGAGCTGCCATATATTCTACACATAGATGCTATCCTTGATGGATTGGATGCCTTACTGTACCAAAAAAGCAAGGGAGGTGTTAGGCCTGTGTCATTTGCTAGTCGCTGACATCTGGAAAGAATTACCCAACACACAAGCTGGAATTCCTAGCCCTCAAAAGGCGGTGACCACCAAAAACTTCCATGACTATGTCTATGGAGCCCATTTTACAGTGCAGATAGATAATAATCTGCTTTACTACATTTTAAGATCAGCAAAATTAGACGCCACAAGTCATCCCTGGCTAGCTGCCTTACCAGTGTAATTTCCATTTGGAATATCATCCTGGAATCAATAACATTGATGCAGATGTACTGTGAAGAAATCCTCACATTAATCAGGGAGAACAAAACAGAATACTGAGTGTCCATTCACATGGGTGCAGTGAAGGCACTTTGTGTAACATAAGCATCCAGACATTCAGACCAAACTCGACTTATAGACTGTCTTGGTGGTGACCTATGACAGAGTTCCTGAAAGTTACTGTGATGTTGCCAGTTTGATCGCAGCTGAGCTGCCGCTCTTATCAAGACAAGAGTTATGACAGGCACAGTTAACTGACTCCAACATAAGAGGAATCTTCAAGGTAAAAGAGAATGGGGCAGAAGGCGCTCCCAAACTAAGCGATCTTGCTGACCAGCGGGCTTACACTAAATAATGGAAGACATTAGTGATCAAAGGTGGTGTTTTGTTCAAGGAAAGTCACTTTCAAGGTCCCCTTAGTTAATGCCTGGTGCTCCCTCGCCAATTCCGTCAGTGGCGCTGCCAGCTCTCCATGACAAGCATGGGCATCTGGGCAATGAACACATGCTTGATTTAACAAGGAGTCAATTCTACTGGCGCCAGTTGGGCCATGATGTGGACAACTACTGCAGAACCTGTGCCATATGCATCGCCAGGAAGTCGCCCATCCGTCCGGCTGCAGCTCTTCAACACCTGCAGAGCTCGGGACCAATGGATTTAGTCTGTGTTGACTTCATGACTCTAGAACTAGACAGCAGCAGGATTCAGAATATATTAGTAGTCACGGATCATTTCACCAGGTATGTCCAAGCATACCCTATCAAAGACCAGAAAGCGATGACCATAGCCAAAGTATTATGGGAGACTCAAATTGCGTTTTCACTGTAGCTTGTTTTACCCTCCTGCCAAGCA
The DNA here is from genome assembly GCF_040938575.1 of Ambystoma mexicanum. NCBI lineage: Eukaryota > Metazoa > Chordata > Amphibia > Caudata > Ambystomatidae > Ambystoma > Ambystoma mexicanum. Next base: position 658,617,959 of record NC_090924.1, read on the forward strand.
TATACGTCCTTCTGGACTGTCTCTGTTTCTCTCAAGGTCCCAAAGTGTCTTATTTTTGGGATCTCATACAGGTGTGGGTCCCAGACTAGCGAAAATGCTCCTGGTCTGCTTGGTTTAGTCTCCTGCCAAGTATATACATGTTTCTTCTCTCTCTGTGGCTCCCATGGACCCAGTCCCTCTTATGTTGTACTCTGTAGTTCCCTGATTCCTCCCAGACATCAAGCATCTCTCGGTCTGCCCGAGCACTTGTTTACGTGGTTCACGTCTTCTGAATTCGGGGCTCAGCTGCAAGATTATGATAGCATTTGGGTGCTCTCTCTGGTTGGCGTAGGCTGTGCCAGTCGCTGCATCTTTCTCATGCTGTGTTTCTCATCTTTAGCTGCCTTCAAGTATCTCTGCTCGTCGGCTGTGGTTCTGCCAGTCACTGTTTTCTTGTTGAGATGCGGTTCTTGCTGTCAGCAGCTCCCTGTACTTTGGGACACCTGGAGGGTTGCTCAGCAGCATTTGAAGTAGCTCATCCTCCCTGCACTATTCATGCTCCTGTTCTCCTCTGTGCACAGTGGCTGGTCCTGTGCTTCCCTGCTCGCCGAGTTGGTGTCTCCCCCGTTTCCTCCTTGGAGGATGGCTCTTCCCATGTTGCTTTCCCTCTGCTATTTTGTATTGCCTTTGACCAATCAAATGCCATGAGAGACTATACCGTTCACTCCGGTTCACTGGAACGATCTTCATACTCCTGGCCATCTTCTTCGTCACAGTATTTGCATTGGAATTATATGGAAAGCAAATTATGTTCTCTGGTCTGGTCTCATCAGATATAATATACTAGGTTGGCTGCCTTTACAATAAAGGATATTGACACTAGTTGGGCAGAGGGAAGGAGATTTAGGCTGGGGAAAAGAGGGAGGGTGTGATAAAGCAATGGTGTACCACATTCTCACAGGATGGTAATCTCTAATCCCATAAGGGGCTTCCTCTACCATGTGATTCTCCCCTGGTGCACCACCCCCAGGTGGACTAATGTACTATGGATACACCGGCCTGCCCCCATGGGAAAGGTCTCCACCTAGAGGAGAAGGGACAACATCACAGATTCGCCATACCTTTCTCCTCTCCTTTTGGCCACTCCATTGGCTTCACCCTAGGTTTTTGTGGACTGCAGTTGTTGCCTTGAAATGTTTTCTCACTCTGGATTGCCCAATCCCAGGGGGGCAGGTATTCAATTATCTCTGTCTTGTCCCAGGTGTCCATAGGGGAATCTTTTCTGGTGGGGTTGTTACGGTTACTTATTATTTGTCCAAAGTTTGGAAAATCTGTTCCTTTAATAACGTCCTCAGGGAGACCGGGAATGATGACCTTTTTATCTTGGACAGAAATTGAGACTGGTTTCCGGACGTATGTCTCTTGATCCCCATGAACACATGTCACCCTTATTGGTTTACCCTTCTCTGTGTCTTCAGCATGAACAAGGTTGGTTCTAATAGCAGTTTGTTTGCTACCTGAATAAATTAGGGCATAGGCTGGATTTCCATTTACCCTGACTGGTTCATGTGTTTTAAGAGACTCTGAGATACAGAAGTAATTAATTGTGTTTCAACCTCTTCTTCTTCAGGAACCATTTATATTCACGTCCAGTCATCGACCCTACTTCCATGGGTTCATCTTTCTCATATTTCAGGCCATGTGCCCTTTTTCTCCACATGAAAAAACAGACTCCTATGGGGACCATGTGATCTTTTCTATCTATCATTTCTATCTAATGGGCTAGAGTAAAGGGTAAAGTGACGTGGGCCTTAACTTTCACATTTCAGAGGAGATTCTCTGGTAGAGAAGCGTTCATAACCCAGGGTCCCCTGGTTTGTATCAGCCAAGTCAGAATCCATCTCCTAACACCATATGTAAGGTTGCAGAAGTAAGGCTCGGACAAAAGGTGATATAGTTTTGGTTAGAAACTTTTATTAACCAGTAAAAGGTTTGGAAAAACTGTCCCTCTGTCCACAAAGCTAAGAGGGGTTTTCCTGCCTCAAAGACATCTATGGAAAATGTCAGGACGTCAAATATTTAATCAGTTACTGTTGTGTCCAAAACACCTACTTCTGATCCTAACACTAATAACTCATATCTAATGTGTAAGGTTGCTATATTCAGAACTAGAGTGATGAAGGCAGTTCTTGTCAACAGAAGTTCCCAATATCTCGGGTTGTCAAACAAAATAAATGTCCCTTTTATGCAATGTAATATTCCAATTATTAGGGATTTGCTCCTTTCCACTGGATTTCTTCTTGTCCTACTTGGCAAGCTAGGAGCTTGTCTCCTTCTTATGTAGTTTCCTTTACTTTAGATGCACAGCAAAAATGTTCCAGCTTTCACAAGAACAGCCCTTCTTAGTTCACATAGGGTTTATGTTTGGTTCACTCTCCTCTTCTTTGACCAGAGGCCCGTACTTACTTGAATGTTCTTAACTTTACTTTTAGGCCTTCATATGGGTCTGAGTCCCAGACTCGTAATGATGAATTATACCAGATTGGTGTACTCTCCTGCCAAGCATAAGGTTACTTCTTGTTTTCTCCTTTGCTTTCAAGGTCCCAGACCGTCTTGTTCTCTGGCTCCCATAAGGGTGTGGGTCCCAGACTCGCAATGCGGTTTCACAATACCTTGGTTTACTGTACTGCCAAGCATATATTTCCCTCTGCAATGTCCACCTGGGCTGTCTCTGTTTCTCGAAAGGTCCCAAAGCCTCTTATTCTCGGGATCTCATATGGGTGTTGGTCCCACACTTGCAATAATATTTCTGGCCTGTTTGGTTTTCTCTCCTGCCAAGCATATACTTGTGTCTTTCTCTCACAAATGGATGCGGGCCCAGGCTCACAATGCGGTTTCACAATAGCTTGGTTTACTCTCCTGCCAAGCATATATGTCCATCTGGGCTGTCTCTGTTCCTTTAAAGGTCCCAGACACTCGTATTCTTGGGATCTCATATGGTTGTGGGTCCCAGATTTGCAATAATTTTACTTGCCTGCTTGGTTTACTCTCCTGCCAAGCATATACTTGTTTATTTCTCCCTCTGTGGTTCCCATGGACCTAGTCCCTAGTATCTCACACTCTGCAGTTGTTCCCTGATTCCTCACTGACCTCTAGTGCCTACAAGTCTGCCCACATACATATTTGTTTGGTTCATGTCTTCCGAGGGGCGGTGTTCAGCTGCAAGGCTCTGGTAGCATTTGAGTGCTCTCTTGGGTTGGTAGCGACCCTACCAGTTGCTCCTTCTTTCTCGGGCTGTGCTTTCCATCTCCAGCTGCGTTCTGGTATCTCTGCTCATAGGCAGTGGCTCCATCAGTCACTGTTTCCTTCTGAAGCTGTGGTTCTTGCTTCCAGCAGCTCCCTGGACTTTGGAATACCCAGAGGGTTGCTCAGGCATCAGTTTAAGTAGCTCCTTCTCCCTGGACTACTTTTGTGCTCCCGTTCACCTCCATGCACAGCGTCTCGTCCTGCGCTTCCTTGCTCACTGGGTCAGCGTCTGCAGGTTTCCTCCTCAGATGATGGCTCTTTGCCATCCATGCAACCACCCACACTCAACCATCTACAAGTTTTCAATACATCCATTCATAAAAATACAAACTCACCCATCAATAATCATACTTACTTATGAATTCAAGCACAAACACAGACACACACATACACACACAATATCACATACAAACTCACCATGCAATAAAGAAATATATTGTCTTGAACCAATGTTTGTTCCTTTTGCAACTATCCTGTAGCAAAGTGAGACTTTTCTAAATAAAATTAATTTCCTTGTATAATCCCCAGTGTGATAGCAATCACTCAATTTCCAACATATAACCATTTGTCAAGACAACTAACACATCTGAGCATTAATCTCTTCTGCCATAGGCAGAATGCTTTCAGGTCAATCAGGGGAACAGAGATGGCACCCTGGAGGTCATTCCTTCAAGTAATCAAGGCAATATTTTCCCATCAGATCCTCCTGGGCTCCTCGACTATGTTTGCTAGTCCAGACCATCTCATGCTCTCATAAAGGTGGCAGACATTTAGGCTAATGCACTTTCAGTTTTAAATTCTTAAACACAGTGGCCGGCCTGAATCTCTATTCAAAATGATACATCCTTTTAATACACAGTGTTCTGCAGAATCCTTCAGAGGTTGTCACTGTTCCCTCTTCATTCATTATTAAATATATCCCCTCTATAACGTTTTACCCCAGTAGAGCATCATATGCTATTGTTACACAGACTAACACAGCTTTAGGTACACTGTCTGGCACCTATGTTACGAATGTTAGCTGGCCGTACAGTAATTTCTTAAAATCAATCCTGATTGATAAAGAACTGAAAGGGCCGATGCAACTCAAAAAACTAACTGCATCCTTTTGCAACCAGACAAGCTGGATATCTTTGCCTGTGTTATAAAAACGTGCATTGAATGTAATCAATCTTGCCATTCATTTCAATGTAGTCCTGAGTTGATTCTTCAATGTCAACCTTCCAGTGGAGGATCAATTGAACTGTATTGATTGTTTTGACTATTTCCTAGGGCTTGACATCAATGCTCAAACCTCTATCTACTATGGTGCTGCCAAGAAAATCCATGTTAAGCTGAAAAACAGCAGAACATCACCAAAAGGGCTGTAGTTGATGCTAGCAAAACAGCTCATATCTATCATTCCAATATACCCTGTCCCTCTCTTAGAGACAGATATGTTCGATGTTGGTTGGCTTTGCTCTTGGAGTCTTCCTGACATGGCTATGCTTTTTTAAGCACACCTCTTTCTTTGGCACTTACCTTATGCTTGTCTTTCTTGGTACCTTCAATGTTTTCCCCCAACTGACCTCTTATGGTTTGGTTCTATCTTGGGATGTGTACACCTCTCTTTTGCAGTAAATATGGAACTGGAGGATTTTGTTGCAATCAAGGGGTCATCCTCCAGATATTATGTGGACCTCTGCACCTACACACATATGCATGCAAATGATAACCAAACTATGATTTTCAGCATCCTCAATGTACACACTAACAGAACACAGCGTTGGATTAAAACCAGTTCTCCACAACATAGTTTTAGAATTATGCTCTATTTTCGAAATCTTCTTTGCTGCTAATCTTAACTCAGAATGTTCTTTTGAACTGTTGATGGTTGTTGTTTATACAAAACTAAATGAGTCATTCTTTATTAGTTCTAAGCATCTGCCATGTCCTAGTCTGCTTGTGGAATGTTAACTTTCCAATATTTTTATATGTGGGATTTCTTCCTAATATTGGAATTATTTTGTCATTTTTCCCTGCAATTGTAAGAACTTTGGAACTAAAGGATAAGTGAGTAAAGTGAACTGACAACAGAAAATGTTTCTATGCAGCTAGAGCGGCCCCATTGACAAAATGATGCCTCCTGTTGTATTGCATATCTTGCTCGAAGCCATGATAAAAGGGTGCTTCTGTAAACTGTGAATTGCAAATAACTGTGTACACACCCAATGGACAAATTGCAACTATTTGCAAGGCCTTTAGTTGAATACAGAGACTGGCTTGTCAATGCTGAAGACATGCAGAGGACTGCATATGTTTAAGTAGGAACTTTCTACATGTAAAAATGCAACATGCCTGATTTCACCTTCAAAGACACAAATGCTTGATCAGTATGCAAAGACATGGAAAATGCACATGAAGTGGAACTGTGCCACATGTAAAAGAGTGTGTTTGCCACATCCAAAATAATTTAGTAGTAGCTCTGATTCTGAAGATGGAAGCTGGTTCCCCAGTATAGAACAGCAATCCATGTGTGTATTTTGCATTTTATTGTATTTTCCATGTGATTGTATTTTGCAATATATTTCCTTTTAACTAAAATAATGCACAGTGAAATGCTGAAATTAGGCTTTATTCAAAGTCTCCCAGGGCCTCATTACGAGGTATGCCGGTATCCATGCCGCTATTGGCGGCATGGCTGCCGGCAAAACCGCATCTGTGTCCGTGTCCTTGGAATGAGGACTTACCGGACCATTCCGAGTTCGGATGGCCCGGTAATTCCTCACTCGAGGACACGGACATGGTTCATCCCCATTCCCATTTCAGCCCTCATAGGACTGAATGGGAATGGGAGAGGGAGTAAACAACGGCCATTACGAGATGGCCCGTTGTTTGGTCCCTCTTCCCCTCGCGGGACCCGGTATGCACGCCTGGTTTTCCCAGGCGTGCTTAACGTGTCCCGCGAGGGGACCTCGTAATGTGGCGGAACGGGTTGAATGGCGCCGCAGCCTTTTACGGCGCCGTTTTAACCGTTCCGCCAGGGTCGTAATGAGGCCCCCTGTATTTTGTCATGCATTTCACTTCACTTTGAATAACACTGTATAATACTATTTAAGTTGAAATGAGACATGTAAAAAGTGTTGAATTGGTTCACACTCTTATAAGATGTAAAGGTGTGTATTAATGTATCTACTCCATGGTACTTAAGATGGTGCTGACTTAGTATTCACCTTTCCTTCTATAGCCCAAACCAAATCACCATACATGAGGCCAAAGTAAGGCCCTGATTAATTGTGTTCATCGGAGCGGGTGCTGTGAGTGGGCTGTTTCCTGCTGTCCATCTCTGTAAGGCTGCAAAGTGAAAGATGCGTCACACCCCTCGCCTGTGTGCCCACGCCCAGAGCTGACACCTCTGATTGTGTGGGTTTTGTCCTCTCTTAATTGTTGTCAGCCTTTTTTTGTGCTTTGGCCAGTTGCCTAAAGAGTTTGGTGGATTTTCTCTGCATTGGCATTTGAGGCACCAATGACTGATCCTCTGGGTCTTTTTTGTTGTCTGTAGTTGGGAGCTGCAAGCCGTGAAGGATCAAGTTAAAAAACCTCTGCCAACTCACCCAACAAGAAACGGTTTGGAATTATACTGAGATTAAGACCCCAGAAGGTGAGCGTTTTCCAGAACAATCGTTACTGAGGAACAACGAACAATCTGAATAATGTGAGAACTGATATGACACACACATTTTTGAGGCAGCGTCTTTGAGCTTTGTAGCCTTTGAGCTCTCCCCATTTAAGAGTTCTCACTGGCAATACATGAACCATAATTAACACCGTGGGAACGTAACACTTGTGGAAGCAACTGCAGGTTAGCTGCCTAATTGTTTGTTTTCTGAACCAGTTTTTAAGTGCTAATGTAGACTTTTAGACTTTTTAGCCATTGATAGATGTTCATTGTTTTTAATTAATTTTAACCGCAGTAACATCTTTGACCTCTCACAACTTTTGCCCAGGCTATCTACTGCAAAGTTCGATTGACGCTTTTAGAACTGTTTTTTTCTTATTGACTTTGTATATTGCCCAGTATGAACTTGACTATTGATGCATCGACCCATCACAAACTGTAGAACTGTGGCAGTTTAACTTGCTTCCTCGCTGGATATCTCAAAGTGAGACTGACAGCATATTTTGGAACGCCACGTTATTTTCTTCTTTCCTTCCTTCTGTTGGGATGCAGGTGCAGTGCCCCAATCGTGGAAAAAGGTTCAGTCTGCGCAAAATGTATTAGTAGACCATTAGTGTTAGCATTTCACTGTTTGGCATGGAATTGCGCACATGTTATTTGTAGCTATTGCTGATACAAATTGGAAGCCTCGCAAAGCCTTACAAAAATAGTAATAATTCAATGATGCTATAGAGGTCAGAGCCAGGGTGATGTGGAGCAGGGTGTGTATTTGGCAATAGTGACTTATGCAATGCTTTAAAGAGTATGCAAACTGGTAGTTGAAATAGGGTAGAAGTAAGACAAGGAATCAGAGAGGTGTTGCAGTGAATGCAAGGGCTGTGGGCCGAGTTAGTCGAGTCCCACCATGTTGAAATTAGTACCAAGTAATAATCTGTGGCTTACTTGTATAACCCTTCACAGAATTCTGGGCTTAGCAAAGACTGTTGTATTGTGTATGTAATATGAAAAAACAAAAAAAAAAAAAAATGAAAATGTATGCTGAATGAGAACATAAACGTTAACTTTGTAAAATGCATGGAATTAATTCTGTGGGGGGTTTCTGTGTTTTTATTTGTCATGCTATGCCATCTGTGTACAAGTTCTATATATGTTCATTTACATTGGTGGGAATTTTGTCCCATTCCCGTTTTAGTATGAAAGAATATGCTATTCATTCATTTTTGATGTCTTCCGGGACAGTTGTTTTTTTAATGCTTGTTGCAAAATGGAGTGCGTTGGTACCTTTTGCTGCAGGGGAGGCATGGGGCATACCTGAGGAGAAGTCAAGTTTTATGACAGCTAACACCCCTGTGGGCAGAGCCGTTGGTATGGCCAGTTCTGGGAGAAAGCCCATGTTTTTCGTGAGATGGGTGTGATATACCATTGACGGGCTTTTGTCCGGCTGATTTTTTCTATTTTTAATTTTCCCTCAAGGGATGATCGAGCAAAGGAGGAATGAAGGAAGAAAGGTGGAGGGTGAGACCCATTGTTCCCGCTGAGGCAGTCAAGGGACAGGCTCAGCAGGGGGCTGAGTTCGGTCCCCTTCACAGGGATAAGGAGGAGGAGTGTGAAGCAAGACGGGTTGAAGTAGAGAAACGACAGCCGGCTGGGTTGCTGTCATTCTGTGTCTACCTTCCGCTGAGGCAAAGGTGGAAAGCCAAATAGAAGGGTGAAAGATGGCCACAGGTGGGTGGTTATATTACCTCTGGCTATCTTCTGCTCATGCGACTCCGTTCTAGGAGCCGTGCCTTCTTTCCCATGCATGCCGTCTAAGAGGTAGGAGGGGGAAGACGTAGGTGGGGATTGCTGCTGAGAGCTGTCCTTTTCGGCTTCATGCGCTGACAGAGCATTCAGTCATTCTGGTGCTGTACAAGAAAGTGCGACCATTTCCCGAGAAAATAAAGATGACACTTATTTGTCGGTATCATATATGTGTTGACTACATTAGCGAAGGAAGTGTGCGGAGGGGGAAAGGTAGGGACTGTTATTAAATACGAGCCAAGTACATATCGACTCCATATCCTTTGAAAAAAAGAAATCCCGCTCCAGTTCAGCCACATGCTTGTATCTGTGTTTCACAGATAACAATGGCGGCCCCGGATTCAGTGTGGACTGTGTCTGCACAGTGCGGTATGTCTGGCTGCCCAAGTTGAGGAACACCGACATAGAAACCAACAGGGAAAGTATCTTTGCGGGGACAATTGTGGTGTGCAGCATACTTTGGGATTTTATTGGTACATTTTTATGCTGGTACGGTTTCCATCTAATCTGAGGGCACAACTATTGGGGATTTCATATAGCTTGTAATTGTATTGCACACAGGCAGTTTAAGCCTAAATAGTGGACGGTTGGCACTGGTATCTCGTAAGCTACGAATGAGAGATGAACACTTACAAGCCATTAAGAATTCTTCTGTGCCCTTTACATGTAGGCATTCAAGGAAGTTCATTTCGTGGAGGCAAGGGTTTCACTATGTTGCTCTGGACATGAAGCAGAATGCAGTGGCCACTCGTTTAGACGTATTTGTTTTACTACAGGTTAATTCTGCAGAAACGAAAATCCAGGCCAGCCGAGTTAATTTCAAGTCCACGACATGGGGTTCTTTTGGTCATATGAAGTGTAGGTTATTTCACATTTACCTGTCAGAGGCAAAGTAGTTTGTGGTGTTTAACTTATTTGTCATTTCGGAGTATGTCACTTTCTTTTCTGTGTGTGTTAATAATTTGTTGTGTGGTAGACTGCAGCTACCAGTAGGGCATTAACTGGATTCTAGTTGAACGTCCTGAGTAAAATATTGATTTGCCGAATTTGGAAGGAAAGGCGGCTCACGCTGACTTTCAATGATTGGGTGTTTTTGTCATATGTTATTACTCAAGGGCGTGCTTTATTCACTACTTGTTGTTGTGATACATATGTATTTAAATAACAACTGCTCTGTTCTCAGGGTCATTCTATGTATATATTTATGAGCTGTGAGGTACTTTAGACCTAAGGCTAACAGTCACCAAGTGCTATTTATTCATTTCACTGTTTAAGAAGCTGATAAATATTAAATGTAAATGTGGGTGTTTAATACGTACACCATCTCAGAGGCACACTTAAAGTGTATCTTAATATATGCAAAGGGTACTTCTGAAAAGGTAGCGGTTCAGGCGAACTGAGGGCATTGTGTTATGTCATTGATGTAGTGTTATCCCAGTTCACTGTTTTAATGGTTATTAATATGCTGCTGCACTATTTATTTATTCAATATTAATTTAAAAGCTTCCTTGGTTCAGGGCTGAGAAAATCAATAAGCACATGATTTTTATTCTCCAATAAGAGGACATTAATGCGTAAGTTGTCCTTGAAAAGAACATTGTCAACATTTCGTTTCACCGGTGGGGATCCAGGAAGCATGCTCTGTATACCGTCCCAGTGGAGGCACTAGGATCATTGTCAATAGGTACAGGTTGGTATTTGGTGTTCGTATGTATCCCGGGATTCTCAAAACATTTATAAGTGCATGGTAAGGTCTTGTCCATCTCTCTAGCTTACACACAGGTCACTTGTGAAAATGTATTTTCTATAGTACCACCTGATAGTAAATGTTGGCCTAAGCACATTCGCATCACACTGTAATATCGCATTGAATGAACCTGAAACAGGCTGACTACGCCACCATTTTGAGTTGTCCACCATTTTGATCGCCTCCTGCTTTTTGTTCCAATGTCAGAACTTGTGTTTTCGGCTTCAACAGAGCAAGATGAACTTTGTGCTGCTTTATGATGTTAACTTAGATAAGAATGTTGAAGCCGCTATGGTGGATTGTTTATCCTGCAATGAAGAACCTGCAAGCTAAACAAATGCTGTACTAATTAGATGCCATCTGTCGCAAAAGTGCCTTCCCTGTTCAAACAGTAAAGTAGAATAAAGAATAGCTGAACGTGCTTTTCTGCAGAAATCCTTGTTTTCTCTCCTTGGAACTAACTGACTTCAAGCTCAAGAACAAATGGTAGACAAATATAAGCGAGTAAAATGAGGAATGTCACCTTGTGTCTTGTATTTGGGAAACATGTGAATTGGCAGTCCCTCATCATTCATCTTCTGCATTCAACAACTGGCAGGGACCAGCAAAGTTACCTTCAAGCAAGATTGGCCACTTGGTGAAGTGCCACCAACGGATGAACTGAAAAGAAAAAGCCTAACAGTGAGGCTTCTTGATGGACACTGAGAAACTATGCCCATGTTTGGGGCCTCTCATACTAATGATGACAGTGACCGTTTTGCTGATGATGGTCCTGTCTATCAACGCCAGGCTCCCCTAGGACCAAATGGATACTGATCACAATAACAGCTTGTATTGCAATTACATTGACACTCGTATTTTGGTATTTGGGAATTGTGCGTCCACTTAATACTCTATTGCTGACTGCAAGTTTATCTACCATGTCTCCACTATACGTGCATTCCCATACTCTTGGTCCTCAGGACCTCCGACATAGAGGGGGTTATCATAACAACACCCTCTTGATGATTTTGAACGCCACACATGCCATTTTGAATAAGACAGACTGCTGGGTTGGCACATGGTTCTGGGACCTGTTATGAATTTGGGGCTGGGAAATATTTGCAGTTCTGATGGTGATCCTTGGCATTGTACTGTGTTGTTGTTGTTGCATACAGTGTCTTTCTGTCATTTTTTCCATGATAGGGGGTATCTGTGCACAAGCGGTTGGTAAACTAGAAACTAAGACACAAATACCGGGAAAAGTTACTAATGCCTCGGTAATGCAGGATGTCACCCTAAAGGAATTCATAGCAATCAATGTTCATGAAAATGACAATTCAGGATGTTCTGATGAGATACGTGGTCCTTTGGTGATGCTAATGTTTGAATAATGCTCTTGGCTTAGGCCAAAAGCAGGTTTTCTGAAAATATATTTTCTATAATACCGCCTGATAGTAAATGTTGGCCTAAGCACATTCGCACCACACTGTAATATCGCATTGAATGAACCTGAACCAGGCTGACTACACTGCCATTTTGAGTTGTCCACTATTTTGATAGCCTCCTGCTTTCTGTTCCGTGTTCAGAACTTGTGTTTTCGGCTTCAACAGAGCAAGATGAAGTTTGTGCTGCTTTATGATGTTAACTTAGATAAGAATGTTGAAGCTGCTAAGGTGGATTTGTTATCCTGCACTGAAGAGCCTTGAAGTTAAACAAAAGCTGTACTAATCAGTAATTTAGATGCCATCTGTCCCAACAGAGCCTTCCCTGTTTAAACAGTAAAGTAGAATAATGAATAGCTGAATGGGCTTTTTCCTTTTTTTCTCTCCTTGGAACTAACTGCCTTTAAGCTCAAGAACAAATGGCAGACAAATATAAGCAAGTAAAATGAGAAATGTTACCTTGTGTCTTGTATTTGGAAAACATGTGAATTGTTTGATGGAAAACAGCTAACTATGCAATGATGTTTAAATATGAATTAGTTATGTAGTTAGGTCACGAACCCTAGGTTATGTATTACATGAAGAGGGGCTGGACGATGTGCCTAAGGCTGTGAGGAATTTGTATAAATATGTGTACTTGTAGAATGCTCAGTAGTCTCTCATCTCACGGTGTCTGCTTGCACACATTGTGGTGTGTTGAGAAACAAGTGGCAACTTGCTAATAAATACAATTGTAACTTTGACCTTATGACTGGCGTATTTCTATTATGTGGTAGTAAGCCTTGATATTTTTAATCTTTCACATTCACTATATTCTATGCATGCAAGACATCTGTTACCTTCGGTTCAAAATTAAGGTCAAGTTCACCCTACACTTTGGAGGCTCTGCTGAGATCCAGAGGTGACGCCAGCCCTAGGGGTTTCCATTCCATTTACAAACACAAATCAGTGGATCATATTGACTACTCACCCACACTTGGTCAAAATGGCACAGGGCTATGTGCTGTACTCATTGTACACTGAAGGACTTAGTCCTGAAGTCCGTTTTTTAGTCGGAGAGGTCCCACTGCATGCCACTATTGATGAAATACTGGCCATGACTAGCCCCTTAGAATCCATCACTGGGAAAGTGAAGAGCCTACGGCGCATTCCTGGACAGGACACTAATTGCTCCATGCTGTGTTATGGGCATAATTATATGAATAGCAAAACATTGCCTGCTTAAATTCAGTGCGGGAGCCAGTGCTTGTTTGTCCAGTCTAGTCATTAGCCACCTGGTCCCATGTACGTCCTTGCCCCCAATCTGCCATGCCAACCAGTGATGCCAATGTCATTGCTGCTGCAGTTGTATAGGCTGTTAGAGTTGCACTAGAATAAAAACCTACACCATCTTCCATGCCTGAGCATGGGACCTACAGGCGACTACAATCTTTCTCTGCAGAGCACCCTGTTCCAAAAGGTAAGGAGGCCTATGAGCTATGGACTGATCTCACCAAACCTATGCTGCAAGATTGGAAGGTGTCAGATCATGAGAAGATACAGTGAGTAGTGGAAGCATTGATGAGCCCTGCTTTACAAATGGTATAGTCACTCTGTGCTTTGTGTCCAGATCCTACTTCTCAGCAAGTTATTAAAGCCTTGGAAGGTGCTTTTGGATCCACCAAACAAGGAGATGACTTGATGATGAAGTTCCATGCAACCACTTTTCGTTATGGAGAGAAGCTGTCTGACTATGTCGTATGGATTGAATATATTCTGCGTCTGGCCCGCAAAATAGGAGGAGTGGAGACATCAAAATGATATCACTGCCGATTGAAGCAAGTATTACGAGGGGCTAAGTAAGCGGCAGTTCCACTGCCACAATTGAGACTGCATGAAAAACTGGATATTCCATCTTCCTATGAAGAAATGCTAAGGTCCATTAAGGCATTGTTGGAAGAGGAGACAGTTGATGTCACAGTGCAGATCCATCCAGTACAAGGCCGGACCACTGCCCCAGACACTGCTACCACTAAGCAGAGGCAGATAGAAGAGCTACAGCAATTGGTGAAGAAGCTTCAAACACAATTGGTGTTCAGGGAAATCATACCAGCAAACATTGGCTGGGGAAGAGGTGTCTTTCCAATATCCCAAGAGTGAGACAATCGGGCATACCAGCGAGCACAAGAGCCTACAGAATTTCCCACATGATCTTCTGCACCACTTCCACCATGGAGATTTTGTCTCCGGTGTGGAGCTGATGAAGCTTCCACTCCCCTGTGTGAGCGGGACCCACATTATGCCAGGGTAGCTTCCCAATTTGAAGCTCTTAAGCCTACTCCCTCAAGGACCATGTCAGGAAACTCTCAGGAGGTTCTAGAGGAGGAGCACCTAGAGCCTGAACATCAGGAATAGGCTCCACCAATGCAAACACAAACAACCCAGCAACGACACAGAACTCTGCAACAACAGGGTCGAGATGCCAGGAAACTGCTCCAGACGGAACACTCACAGGCATATTAACTATGCATCCCAGCTGGCCTCCTGGGGCCCACCATGACAGTACCAGTCAATCTGGAAGGACGCAGAACTAAAGCCTTACTGGTTAGCGTTCAAACCCTACTATCTGAAACAGTTGTCTCATATACCCCTGGAACCCTTAGAAGGTCTAAACCTACTGGAAGTTGGAGATGTGGCCTGCAGGTATCTTGGGTATCTCTGTTTGAAAGTACATCTGACACAGGAAGTTGCTGGAGTGAGCACAACATTGAGCACATTGGTGTTGGTTTGCGCCATGAAAAACAAAGAACCTTAAGTGCCCCTGGTCCTGGGCACCAACTCTGCATTGTTTGGAACTCTGGCAAAGCTGTGCAGGAAGATGACTGCCCCTCAGTTCGGCGAACTCTGAAAATGCTTTTGGCTTGCTTGAAGGGCCTGTGGAAGATGTGACCACCACCAATCATGTCAAGCTGAAATGCCACCTGGCACCTTGGCATGTATGCCTCAAAGAACATGGCAGTCATAGAAAATTGGTGATGGAGGCTCCCGAGTGTGATGACATGACTGGAGGTCTCTTGGTGCAATGCATGCTAATCAAAGACAATGGAAGAGTGCTGAAAAACATCAAAGTCCTTGTCACAAATATAACTAACAAAAGCATCCATCTACCTGGGGTTTGAAGATCGCACGATTCTATCTGACCGACTCTGTAGCCCAATCTACCACCCTACAAAGTGACTGTCCCCCATTCCACGCACAGAAGGTCAACTTTAGAGACTCACCAGGGTCTGAGTGAGAAAAAAGATCACCTACGTGAACAGCTGATACTGAGGCCTGAAGTTTTCTCTTCCAGTGATTGGGATCTGGGTGAAGCACATGGAGTGGAGCGCCAGATGAGGCTGAATGATAACGCTGCATTTTGGGAAAGGTTGAGGCGATTGGCCCCCACCAATGTGGAAGATGTCAGATGCCACCTAGATGAGCTGTTAGAGGCTGGAGTCATCCAAGAATCGAGAAGCCCCTATGCATCGCCAATAGTGGTAGACCAAAAGAAAAATAATGATGTGCAATTGTGCATTGACTATCGCATGTTGAACAGTCAAACTGTCCCTGTCCAATACACTATGCCACGCTCTGATGAGGCATGTGATTGCCTTACAGAGAGCTGGTGGTTCACAGATCTCGACCTAAGACAATGCTATTACCAGATTGCCATGATGCCCGAAAAAACTGCCTTCATTTGCTTCTAGGGTTTTATCAATTTACCAGGATCCCCCAAGAACTATCTTGAGCTCCAACCACTTTACAACGCCTGATGGAGCGCACTGTGGGGGGACATGAATCTGCTGGAAGTATTGGTTTACCTAGACAATGTCATTGTCTTTGGTAATACGCTTGAAAAACACCATCAGAGGCTATTGAAGGTCCTGGATCGTCTTCGCCATCAGGGTCTGACGGTGTCACTGGAGAAATGTCAGATCTGAGAACCAGTGTGAAATACATCGTACATGTGGTTCGGCAGAAGGGGTCAGTGTGGATTCGACCAAAGTTGAAGCTCTTCGTAAATGGACGAAACCACTGAATCTGAGGGAAATCAGGAGTTTTCTTGGTTTTTGCACTTTTTATAGGTGGTTCGTGCCTGGGTTCGGCAAAATAGCTTGGCCTCTGAAAGACCTTACCAAAGGGTATCTTGCAATGCAGAAGAAATGTCAGACATCGAAAGCCAAAGGTGAAGCATTGTATCACCCCAAAGAGAGGTTTGGGCAGAGTTGACCACTGAGTGTGACAGTGCTTTTGCTCTGTTTGAAGAAGACACTCACGAAAGCGTCAGTATTGGCATATGCCGACCCAGAGCTGCCATATATTCTACACATAGATGCTATCCTTGATGGATTGGATGCCTTACTGTACCAAAAAAGCAAGGGAGGTGTTAGGCCTGTGTCATTTGCTAGTCGCTGACATCTGAGTGAATCACCCAACACACAAGCTGAAATTCCTAGCCCTCAAAAGGCAGTGACCACCAAAAACTTCCATGACTATGTCTATGGAGCCCATTTCACAGTGCAGATAGATAACAATCTGCTTTACTACATTTTAAGATCAGCAAAATTAGACGCCACTAGTCATCCCTGGCTAGCTGCCTTACCAGTGTACAATTTCCATTTGGAATATCATCCTGGAATCAATAACATTGATGCAGATGTACTGTGAAGAAATCATCACATTAATCAGGGAGAACAAAACAGAATACTGAGTGTCTATTCACATGGGTGCAGTGAAGGCACTTTGTGTAACTTAAGCATCCAGACATTCAGACCAAACTCGACTTATAGACTGTCTTGGTGGGGACCTATGACAGAGTTCCTGAAAGTTACTGTGATGTTGCCAGTTTGATTGCAGCTGAGCTGCCGCTCTTATCAAGACAAGAGTTATGACAGGCACAGTTAACTGACTCCAACATAAGACAAATCTTCAAGGTAAAAGAGATTGGGGCAGAAGGCGCTCCCAAACTAAGCGATCTTGCTGACCAGCCGGCTTACACTAAATAATGGAAGACATTGGTGATCAAAGGTGGTGTTTTGTTCAAGGAAAGTCACTTTCAAGGTCCCCTTAGTTAATGCCTGGTGCTCCCTCGCCAATTCCGTCAGTGGCGCTGCCAGCTCTCCATGACAAGCATGGGCATCTGGGCAATGAACACATGCTTGATTTAACAAGGAGTCAATTCTACTGGCGCCAGTTGGGCCATGATGTGGACAACTACTGCAGAACCTGTGCCATATGCATCGCCAGGAAGTCGCCCATCCGTCCGGCTGCAGCTCTTCAACACCTGCAGAGCTCGGGACCAATGGATTTAGTCTGTGTTGACTTCATGACTCTAGAACTAGACAGCAGCAGGATTCAGAATATATTAGTAGTCACGGATCATTTCACCAGGTATCTCCAAGCATTCCTTATCAACGATAGAAAGCAACAACCATAGCAATGGTACTATGGGAGACTTTTTTGTCAACTATCGCTAGGCTCCAGCAATTCTTTGGGTTGTGAAAGACAATAACCTCATCACTTCATCTCTAAAACTCAGGACATCCTGTCCTCGCTCTCCTCCTTTCACCTCCCTCCCTCCCTTCCCGGCTCTTCCTCTGGCCCTTCTGCAGTCACCCCTCCTCCCTCTTTCTCTGCCTTTCCACTTTTCTCTGCTGACGAGGTTTCCAGACAAGTCCGATCTATGAAAGTCTCGTCTAAACAGGTTCACCCCTGTTCCTCCAAAACTATCAAGGACCACATCGACTCCCTGGCTCCTGCCCTGGCTGACTTTTGCAACCACTCCTTCGCCTCTGGAGTCTTCCCTTCCCCCCTCAAGCACTCCCTTGTGCACCCTCTTCTCAAGAAACCCTCTTCCGACCCCTCCTGCCCGGCTAACTATCGCCCTATCTCCATCACTCCCTTCCTGGGCAAGCTCCTGGAGAAACTGGCCATCTCCCAGCTTAACCTCCATGCTGAATCTGTTGGCAGTCTTCATGACCATCAATCTGGCTTCAGAGCTGCCAGAAGCACGGAAACTGCTCTCCTGAACATCCGTGAAGACCTGCTCTTGAACCTCGATTCCAACACTCCGTGTGTTCTCATTCTGCTCGATCTCTCCTCTGCCTTTGACACTGTCAACCATGCCATCCTGCTCAACCGTCTCTGTGAAAACCTGGGTATCACTGGTCAGGCTCTGGCGTGGCTGACCTCTTTCCTTTCAAATCGACCCTCCCAGGTCCAACTGGGGTCCTTCCTCTCCGACATCTTTTTCTCCACCTGTGGTGTCCCCCAGGGATCTAATCTCTCTCCCTGGCTGTTCAACCAGTATCTGGCACTCCTTGCCCACCGCATTGCCGCTCTCTGCCCTAATTTCCAGTGCTATGCGGACGATACCCAGCTCATTTTCAGGCTACCCTCAGCCTCCCCCTCTCCTTCCCTCATCTCTGACTGTCTGTCTGCTATCCAGGAATGGTGTGCCGCCAATGACCTCTGCCTTAATGCCAGTAAGACTGAGATTCTACTCATCGGTACACCCACTCCCTCCTTCCCTGCAGCTCTCTGGCCTGCCTCCCTTGGCCCCCTCCCTGCTCCTACCTGCACGGCAAAAAACCTTGGGGTCATCTTCGACTCCACACTCTCCTTCTCTCCTCATATTTCTGACGTCGCTAAGAAGTCACACTACCAGCTGCACCTCCTCAGAGGTATTCTTCCCTTCCTCTCCTTCCGCCAGAAGCTCACTGTCTCCCGAGCCCTGGTTCTCTCGAAGCTGGATTACTGTAACAGCCTCTTAATCTGCCTGCCTCCACTCTCCGCCCTCTGCAACTCATCCAGAACAGAACTGCGAGACTTGTCCTTGGCCTCAAGCCCAGGGACCGTATCTCTCCAGGACTGAAATCTCTACACTGGCTCCCAGTGGCTGCGAGGATAAAGTTCAAAACCCTCTGCATTGTCCACAAGGCCTTCTGGGGCCTGGGTTCTAAATACCTTCAACTCTCTCTTCCCAAATATCTTCCTTCCCGACCCCTTCGCTCATCTGCCTCCAACTCCCTCAGGATCAGCCGCTTCTCGAAGCAACGAGCTGGGGGTAGATCTCTTTCCGCGGCAGGGGCCTCCCTCTGGAACAGCCTTCCTGCCTCCCTGAAACTTGAGGAGAACCATCTCCGGTTCCGGAAGCACCTCAAAACCTTCCTCTTTGCTTCTGCTTTCTCTCTCCCTCTCCCCTGCTGAACAGCTAATATCCTTCTCTGAAACTGCACTGATTCTGCAACTGGACCACTCTTAACGGCCTCGGTCCTGGGCCCAGCCACTCTCCACTTGCACTGATGCACTGGAACCCCTCTGCACTGCGGGACTGTCTCTGTATCCCTACAGCCCCCCCCCCCCTTTCCCAGCACTTGTTCTGCACTTACCTTGCACTTGCCACCAGCTGGCCCTATTTATTTATTACTTTACGCCACTTACCTTGTACTGCACTTCCCCCTCCCCTTCCCCTTGCACTTTTCCCCCTCCCCCACCCCTGCACTTGCGCGATCTGAATGACACCTGGCCTAGTAGGATCGTTGTCTGTCTCCCCTTGTTCCTCCCCTCCCTGCCTCGTCGCGCCTTGAAACACCTGTGTATAGGCGCGTTACAAATGCCATATCATATCATATCATATACCACCCACAAGGTGATGCACAAGCAAAGCAATTTAATTGCACGCTCCTGATCATGTGGGGGCACCCTTAAAGCCTGAGAAAAATCCAGATGGAGAAAGCATGTATCCACATTGGTACATGCATGTAATTGCACAAAAAACAACAGCACCGGTTTCAGTCCATAACAACTCATGTTTAGAAGGGATGAAAGGTTACCCATAGACCGGTGCTTTGGGGTCTCGCTTGATGGGACCGGAGCTGAAAATTAGAGCAAGTATGTGCAAGAGTTACACGAGCAACTAAACCAAGCTCACCAGTTAGCCCAAGCAGCACCCGTCAACAATGTAACTGGAAATAAAAGAAGATATGATGCCAATCTTGCAACCTGGGGGACAAGTCCTCATGAGAAGCTTGGGATGAAGAGGGCCTAATAATTTGGTGGATCTCTAGGAATCCCAGCCATACCTCATTGATAATCAACTACGTGGGCTACCTCTATTCAGGTTAAAAGAAGAAGGACAAAATAGAATCGTGAAGACACTTCACAGGAATCACCTCCTACATACACATAGGAGATGATGTAGAGATGAATCCAGGTGCTACTGAAGTTTCTCTTTCACCCAGAAAGATGGTTACCAGAAGTGGGTCAGAGGACACTCGCCATGAGAATATCTCTCAAGTCACTAAGCTGAGTACTGCACCACACTCTATATCCAGCCTTAGAACAGACAAAAAGAAGGGGATGGTGAAGCACAGAAACAAGGAGTATACACAAGTGCATTATACAGTCATCCAAGTCAAGAAGAGGAAGAGTGTTTTGGTGATCCTGGAAACCTTAATGTAGCCTACTGGCAAGAAACTAGACTAGAAACTCCAAGGCCTCAGATTGTATAATACACCTTGAAGGCAGTGAAGAGGGGCATGCAACTGCTGATACACAACATTTCCCTCTAACTCATGAAGATCCCCTCCAAAGCACAGAATGTGTCATGAGAGACCAAGTTGCAGAGCAACTTGACAGCTCGAATGCAGGATCAGAGCTCCATTTTGAAGCAACATGGGAACCCAGGAGATCTCTTTGGGGGGGCAAACCAGTTTGAATGCTGAGTAATGATGCTCCTGGAGAACAATGTGGAGTCACTAGGAGGGTAATTCCTGCCGAGGTTTCTCTATGTGCCAATTCCAGCACTCACACACCAGGTCCTATGGTTATCAGGTAATATTATCCCCATATATATGGTCGCCGTAAATAATATCGCCGGGAAAAGGTTGTGGCGATATTATATGGGTGACCATATATATGGGGACAGGGGCAAAAAAAAAAAAACATTTAGGGGTTGCGGGGGTGTCCCCCGCATGTTCCATGCAATAATGTCGCCACAAAAAACGCCCATTTTTCGGCAATATTTTTGCACAGCGAGATTTTTGTGGCGACATTATTACATGGAACCGTCATATGGTACCGCTATGGTGGAGTATACTCTTGATGCAGATGGAGACTTTATATCTGTTGCTGCCCTTACACCACCAGTAAGCCCAGAACCTTAGGGACAAGTCTTTCACAGGAGGGGGAGGGGGTGTGGATGTAAGCCATAAGAGAATTCTGGGTTAGCAGACTTTTGTATTGTTTATGTAATATGAAAATGAAAAAAGAAAAAATGTGCTCACTGAAATTGTAAACTAGGGCCTCATTACAAGTCTGGTGGTATCCTGACGGTAAATCCGGCGGGATACCACCAGAAAGTAATACCGTTTCTGGCACCTGATCTGCCGGAATTACCGGCAGATTACAGGTCCCGACAAGGGTAGGTAAATGCCCATGTGCTGGTAATACCGGTGCCGGTAATACCAGCTGCTTTCTGCCAGTGGGATGCCTGAGATACCTCCAGCTCTTGGATGGAGGTAAATAGGCAACCCCACTGGCAAACTAAAAAAATTACATGCTCGTTTACTCTAGCCACCCCTGTCTGTAAAGCTCGCCCTCCCAAGACGTTACTTCGCTCTTGGCGATCAGTTGACCCCAAGGCACTTGGTGCCTGCATCGTTTCCAAGTGTACCTCCTTGGGACCGGTATCTCTATCCACGCTCTCTACATCGCTGCTCTCCGCCGCTAATGTTCTCGCTCCTCTGAAACTTACCCAGAGTCGGAGATTACTCTCTCAGCCTTGGTTTACTGATCAATTAAAAAACGCCCGTCTGCTACTCAGACAAGCCGAACGCAAATGGCGGGCTAGCTACGACCCTCTACTTAAAAACCTGTATAAGCTCAGTCTTTCCACCTACCTAGCCAATGTTAAGCGGGCTAAAGCTACTTTTTTCGCCCAACAAATTGAAAGTGCCCTGTGTAAACCCAAAACACTATTTTCTATTGTTCAATAACTTTCCTCCTCCGAACCCCTCACCTCGATGGTCAAACCATCGCAAAAGCTATGCAATGACTTGGCATCGTTTTTTATTACGAAAATCGTTGCGATACGATCTAACATCGCCTCATCTCTTGCTATGCAACCTGCCGGCACTACTTGCTTTGTACCACTTACCTCTACTGATCCCCCGGCCAGCTGGTCTACCTTCCCTCTATTTACTGAGGCAGAGGTGTTAGCAGCAATTCTTAAAATCAAGTCCTCCTCTCCAGAGGACGCCATTCCGGCCAGTATGATGAAGACTATTGCTCCAGACATTCTGTCTGACGTCACAATGGCTATAAATAACTCATGCCAGTCTGGTCTGGTTCCGCCAGAACTTAAATCGGCTAGGGTTATCCCCCTGCTCAAGAAGCCGTCCCTCGACCCTACTATCCCCTCAAATTTTCGCCCCATATCCCTGCTCCCGTTCTTGTCTAAACTCTTGGAATCCCTGGTCACACCCCTTCTCTCCTCCTTTCTGGAATCCTCTAGGATCTTTAATCCTGCCCAGGCAGGTTTCAGACCTGCTAGGGGAACGGAGAGTGTGCTTGTCTCAGTGCAAGATGACATGTCTAGACTCGCAGACGCAGGTGGAGTTGGAGCTCTGATTCTGCTGGATTTGTCTGCCGCATTTGATACAGTGGACCATCCTATTCTCCTCTCTCGCCTAGCACAAATCGGGATCTCTGGATCAGTTCTGGCTTGGTTTACCTCCTTTCTTGCAGACCGCACTCAGACCCTTGCCATGCCCCCTTTCCTTTCTGTCCCCTGTGCCCTCACCTGTGGTGTTCCCCAGGGATCCTCTCTTTCCCCTATTCTATTCAATATCTACATATGGGCTCTGGTCTGCCTTATCCGTTCGTATGGACTTAATTGCTATTCCTACGCGGATGACACTCAAATCCTGATCCGTTTGGATCAGGATCATATCAAGGCTTCAGCTTCTCTTCACGACTGTTTGACATCAGTCGGCATTTGGATGGACCAAAATTGGCTCAAGCTTAACAGCGATAAAACTGAGGTGATTTTGGTGGGTTGTCCCCCCCGCCCATCACTTTGGACCCCTGCTTTCTGGCCCACCTCACTGGGCCCTCTGCCTTGTCCAGTGGACAAAGTAAAGAACTTAGGAGTTATTCTCTCCACTTCCTTGTCCATGTCAAACCAGGTCTCTACGGTCTGCCAATCTGCCCATCACCAGATCAGGATACTCAAGAGGGTCCTCCCTATGATCCCAGAGGCTATGCGTCCTCCTGTGGTAGCCGCATTAGTCCTCTCACGGTTGGACTATTGCAACTCCTTATACCTTGCCCAGCCAATGGGCCTTCTCCAACGTCTCCAGCGCATACAGAACCTGGCAGCCAGACTGGCCACAGGTTCCCCCTATGGAGCTCACATCTCGCCAGTGCTTCGCCAACTTCACTGGCTCCCGGTGGCCCAGCGAGTTAAGTTCAAGTCACTATGCATTGTCCACCGGGCAATCCAGGGCCTAGGTGCTGAGTTTCTCCAAACTAAATTTGTCCGTTATATACCAGAACGCAACCTTCGCTCCCTGAACACCAACCTTTTGGTGGTTCCTAAGTACAATCGGGAAAGACTCGGCGGCAGAGCATTTTCCATTGCTGCGGCAAGGCTGTGGAACGCCCTCCCACTGCCACTCAAGTCTATCTCCAACCATTTGGCTTTCAGGAAAACCCTGAAAACTACCTTATTCTAGCCCCCCGACTTTTACTACTCTTCCTGTGTGACAGTTTCCTCATCAGCGCCATGATGCCCCTGGGCGACCGTGCGCTCTACAAATTTAGGTAACATAACATAACATAACATAACAAACTTGTAGTGTGACGGAGCACGGAAATTGGCGGTAACAGAATTACTGCCACCTTTTTCCTGCACTGCCAACCTTGTAATGAGGCCCATAATATGCCTTTGTAAAATGCATGGAATTAATACTGTGGGGGGTTTCTGTGTTTTTATTTGTCATGCTATGCCATCTGTGTACAAGTTGTATGTATGTTTGTGTATCTTACATTGGTAGGAATTTAGTCCCATATCTGTTTTGGTAGAAGAGAATATACTATTCATCCATTGTTAATGTCTTCAAGGACACATGTTTCTTTATGGTAGTTGCAAAATGGAAGACGTTGGTATCTTCTGCTGGCAGGGGAGACCCCCATGAGGAGAAGTTAGGCTTTATGACAGCAGATCCCCCTCTGGGGAGAGCCCTTGGTATGGCCAATGTTAAGAGAAAGCCTGCGTTTTTCAGGAGAAGGGGGTGTACAAGGTGGGAGTTTTGAAGGGGGAGATGGAAAATACCCTTGGTGGGCTCCAGTCGGCATCTACATTTGGTTGAAAATGTAGGTGTTTAATACATGCACCCTCCAAGATGTGTGCTAGTATATCTTAATATGTGCAAAGGGTACCTGCCAGTTATGCCAGAGATGTAATGTTATCACAATTCACTGTTTTAATGGTTATTGATATGATGCTGCAATATTTATTTATTTATGTATTCATGTAATCATTATGAATGTAAAAGCTTCCCTGGTTAAGGGATGAGGAAATAAATGAGCACATGCTTTTTATTCTCGGATGAGAGGGTATTAATGCCCAAGTTGTCCCTGTAACAGACATTGTCAACTTTTCCTAACTGTGATGAATTCCATGATGTTCTCACTGCTTCCGAAGGGGGAGCCCCTTCCCATGAGGCCAGGGTGATGAGGCTGCTACCCAATAGTCCCCCTGGGGGTGGTACTCAGCAGGTGGATCTCATGGGAGGGGAAACCCCCTTTGAGAGCAGTGACGACCACATCGGGATAACGCAGTACCTCCACCAAACACATGACCCTAGTAACACTTCGCACAGGTACCTCATCTTTCCTTCCTCTCCGCATTCCTGACCCTAACCACCAACCCAAAGACAATCCACCTGTCCCAGTAGGCTGTAAAATACCTGGGTTTCTTGGTTGGTAATGGAATAGTACAACCCCAGTTGGAGAAAGTTAAGGCAGTAAGGGACACTCCCACACCAAGGAGCAAGAGGGATTTAACAACTTTCTTGGGTCGGTAGGTTATTATAGATGACAATCATTAACAACTTTGATACACCACAACAAGCGATCCAGTGCAATATGGTTACTGAAGCACAATGAATTGACCATTATTCCAGTCTTTTTGAGAAACCAAGTCAAAATGCATTTGACAATCTGGAGTTCAAAAATGGATGGGATATAGAGATAAAAAGAGAGGATATTCTTGAAAACATCAAAAGTATTGGTAATTCAAGGGTGCCTGGCCCAGACGGCCTGACAAACCAAACACTTACAGAACACCCAGAAGAGTGGACAGATTTTTGTCTAAACATATAAAAAAGTATATTGATGGATCCCAAAGTCCAGGAAGAGTGCAATTATTGTCCCTGTATTTAAAAAAGGAGTACGTACAGACCCAAAAAATTACAGGCCAATAGCCCTCTTGGACATTGTGAGAAAGATCTTTGGAACTCAATTATTGAACCAGCTAAATAAATTGACCCAAATGACAGGCACCAGAGATGAACGACAAATGGGATTCGTCGATTTGGTGCATGCCTTCGACAGTGTGGACCGCAAATTGTTATGGAAGAAGCTAGCATTGAAAAATTGTCCAAAGAGCCTCCTGGGTGCAATTAAAGAGCTATATTCGAACACCGAGATCAAGATTCGACTAGATTCGAAGGGGTCATTCTCGTTTCCAATAAAAACATCTTGAGGGGTAAAGCAAGGCTGCGCGTTAGGTGCAACCCTATTTACCCTCTTTATTGCAGGGCTCGGGAGAGAAATTGAGGAAGAGAGAGGTTTTGCACCAAAAATAAATGGGAAACCCTTGAGTTACATGATATACGCTGATGATATTGTATTGCTAGTTGTTATACAGATTGGTCTACAGCAAATGCTTTCAGTCTTGAGATCGTACACGGAAGAAAATAGCCTAGTTATAAATGCAGCAATAACTGACATTCCATTGCTGCAAAATCTTGTGGGTGCAAAAAAGAACACCAAGAAACAATTCAAATGGAAACTTGGCCATGAAATCGTAAAATGTACAAACCAATTTCAATAACTAGGTGTATTAATCAACTCCCAAATAACAGATGATCCAATGGTGAAAAGAATCAAAAGAAAATGTAAAATCCTTGGGGCCCAAGGAGCAATAATAAATAGTAAATTTGGGAAATTCTCACTAAGACTGGTGATAGAATTTTATAATGTGAAGGTAACATCATGTCTGATTTATGGATGTGAAACAATGCTAGAATGTTCCTATAATACGTGGTGTGCGTGTGAAAACTTATTTTGGATCAGAATTCTACACTTGCCTAAGGGTACGGCCACAGCTTGTATTCAATTTGAATTAGGATTAACTTCAATCAATGTTAGGGTAATGTGGAATATGCTATCCATATATAGAAGAGTGATTGGAGCTGACAAGCTTCCACTGTTTAACATCCTGAGGTCCTCTACGATCGAATCAAGTGGCTCTGTATTTGAAAATGGAAACAAACATGCGACAGAACGCTGCAGCAAAGAAGCGGAAACAAGGAAGAATTAATAGGAAATCTGAATGCTGTAAAAAGGAAGCTGTGGGATCAAGACTGGTATGATACGTCAGAGCAGAGTTCAAAGCATAGATGCATGGCCGAGGCAATTTCAGAAGTAAGAGCAAGGAATACACTGCCAAATTACTTGGAACTTTTCCTGTGTTACATCAAAAGACAAACCTTCATGAAATTACGACTGCACACATTTAAAACAAAGGAGGTACTTAGTCTGAGATCTAAGGAGGGAGAAGACGATTCTCCATGTAAATTTTGTGGCCAAAAAAATGAAACATTGAAACATCTGGTGTTATATTGCAGAAATTTGAGAGACCTGAGAGCTAAGTACTTGGGCACTGAAATTAATAAAATGCGACATCACAGTGGGGAGGAATGCTGGTATGTTATGGTTGAGGGGAATGATACAAAATTGACTTTTGCACTAATATTTTACCTGGAGGATCTGGAAAATAGACTTATGAAATAAGTATGGGCCACCAAACTTGTTTTACATAGATGATATTTTTTTATTTTAAATGAAGTATTTTCCTTATATTTAAAAATGTGTAATGAACTGAATACAATAAAAAAAAATACATGATTTAGTCCTAATTTTTCATCCATGCCTAACTGACAAATTAAGGCATGCAGAACTCCAGAAGATCAAGTGGGAGAAGAACAAACAGAACTGTTTCGATTCCCTCAAATCAATTTTGTGTAGCAAACACATGCTTAAAGTGACAAATATCAACAAAGAGCTTGTCCTCCAAACTGACGCCTCAAAGGTAGTGCTGCATATCAGCCGCAAGTTATTAAGTAGGGAGAGAAACTATTCCACAATAGAACTTGAGGCATTGGCAATTAAATGGGAATGAGTCATCTCTGCTATTGCATTCTGGGGAGGAAATTCATCCTAGTTACAAACCATTCCCCACACCTGTGGTTCAGTTCAAGTAAAATAACCAATCCCAGGAGTATGCAATGGTTCCTTGACTTACAGCCCTTTTGTTTCAGTGTGGAGCATCGCAGAGGTAAAGATCAGGGACATGTAGATTTCCTCACCCGGTTCCCTTTAGGGGAACAGGTACCAGACTGCTTAAGGTAAGGGTATGTGATGAATCCAATGATGTCATCACTGCTTCCAAAAGGGGAAGCCCTTTCCCATGAGGCCGATAGTCCCCCTGTAGGTGTTAGTCAGTAGGTGGATCTCAGGTGAAACCCCCTTCGGGAGCAGTGATGACAACATCGGGAGAATGCAGTACCCCTACCAAACACATGACCCTGGTAACCCTTCCCACAGTTACCCCACCGTCCTTCCTCTCCTCATTCCTCTTCACACCTACCCCCATACCCTATGTACTTTGCTAAGGTAATTCAAATAGAGAGTACTGAGACGAGGAGGAGTATTAGTGAGTTACCACATCAACACTAAATTAGTACTGAGACAGGAACGGGATGCAGAGCAATACCGACTATGCATTGGAACTACTTTCACCAGTCTAGTGGTTCACGAACAATGATTGGTAGAAACAAGATAAATACCAATGAAGGACTTGCCAGGTAGTCAAGCCCTCCCTGGAGGAACCGTGAAAGCGAGGATGAGCCTTACACGCAGATAGGTGTTGACCGGGAACTGAGAGGAAGGAGAGAGTCCGGGGCCAGTACAGGATGTGGGGTTCGTGCAGCCCGCTAGCAGACCAAGACTTCAGGCGCCCCAGAGATTGGGGGACCGTCAAAGTGCAAAAGTACACCATCCTGAACAAAAAAAGACTGTGGAGCCACCACAGTGAGATGGAAGATCTGGGCAGTTAAGGGTGTGCCGCGAATGAGCCCAGCTGCCTCAAGGGATCCAGCACTCACTTAAGCCACAACACAAGGTATGCATGTATCCAAAATGGCTCTGAAACCTACAAAGGAGGTGGTCGCAAAGCTGGGATGGGACGGTCCCGTACCCTCATACAGTGGAAGGAAACCCAAATCGTACATGGACTTGTACTAAGGCTTGGCAGGAGAGTACGCCAAGTTCACACAACGGCAAACTAAAGCCAGATTTGAGGGTCTGGGACTGGCACCCAAAAAGAGAGAATTGGAAGGTAGTGGAAGGTCCACACAGTACTTGGCAGGTTAGTGAACCAAGTCTGTCTGACCCACTACAACCTGGAAAATGCATCCAGGCAAATCTTCTTTATTGCAGTACTTAATGAGAGGGAACCAGGTGTGCACCCAAGGGTCGGGACCCGTTAAAGCTTGGAAAGAGTATCCAGGCAACTCTTCTTCATCGTAGTACTTCGTGAGAGGGAACCAGGTCTGCACCCAAGGGTCAAGGACCCATTTGAGCTTGAAGAGTATCCAGGCTGTTCTTCTTCAACATAGTAGCTGGCAAGAAGAGGAAAAAGCTGCCAACCAGGGTCTGGGGCCCCAAGGAATCAACTAGTAAGCCAGAGAAAGGCTGGGGAAAACCAGACATTTCTCCAACAGCCAATGATTGGCTCTAATCACATAAAAATAATCTTCTCAAGACAAGAACTGCCTTTTGTCCAGGGGAAGGGAGTGATTCATCTGGATTAAGAAGACTTAGCCTTTTATATAGTTAGCTTAGTGTGGGAGGGACAGAGTTAAGATTTTGACACTGGACATTGGGACTATTTACTTTGGACATTCTGACACTACTTACTTCTAATGAGGTAGGGAACCCCCTCTTAGAATTAGGGCGAGTGAGGCTTTTCTTTTCCCTTTCACCTTTGAATAAAAGATTATAGCCAACACCATGACCCCTCCATTTCAGATTCTTTCTTCTGCACCTTTACATTTCTCAGATGGGGATTCTGGGAGTATGTCCCATGTACATTCTCAGGGAAGGCACTAGGATCATCAAATAGGTGCAGGTTGGTATTTGGTTTCCCTAGGTACTCCTGGATTCCCAGTAGACATGCAGGTGTATGGTAAGGTGTCTGGCTATCTCTCAGCTGTAACGCTCACCTGATATCCACGGGGATGCCACTCAGTCTGGTAGGACCATTTCCGAACTTGAACCCCCTCCCTTGGACTCTTGTTCGGCCGAGGACTGGGTCTCAAAACACAGGAATTTGGGTTTAGTGTCTCTTCCGCCCTGAAGCCCACCTCCCTTGTGGTCCCAATGACCCCCTTGATGCTCTCTTCACCTTGTTTTATTATATGGTGTGCTCTCCATCCTGCTGTTCTGCACAGGGGCGCGTTGTTGGATGGGCGTGGCGCAACCTAGTTGCTTCACTGGTGCAGGCCCTCAGAGTCCAGACCTGCTGTGACTCCTGTTTGTCCAGGTAAGACTGCTGGTTTGGCATTTTGTTCTTTACTTTGCAATTGCCCCTATTAATGTCTCTCCTTCTTCCTTAGGTGCGAGTGGAGTTCCGGTGGTGCCGTGCTGCTTGGGGCTGTGCACGAGATGGTAATTGAAAGCGCGATGTGCGGTGCTATGTGCCTTATCTTGTGCTGACCTGTTTGTTCTCTCTTCCTTACAGGCCGCTGCGATGTCCTGGAATGGATGCTGCAGAGAAGATGAAGAGCTGTGAGTAAAGCGTAGCATGTGCTGCCTTCTTGGGTGTCCAGTCAACTGGTCGACAACAAACTGGTTGACTGCAATTTGGTCGACACCATTTGGTCGAATGCCAAATGGTCGAATTTTTTTTTTTTTTATATATATATGTGTTTTGTGGGTTTTCGTGAGG
Source organism: Ambystoma mexicanum (assembly GCF_040938575.1). Classification (NCBI taxonomy): domain Eukaryota; kingdom Metazoa; phylum Chordata; class Amphibia; order Caudata; family Ambystomatidae; genus Ambystoma; species Ambystoma mexicanum. The sequence goes on from NC_090924.1 coordinate 658,648,195, forward strand.
GAAAAAAAAAAAAAAAAAAGGGGGTTTGGGGGGGACCCCCCCAAAAAAAACCAAAAAATGGGTAAAAAAAAAAAAAAAAAAAAAAATTCGACCATTTGGCATTCGATCAAATGGTGTCGACCAATTGTCCTGTCGACCAAATGTTTTCGACCATTTGACTGGTAACCGCCTTCTTGATCTCTTGTGTGCTAATCAGGGTTTTCTTCCCTCTAGCAGGTCATTATATTGCCCGGAATGGAGTCGGCCAGGGACGAGTCAACCCCAGGTAAGCGTGGGCTTATTTTGATTGTTTTGTATATTGGAGAATAAACGTTTACTAATGTTGCTTTTCCGTTCTTTTTTCTTCTCAGGTGCGACTTTCCAGATCGAAGGAGCGCTCGCCAAGCTGGTGTATATTCAGGACCCAGGAGCGGAGGACAGAAGCAGGATTCGCTCGCAGGTAAGTGTATTCTAACAATGTTCTTGTTCTTGCAGGAAACAGGGTCAGGAATGCAGATGAGGATCCGAACAGAACATGGTGAGCGTCACGCTGCAGCTAGCAGAGTAACGCAAAACGTGTTTCTCAGCTTGGGCGTGGCTTATATAGCCTGCAGGTATCCCAGGTGCCCCTAGGTCTGCCCACACCTAAAACACTAGACCGCATAGCTCAGTTCTGGGACTGAGCTATGCGGGGGCATCCATGTTGCCTAAAGGCTATTGCAAGTCCCAGTTCTCAAGTTCCCTGGATTCATATATGAGCCTGGTGCCAAAGGCGCCAGGACTGACTCCAGGAGAGTCTTGGGAGGAATGGTAAGGCCCTTGGAGCCATGATGGAAAGCCATGGTGTAGACCAGATGGCTTGCCTGTTAGGGCCAGGGGCAGGGGTCATGACACAAGCTTACACACAGGTCACTCACTACATGTTATGCATGTAAGACACCCATCGCCTTCTGTTTCAAATTAAGGTCAAGCACACCTTACACTTGGGAGCAGGAGAAGCAAGTGTCATTTCAAGCAGAGGATTTGTAATTTTAATTAGAAGAAATCCATTTCTCTCCCCATGAGTATTCCCATACCCAAAGTCGCAGGAAGATGTGCTGTGCAGATACTAGCTAATTGCTTCAAGCCGTGCAGCTCACAGCAGCTGAAAATTGAATGTTGGGTCCAGGCCTAAAGGTTAGGGCTGCAGCTGCACACACCAAATCTATGAAAATGAAGAAGGGTGTTCAGGATGCCGAGTGGAACAACTAGATTCAGGAGTAATACTGCTCCCATGAAAAAGCGGTCAGCACATTTGAACTGCAGGTGACTGTGTAACAGGATAAATACATAAGTGAAATTCAGGCTAGAGTAGTGGTGCCCCAACCATGTCATTCATGGGCACTTGTGTTCACAGAGAGATAAGGGAGGAGACGTGCTGGAGATGTACTGTGTTTTGAGATGGAAATAGCAAGAGGTGATGCTAATAAATGTAATTGCAAGGTCAGGGGAGCTATTTGAGTGTGCCCCAGTGTCTGGTATAATGAGTAGGCCTTTGTATTACTGAGCAGGGTTGGTCTTGTCAGTCACATTTACTTTCTGATTGGGTCCTGTCAGGGGTATGCACATTACGGGATGGTCCACGATACCTTAACCAGTAAGGGAAGTTTATTTTTGCAACAAGGTTCCTGAGTATAATGCACCAACCAAATTACAGCGTTGTTCGACGATTACATATTGTGTCATTTCTCAAGGGGTTATATTTAGACAAGCCTAACTGACAGGGTATTGAACTATAGGGGATGTTTAGATGTCATGTATAGGTGTTAGCCAATGGGGAAAATGGGATTATATTGTAACCAGTATTCTTAGATTCTGTTAACCTTGCAGTTTACCCCTATAAACGATGTAACCCAAAATAAACAAGCCAAGTTCTTAATTTTGTTTTCAGTTTCACAGGAGTGAAGGAAACTTAAGGACATATTTGCATGTAATAATTAGCTTTTTCTTGCAAAGGGTGCACTATATATTTGACCCTCTTGAAGCTGTCTTTTATCGATCAGGTTTTGGGTCCAAGCCTACGAATTTGGTGAACTTGACGTGATTCCAGATCCTCTGAGGCTGGGGGCTTTCCTGTTGTGCATCCTGGGTTGTGGCGCCGCCTGCAGTGACCAGTTCCATGTGTGCAACCTGAGGAGGTTTGCAGGCATTGTGTTGTCAGAAGACCTGCCTGTTCCTTGGAGCAGGGTGCTGCACCCAGCTGTGCAGGCGATTAGCGGGGGACACCACATTGGAGGAACTCGGAACAACATATAGAATGTAAGTGCACTCTTGCGGGTGGAAACAAGGGGCGCTGCTGGACCGGCGATCTGTACATTTTGAAACAAACCAGCACTAACCTGTTAAAACACATGTGCACGGCACTACCACAGTATAGGGAAAAGATGCTAAAGTATCATCGGAAATGGGCTTAGGGGACTGCAGGAAGGATGTTCACCACGTGGCCTGAAGAGGGCTCTGACACCATGGAAGTGCTCGAACACATGTACACATATTTAGTGTCAAAATATAAGGCTAAGAAATAGACAAATAAACAGAGAATATTTGAATTGTGGAAGATATTTGAAGATTTAGAGAATGCTGCTCACAGTAACGGGACAACAGGTCTGTGCCCGTAAATAGTTTTACCCCTTCTACTCCGTCCCCATATGTGTGCTTTCCATTACAGCCCGCTGAGGGGTACCCCGACCCCCAGTATGTCCCCATCCCCAAGCACAAGCCATTAGCCCGAGGGGGGGGGCGTACCAATGAAAACCGGGAGCCATTCATTGTGGAAGAACAGAAAAACATGCAGTGAGAATTAGAAGTGGCACTGAGAAAAAACAGAGGAGGAGCTAGGACGAATGACACAGGGACGTAGAGAAGGGCACAGTGTGATGATTGACACAGACCAGTGGAGAGCAGGTGAGATTTTATTTTGAGTTGACAGCAGAGTAATTAAAGATATTTAGGTGTTGACAAGTGTGGATCACCCCAATTCAGGGAGCCTACCAGAAGGTTAGTATAGGTTATGATTCAGTGCATACAGAGATGGAAGCAGCGGTTGCAGAGGAGGAATGGGCAACATATGAAGATCAGGGAACAGCACAGGAGAAAGCACAGAGTGCAGGGACCCGATGAGGGCCGAGGCTGAGATTGTGTCTGGTCCAAGTGGCCCTGGCGAAAGGAAACAATGGAGTGAGTTTCCCACAGTCTAAACAGATGGGAGCGCAGTTCCCATTGCTACACAAGGGACTTGGGAGAGCACGCTATGTGCCATGGCCACATATGGATTGGAACAACTCAATGAAGGCATTAACCTCACTCACAGAGGGGACAGGTAAATGGATATATGTGCTGGAGAAGCAGACAGCAGGCATCACATTACCAGTGTGAGACATGAAGTATTTTTTTTCAGCATTGTGGAGGGGACAAGCGGCCAACATATGGAGGAAGGCGAGTATGCAGGTGTACAGATGAATAGTGATGATCACGATGGAGCACCTTTTAATAACTGTAGAGCACATGTATGGAATGCATTGAGCTTGACGTACCCAGACACACCTGACATTAATTCAATCAAGCTCTGCACTATGAAACCAGATGAAAACCCTGCGCTCTATATAAATCAAATTCAGGAGATGTGGAGGGCAGAGACCGGGGAACCATGGGACAAGAACATAGCAGTATGTTATTACATGTTGAGTCAGGCTCTTCCCAAGAAAGCACAAAATGACTTGGACAAGGTGGTAGGTATTGAAGCGAGGAGAGGGGCCGAGATCCAGGCAGATATTGTGCACCATTGTAGGAGAAGGCAGGAGAAGGAAACAGCTGTGCAAACACAGAGGGATGAAGCAAAGTTGGTCCAAAAGAAGCTATCCAAATTAAGCGTGGAAGGCGCTATGATTACTAGCTCTATGGAGAGACAAACAGACATCAGACCAGCACAGGACTAGGCCCAGGGGTACCCAGGATATGCAGAGGACAGAGAGGACATGGGGTATACCCAGAGGGAAAGAGGGGGGTTTCAGAGAGGAAGAGGAGGGGGCTTGGAGGGGTTTGGCAAAGAAACCAGGTGGTTGAAAGTTTTAGAGGGCAAATTATGGTATTCTACTCTGGGCTTATTGTAATCTACCCTAAATGAAGCAATATGTATTAAATGGGCATTAATTCATTAAATACACAAAAGAGATCAGCTAGCAGACCCATAGGTTGGACACTTGGATGAATGGTTACAGGAATGAAGGTCCTTCCATGAGGAGATGGGTTTCTTGATGACTGATCCTTTAAATTATGGTTTGGCCAGCAAAGACTTAAAATTGAAGTTTTAAATTGGGATAGAACTAGCAATATATAAAGTGGTTCAAAACAAAAACCTCCTACCAAAAGAGTATGCAGGATAAGGTTTATTTTTTTAAATAAATACACATTTTCAGTATGTAGAGAAAATTCGGGATCCTAAAGTCAGATGTCTTGTGTTTTGGGCAGTTAGCAACTAATGGGCTAATATTCCTTATGTCCTTAGAGTATGTATGATTTGGGACCTAGAGGTAGAGACAACAAGACATCTATTGACTGTACAAAGTTAACCACAATGTACAATAGGAATTTTGTAAGCAATTCTATACATTTGCAAACAGATCTATTTTGGGCATTTCTTTACTCAGGAAATGTATTGGTTCTTACATTTGCTGCTTATCACATTTGGATGAAACTTAACAAAGTGTATTTTTGTTGAGATTTTAATGGTATGGCGGATTTTGTAATTATAATGACTGTTAAACTTTGAGACATTTTTGTATAGCTTATGAATATTGTTATCTTTTAGGTTTTATGAGGAAACTCCTTGTGATGAATTTTATTCTTGCAATGATATTTATGGGTATGCAAAATATGTCCTTTTGTGGTTTGGTGTTAAAGGTTTATGTGTTTTAACCAATGCATCTTAATTCATTAAAAACATAATTCTGTTGGGTGTAGATGAGGAAGGAGACGAATGGCATACAGTTCTATGCATTGAGCTGAAATTGCCACTAGAGAGATCTGATGCAGGCTAAATAATATTTGCCCTGTCAGATAATGGTCCAATACAAAGACGTACCCCACACTACACTCATTGCCAGGGCAGTGACATCGCATTTACAGGAAGACATGGCCAAAGTACCCAGTAATTTATGGACTAGTAATACCCAAAATGTAGGATTATTGAAGAGCATAGGGACCATCCGCATTAAACTGAAACAAGGTGCAATGTTACCTAGAGTATGATGGTATCCATAGTCATGAGAGGCGGATGAGGGGATTTACAACAGTATCATAGCACTATGGCAGCAAGGCATTATTTGGCCATCAGCATTCCCATTCAACATGGCTATATAACCAGTGAAAAAGCTAAGGCGTCCAGTTGGAGGATGATACAGGATATCCACCCTCTGAATAACATTGTAGAAGCATAATTCTCTGTTGTTCCCAATCCTGCTACTATTCTTTGTAATATCCCCAGTGAGGCAACAGATTTTACTGTCATTGATCTTAAGAAATCATCCATTCCATTGCATCCAGACTCTCAGTATCTCACAGCATTTACATTTACTTCCTGCATGCAAAGATTCCAACACACAAGATTACCTCAAGGGTATTGTGAGTCCCCAAGTATTTTCAATAGGGTGCTACACATGGATTTAGGTAACATAAAAGTACAGAGCATAATAATTCAGTATGTAGATAATTTTTGAGTCTGTTGCTCCACAGAATACTATTGTAGGAGTGATTTGGTGACACTTTTAACATTACTTGCAGAAAAGGGGTACAAGGTAGGTAAGGACAAAATGCAATACTGTCAGAAGGAGGTAGGGTGCCTAGAACAAACAATATCATCAACAGGGGGAGAGTGACACCTGAAAGGGAAACATACAGAACACATCACAGCCATCCTCAGTGAAAGAAATGCAGCAATTCTAAGGATTATGTAATTATTGTAGGTTATGGATCTTTGACTATTCCAGCTACACCAAGCCCTTGATGCAGTGACTAAAAGATGCACAGAAAGCGAAGGAAAAGATTACCTGGACAGGAGAAATGATCACATGCTTTCAAGAACTAAAGTATGCGATCAGCCATGCCCCAATGTTAGCAACCCCAGAATAAGTTTAACAATTTTTTCTGTTCTCACATTCTAATGGACATGTCATGACAGCTGTTCTTACTCAGCACACATCCATGGGCCACAAGCCCCTAGCTTACTGCAGCAGGATCTTAGATCCAGTAATGCAGGGACACTTCCCCTGTGAGCAGACTCTAGCAGCAGCTGCATTCGCAATACAACGGTCCTCCACAATTATGATGGATTGTTCAGTGATAATATATGTGGAACACACAGTTGTTGCCATTCTAGAGAGGTCCAGATCAACACTTACTACACAAAGAGAATCTTGCTATGAGGTCATAATGTGTCTAATTCTTCCATTCACATTGTCAGTCAACTTGGCAACCTTCATTGTAGTACTAATCCAGCCAGATGAGAACGGTCATGACTGTGTAAAATATGAAGGGTCTGAAAATGACCCAATCCATGCAAGGGAGGGCACATTGGAAGAGGGGAAGGTGCTCTTCATTGATCGGTCATCAACGATTGACCAGGAAATCAGACAGAGGCATACTGGTGCAGCAGTAGTGAGGCTAGTAGATTAAGAGTGTGAGGTGATGGTAAGAAAGAGATTGTCCACACACTACTCTGGGCAGGCAGCTGAATTTATAGCATTAATAGAAGCATTAGAAATGTCAAAAGTACTAGTGTTACTATCTAGTCTGATTCAGCATATGTCACATCCACTGTACATACATGGCTATCCAGATGGCACAGATGTGGGTTCAGGAAGTCTGATGGGACCCCCATTCAGCATGCATCATTTTCGGGGAGACTGATTGAAGCTTTAACACACCCCTCTGTGGTCCCTGTGGTCAAATGAGCAGCCCATACACATGATGCAGATCCAATTTCTCATGGTAATGATGCTGCAGACAAAGCAGCAAAAGAAGCATCATATTTGAAAGAACCAGATGACATAGAATACCCCAAAGTAGCATTTCATCAAATACAGGTGTTAGTGGCTTGATATCCAATTGCCCTCACCCAAATGATTGAATTAGTGGGACAAGCACCCCAACAAGAGAAAGATTAATGGGTCAAAAGATTATGTTCCCTTTCACCAACTGACTTGATTTGGAGACAACATATTACAGGTAAAATAGTAATGCCCAATGAATTACTCTTAGTTGCTCTTGAGCAACTGCATTATCTGACACATATTTCCAAACAATATTTTGATGCCGAGATTCAGGAGGGATTGTCCCCAATCTCCAAGAACACGTGGACAAGTTTGTAACAAACTGTACCATCTCCCATCTCTACAGCACAGGCCACACCATGAGTATTGCCACACCCTACTGGGCCCATCCTGATGCTAAATCAGCAGCTATATTCCTGGTGTATGAGTTATTCACAGTAATTACATACCTATTAGGGATCAAGCACACATTATATTCCATTTACCACCCCCAGGCCAACGGCGTTGTGGAAGGTTTAAATGGGTTTTTGAAGCAAAAATTGTCTAAACTATTTCATACATTATGGAGGAACTGGCTATGTTGTCTCCCTGTTGCTCTATTTAGCCTCAGGAATCAGCCAGAAAAGGAACATCGCCTGTCCCTGCACGAAATAGTGACGGGAAGAAGACTGTACACACCATTCACACCTGCACACACTGCATCGGATGCACACAGGGCAGCAAATATCTTGGTGAAGGAGTTTCAGGACTATTTTAGGGACTTAACCAAATGTATGAAGATGATATCTCAACAGCTCACACCAAGAAGAGAACAGCCAGTTGCACCCAACAAGGTTAGCCCAACAGCTCTGTCACAACTACAACTATTTCCTGGAGATGTGGTTTTCATCAAATCATTTGTATGCAAGTTGAAAGAAAGGAGGTGCCAAGGACCATCCAATGTTGTCTATATGGCTCCACATGCAGTGAAGATGGAACAATTGTGCTACTGGGTACACCTCTCCGATGTACGAAAGCACACAAGCACATGCCCCTTCACCCGAGGGCACCAGTAGGATTAACTTTCAAAGGTGAGTGTACTTTGTTCCCTAGTTACATTTCTGCAGGTGATATGACCTCAAAAGAGATGCCACCTATGATAGCACAATCCTTGGTGCACCTGGCCCTCTGTAGAATACAAGGTTTGTTCCAAGGGCACCGTGTTCAAGCAACCATAATGGAAAGAAATGAAAGTGAATTTGTTGGGAGTAAGGAGCAAGTGCAATGTCAAATTAAAACATTATTACAAGTGGAAGGTGCACTGTTTTCTAACAGCAGACAGGAAAAAGGACCAATGAGCTGCAAAGTAGGGGGGCTACTGAGGTTCTTAATGGAAATAATGGAACATGTAAATCAGACGTATTACGATATATGGAGCACCTATATGACAAAGTTGACCTGGATTGAAATGCCCCAAAAACTTGCTAAAATACACATACTCACAGACTTCTTCTGTTTCAGAGGCAACGGCACTGTGCCCTTTCAGCATAAATGAACATTGCAACATGACTTTATTCATACCTGATTTAAACGGTGGCACGGCCACCCTTATGCATCATTTCTGGACCTGTGGAAAATGGGTACTAGCATAATTGATAAAATAAATGTACCTTATAAATTTGACCACTTTTTTTGATCTTTTTTATGTGAATTTAGGTCAAATTTAATAAATATAAATATATGGGGTTGGATGTGGGCACAGGTTAAGGTGGGGGAAGCGGGGAAGGGATTTTAGGGGGTCTCCTCCATCATTTTAGAGCAAAGAAACGACCTATAGAAAATGTGCTCAATTGGAGAAGGTCAAAAAGTATACCTAAACTGTCAAATGTGCCTATCTGCATTTCCAAACGTCCTGAAAAGGTATTTGCTCTTTAACAACTTTGCACTCTGCTATTCTCATTGTGTCCAATGCCCACTTGACTGTTATAAATGTGTCACCCCCAGTGACAACTGTGCCTCCACCCCATCAACATGCTCATCGGTCACTAAGGTCCCTGTGTAATAAATGCTCGAATTACTGGTCTCAACAATCCTCAGATAAACTCAAAGCAATCCTGGAACAATACAGCTTGTTTACCAAAACTGAAGTGTTTTTGATCTCCCTTCATGTTCCAGGCATTGAAACCGCAGCAAATGCAAAGTGGTTTCAGATAACAAGGTGGGAAATGCTACAAACAGTGAACCAGACAGAGCAAAAAGAGGAGTTGTGGGCCGTCAGACATATGACTAAGTATCGTTACGTTCCAAATCTCTTTAGTGCTATGGAGGGGGCGTGTGCATGAAGAGAGGAAGCTCATGTTTATTTTTATTTATTTGAATTTGTAAAGTGCCTAAGCCCAAAGGCATAAAGGCACTGTTGTGAACCAGTTACACAGTACATATACTTGAGGAGGACAACAATTAGCAACCAGGTAAGTGTGGAGCAGAAAGTCAAGACACCTTGCTCCCAGTGTCTGTAGTAAGTCAGGGCAATGTTTAGACGAAGAGACAAGTTTTTAGGATTTTCCTGAAGGTCCAACAAGAGTGTTCTGCTCTTAGCGAGGGCGGAAGAGCATTTCAGTCAGAGGCCGCTAATAAGGGGAAGCTAGCACCTTCGGCTCTTGCACATTTGAATTTCAGTGGTGCGATACAGTGGATGTGGGTTGACCTGAAGGGTCTGATAGAGTTGGCTCTGACGATTATTTGGGACAAGTACTCAGGCATTTGTGGGTGATAGTGAGGATTTTGAAGTTACTCATTTCCTAGATGGGCAGTCAATGCACCTTCTTTCTGGATGATGATATGTGGTCTCTTTTGGCGATATTGAGAGCCAAGCGTAGCACATTGTTTTGGATTACCTTCATTTTACAGATATTCTTCTTGGATGTGCCTTGCAATAGTCGAGTCTTGCATCCGTTTCTGAACGTGCGATGGTGAGGCAGCTTGTCGGAGTAAGGAATTGTCTAGCTGCGTTAAGAAGCTTGGCCGCATATGCTGCTGATGAGGCAATTGCACTGACTACTTTTGTGAGGGAGAGAGTGGCATCTAAATGCACTCACAGGGTTTTCACAGATGTTGAGACTGGGATTTTAATGCCGTTGATCAGGAAAGATGAATATAGGGGCGAGAGTTTCTTTAGCATTGTAGGTGAATCCACTACGAGGATCTTCTTCTTGTCATTGTTTAGGCAAAGCCGGTTTGTGGCCATCCAGGTCTGGATGGTTGGGTAGATTTTGTTGATCGTAATAGTATCCTCTTCATGGGACCGTGACAGGGGGAAGAGAATTTGCGTACTGTCGGCATAGTTGGTGTGGACTATGCTGAGGTCCTCCAAGAGGTCAAATTTGGGTTTGGTAAATATATTATAGAGGGTGGGGGAGACACTGGAACCTTTGCAGGACACCATGCCATATCATACCACAGGGAGCGCTGCAGAATCTGAGAAAATTCTCATGGATCTCCCTTCAAGGAATGATGCAGCCCAGGTCATAGATTCTTGGGAGAAGCTGGTGGCAGCTCTGAGGTGCTGGCACAAGGTTTTGTGATCTACCAAGTCAAAAGCCGTTGAGAGGTCAAGGAGAAGGAGAAGGGCTGGAAGGAGAAGGGCTGTCTTTCCTTCATCTCTGAAATTATCAAACTGTGCTGACTTTGTTCCATATCCTGATTGGAAACCAGTGTCATGATGCCTACCCCCTGGGGACCCAGACCACGTCCAGCAACCCCGGAAGCAGGCATCAAGTTATACTAAGCAATCCCAACAACTCCTGCTAGGGGCTATTTGGGTCCAGTCATGGCGCCTATGGCGCCAGGCTCATATGGAGAGTCAGTCCTGGCGCCATAGGTGCCAGGCTCATAGATTAAAACTTACCTGATGCAGACCATGCTGCAAACTTACCTGATGCAGACCATGCTGCAGAAGCTCCAAGCCAAAACAGGCTTGGAAGGGACTACTTTACTTAGGGACTATTTTTTACTCGGGCGGGGCTGGGGAGGAATACTTACCTGGTACTACTTTGGTGCCTATTTAAACCACGCCCGAAGAGCAGCACACGCGTTGCGTTATTCTGCATCCAGCAGCGTAACGCTCACCGTGCCTGCAAGTCTGCATTCAGCCTTCTGCCACGCCCGCCTCGAGTTTGGAGATCCTAGAAAAAGGGAGAAAGAAGGAGAAAAGGTTAGAACAAGAGCAATACCTTTAATCCTTACCTGAATTCCCGATCCATCGCGCCTTCGAGCTGGAAGAAAGAAGTTATTTTATGCGCATCGCCTCGCCTGCTGCCGCGCCGCGCAGCATCTTCACATTCCACCGCATCCTCCTGTATGTTCCCGCCGCACTCCGGCACCTAAGGAGAAGACAAGAACAGCAAGGTGAGCCAAGGGAATACACAGAGGAATATTAGTTACCCTCCCATAGACTTACCTGATTTTACCACCGGGGGTACTATTCCTCTTCACGGGTCGGCACAGCTTCCACTGCATCTTCGCTGAACCCCGGCCCCTAAGGGGAAACAAAAGGACAGCAAGGTGAAACAAAGGGACTAACAAGGGGAACCCTCCTCACCACAATATACTTACCTGATTTTACCACCGGAGGTATTATTCCCCAAGACTTCATACTTTCTCTCAGCGCCTGAATAAGGGAGAAAGCAACAGGTTACACATTGACATTATTTTATCAAACTGTGTTGGAAAATACAAATCCTTACCAGAATAATACCGGTTGCCACGAGGAACTCTTCATTGGGTCAAGCTGCAACCTGCAAGGAATCGGACAAGAGTGAAAGTCAGGCATTTGAACTCTTACGAACTTTATACTTATGGTGTCTTGCCGGGAATCTCAGAGTCAATATTGTTCTGGAACTCATCAATTCCTTCGAGCCAGTGAAGCAACTGGTTATCAACGCACCCCTGCGCTCAATGCAGGATGGAAAGCTCATCTTTTCAAACCATCAAAAGAATATTCCTACAGGCCAAGCAAATGAAGCTAGGTGGGCCAGTCCAGTCCGTCATCTCGGCCCTACACGTCACATTGGTGGAGACCGCAGCTGTCCAGTTCCGATCGATGCCTCTGTGGGAGCCAGGTGAGCGTAACAGAACGCGAAGCCTACCCACAAATTCCCACCTGGGCGTTACGGATACCTCAGAGACTAACCAATTGGCCCAATTAATAGGGCAACTGAGGGCTGAAGTGCATTCCGCCAGTCAAGAAACCAATGCTCTTAGGAGAGAACTGATTTTGTCAAAGGAGCAAACTGATGACCTTGCTAGGCAACTATTGCAAAGCCAGGCTGGACAAGCACCCCTACCTGGTTCCGGGGGAAATCCAGCTCTTGTGTTATCGAGTAACCATGTGCAAATAAACCTACCAGGAAATATTCCAATAGCTCCACCTGAACGCTTTGCCGGAGATCCCAAAAGGTTTGCCGTGTTTATGAACCAATGCCGCTTGCACTTTTTATGCAGACCTGGAGCCTTCCCAAACGATCAAGCCAAGGTAGCCTTTGTATTGTCATATCTCAGCGGCAATGCAGCTGATTGGTCCATTCCACTAGTTACTCAGGATGACCCAATTCTTTGGGATTTTCAGGGCTTTCAAACAAGCATGGAAAGACTATTTACCCGGCACTCCCAAGGACAGGCCCTGGATAACAAACTTTTGTCCCTACGACAGGGTAACCAGGAGCTTCTATCCTACATCGCAACCTTTAATAGGTTGATAGTGGAAACTGGATGGCCTGAGGTAAAACAAATCACGTTATTTCATCGAGGGCTTCGAGGAGAACTCAAGGATGTCTTGGCTCAAGTCGTGAATCCACCTCAGACTGCGCTGAATATATAGACTTAGTGGTCCAGTTAGATCACAGACTTCAGAACAGAAAGGCTGATCGAGCCAAATTTGAGAATCGGGTGTTGGTCAAAACCCACGCTAACCCCAAAGGAGCAGATGCTTCAGAACCCATGCAAATCGCAGGGGATAAAGGATCCTTAACCCAGAAGGAAAGAGAAAGGAGACGGCAAATGCAATTGTGTCTATATTGTGGAAAATCTGGGCATTTTCTACGGGATTGCCCTGTAAAACCACCCAAGAAGGTGGTAGGAGCTGCTGATAAAAGCCATATGGAGTCAGACTCGGGAAACGACCACGCTCGACAAGCATAGAGGTCTGCTTGCCGAGCTTGAAGAAGGATACTCAGACCTCACATTTCATCATACCAATGGTCCTCGTAGGTCCAGGGCAGCCGTCGCGTATGCACGCAGTAAGGGCATACATTGATAGCGGGGCCATAGGAAACTATGTGGACTATGAATTGGCTTCCAGGATGAATCTACCTCTCTGCCGAAAAACCACCTCAGATGTCATCACCACAGTCGATGGAACTGAAATTGCATCTGGGCCTGTAACTCATTCCACCGCAGTGATAACACTATTGGGTCAGGATGGGCATCGAGAGACTATTGTGTTTGATCTAATCAAGGCCCCACAGTTCCAAATAATACTGGGGATACCTTAGTTGGAAACACATAATCCTTGTATTGATTGGCGAGAGAAGAGAATAACCTTCCCAGATTGTGCACAAACCTGTTACCCAAAGAAAAGTCAGAACGCAGGCCTGGCCACAGTAACCACAGCAGTCATGCAACTACCTCCAGAATACCAAGAATTCCAGGATGTTTTCCAAAAAGAACAAGAACACCTTACCTCCTCACAGATCGTACGATTGTCAAATCGATTTCATACCCGGTGCACAACCCCCTTGTAGCAGAATCTATGCCCTTACTGAACCTGAGAAACTTCACCTACGACAATACTTAGACCAGTACCTTGCCAATGGCTTTATTCGCCCATCCAAGTCCCCTGCATCTTCAGCTTTGTTCTTCGTGCCCAAAAAGGAAGGTGACCTCAGAACGTGCATAGACTACCACGCATTGAACCAGATAACTGTTAAGAACCGATACCCATTGCCTCTGATCCCTGAACTACTAGACCAAGTGAAGGACGCTTGTATATACACTAAATTAGATCTCCGGGGGGCATACCATCTGGTATGTGTAGAAGAAGGCGACGAATGGAAGACTGCTTTCCGCACTAAGTATGGGTTATTCGAATACTAGGTGATGCCTTTCGGGTTGTGCAATGCACCAGCAGCCTTCCAATACTTCATGAACGATGTCCTTCGTGAACTCATTGACGTTTGTGTTGTCGTATATATCGATGATATTTTAGTATACTCCTCTTCAGAATCTGACCACGTGAAGCACGTCCGAGCAGTCCTTGAAAAATTGCGCCAGCACAAACTATATGCAAAACTGGAAAAATGTGTTTTTCATGCCACAGAAGTTGAATTCCTTGGGTTTATCCTGACCCCAAAGGGAGTCCGAATGGACTCACGAAAGGTGGACGCAATCCTGAAGTGGCCATCACCAAGTTCAGTTAAAGGAGTACTAAGCATGCTCAGCTTTGCCAATTTCTACCGCAGATTCATCCCGGATTTTTCACATGTTGTACATCCCATCACAGCACTCTTGCGAAAAAATAAACGCTTTATGTGGACTGAAGAAGCTGAAAATGCCTTCCAAGAGCTGAAAGCGAAATTCACATCTGCACCTGTATTAAAGCACCCGCGCCCTGAACATCCATACATAGTAGAAACTGATGCATCCAGTCTAGCCATGGGAGCTGTCCTGTCTCAAAAGGACCCTGAAACTGGCCAGCTTCATCCAGTAGCATTTTGGTCCAGAAAGTTCTCGGCATCCGAGTTAAACTATGCGGTTACCGACAAGGAGTTATTAGCCATTAAATCCGCCTTCAAGGCTTGGCGGGACTATCTTCTCGGTGCCAGGCATACCATTACTGTGATCACCGATCACCGGAACCGGAACTTACAGTATTTAAAGACAGCCAAGGCCCAATCGTCACGTCAACTCTGATGGGCATTGTTCTTTGCCGAGTTTGATTTCGAAATAACCTATCGACCAGGTTGTAAGAATGGTAAAGCAGATGCCTTATCCCGAATAGGGATGGGAGAGGCAGAAGTGAACCCAGAATCAGTACCTATAATTTCCGAACAAAGAATTCTTGGCATGACTACTCTACAGACACTAGAGGACATTCAGGTAAAGATCCAGCAACTCTTTGATCCTACAGCCCTGCAGGACTGGGTAAAAAAAGGCCCAGACTACTCTGTCACCAATGATCTGCCTTATTTCCAAGGGCGGACATTTCTGCCACACAAGGAACTACAAGAGCTAGTCATTTCCCGTTATCATGATACCCTAATGGAGGGGCACCCAGGTATTGCAAAAACTGAAGCTAAAATTAAAAGACAATTCTGGTGGCCCACCTGGCGAAAAGATACTAAATCATTTGTGATGTCTTGTGACATTTGCGCCCAAAACAAAAGTCAAAAGAAAAAACCAGCTGGACTCTTACAACCTTTAGATATTCTGCCTACACCATGGCACATCTTATCGTTAGACTTTATTACTGATCTACCCCATGCAATGGATTTAACACCATTCTAGTTATTGTGGATCTTTTTTCCAAGATGGCCCACTTTATTCCTTTAAAGGGATTACCTTCAGCTTCAATCCTGGCCAAGGAGTTCCTCGAAAACATTGTTTGCATACACAGATTTCTGTCCACATTGGTCTCTGACCGAAGCAGTCAATTCATTTCACATTTTTGGAAAAAATTGCTGTCAATTGGCACAAATCGATGTGAGGGTATCGACCAGTCACCAGCCCCAGATCGATGGTCAAACGGAGAGGACCAACCAGACTCTCGAACAATACCTGCGTCGTATGTTACATCAGACTGAGAGTAATTGGAAAGACATTCTTTGGATCGCCGAATATGCATACAATAATTCAGTACACTCTGGAACTGGACAAAGCCCCTTTTATAACTTATATGGGCACCATCCTCGAACCTCAGACCTTGACTCACCCCAACACTTAGAAATGCCCTCAGTGGACCATGTACACGCTACGATTACACAAGCCTTTAAGGAAGCAACTAGACATTTAAAACAGGCGAAAGAAAAATACAAGAAAGATGCTGATCGGCATAGAAGTGATACTCCACAATACCAGATAGGGGACCAAGTATGGTTAGCCACAAAACATGTACCTCTAAAGGGAACACGGACCTTTAACCCCAGATATTTGGGACCTTACTCTATTAAGGCCATTATCAACCCGGTGGCTGTCAAGTTGGACTTACCTGCTAATATGCAAATTCACCCCGTCTTTCATGTGTCACCTTTGAAGCCAGTGCAACCAGGGACAAGACTAAACAAGCCACCAAACCCTATCCTGGTAGACGGAGAAACCAAATTTGAAGTTAAGAACATCCTGGACTCTAAGTTGATAAAGTCAAAACTCTTTTATTTAATCGACTGGAAAGGTTACGGACCACAGGAAAGGTCATGGGAACCTAATGACCATGTTCATGCACCCCGATTGGTGAAAATATTCCACCGAAATTTCCCAGACAAACCGAAACCACAGGGAAGAACGACTTTAGGAGGGGCCTTGGGGGGGAGTGCTGTCATGATGCCTACCCCCGGGACCCAGACCATGTCCAGCAACCCCGGAAGCAGGCATCAAGTTATCCTAAGCAAGCCCAACAACCCCTGCTAGGGGCTATTTGGGTCCAGTCCTGGCGCCCATGGCGCCAGGCTCATATGGAGAGTCAGTCCTGGCACCATAGACACCAGGCTCATAGATTAAAATTTACCTGATGCAGACCATGCTGCAAACTTACCTGATGCAGACCATGCTGCAAGAGCTGCAAGCCAAAAGAGGCTTGGAAGGGACTACTTTACTTAGGGACTATTTTTTACTCGGGCAGGGCTGCCTGCCTCGAGTTTGGAGATCCTAGAAAAAGGGAGAAAGAAGGAGAAAAGGTTAGAACAAGAGCAATACCTTTAATCCTTACCTGAATTCCCGATCCATAGCGCCTTCGAGCTGGAATAAAGAAGTTATTTTATGCGCGTCGCCTGCTGCAGCGCCGCGCTGAACTCACCGGCCTTCTCAGCATCTTCACATTCCACCGCATCCTCCTGTCTGTTCCCGCCGCACTCCTGCACCTAAGTAGAAGACAAGAACAGCAAGGTGAGCCAAGGGAATACACAGAGGAATATTAGTTACCCTCCCATAGACTTACCTGATTTTACCACCGGGGGTACTATTCCTCTTCACGGGTCGGCACAGCTTCCACTGCATCTTCGGCAAACCCCAGCCCCTAAGGGGAAACAAAAGGACAGCAAGGTGAAACAAAGGGACTAACAAGGGGAACCCTCCTCACCACAATAGACTTACCTGATTTTACCGCCGGAGGTATTATTCCCCAAGACTTCATACTTTCTCTCAGCGCCTGAATAAGGGAGAAAGCAACAGGTTACATATTGACATTATTTTATCGAACTGTGTTGGAAAATACAAATCCTTACCAGAATACTACCGGTTGCCATGAGGAACTCTTCATTGGGTCAAGCTGCAACCTGCAAGGAATCGGACAAAAGTGAAAGTCAGGCATTTGAACTCTTACGAACTTTATACTTACGGCGTCTTGCCGGGAATCTCAGAGTCAATATTGTTCTGGAACTCACCAATTCCTTCGAGCCAGTGAAGCAACTGGTTATCAACGCGCCCCTGCGCTCAATGCAGGATGGAAAGCTCATCTTTTCAAACCATCAGAAGAATATTCCTACGGGCCAAGCAAACGAAGCTAGGTGGGCCAGTTCAGTCCGTCATCTCGGCCCTACGCGTCACATTCGTGGAGACTGCAGCTGTCCAGTTCCGATCGACGCCTCTGTGGGAGCCAGGTGAGCGTACCAACCAGATTGGCGCTTTCCAATGATATGGTTGGCTTCCATGAAGGGTTGAATTTGGTTATAAACTGCCCTAACTAAAATCTTCAGTAAGAATATAACTGCAGTAATCGAATGGTAGTTACTGGGAGCTGATGGGTCTAGGCTTGGTTTTTTTAAGTAGATGGAGGACCCATGATTCTTTCACACTGGTAGGTACATGGTTGGCTGAGAAGGAGGCGTTGATACATTTGATAATGAACAGGGCTACGATGTCGGTGCAGTCCCTGATAATAGATGCTGGGCAGATATCACCTTTGCATCTGGAAGGTTTCAGCTTTCTGATGATATTTGCGGTCTCTTCTTCTGAGACCTCTCTAAAATGAAAAATTGCGGTAGTTAGGATAGGGGGAGGAGAGGAGACCCTGGAAGTGGGTGTCTTAATTTTAATGAGAACTTGTTTCAGAGATATTTTCTCCTGTAGGGAGTGTAATTTGGCTCCCATGGCCATTTGAATGGCTGAACACTACAGCTCATCTTTCTTGATAGCAGATGGGGGCAGCTGACGTTTATAATTCTATGAGAATGTGGAAGATTTCCTGGGAGTTAGAGCTGCCATTTGTGATTCTAGTATTTTAGGCAGTCGATTTGGCTGCAATAATGGGCAACTTATATTCTCTGGCAATCGTATTAAATGCAGTTTTGGTAGTATTGGCTGCAGCCTTTTTTCAAGCAGTTTCAGCTTGTTTTTTATTTTATTTTACAGGGCCTGAAGGTCTCAGGTGAACCAAGGGTTAATGTGGCCAACTCACTTAGCTTTTCTCAGGGCCAGTGGGGCAATGGCATTCACTGCCTTAGTTAAGATGTCGAAGTATATGTCTTCTAGCACACTAGGCTCTGGAGAGGCAATGGGCCTCATTACGAGGTTGGAGGTATCCTTGCCGTTTTGACCGGCAAGGTTACCCCCAAACTCGCATCCGGTTCCGGCTCCCGCGAAAGGGGAATCACCAGGCGATTCTGACCTCGGCAGACCCAGTAATTCCCCTGACGCGGGTGCCGGAGCCGGTACGTCCCCATTCCCATTTGAGCCCCCATAGGGATCAATGAGAATGGAGAGGATGGTGGCAGCGGTACCGTTAATAACAGTACCGTTGCTACCATCATGTTCTGCTCGCAGGTGCCAGTACGGCCACCTGATCAGACCAGGTGGCTGCAGGGGCACCCACCAGCAAAACACCTAGTATGGTGGTATGGTACCAACCGTGCCGGTAGCAATACCGGCGCCATTGCCATTGTTGCCTTACTGCCATACTCCTAATGAGGCCCAATGTGCTCACGCAAGAGGGGTGAGAGGTAGGGAGAGATAGTTTCCTTAGATATCTTTCAGGCACTACCAGTCCACATTTGGGGAAGGCCATGAGGTGCATGCTGAGGAGACTAGGAAGGTAGGAAGGTGAACGAAAGGACGTTGTGATCTGCCAGTTGTACAGTGTTAGCCATGATGTTCATCTGACTTTTAAGGTCAGCCACCCAGTCCAAGGTCCTGCCTTTATTATGCAAGTCAGGGAGCGTATTTGTAAGGGAAGTGGCATTATGGTCCAGCGGGTCGATTGAGTCAAAGGTTTAAGTCCCCTAGGATTATAGATCTGGTAGTGGGCTTAATGTTACCTCCTACTAGTTGGAAGATGTGAATAGAGAGGAAGTCGGTAGGTGAGGAAGAGAGTTTGACATACAGCAACTTATAGTTATCTACACTAGGTGTAGTAATGGGTCTTATATGTAGGGTGTCTCTAAAGATAAGGGCCACCCCATCCCCTCTAGCATCTGCCTGTCGCTTCCTAGGATAGTGAATCCATCGGGTATAGCTAAGTATAAGGCTGGGCTGGACGCTTGGCGTAACCAAGTTTCTGTAATGGCTAGCAAGTTAAGGTTTGGGCAGTGATCAGGTTATTGATGTCAAGGACATGAGTGGGAATGGTCATAGCATGTATGAGGGCAGCATTGAGGGGGACAGGGGTCCAGCTACTGTGTGGGTATAGCCGGGTAGACTGGTAGGGTGTTCCTTTGGCGGTGTAGCCTGCTTGTTATCTGCATTGCTGATGGTGGTGGTGTATGTCGTGGGGCTGATGACTGGCGAGGGGTGCTGGAGCCTCGTCTTCAATGAGGCACTTGCCAAATCAGTGGTGCGATGGATATGGTGAGAGATCTTATGAGTGACTGATCGGAGTCTACTGTTTTTGGATCTGTCAGCAGTGGCAGGTGGTGCTTAGGGGAACCTGAGAGTAGGATGAATCCTGATACCTAGTCTAGCATTTCTGATCCCAATAGTGGCAGGGAGGCATGGGGATCTTATTTTACCTGTTCTTTAGCCCAACCTACTATTTCTTGCTGCGTGTGTGGATGGGTGGGCTAAGCTGCTTCTGGGTACCATCGCTGGCGAGAGAGCACATGCATAGAATTGGGAAGGGGCCTGGGCAACGGATTAGTGATGGTGGCCGCAAACCTTTGCAGATTATAGGTTATGATTGATGAACTACATGTGTCATGGCGGTATGGGCACTGGGGGGGCATGCTGCTTTCTCTAAAACTGTGGGGACAGAGAGTATGGAGGGTTGGGCGCTAGGGGGGGTATAGTGGTTTCTGGTTCTGCGCTCTGAGTGAGTGGGCAAAAGGTGGAGCTTTGTAAAGTATCCCTGGTTTCAGTTTCATGTTATGAATGATTTCAGGAGGTTGGGGTGTTAGTGCTAGATGGGCAACTTTCTCTGACTGTATGGGGATGACTCCAGGATCGTAGGCTTTGCGTTTAGTCATTTGGGTGAGACTAATGGCCAGTAGCAGCGCGGGAAATCAGGTCGCGGTGCGCTCTATGTTGCCAGTCAAGTGTCCCTGTAAGGACATGATATTAGCAGCGTTCTGAGGTCTGATTGCCTCATGTGACAGGGGGGACATTGCTTTGAGGACGGGTGTAGATTAAGTTTGGGAAAATTTGTAAGCCCAATACAGTGGGATATATCGGGGTGTCGAGCGAACAGTACAGCCATTAGTATCACGCACTACTACCGGCTTACCTTCATGTATATGGACATCATGGGGGCTTAAAATCAGCAGTCCACAGCTGGGCATGGGTGGCAAGCAGCGGACAACAGCAGAGAGCTCCTGCAGCTTTTTGCAATGGCCTTCTACTGCGGCCGGCTCCACCATCCGGCAGCTTGGGGTCCTGGCAATTGGTTTGTGTGCTGGGCAATTGAGTGTCTTCTTCTGGGCTATGTAAGTCATGTGGAGGCTGTTCTTTCGGCGGCAGCCATCTTCCAGGGGCATCCATTAAAAGCACCATGTTGCTTCTATCACAAAGGTGCAGAAAGTGCTTTTGGGGTCTCAAGGTTGACCCAGGAAGCAGTGGATCATCAGAGAGCTCCTGTAGTCTTTTGCCACAGCCTTCTGCTGCGGCCGGCTCCACCATCTGGCAACCTGGGGTCCTGGCAATTGGTTTGTGTACTGGGCAATCAAGTGGCTTCTTCTGGGCTATGTGAGCCCTATTGAGGCTGTTCTTTTCGGCGGCAGCCATCTTATCGGGTGCAAGGGCATCCATTAAAATCACCATGCTGCTTCTTTCACAAAGCTGCTGAAAGTGCTGTTGGTGTCCCAAGGTGGACCCAGGGCACAGCCGAGCAGCAGAGAGCTCCTGCAGCCTTTTGCCATGGCCTTCTTCTGCTGAACATACATACCCCAAATGACTCTGACAACGGGTCTCTGACCCACACCATGGAGACCCTGCACAACTTGCATATTGTTATGGTAGAGGGAGCTGGAGTGGGAGAAGAAGATTGGCTGGATTTGTTGTTTTCATGGACCCCTTCATGGTTAGGTATACCAGAAAAAATAATGGTTCCAATTGTTGTCTTTTTATTGTTTATATTTTTTTCCTACCAGCTTCTCCTATGGTGTTGCTGTAAAACATTACCCAAACAATCAATGATAATGTCTGTCCCTTACAGCAGATTCAGTTGCTCACCTCATAAAACATGTGTACACATAGATAGAGAAGTGGAATCAGGAAATAGAGCATAGAATGGTACGAATAGAACAACCAGTTGGTCCTCCGAGGACACTGTCTCACCCCCTTCCAGATCGTGAGAATTATGTTATGCATTGGGTAGGTCTTTCAGGGGTTGGGAAATGCTGCTTTATGCACTCCAGAAGAATATGCTCGGAAGAGGAAAAGCTTACGTCACGTGTGCCAAGTATGGGTAACCAAGGATGATGACTATAGAAGGAGGGAAGCAGGATTTGTTAATAATTTAAAGGAAGGGGGGAGGTTTTGATGCAAGTGCAGCGTTCCAATCGTGGAAAAAGATTCAGGATGCTCAAAATATATTAGTAGACCCTTAGTGTTAGCATTTCACTGTTTGGCACGTAATTGTACATATGTTCATTGTTGCAAGTGCTGATCACATTATTAGCATCACAAAGCCTTACAGAAATAGTAGCAATGCAATGACGCTGTCGATATAGAGGTCAGAGCCATGGTGATGTGGAGCAGGTTGTGAATCTAGCAATAGTGACTTATTTAATGCTTTGAAGTGTATGCAAACAGGTAGTTGAAATAGGATATAAGTAAGACAGGGAGTCAGAGAGGTGTTGCAGTGAACATGAGGGCTGTGGGCCGAGTTAGCGAGAGTCCCACCATGTTGAATTTAGGGGCCAGCATTAATCTGTGGCTTTCTTGGTAGCAGGAGAAGCAGTCCAAGTTTGAAGCAGAGGATCCGTCCATTTTAATTAGAGGAAAACAATTTCTCTCTCTGAGTATATTCAGACACGCAAGGTAGAAGGAACATGGGCTGTGCAGATAGTAGCTAATTGCATCAAGCCATGCAGCTCACAGGGGCTGGGAACTGAATGTTAGGTCTCAGACTAAATATTTGGGCTGCAGCTGCACACATCAAATCTATCAGAATGAAGAAGGTTGTTCACGGTGCCAAGTGGAACAATTCGATTCAGTAGCAATACTGCCCCCATCGAGAAGCAGTCAGCCCACTTGAACTAAAGGTGACTGTGTAAACGGGAATAATAAATAAGCAAAATTCAGATGTGAGGCGTGGTACCCCAACCACGTCATTCATGGGCACCTGGGTTCCCAGAGAGATAAGGGAGGAGACTTGATGGAGATGTACTGTTTTCTGAGATAGGGTATCAAAAGGTGATGCCAATACATTTAATTGCAAGGTCAGGGGCGTTATTTGTGTGTTCCACAGTATCTGCTATAATGAGAAGGCCAGTGTGTTACCAAACACGGTTGACCTCGTCAGTCACACTCTCTGATTGGAGCCTGTCGGGAGTATAAACATCAAGGGATGGTCCACAGAACCTTAACCAATAAGGGAAGTTTATTTGTGCAACATATGGCCAGATTCATTGAATTATCTGTGCAGCAAATAGGTTACTTGCACGCGCAACTGCATGTAAATCCGCCTTCGTGAATTCATGGAACCGAATGCGCAGTACTTTACTTGGACTTGCGTGGAGTTCTCGCTGGCTCGGCATGTCTATGTTAGCCGTCATAGACCTTGTGCGAGACTCCAAGCAGAGCGTGGGTGTGGCTTGCACATAGGGCTGGGAAGGGGGCAGAACACCGAAAATGGGGGAGACCTTGCAAAAAAGTGGACATTCCGACAGACGGCCTGCAGGCAGTCCCTCACACGCCCACTATTGCACAGCACGAGACGTATTCATGGATTCCATCGCACAAGGTCTCGGCTGGGAAATGGCCACACAAGTCCTTTAAACGATCTGCCACCTGTGTTACACTTGTGTAAGGTTTTCAGAGAACCTGTGGGGTTGCATGTCGGATTTCGGGGTGCGTGTACTCAACCGATTTAACTTAGGGGATCATGTATGCAGTGTAACAGGGTGCAGGAAAGATTTACGGGGGCTCACAGACAGATTTCCATAGTTATTGGCGAGTTATGATTTTTTACACATGTTGTCAGGGTGCTGGATACAGTTACGGGGGACCCTGCGCAGGCACCCCGAGTCGCAGAACTGCTTACAGGGGACCCCACGCACTGTTTGAAGGATTCATGTATCTGTACCCAGGGCAGTGCGCAAAGGTAGCTGTTCTGGTGTTCATGCTTTGCGTGTGGGCATCTCGGGGGCATTCTTGCCGCGACTTGCCAATACAGTTACTTTGCACTGTAAATTCCATTAATAAGCGGGGTGCGCATTTTTATTCCAGCACACAAGCTCGCCCAGTGTCCTTCTTGGCGTGCAGCACTTGCAGGATTTCTGCGCTCATTTCCGTGAATCGGGCCCAAAGTATCTGAGTACAATGCACCAATCAAATTAAAGGGTTTTTCGATGATTACATATAATGTTATTTCTTAAGGGTTTATATTTAGATAAGCCTGACCAATAGGGTATTGAACTATATGGGATGTTTAGATTTCATGTATAGGTATTACCCAATGTGGAACGTGGGATTATTTTGTAACCAATATGCTTAGCTTCTGTTAACCTTGCGGTTTTCTGCTATAAAAGATGTGACCCAAAATAGATACGTTAAGTTCTTAGTTTTTGTTTCCAGTTCCACAGGACTTGTGGAAACTTCCGGACGTATTTGCATGTAATAAAACTTGTTTTTTCTAGCAAAGGGTGCACTGCTTATTTGACCATCTTGCAGTTGTTTTTTATCAATCGGGTTTGCGTTCTAAGCCTACACTTCCTTCTTTTCTTTCTTTCATTCCACCATGCCAGTTCCCCACACAAGAGCTTAGAATTCAACAGGCTTTTATTTTTGAAAATCGTTTTCAGGCTTTAACGTAAAAATAGACTGACTATGACATTCCTTACCCAAACCAAACAGCCCTCTATAGTGTGAGACTTCTGACCCACTGGTGAAGGAAAAGGGAGGTACCATTGGGATTGTGTCATGGAATCTGGCAGATCAAAATAATAGGTTAACTAATGTGAAAGACATTCCAAAACTACGGCACTTGGATGTCATTTAACTCCATGAATATGGGCATGGGCAATGGATTTGCAATACCCTGATGGCTGTGTTACCTTTCAGATCAAAGCAGATAAACAACTCACAGGGCACACATCTAGGGGTTTAGAAAGTCTGGTCAAAGTATCTTGGGAAGCATCTCTTGTTTTACTTCCCTCTGCAGGCACCCCATATTCAATTCAAATGAATAGATAATCTGCCACTCAAGAATTGCGCCACACTTGTTAGTTCAATATTTTCAAAAGAACATTTCTTTTTATTCCTTATTTGCCCTTTGAATTCTTGTTGACACGTGTTTCGGCTACTCAAGAGCCTTTCTCAAAACAGAACAGGGCTTTATTAGGTACATATCTTATTCTATTAACACAATTATTATATAATGTTCAAAAACATTTATGTATTCAAAAAGGTTTGGGTAAGGAAAGGAAGGTAACGAAGAAAAGAAAGAAGTAGGAAAGGGGGGGGGGGGTGGGGGGTTATGCAATATTAAATCACATATATTTTGGAAAATAAATAAAAGTAATAGATAATTCACAAATGCAGTACATCGCAATACAAATAATTACATCAAAATGTGCATCAAATTCATAATAAATACAAAACAATATAAGTGATAAGAGAACAATAAAAGATAAAAAATAATAATAGTGGATAATAAGTAAAATAACAAACAGAGAAACAGAAAAAATATATTGTTTAAAATAATTCCTCATACATAAATCCACATTTTATATTTAAGGTTTCAATATTAAACACAAATTCTCATTTGTATTATTTCTATAATGATTCTATCATGTATTACAGACTACAGTATTGTTCCCTCTAATGGGTTGCAGTAAATCTACATTCGACACACAATAATATATTCATGTTTGAGCGTAATACATAGAACAGTAGAAATCTCTTACCCGTTAATTCCATAAATCCCGGGTAAATCCCTATAGTGAAAATAATGCAGAAAGAAATATTTCCAATCCAATTGTTGTTCACACACAGGAATTAAATCTATTAATTCTCCAAAGGTTTTGGTTAAGCTCAATCTTTCGTATGGCCATAAATTCTAACCTTCCACTTAAGAGTCCATCACATCTACCTCGCCACTCCACACCTTAATTTATCAACAATTTCGGTTTGTCTTATTAAGTTCACAGTCTCCCCGTTAGCAAAAAGACCCCGGTCTGAATCAACTCCCATATGGGCATTTGGATCGCCCGACTGCGGGCGTGCAAAAACGTCTCTTTTTCCTTTTCCGTTCGGGGACCCACCCCTGATGGCTTACCTGCAGCTTTGTAACAATCCGTCTCCTCGCGTCGGCCTCAAACAGAAATGAGCCACCGCGGGGATCCACCATGTAATGTATAGCATCACCAAAGTTACACGAATCCTCCTTCTTCTCTTTCTAGCATCGTTTTACAGAGCGGCCATATTGGAAGGGTTAAGAATGCACAGATCATCTATTCACTTAATCATTGTTTGTATCATGATGATGTGTCAAATTCCCCATCTCCCATTCACATATTGGAATAAATGAATATATTTCTGAACGGACATCTACCCTATATTATAGGCCAATTTAAAAATATATATTTACTACAAATTTTTGTTAGCCCCTAGAAATTAAATTCTTGTTATTATCCAAATGGTGTTCCAACTCAGTTTGTGTCGAATGTGATTAGCCATTAACCACCCTTACATAACATTATTTCTCAATTAATCTTGATACAAGTAAATGTTATTGAAAAGATTTCGGCATTACAAACTACCTTTGCATATCAAATTGTTTATCATTTTTGTACATTTTACATATAAAATCAAGGTTTCAAACCATAAAGAATAGCATCCATTTCAATATCCATTTGCTTCCTTCCACCAGAAATAAAGTACCATGCCCTAACAGTGTCCTTTCATTTCATGACATGTATGAACATTATCAAATCAAAGAAAATGTCCCATCTCGTTATCATGATTGAGACCAAACTCAATCGATCTAAATTTGCATATCAATCTGGCTTCCATCTGTCTTAATTTCTCCTCTATATTTCCACCTCTTTTCCCCATTCGTATCTTCTGCAGTCCAATAAACCTCAGAGTTTTTTTGTTTTCCATTTGATGTTGGAGCTGCCAATGTTGTGCCAGCGGTAATGTTGCATCCTGGCTTCCAATGGATGAGAAATGTTCTCTTATACGAAACCTCGTTTCCCTAATCGTGCTTCCAATATAGATCATCTTGCATGGACATATTATTGCATATATTGTATATTTTGAACGACAATTTATATTTTCTTTGATTTTCATTTGCGTCCCTCTTGAGTCCACAAATTCCATCGTCATGTCATGTGCAAAATCACACATAGTGCAGGTGCCACATTTTCGGAACCCTGACGTCTTTGGGTCCAACCATGTTCTGCTAGGTTCAGGTTTTACATCTGGTAGAAGAGAAGGGCTCAAGGTCATTTTCAAAGTTTTAGCCTTACGATATGTTATTTTTGGTCTTTCTCCAATATACTCCGTTAGGTGAGAATCAAGTTGTAAAAGATGCCAATTTTTGTTTAACGTTTTCTTGAGTACTCCAATATTGGAGCTATATGTTGTAATGAAATTAATCATCCTGTGCTCAGTATTTGTCCTTCTTTCTTTAGGCATCAGAGTCTGCTCCCAGGTTACTTTAGCTACCTTTTGTTGTGCTGCTTCAATGCATTTCTTTGAGTAGCCTCTCTGTTCAAAACGATCCTGCAGTAGCTCACATTCTGACTTGAAATCAATAGTGTTTGTACAGTTTCTCCGTGCTCTAATAAATTCCCCTTTCGGGACATTCCATTTTATCGGTTTGTGGTGGCAACTACCGGCATGGAGGGTTGAATTCACCTCCGTTTCCTTGCGAAAAGTTCGTGTTACCAATCTATTGTTCTGTACAAAGATGGTCAAATCAAGAAAATTTATGGAACACTTGTCATCCTTGCCTACAAATTCAATGCCCAGATCATTATCATTTAATTTGATTTTAAATTCATTCAAATCTGAACTTGTTCCATCCCAGATTATGAGGACATCATCAATAAACCGTACCCATAGAATCATGTGTTGTTTGAATACCTCCTCCGTGTATACTGATTTCTCCTCAAACATACCCATAAAAAGGTTAGCCAATGCTGGTGCATACTTAGTGCCCATAGCAATCCCTTTCTTCTGCTGATAGTATTTGTTATCAAACAAGAAAATATTGTTCTCTAATGTTACTGCCAACATCTCCTTCAACATTTGTATGTATTGGTAGTGCGATGCCGAGTCCTGTCTAAATTCAAAATCTATGGTTTGTATAGCCGCTGGATGTTCAATGATAGTATATAGTGCGCGGACATCCCAGGTTGCAAGTCGATATGATGGTTTCCAATTTATTCTACTGATTGCCTTGATAGTGTCTGTAGTATCTTTAATAAACGCCTTTAGTTTTGGTACACGTGGTCTTAGTATGTTATCAATATACTCAGAAATTTTCTCCGTTAGCCATCCGATACCACTAAGTATTGGTCTACCTTCAGGAATCTTGTCAAACAATTTATGTATTTTAGGTAAAAAATACATGGTTGGGATCACTGGAGTTTTATTTGATAATGCCGATTTTTCATCATCCGTAATCAGACCTTTCCTATGCCATTCATGTATCTGTTCCTCCACTCGAGTTATAATGTCCACTATGGGATTGCCTGGTAGTTTCAGGTAACAATTTGGTATTGTTAAGTGATTCTGAGCCATAATGATGTAATCCTCTCTATTCATCAGTACAATATTCCCGCCTTTATCGGCCTCCTTTATAACAATTGTATTGTCATTCTCCAAATTCCTCAATGCTTGCCTTTCCCCCTTTGTTAGGTTCTGTTTGTCCACTTTCATTCTGATTTCATCATACATTTTATATATATCACGTGATGTTGCTTTGTAGAATACTTCAGTCATATTTTCATTTGAGAGTTGCGGTGAAAATTTAGATTTAGGTTTAAGTTCCTTCTCTATAAGACAACTCGGTCTGATTTTCAAGTCATAAAGAGTATTGTGAATTTCACTGTCTTCTCCATCTCCCAATGTTTTTAGAATATGAATGTTCTCAATATCCTCCATGGTAAGGTCCGATTTTATCAGTTCTTGCTCGGTCCGTATAGAGCCACTCTTGTGAGCAGTTGCAAAAAATTTTTTTAATCTAAGTTTTCTTACAAATTTAAATAGATCTATCTGAGTATTGATAAGATCCAATTTACAGGTCGGGGCAAATGATAATCCTTTATTCAATACAGTTCTCTCATCATCCGTTAGGATATGTCCTGATAGGTTCAACACTAAGTCAATTATTGTTTTTTCCTGGTTGCATCCCGGGCGGCCGCCCGCGTTAGGCGACGAGAATCTTCCAGCACATCTGGGTTGCCTGTGTCTACAGCCCCCCCTCCTTCCTCTCCTCCTTGAGTAGTAGTACTCTTGGGTTGTGCATTTGGTAGTTGAAAACGGACCTGTTTTTGGTTTCCGACTCTTGTTCCTTTCTTATATCTTCTTATTTGATTCAGAAAACCCGCATGTTGTTGATTTTTGTTATTAGTTTTATCTTGACATGGTTCCTCTCCCTCTGCTCCTTCCTTCTCTGATTCTGAATCCACCTCTGAGCTGCCAGAGGATGTATTTGGTGTACTAGCCTTAGATAATGGTTTTGTAAATTTATCAAATTTCTCCTGAAAAGTATATACACGATCCTCTTTATAATCCCTTTCATCCCTGAAAAATTTTCGCAATTTTCTTAGTTTGATTTCAT
This sequence comes from Ambystoma mexicanum, assembly GCF_040938575.1. NCBI lineage: Eukaryota > Metazoa > Chordata > Amphibia > Caudata > Ambystomatidae > Ambystoma > Ambystoma mexicanum. The sequence goes on from NC_090924.1 coordinate 658,677,889, forward strand.
CCTGATAGATTTTTAATATTTCATACATTTTTTTGTAGTTTTTTTCCTTAGTTGCTTCAAGCGCTTGGGTTTCAGCAATTTCTTTGGTGATTATGTCAATCTGTTCCGTTGCTCGTACGTGTTCTCTTTCTGCATGTTGGATTAAGATCCTAATCATGTTATCCGAACTGGCATTCAAATTTTGTTCCCATTCCTCTGCCAGATCACGATCTTCATCCTTGGCTAAGTCTGGAAATATAAGTATTCTTAAGCCTCTTGGTATTTGTTTCTTGCTAATATTTCTTGCGGGTTTTCTGAATCAAATAAGAAGATATAAGAAAGGAACAAGAGTCGGAAACCAAAAACAGGTCCGTTTTCAACTACCAAATGCACAACCCAAGAGTACTACTACTCAAGGAGGAGAGGAAGGAGGGGGGGCTGTAGACACAGGCAACCCAGATGTGCTGGAAGATTCTCGTCGCCTAACGCGGGCGGCCGCCCGGGATGCAACCAGGAAAAAACAATAATTGACTTAGTGTTGAACCTATCAGGACATATCCTAACGGATGATGAGAGAACTGTATTGAATAAAGGATTATCATTTGCCCCGACCTGTAAATTGGATCTTATCAATACTCAGATAGATCTATTTAAATTTGTAAGAAAACTTAGATTAAAAAAATTTTTTGCAACTGCTCACAAGAGTGGCTCTATACGGACCGAGCAAGAACTGATAAAATCGGACCTTACCATGGAGGATATTGAGAACATTCATATTCTAAAAACATTGGGAGATGGAGAAGACAGTGAAATTCACAATACTCTTTATGACTTGAAAATCAGACCGAGTTGTCTTATAGAGAAGGAACTTAAACCTAAATCTAAATTTTCACCGCAACTCTCAAATGAAAATATGACTGAAGTATTCTACAAAGCAACATCACGTGATATATATAAAATGTATGATGAAATCAGAATGAAAGTGGACAAACAGAACCTAACAAAGGGGGAAAGGCAAGCATTGAGGAATTTGGAGAATGACAATACAATTGTTATAAAGGAGGCCGATAAAGGCGGGAATATTGTACTGATGAATAGAGAGGATTACATCATTATGGCTCAGAATCACTTAACAATACCAAATTGTTACCTGAAACTACCAGGCAATCCCATAGTGGACATTATAACTCGAGTGGAGGAACAGATACATGAATGGCATAGGAAAGGTCTGATTACGGATGATGAAAAATCGGCATTATCAAATAAAACTCCAGTGATCCCAACCATGTATTTTTTACCTAAAATACATAAATTGTTTGACAAGATTCCTGAAGGTAGACCAATACTTAGTGGTATCGGATGGCTAACGGAGAAAATTTCTGAGTATATTGATAACATACTAAGACCACGTGTACCAAAACTAAAGGCGTTTATTAAAGATACTACAGACACTATCAAGGCAATCAGTAGAATAAATTGGAAACCATCATATCGACTTGCAACCTGGGATGTCCGCGCACTATATACTATCATTGAACATCCAGCGGCTATACAAACCATAGATTTTGAATTTAGACAGGACTCGGCATCGCACTACCAATACATACAAATGTTGAAGGAGATGTTGGCAGTAACATTAGAGAACAATATTTTCTTGTTTGATAACAAATACTATCAGCAGAAGAAAGGGATTGCTATGGGCACTAAGTATGCACCAGCATTGGCTAACCTTTTTATGGGTATGTTTGAGGAGAAATCAGTATACACGGAGGAGGTATTCAAACAACACATGATTCTATGGGTACGGTTTATTGATGATGTCCTCATAATCTGGGATGGAACAAGTTCAGATTTGAATGAATTTAAAATCAAATTAAATGATAATGATCTGGGCATTGAATTTGTAGGCAAGGATGACAAGTGTTCCATAAATTTTCTTGATTTGACCATCTTTGTACAGAACAATAGATTGGTAACACGAACTTTTCGCAAGGAAACGGAGGTGAATTCAACCCTCCATGCCGGTAGTTGCCACCACAAACCGATAAAATGGAATGTCCCGAAAGGGGAATTTATTAGAGCACGGAGAAACTGTACAAACACTATTGATTTCAAGTCAGAATGTGAGCTACTGCAGGATCGTTTTGAACAGAGAGGCTACTCAAAGAAATGCATTGAAGCAGCACAACAAAAGGTAGCTAAAGTAACCTGGGAGCAGACTCTGATGCCTAAAGAAAGAAGGACAAATACTGAGCACAGGATGATTAATTTCATTACAACATATAGCTCCAATATTGGAGTACTCAAGAAAACGTTAAACAAAAATTGGCATCTTTTACAACTTGATTCTCACCTAACGGAGTATATTGGAGAAAGACCAAAAATAACATATCGTAAGGCTAAAACTTTGAAAATGACCTTGAGCCCTTCTCTTCTACCAGATGTAAAACCTGAACCTAGCAGAACATGGTTGGACCCAAAGACGTCAGGGTTCCGAAAATGTGGCACCTGCACTATGTGTGATTTTGCACATGACATGACGATGGAATTTGTGGACTCAAGAGGGACGCAAATGAAAATCAAAGAAAATATAAATTGTCGTTCAAAATATACAATATATGCAATAATATGTCCATGCAAGATGATCTATATTGGAAGCACGATTAGGGAAACGAGGTTTCGTATAAGAGAACATTTCTCATCCATTGGAAGCCAGGATGCAACATTACCGCTGGCACAACATTGGCAGCTCCAACATCAAATGGAAAACAAAAAAACTCTGAGGTTTATTGGACTGCAGAAGATACGAATGGGGAAAAGAGGTGGAAATATAGAGGAGAAATTAAGACAGATGGAAGCCAGATTGATATGCAAATTTAGATCGATTGAGTTTGGTCTCAATCATGATAACGAGATGGGACATTTTCTTTGATTTGATAATGTTCATACATGTCATGAAATGAAAGGACACTGTTAGGGCATGGTACTTTATTTCTGGTGGAAGGAAGCAAATGGATATTGAAATGGATGCTATTCTTTATGGTTTGAAACCTTGATTTTATATGTAAAATGTACAAAAATGATAAACAATTTGATATGCAAAGGTAGTTTGTAATGCCGAAATCTTTTCAATAACATTTACTTGTATCAAGATTAATTGAGAAATAATGTTATGTAAGGGTGGTTAATGGCTAATCACATTCGACACAAACTGAGTTGGAACACCATTTGGATAATAACAAGAATTTAATTTCTAGGGGCTAACAAAAATTTGTAGTAAATATATATTTTTAAATTGGCCTATAATATAGGGTAGATGTCCGTTCAGAAATATATTCATTTATTCCAATATGTGAATGGGAGATGGGGAATTTGACACATCATCATGATACAAACAATGATTAAGTGAATAGATGATCTGTGCATTCTTAACCCTTCCAATATGGCCGCTCTGTAAAACGATGCTAGAAAGAGAAGAAGGAGGATTCGTGTAACTTTGGTGATGCTATACATTACATGGTGGATCCCCGCGGTGGCTCATTTCTGTTTGAGGCCGACGCGAGGAGACGGATTGTTACAAAGCTGCAGGTAAGCCATCAGGGGTGGGTCCCCGAACGGAAAAGGAAAAAGAGACGTTTTTGCACGCCCGCAGTCGGGCGATCCAAATGCCCATATGGGAGTTGATTCAGACCGGGGTCTTTTTGCTAACGGGGAGACTGTGAACTTAATAAGACAAACCGAAATTGTTGATAAATTAAGGTGTGGAGTGGCGAGGTAGATGTGATGGACTCTTAAGTGGAAGGTTAGAATTTATGGCCATACGAAAGATTGAGCTTAACCAAAACCTTTGGAGAATTAATAGATTTAATTCCTGTGTGTGAACAACAATTGGATTGGAAATATTTCTTTCTGCATTATTTTCACTATAGGGATTTACCCGGGATTTATGGAATTAACGGGTAAGAGATTTCTACTGTTCTATGTATTACGCTCAAACATGAATATATTATTGTGTGTCGAATGTAGATTTACTGCAACCCATTAGAGGGAACAATACTGTAGTCTGTAATACATGATAGAATCATTATAGAAATAATACAAATGAGAATTTGTGTTTAATATTGAAACCTTAAATATAAAATGTGGATTTATGTATGAGGAATTATTTTAAACAATATATTTTTTCTGTTTCTCTGTTTGTTATTTTACTTATTATCCACTATTATTATTTTTTATCTTTTATTGTTCTCTTATCACTTATATTGTTTTGTATTTATTATGAATTTGATGCACATTTTGATGTAATTATTTGTATTGCGATGTACTGCATTTGTGAATTATCTATTACTTTTATTTATTTTCCAAAATATATGTGATTTAATATTGCATAACCCCCCACCCCCCCCCCCTTTCCTACTTCTTTCTTTTCTTCGTTACCTTCCTTTCCTTACCCAAACCTTTTTGAATACATAAATGTTTTTGAACATTATATAATAATTGTGTTAATAGAATAAGATATGTACCTAATAAAGCCCTGTTCTGTTTTGAGAAAGGCTCTTGAGTAGCCGAAACACGTGTCAACAAGAATTCAAAGGGCAAATAAGGAATAAAAAGAAATGTTCTTTTGAAAATATTGAACTAACAAGTGTGGCGCAATTCTTGAGTGGCAGATTATCTATTCATATTAGTAACCAAGGAGGTAGGGGATTGGTTCCTCCAACGAATGCCACATAGGATGCGACACGGCTGAGAGGCCAAATCAAACCCATCTTGGTCGCCAACAGAAGAAGTTGTACCGACACATATCCCAAAACCATATTCAATTCATTTCTCCACAACTGAAGAAAGAAGATTCAGCAGTATATATAGGACATTTATACAATTCTCCTCTTAATACTTGTGACACTTCGGCCTTACCTACTATACACCATTGACTCCCTAACTACTAGAAACGATGTAAATTATCCCTGCTATATTCTATTAGGGGATTTTAACCTAAAAATCGAATATGGTGGACCATTCCCTTGATATACCACCACCTCTTATGTCGGACCTTCGTTCATGTTCAAATGGTCTAATACTCTATAACTGGCTACAGGAATGGGGCCTCGATTAACCAGCGATATGGTGATGACATTCCAGGTAAACACCTTTAGTAATTCCAGGTGACAAACCACAATCGGCTATGTATTCATAGTAGTTAACAGCAGGAATAGTGTTGGGGTATTTGAGGTCCTTACGGACATGTTGACAGACCATCTTGCGCTAGCCCTAACACTGGAAATTCGATTTTAGAACTCGGGTTGTAAAAACAACCAGCAAATCCATAATGTAGGCATAAGTAATAATAAGAAAATACTTCAATGGAATGCTAAGATCTGCCTCGAGGTTGACAACATATTATTAGTGATAAGATTGAATATTTTATGTCTATATTGGAGCCAATATCTTCTGCTGAAGATGTACTCACCGCATATGGACATGTCTTTAATTGTCACTGATGTGTTTCTAAGGACCCTAAAGTAGGTAAAACCTTTGTTGAGGCCCCTTGGTTTTATTTGTTATGATTATAAAAGATCCAAAGCTAGCCTGTTGGAAGCCCTAAGATCGATAGATCTTTACAGGAGGAGAATATGCAAGCCAGAGCAGCTTACTGAAAAGCCAGACAAGCTAGGAAAAATACATTAGATGAAGAAAGTTGGGAAGACCTGATTATGGCAGCCAAACAAGCTAATTCAAGCAGGTGGTCGGATATGGTGAACCAGGGTCCGAAGCACATGTCTAAGGCTTCAGAGATCATGACCAATGTTCCCGATAAGGTTTGGGTGAACCATTTTTAGTCACTTTATGGGACCTCCATTGCAGTAAGTTCAGCAGAAGATGATGGCAGAATGGTGCAGGGCTTGTTCGCACAGAAGTTTTAATCTCAATTCTCTTACATAGAAATATTGACTGCACTCAGGTAGCAAGCATGGGGGGAAATCCCTGGTCCCAATGTAACTCCCTCTGACTTGTTTCGGCTGTAGAATATGTATGGGCCACTCTTCTGACATGGATCTTCAATTGCTTGTGGGAGCAGGGAACCTTTATTACTTCAGGGGGCCAGGCGATCAGAGTGATATGACTTTTATCACCCCTAGCTCCAGATCCTCCCAATCCACCCCCAGGGGAGTGTCCATTATCCCCCGAGCAGGGGCTATGGTAGGAGTAGGGGTATGGAAAAGCATGTACCTGTCACTGTGCAACAGTAAGGAGAGCGGGCAACAACCCCTGCAGTAGGTGGCTGTTCTCAATTGCCAACACAGAAGAGGTTTACCCATGTCACATATATTTGTATTGATAGTCCACTGCTCACACCATCCAGTAACCCTTCATATGTGTATTAAAAGACATATACCATATATAACACATCAATACACAGTAGTTCAAATAACTTGGCAATTAACTCTCAATGGGCCTCATTACGAGGTTGGAGGTAGCCATACTGTTTATACCAGCATGGCTACCTCCAAACTTGGGTCCGGCTCCGGGTCCTGCGAAAGAGGAATTACTGGGCCATTCCGACCTCGGCGGGCCCGGTAATTCCCCTTGCGCGGGACCCGGAGCCGGTACATCCCCATTCCCATTTGAGCCCTCAAAGGGCTCAATGGGAATGGGGAGGATGGTAGCAGCGGTACCATTCATAACGGTACCGTTGCTACCATCCAGTTCTGCTCGCAGGTGCTGCTCTGCATGTCTGGTCTGACCAGGAGTGCAGAGCGGCACCTGCGAGCAGACCTCATAATGTGGCGGCTTGGTAACAACGGCGCTGGTAGCACTACCAGCGCTGTTGTTGCCTTACCGCCACAATCGTAATGCGGCCGAATGAATGCTTCTTACACTCTCCTGTAAAAGAAAAAATCAATTAATAAGGAGTAATTGATGGTAAAGAAACAATACTATTAATGTGGTCACTATACACTACACTACACACTTAAAATGCACAAAGTTATTAATGAAAAGGCTGAAATCATTGCCACTACTTCAAATCAAGACTAAGGGCCTCATTACACGGTATGCGGTAACCATGGTGCTATCAGTGCCATGGTTGCCACCGGTATTTTACTGTGTCCTCCTTGGTGGATGGTGGAATTACCGCCCTACTCCAAGGTAAGCAGGGGTGGTAATTCCCCATTCACCAAGGCACTTCCCCATTCCCATTTTTGCCCCCATAAGGCTTAATGGGAATGGGGAAGGAGCTAATTACGGTACCGCAAATTGCGGTACCGTAATTAGCACCAAGGTCCCTTTGCGGGCCCGTTCCTTAACGGCTGGTAAAACCAGCCATTGAGGTCGGCTCCCGCAAAGGGATCTTGTAGTAAGGCGGTAAGGGTTTACCGGTACCGGTGACCTTGCCGGTACCGGTAAACCCTTACCGCATTCCGTGTAATGAGGCCCTAAGACTGATATGCGTTCTCCAAGAAACCCTAGTTACCTTAAAAACCAACTACCTGCTTAACCAGGTTGTGTTAGATAACCTCACAAATCATGCTAGGCAATCTAGCATCTGCATCGCCAAATCATGATAAGCAATCACATAGGCGCATCTGCTTCAATCAATACCTAAATACCTTTCTAAATGTGATATCAAATGAAGGTCAAAACAAAACACCTCATGCTAGCTAACTCTAACTCTATAGGGTAGAGAGATGAGTGCTGGACAGGGCTGGGTGCCTGGACAAATCCACAAATCAAGGAAAAAGGAAAAATTGTAAAAATGAAAACAATTGGAAACATTAAAAAAAAATCACCTGTTTCTGCACCATGAGCGTTTCATCAAAAATGCTTGCTCTTAGGCTGTGAGCTGAAGTGCTTCGGGGGGAAAAAGCAAAGCACTTTCCCAAAGCAGCTCAAAAAGAATTTAAGTTCTGCTTAAAAATAAAAATGTTTCAAAATAGCCGGAATCCAGTTTGGGGCTTCAAAAATCCAATAAAAGGATTAGGATGGAGTTCAACCCTCCCATCTGGAAAGCCTCACTGCTCCTCTTCTCCTTCCAGACATCTGCCTCCTGGTCTTCCTGCTTCACCGCCTCAAACAGCTGTGTGCAGGGGCTGAGCTTACTCTATTTATACACTTTTTAGGCCGTCCCTATTCCACACCTACAATCACCATAATTCATCCAGTACTGAAAATTGATCTAAACAAAAATATCAAGGTCACAAGTGTCATTCGCTATTAGCAATCATTTCAACAAAAGTGTTCAGTGGACAGCACCTTGCTTGTGTAAATATTAGCCAAGGACAACTTTTGCCATTCAGCACTTGGCATTTCTCCAATAAAAGTGTCAGCGGACAAAAACTACAATTCGGACAGGGATTTGTAGTTTTCCTGCGAAGCAGTTATCTGTTTATTTTCTGTTTACTAGAACACTGGCCCTTTGCCCAGAAAGGCCTAGGCAGAAGAAAACTGCTTTGTTTATACAGAAGGACTGCAGTGTTCTAGTTCAACGTTATTTGGCTCTCTTCCCAGACTCTCACACAATAACACTACCGCGATGTACATAAACACCTATGCAGCAGTACTTGCATTTACTGTTTACAATTGCATCATGGCTTAGGCCTATGGCTCAGAAATGCTGCATCAAGCATGGACAGACACGGAAATTACATGTGAATAGTCCTTATTTTTAAGATAGTGGAATAGAGAATGTTTCACAGCATATAAACCCATATCTATCCTAGACTTGCAGTTTAAATCTGTGGCTCGTTTATAAAACTGGGTGGACAGAGAACACATCCTAGCCGATAGCCAACTGGGGTTACGGGAGGGAAAGGGCACTAATGACCAGGCATTGAAACTCTATTTGATTATATCAAACTCAATCTTTCTTAAAAAGGAGGCTATTTATATGGCTTTCATGGACCTAAGCATGTGTTTGACAAAGTCAACAGGTTCACACTCTGACAGTGACTAAGAGACATGAACTGCTCAGCAGACTTATTCCTTATCATCTCTGTCATACATTCTAATAACTCAGCATCTCTTTGTTCTGGCTTCAATGGTCACTGTAATCCCTGGTTCCCAGTGAAAACAGGAGTACGCCAGTTATGTACCCTGACCCCATTGCTTTTTTCTCTTTAAACCAATGGTCTTACGGAATAACTAAGAAGCGGATACTGTTCATTTTGGTGCAAAATGAATTCCTGTCCCAGCATACGCTGATGATACAGTGTTCCTGGCAAGAACACCACATGCTCTTCAAAAATTGTTAGTCGCTTATAATTCATTTATAGACTTTGCAACAAATGTAATTAAATGTGCAGTTTTAGAATGTAAACCTAAAGGTGCACCGAAGAATGCCAAAACCTAGCCTTTTTGGCGACAAGGCAAGAAACTCCAAAGCGTAGAGTCCTTTCACTATCTGGGGGTTTTCGTCTGCTTCTCCTTATGACTCTGCCTGTCATTTGACTAAGAATGACTTCTGAACCCCACCTGCACCTATGTCTTGTTTTGTGTTATGTTTTGTCCATGTGAGTGCCCTGAGACCTTTGGGTGAGAGCTGCGCTATACAAGAAAATATTTAGTTAGTTAATTAGTTAGTCTCTGAAGGTTTCAATGGTAAATCACATATTACCAAGTCAGCTACTAGATTGCTCCAGACGATTGGCGGATTAAAGAGATTTGCTGCATCCTACAAAGCACAACCGATACAAATGCTTCATCGGGCCCATAGAGCAAAACCGAAAGAAATAGCGATCTATGAGGCGTGTTTATGGGGTTTCGATAACATCTCCCCATTGACTGACTCCTATCTAAAACATTTCTTCGGTCTACCAATATCAATGCCAAACAAAGCAGTACATAAAGACCTTGACTTTCCCTTTTTAGAGGATGACCTAACACTACAACCAGTTAGATTATGATTGAGGGTATGGTCTTCAGACAAGACAGTATTAACCAAGGAAATTTTGATTCACATTATGACTTGGGAAAGAAATATATCAGGAATCCCATAGCTGGCACACAAATCAAGGTTGTTACAGGAGGGCACATTTGCCTTCTATTTCTCTAATCTCTGGATTAAACAATTAAACAACTAAAACAATGGCCAATAACATTATAGCTGACCTATGTCTTATTTGCAATGTGGATAGAGACATTTTCGAGGTCCATAAGCCAGCCAATAGAACACATAAAATACTTGACCAAGGTCAACTCCCTCAATAGTTGATATGTCACAAACAGCAAAGTACCGGGAATTGATTACCCAGCAAGATTTAATGATTATATACAGGTAATGTGTTAAATATGATGCCCTATGTCTCTCATTTACATTGAGTACAAAGTGAGATGTAATTTCCTTAAAACCAAATGTATTTTTGTTTTGAGAGGTGCAACTTAAAACTAACCGCATTTTTGTGCAACTGAAATGCAGACTTTTTTGTAAAACTAAGCACCGTTAAATAGAATCCTTACCTCAGGCCGACATAGAATCATGCGGGCTGTAAAATCGTCATGACATACTATTGCCTAATGTGGTTCATGCACATTTTGTACCCAGCAAGAGTCTAGTCATAAATGACGTGTTTGCAAAAACAGAAAGGAGTACAGAGAATCCACCCATTTCACAGAAAAACATACACAGTGTTAAACTCCTGAGGTCCCCTACCTCTGAATGCACAATCACTCGTAGTGTAATGTGAAAGGTCAAGGGTGTTTAAACATGGTATATGTTACTGTATAATATTATATCTCCATCTCAAAACGTGCAGAGCTGAAGGCAAATAATCAATTGAAAACTACACACATCTACAATGAAAACTACTCACACATCCATAGACTGAAAATTACATACACATGCTCAGAGAAAGCTGCAGATATATATTAGAACAAGACAACACACCTGTGTGTTCAGAGAATTGTGTGCAATCCATGTGAGTTTTATTTTCCTAATCCGAACCTGTAGGATTTAGATGCCTACATTTAAATGACCTGCACATCTCCAATACATTCAAAATCCCACACTCATACAGGGGAGCAGGTAGATTTACACGTGTGAATTGTTCAAGCAACTTTTCTCCCATAAAATACTTGTTTTGATACTGGAGAAAATCAAGTTGTTTTGAAGAATTGTATAATGCTTCTATATGCGGCAAAAAAGCGGCAATGTTATCATTGAGCCTAGATAGAAGCAATCCTAGAAGGAGTGTATTTAAAATGCCTAGTATTTTAGGGAGTATAATACATACCTAGAATTGATTATGGAAATGATCGCTTGCGTGAATTGAAGTAGCGACGTGCATATAGGCAGGGAAAGGGAAAAGTTTGTTTTGCTAATTGTTAACGAGTATATAACTTTGTAATGATTTCCTTGGTATAATTCTGGAGACATACTTTGTTAAAAGTTGATTTTGTTCTTTAAATACATTTCTAGTTTTTGAATACACCATCTGATTTTCTCACTCAGAATTGCTGGGTGGGAGCAGGAATGTGACATCGGTTGTGACACCCTAGCGGAATTATATTACATGGCCTGCGGTAGCGGCCATGTAGTATGGTTAAGTTGCTAAACCCATAGGAAGGGCACTTTTTTGGGTGGCTTATAATTTCGCTCTCCCTGGACTCACCAAACTTTGCAAAAAAAAGTATAGTTTGGTGAGGCTTAGTCAAGGCTTAGTGCAAGTGACACTTGATCATAGCAGATGGGAGAAATGACAGTAAGTTTATTTTATAGGTTATACAGGGTAAGTGGCAGTTACTCTGTTTATATGCATTCATACAAGAGCTGTACATGTACTATGCAGAAAATATTCATACCTGTAGTTTGTGTTGATGCATGTGGATGCGCATGAATCTGCAAGTAGAAATCTTGGGGAGTTTTATAGTAGTTGTTGCTGTAGTTCCTTTTCAGCCACAGCTCAATTGTACTGAGAGTGATCAATAGTACATCTAAAGTGCTGATCTGTCATGATGGAGTAAGATGTAGAGTTCTTGAATGTGATTGGTGGATGGTTGTGTGACTGCTTAACCGTAGCCAATGAGGGAATAGTGCAGAGAGTGAAGACAAAAGGGTAGAAGGGCTGCCCCATTGTTACGCGTTACGTGGCTGTCTACGGATAGGGCGTGCCACATACGGGACTTCTCAACATATCTGGCATGGAAATAGGACTGTAGGGATCAGCCAATCAGGTGTTGAGGTTGTGGTTTGTATTGAAAGAGGCTGTGTGTAGTGAAGATGGCAGAGGTGGAGAAAGTCAGGGTGTTGGTGCTCAGAGATTTGTTTGTTAATAGTTTGGAGCAGTATGCTAAATGTAGGAATGTGGCAAATAATTTTGATGTAAAGGGGGTGGAGGTGGTGTAGAGTACTGTGCCTGGTTTTAATTTGCAGACAATGTTGGAAGTTTGTCAGGATATGGCTAGGTTCAATAGTCCAGATGTACTTGTCCTGCACTGTGGTGCTGCATATTTGGGCTATGTCAGTGCCCCCACTTTGTTGCAAGATCTGGAAAACTTGGTTCAGGCAGTCATGAAAGTCCTTCCAAATGCCAAGGTTATTTTTTCTGCTTTGTTAGTTGGGGCAGTATGGGACAATAGTTCTGTTTTTGTCCTCACAAAATGTTGCTAGGTGTTTAATTAACCAAGACATGTTTGCTTTTATGATTAGTGCTGGGATGTTCTTTTGCAATAATGACAACATTGAATCTGGTAATGTTGTTTACTTTAAAGCAAATGGCATTTCTTGATCTTTCATGGGAAATGCCATGCTGTTTTGGAATATAAGGATTGATTTGGAGAAGCAATTGTGAAGATATTTGGAAGAAAATAAGAAATAAATAAATAAAAAAATAAAAAAATGAAAGGTGTTTCTGAAGCATCTTAAAAAAAAGGCTCTTTTCAGAGCCAACCTCAAAGGGGAAATGGGGTACACTATTTAAATTTTCACTCCCCACTCTCAGATTTTAGGATTTGTCCGCGGATGCTACAGTTGTCCACGGACACTGCATATTACATATGGTGATTTTGAAGTTGAGAGGTGTGCAAATGAGACTTAGCAGAGCAAGGGATTGATCAATAAAGTTTACTGGGTGTGAGGTGTAAGGAGAGAGTTTGTCAGAAAGTATTTTTCCTGTGAGTAGAGCACATAGCTATGGCTGTGTGTTTCAGAAAGCAGATTGTTTGGATTTTGGGAGATTCATGGATAAATTGGTTGGAGGTGAATGCAGATCTCTTTGGAGTGGCTGCACATCTTGTATTCCCTCATGTCGCAATGTAGTGGCATGGAGTGCGTGGAATGAAGTGGCTGGATTTGGTACCTCTCTGTTCTACTTTGGTGACACAGCCCTATCCAGACATTATTATTGTTCATTGTGGACGGAACAGTTTAGGACATGTGTCTGGTATCTCTTTGCAATTTGCAATGGTAGAAGGACTTGGCAAAGTCATGGACATGTATCCAAACTCCAGAGCAATTTTTTCCCGTATTGCGCAGAGACAAATATGGCTGTGTTCCTTTTCCTTTGGTCCACAAATGGAGAAAGAAAGAAGCAATGTTAACAAGGCTGTCTGTGCTTTTTTGAGAGATGTTGGTATGTCCTCTTTTCAGAATGAAAACATTATGTTTCGTAGTACACACATTTTTTGCAGAGATGCAGTACATCTTACTTATGCGGGCAATCAGATTTTTCTGCGAAATATACAAAATACATTGCAACCTTTTTTGGAATTACAGCAATCCATTTTTGCAGTAGGTGTTGACCATTTGAAGTTTTCGAAACACAAAAAAACACCACAAAAAGGCTCTTTTCAGAGCCACCACTACCTCCCAGAGAAATGTGCAATGGTTGTGACAGGGCAGAACTGCACAGAATTTAGATGTCCGCGGACAGTCCGCAGACTTCTAAAAATGCACAGGTCCGTGCAGCATTTCATTGACACCTCTATTTTTGAACTGTGTAAGGCGGCTCTGAAAAGAGCCTTTTTTTGGGGGGTTTAGTTGTTTTATATTTGTTTTGGTTTTTTAAACACAACACACAAGGAAAGGAGGGGATAGGAGGGTTAAGGAAGGGACACTAACCACAGAGATAAGAAAGGGCAGGTGGAGAGAGAAAGATGTAGGGTGGGCCTTATTCAGGTAGTGGGCAGTTCTTCTCATGCTCCTTGACTGCAGTCTTGAAAGATCTTTGAAGGGTCTCCCCTCTGCAGTGTACTGCATTGCAGTACGTACACAATACTGTGACCCTCAAAAGGTAAGGGTCAACAGCATGACATATGGCCTGTGAGGCAGCTGGAGGGATGCGCTATCCCACAGGAGTGTCTCTTGTGGTGGCAGGAGCGGAAACGGAGGATGCTGCATGGGAACTCAACCTACTACATTTATCGCAAGGTACAACCTTACGAACAGCCCCACCATGGAATGACCTTAGGTGTTGCTTCATTGATGTAGTACCATAGCTATACAAACCAAGCTTGCCATGACTCAGCACCATCTTGCACTGAGTGCAGCGCACCTTATTTGCACATGCTTTTGGTACTCCATCAACAGTGGCAAATAACCTCCACACCCTAGATTCAAGATGAGTGCTAGAAGTAGGGACTTCCACTACCTCATCCTCTCCATCCTCTTCATTACTCTCCCCTGCATCCTCATGCCTGCTCCCCTCTGCAGGCCCTTGGGGAGGCGGTGGTGGTGGAGGCGGTGGGGGTGGTGCTGAGGCCGAAGCAACTGCAGCAGGAACAGCCATGGATGCCATCTTCAAAGTTCTTAAGAACCAGCAAGAACTCAGGACTTGAGGAACACAAAAGAGCAATCCAGCAGTGTGGAGTAGTGTCTCTCCTGGAAGTCCTAAAACAGGATGAGGAGCAGCTCTGGGTGTGGCCTTTTATAGGGTTGCAGGTGCGTGCTTCGTGGACACCCGCGTTGTCAGTCGACAGATCGAACACCAAGAAAGGTCTCAAAAAGTTCCAAAAAGCATGTAGATCACCAGGGACATTATCTGGGACATGTGCAAGGGTGAACTTTTACCAGAAAATACCTTGTATTGCTAAAAAAAAACACTTTGTAAATGTTCGGGGGCCCGGACAGTGTTCGCGAACATGGACCTACGCTCAGCGTGGGTGTGGTCACATGATGACTTTGCGGACATGTTTGCGAATGGGACGGCTCACTGTAGGACACCAAATGTACGGGGTCAGTTGAGCGCATGCATGCGAGTGTTCTATGGACAATGTTCCTGTCCCTGAACTAATTAAAAGTGTGACACACGTGCAGCGGACAGTTACGGACAGGCGCGAGGTTCGTGGGACCCAAGAGTGTGATGCGCATGCGCGCGGATGTCCTACAGACAGTGTTCAGGTCCCCGAACAAAATAAAAGTGCGTCACACATTTGCAGACATGTGGACGTGTTCTACGGACATATTAATTCTAGTTGCGGACAATGCGAATGGGGAGAATGTTCTTAGGGCACCTTAATTAGCATAGTTGCGGACATGCGGGCGGCTTTAGTGTTCTGCGGACACCCCCATTTTGCCTACGGACAGTGTGAACAGGTATAGTGTTCTTAACACACACCCATTTTAGTTAATTGTGGACAGGCGGACATCTTTTGTGTTCTAAGGACACCTTAATTTTGATTGCGAACAGGTATAGTGTCCTTAGGACACCCCCATTTTGGTTAATTACGGACATCCGGGACAGCCACACTGTCCACGGACACCCCAACTGGCTTTTAAAAAAAAATAGACATAGACTAACAACACACTTAATATTTTATTATTGTATAAAAGTATAAAAATGACGAAAGAGAGGGGAAGCAGAAACTGAAACAGATACAGGGAAATTAGGGGTTTGGGCATGATGGATGGTAGGGATGGAAGTCTCATCGTAATATTTTTCTTGCTGGGGAGGGTTTGGGGATAGTTGGCTGGGACATGGAGAGGGGGGAGAGGTACATGTGGGACAGTGATATTTAATTTTTTCTTTTATATGGTCCTCTACAAAGTGTCTTAGAATAAGGACATTTTTCGTTAACATATCCATTTTTAGTTCCATTCGCTGCAGAGGATCTTCTAATGTCTCTCTTGGAATATTATTTTTAGTGTCTGTATGGTCTGTTAAAAAAATAAAATGTGTTAAGTAAAAAAACAGTAATGGTTATTAACTGGCTTATATAGAGAAATTTTGTGTCTAAAATGAGTATCACTGTCTTCACTCATTTCATCCCCTGGGAAATTTTCTTCCAGCCATTCCAAAGTACTGGACCTTTCTGTGTAAAAAAAGAAATATATTGGTTTTACTGTACCTAATACAGAAGGTTTATAAATATATAAAATAAATGTAGTGTACTTACTAGTTTCTTGGTAAGTTTTGCTGTTAGTGCTGTGTAGGTCTGCTGTTGGTTTTTGCTGTGCAGTTTCTGTGAGGTAATTTTGTTGGAGGCATATTTATTTTGTTTTGGCATCTTTCATTTTGGTGCATATGCTATTTAAATGGACGACTAATGTCTTACATATACAGTTTCCACTTCTTATTTATTATTAAATGTATTTATTTATGTGCTGCTTTTTCAACTTGTTCAGTGTTTTTATTGCATGATACAACAATGTAAGATACCCCCTGAGTTTTTGGATAGTATTGATGTTGGCCGAGTCTGTGTGCTGACATGCGCATAGTCCACAGACATCAGAACCATTAGCACAGGTAGGGGGTTCAGTATGTTTTATGTCATATGTATATAAACTAACGGCATCCTAGTAAACATTTATCAAATTTACATTATCTATATATCTATATTCAGTGAAAAAACATTGTTACAGGAACATTATGGTTAAGTTGCGCTACTAAAAACCTATGAAATTCAGTAAACAAAACTTTGTTAAAGGGACGTTATGGTTAAGTTGTGCTACTAAAAACCTTTGAAATTCAGTGAAAAAAACATTGTTAAAGGGACGTTATGGTTAAATTACGTGACTAAAAACCTATCAAATTCAGTGAAAAAACTTTGTTAAAGGGATGTTATGGTTTCAAGTAAAACCGAAAACCCCCCTGAAATTCGCCAGTTATGGTAAGGTAAGCAACTATAACTTGTGCCACCACTGTGCACTGCTAACGCTAACACCAAAGACATCAAAGATGACATCACAAATGTCATTGATGACATCACTGATGACATCACATGCCTGGCTCTCTCTTTTTTCGTTTACTGACATATCTAGGCCAGTAGCAGTCAAGAACAAAAATGTCATAAAGTACTATATTTGTTAGAGTGATACTTCAAATATGTTTGTAAAGTAATTCACTTGGGGTTCACTCACAGCATATGAAACATATACATAGGGGAAAACACAGACTTGGAAGACAACAATGCTTGCTATGTATGAAGATGATCAGTAAGGTTATCAACACTTTCTCATAGTTCTGCTGTTTTTTTATTACTGTACTTGATATGATATGATATGATTGTTTATTTATATAGCACCTATACACAATGTGTTTCAAAGCGCTTCAAGGCAAGGGAGGGAACAAGGGAAAATATAACCACATTCTTACAGGCCATGAACAGTAAGGATGTGAAATTTACTATCGTACTCGGCCTGACGACATTTCAGATAGTGCAAGAGCTAAGACATAGATAAGGAAGGGAGGGGGAGAGTGGGAAGGAAATGGAAACAGACAGTCAACTACCGTACTAGGCCTGACAACATTTCTGGTAGAGCCAGAGAAAAACAAAAGGTGAGGGAGAGGGGTGCAGAAAGGGAGGGGTGGAACAAAACAAGCGACTATCATACTAGGCCTGACAACATTTCAGATAGTGCTGGAGGGGTGGTGGGGAGGAAAAAAACAGTAATGGGAGGGTGGAGGAAACAGACGAGGTTGCTATCATATTAGGTCCAGGGACAATTCTGATAGAGTAAGTGCATAGAAGAAAGTAAGGGGAGGAGATAGGAAAAGGGAGAAGGGAAAGGAGGAGAAAACAGAGAGTAAGCAGTCAAAAAGAGTGGAGAAGCAAGAGTGGAGAGCGAATACAATTGCAGAAGTCAGTAGTAACACATAATGTTGCAAGCCAAGATACAAGATGAAGATGGGAACAGCATGATTCAGGGCCACCATGAGTACAAGATGCAAAGGAAGTCCAGCATGAGAGTTGAGAAAGAGTGACGCACCGTGAATGAAGTCCATAAATGTCAAATCCAGCATTGGCCACAAGACGATGGTGGTGAAGGAAGGCACCAGGTGGGCAGGGCTTGCTAAGTGGTGAAAAAAAGCAGCAGACAGGAAGGTACCAGGTGGGCAGGGCTTAGGCCAGGTGACCTAGATCCACTTGCACCTGCTCCCCATCTGCAAAGGAAAAGAAGCTGGAGGGCTCCTTAAGTAGGGAAACAGAGCGGCAAGCAGGAAGGCACCAGGTGGGTGTGGATTGCTAAGTGGTGGAAAAGAGCGGCAAGCAGGAAGGAACCAGGTGGGCGGGGCTTGCTAAGTGGTGAAAAAGAGCAGCAGGCAGGAAGGCACCAGGTGGGCAGGGTTTAGGCCAGGTGACCTATATCTACTTGCACCTGCTCCCCATCTGCAAAGGAAAAGAAGCTGGAGGGCTCCTTAGGTAGGGAAACAGAGCAGCAAGCAGGAAGGCACCAGGTGGGTGGGGCTTGCTAAGTGGTGAAAAAGAGCGGGAAGCAGCAAGGCACCAGGTGGGCGGGGCTTGCTAAGTGGTGAAAAAGAGCGGGAAGCAGGAAGGCACCAGGTGGGCGGGGCTTGCTAAGTGGTGAAAAAGAGCGGGAAGCAGGAAGTCACCAGGTGGGCGGAGCTTGCTTAGTGGTGAAAAAGAGCAGCAAGCAGAAGGCACCAGGTGGGCGGGGCTTGCTAAGTGGTGAAAAAGAGCGGCAAGCAGGAATGCACCAGTTGGGCGGGGCTTGCTAAGTGGTGAAAAAGAGCAGCAGGCAGGAAGGCACCAGGTGGGCGGGGCTTAGGCCAGGTGACCTAGATCCACTTGCACCTGCTCCCCATCTGCAAAGTAAAAGAGGCTGGAGGGCTCCTTAGTTAGGGAAACAGAGCAGCAAGCAGGAAGGTACCAGGTGGGCGGGGCTTGCTAAGTGGTGAAAAAGAGCGGGAAGCAGGAAGACGTCAGGTGGGCGGGGCTTGCTAAGTGGTGAAAAAAGCGGGAAGCCGGAAGGCACCAGTTGGGCGGGGCTTGCTATGTGGTGAAAAAGAGCGGCAGGCAGGAAGGCACCAGGTGGGCGGGCCTTAGGCCAGGTGACCTAGATCCACTTGCACCTGCTCCCCATCTGCAAAGGAAAAGAAGCTGGAGGGCTCCTTAAGTAGGGAAACAGAGCAGCAAGCAGGAAGGCACCAGGTGGGCGTGGCTTGCTAAGTGATAAAAAAGAGCAGCAAGCAGGAAGGCACCAGGTGGGCAGGGCTTGCTAAGTGGTGAAAAAGAGCGGCAGGCAGGAAGGCACCAGGTGGGCGCGGCTTAGGCCAGGTGACTTAGATCCACTTGCACCTGCTCCCCATCTGCAAGGAAAAGAAGCTGGAGGGCTCCTTAAGTAGGGAAACAGAGCGGGAAGCAGCAAGGCACCAGGTGGGCGGGGCTTGCTAAGTGGTGAAAAAGAGCGGGAAGCAGGAAGGCACCAGGTGGGCGGGGCTTGCTAAGTGGTGAAAAAGAGCGGGAAGCAGGAAGGCACCAGGTGGGCGGAGCTTGCTTAGTGGTGAAAAAGAGCAGCAAGCAGAAGGCACCAGGTGGGCGGGGCTTGCTAAGTGGTGAAAAAGAGCGGCAAGCAGGAAGGCACCAGTTGGGCGGGGCTTGCTAAGTGGTGAAAAAAAGCAGCAGGCAGGAAGGCACCAGGTGGGCGGGGCTTAGGCCAGGTGACCTAGATCCACTTGCACCTGCTCCCCATCTGCAAAGGAAAAGAGGCTGGAGGGCTCCTTAGTTAGGGAAACAGAGCAGCAAGCAGGAAGGTACCAGGTGGGCGGGGCTTGCTAAGTGGTGAAAAAGAGCGGGAAGCAGGAAGAAGTCAGGTGGGCGGGGCTTGCTAAGTGGTGAAAAAAGCGGGAAGCAGGAAGGCACCAGTTGGGCGGGGCTTGCTATGTGGTGAAAAAGAGCGGCAGGCAGGAAGGCACCAGGTGGGCGGGCCTTAGGCCAGGTGACCTAGATCCACTTGCACCTGCTCCCCATCTGCAAAGGAAACGAAGCTGGAGGGCTCCTTAAGTAGGGAAACAGAGCAGCAAGCAGGAAGGCACCAGGTGGGCGTGGCTTGCTAAGTGATAAAAAAGAGCAGCAAGCAGGAAGGCACCAGGTGGGCAGGGCTTGCTAAGTGGTGAAAAAGAGCGGCAGGCAGGAAGGCACCAGGTGGGCGCGGCTTAGGCCAGGCGACCTAGATCCACTTGCACCTGCTCCCCATCTGCAAGGAAAAGAAGCTGGAGGGCTCCTTAAGTAGGGAAACAGAGCGGCAAGCAGGAATGCACCAGGTGGGCATGGCTTGCTAAGTGGTGAAAAAGAGCGTGAAGTAGGAAGGCACCAGGTGGACGGGGTTTGCTAAGTGGTGAAAAAGGGCTGCAAGCAGGAAGGCACCAGTTGGGCGGGGCTTGCTAAGTGGTGAAAAAGAGCGGCAGGCTGGAAGGCACCAGGTGGGCGGAGCTTAGGCCAGGTGACCTAGATCCATTGCACTTGCTCCTCATCTGCAAAGGAAAAGAGGCTGGAGGGCTCCTTAGGTAGGGAAACAGAGCGGCAAGCAGGAAGGTACCAGGTGGGCGGGGCTTGCTAAGTGGTGAAAAAGAGCGGCAGGCAGGAAGGCACCAGGTGGGTGGGGCTTAGGCCAGGTGACCTAGTTCCACTTGCACCTGCTCCCCATCTGCAAAGGAAAAGAAGCTGGAGGGCTCCTTAAGTAGGGAAACAGAGCGGCAAGCAGGAAGGCACCAGGTGGGCGTGGCTTGCTAAGTGGTGAAAAAGAGCGGGAAGCAGGAAGACACCAGGTGGGCGGGGCTTGCTAAATGGTGAAAAAGAGCGGCAAGCAGGAAGGCACCAGTTGGGTGGGGCTTGCTAAGTGGTGAAAAAGAGCGGCAGGCAGGAAGGCACCAGGTGGGCAGGGCTTAGGCCAGGTGACCTAGATCCACTTGCACCTGCTCCCCATCTGCAATGGATATGCTTATATTTGTATACATTGTACTCACAATATTTCCCTTAGTGTCCAGTCACATTATCTGATAGATATACATAGGAAAGTAGTACCTTTGAAGCAGAGCAATCATTTCTGTGCATGAATATAATCGGTTAGGGTATGAAGATTGTCTGGTAATACTGATGTTTTCTTGTTTACTTCATTTTCCCTGTATATGTTCATATTTGTATGTTTTGTTGTCTGTGTTTTGTTTGCAATAATGCAATTATGTAGTAAGTGGGTTTTATTAGGTACTTCTTAAATGTTTACAGTATGCAGAACTCTAAAAAGAAAGCATTTATAATTTTAGTATTTAACATAGCAAGATTATTAATATTGCACCTCCATCATATCTACTGCACACTATACTATATTTCTACATATGTACCTTAGTATATTGGAAAAAACTTCATAATAGAATGGTATTCGAATTAATGCATTGCTTGTACCTCAAGGTATTTATTCCAAAGATACTTGACACCTTTTTATTAACATTACAATAAGAATCCCTTGTACAGACTTTTCATGAAAACTAAATGCACATGTGATGTCATCAATGACATTTGTGATGTCAGCTTTGATGTCCTGGGTGTTAGTCTTAGCAGTGCACAGTGGTGGCGCGAGTTATGGTTGCTTACCTTACCATAACTGGCGAATTTCAGGGGGTTTTCGGTTTTACTTGAAACCGTAAAGTCCCTTTATCAATGTTTTGACACTGAATTTGATAGGTTTTCAGTAGCGCAACTTAACCATAACGTCCAGTTTAACAGCGTTTTTTTAATGAATATATATATATATATATATATTTTAAAAAAGGTAGCAGGCGCTCCTCTCCAGAAAGAAAATGGGTTGAGAACCTGTTCGAAGATGAGAGTTTGCAGCACACGCTTTTTGCTCACTGTACCTTTCACAGATGGGAAATAAACATTTGCATATCAGTCTTTGTCCCGCCCAAATGGGCAGTCCAGCACCAAAATGGGATGGCAATTCCTCTCTGAACAAGAGTACCAACAGCAACCCCATACACGTTTTTCAGCCTTGTTGGGCCTCATCAGTGAGGTGAAGCTGTGCCTCTATAAGTACAGTGAGCATAGAGTCCCCTGATATCAAAGACTGATGCCATGTTCTTTCTGGAGAGGAGCGCCTGCTACCTTTATTGAAATATATATATATATATATATATATATATATACACACACACGTATATATATATTGTGACATGAAAACGAATTATTAGAAACCCTGCTGCACCAGACTCCGAACTCTCTCATGTTTGATCTTTTACACCTGGTGTCCTGAGTGCTGCTGCTTAGTCTTAATCATTCTGGTTCATAACCAGCAGTTTTTCCCTTTCAACTCCCAGGCGATGAGTCATTCTTGGACTCTGTAAGACAAAACAATATCCTGGCCCATTCTTTTCATCTGACATGTATGTAACAATCTACCCACTTATCCTGAAGGTTCTAACCCCAAGTGCGGCATATTATAACTAAATGGCGGGTTTTCACATTGGGTAATCAATCATACTGTCAATAACGAATGCAGCACAATTCCCGCAAAATGACGTCTTTTTTACATTTTGTTGACTCATGCATCCTAGAACACACACAGATAATGTAGAAGTTTAGCAAAAACGCTTTGTTCAAGAATAACACATACATGCTTAAAACAATCTTGTCATACTAACACCTTAAAGAAAACAGATCCCAAATGAGGAGACCCCCCTGTGGAAAGGGGTGAAGCAGGAGACCGCAAAAAAGTATGACCATGAAAGATGAACATGCAAAAACATGCCAGTGATATCACATAGCTGCATTGCGGCGAATGGCTGACAGAGAACCTGGCGATAATAATGTCTACTGCACGAGAAACAAAGATGGCAGAGTAAGTCAGACAGTGGTTACCTGAGGAGGCTGGCTAGGACTTGCTGCAATAAATGTGCTCCTCCTGCCTGGCTCCTTTCCCCAGCTATTTTAGAATGTCTTTTCTTGGCACCATTTTCATTTCCCTAACTATTCTAGAATCGCATTTATTCGTTATTTCATTATTCTACCGAATATGATACTTAATGAGAAAAGATTACAACGTAAACGGAAGAACTGACTTGAGGGGTGGTGGTGGCTAGCCATGGGAGTTCGTGTATGCTTAGAACCAGAACTGGGTATGCTGGAGTGCTTAGGCACCAGCCATCTAAAGGGCTTTGAGGACATGACAATGGCAGGTAGGCGCTAGAGAAATATCAGGAGATAACGTTCCAGGATACCGAGACATAAAGGACCGGCGCTTCAATAGCAACAGTAATGTACTTCCCTCACACATCGGTGAGAATACATTCTAACATGCCGTGTAGCGTTAAACTGAGAAGACTTTCAAATCCCGTCAGGACATACGTCTGAGACTATGTTTACAAAATTATATCTCTTCTTCCCTGAGCAACTACTGGTTGTGGACTGTCTGTGACTCGTGGAACTCAGGAATTCAAACACACCAATGTGGACAGTGAGCAATGTTTACCTTTTGCAATGTGTGGGCGAAATATTGGCATTCCGAACAAAAGCTGGAGCACGGTTGACAAAGAAATCCATTCGCGCATGCAACATGCAGTAAAAGCCATTTACATGTGTGACCATACATACATCGCAACATATATATTTCTTCATGTATTGCTGTTTTGTAAGTCACCCAATGTGACAGGCATCGTTGTGTGCTGCTCTAAGGAAAATGAGGGTGTTAAGGGAACAAAACAGATCCTTTGTGGTCCTTGAGGTATTGCAGATTCAGCAAACTCAGAAGGTAAATAGAGGGGAGACGAGCATTAAAGTTCCATTATAGGGGGCACTGCCATGGAATGAGTGGACAGGGATCAAGCAAGCTCCTGTACCATAATCCGTGGCAGCATTGCACAGGAAAGTCCTTAGTTACTAAGCATCTGGGAGACATCTCTGATGTCTGCTGCCGCCGGTGATGCGGGCGGCAGCTGGAAGGTGAAGTGGGCCTCGGCGGAGGCCTGCTCGGGCGCATAGCACGGAGGCGCGGCGCGGCAATCAGACACGCGACCACACGTTAGGTTGCATAAACCCGGACTGGCGTGGGACCGCCAGTTCCGGTGATTTCTTTATTTTCTCCTCCCCTTCCTGTGTCACGTGACCTTCCACGTCAGGGCACGTGACACCACATTCCTCCCCAACTTGGAAGTAATTTCACAGATATCAATAGAAAACATATTAACTTGGATTACCGTCTTCTTGCGCCAGTTCTTTGACGGTATACTCCGTCTACGACATATCCCTGGAGGCGAGATGACGGCTTGGGCCTCTCTCTCAGGCTGTAGCGGGTGTTTCTTTCTCTTAGCGGGCCTTCCATGGTAGTTTCTGCTCCCGTCTCCGCCTCTTTCGGGTGCGGACTGTCCGTTTCTTCCGGCGCATTTCCGCTAATCGGTGGTAAACGTCTTTGGGGCGCGTTGGTTGTCTTTTCTCTCGGAGATGGTGGGTGTTCTTCCCACATTTCCGGGGGTAACTTCCTGAAATGGGATACGTTCCTGGTCACAGTCTCTCCTCCTCGGGTGGCAGTGACCATGCTATGGTTTGCGGTCTGGACTGTCCACGGGCGAACTTCGAAGTTGAGGGACATCTTCTTCGGCGGTGCACGGTTCCTGACGAGGACTGTGTCTCCTGGGTTTAGTTCTCGATGGCACGCTCGTCTGGCGATGCTTTCTTGCTCGTTGTGCTTCCTCCGCCTTGCATCCATTTCTTGGATGTCTGGCTCTGGTGCAATCCAGTGGGGATGTAAAGGGAGTTCTGCCTGTATTGGTACTCCGAACATGAGGGCGGCTGGGCTGATCCCAGTGGCTGAGTGTGGGGTTTGCCGGTGCGTTCTTAGAAACCGATATACTGCCTTCAGCCAGGGGTGCCCTTGCTCCTTGGCAATTCTGATTATTTTGTTTAGCGACCCCATGAAGCGTTCTGCGTCACCATTTGCCTGAGGCCATCTTGGGGTAATGCGTTGATGCTTTACGTTTACTTCTTTGAAGAATTCCCGCAGCTCCTGGCTGGTGAATGATGGTCCATTGTCACTTTTCACTTTCCTCGGGATGCCATGTGTGGCAAACATCTTCTCTAGTGTGAGGATGGTGGTTTCGGCATTGGTGGATGCCACATGCTCTACTTCTGGGTATCTGCTAAATTCGTCTATCACTACGAGCAGGTATCCTTCGCCCGCAATGGTGCAGTGGTCCATGCTGACTGCGTCCCATCGTTTGCAGCTTCGTGGGACACTGCTGATCGGTTCCGGGTTCTCTGGTCTCCTGGACGCTTGGCAGGCTGCGCACGACTCTACTATCTCCGTTATTCTTTGGTGCATGTTTGGCATCCACATTCGGGACTTGAGGTATGCCGTGGACTTGACAATCCCTTGATGTCCACTGTGAGCTAATTTGAGTGCTCTTTCTTCGAGGGACTCTGGCAGTATGATACGGTGGCCTTTCAGAAGTACCCCTTCTGGTGCTATCGAGAGTTCGTGTCTGATCCCAAACAGGGCTCTGAGTTTGGTTTGGGCAGACGCTGTGCGGTGGGTCATTGACATGAGATAATTTTTCCAGCTTCCTGATTGAATAGCGGAGGCTGTGTATTGCAGGATGATGTCCTCTTTCGTCTCTTGCACTATTTCCTGCAGTGTCAGGGCTCGCGGCCGGGCGCAGGCCACTACGTGACAGACATGCTCGTCCGTTTCTCTCGCGTGGTGTTGTTCGCTGTCGGTAGCAGGTCGCGGATGGCGGGACAGGTAATCTGCCGGGTTGTCCGATCCTGGCCGATATTCCACCTCAATGTTGTACGGCTGCAGCTGCAGCATCCACTTTTCTATGCGGGCAGGAGGGTGAGGGGCGGAACCCCGGAATATTGGGATCAGGGGCTTGTGGTCGGAGAAGACTTTTGCCTGCTTTCCTAATAGGTATACCTTGAAAGGGCGGCACCCCCACAGTATGGCCAGGGCTTCCTTTTCTATGTGGGCGTAGTTCTGTTCGGGTTTCGTGAGGGCCCTGCTGGCAAACGCGATGGGGAATACTCTGCCTTCGCTGTCGGTTTGGGTAAGCACGGCACCTAGGCCCACTGGGCTGGCATCAACGAGGAGTTCAGTCTGCCGCTCCACGTTGAAGAATGCCATGGTCGTGGTGGCAGACAGGGCGTCTTTGATCTGTTGGAATGCCAGTTGGTGTACTTCGGTCCACTCCCATCTTTGGTCCTTCTTGGTTAGCTCCCTGAGAGGGCTCGCAATGCTGGCGAGATCGGGGATGAAGCGTGCGCAGTAGGTTGCCATCCCCATGAAGCTTCTCACTTCCGAGGCAGACTGGGGTGGCTTAAAGTCCTTTATGTCACGTACTTTGGATGGGTCTGGGGATACTCCTGCTGCACTGAAAATGTAGCCGAAGAAACATAGTTCATCTTTGTTGAACTCGCATTTTTCCGCATTGAGTGTCAAACCTGCTTCTTCAAGTCTTTTCAGGACTGCTGTTAGACGTCGGTGGTGTTCGTCTTTGTCCGAGGCGTACACAAGGATATCATCACTGATATTGGTGGTACCTGCCAGCCCCGTGATGACTTTGCGGATCTCGTGCTGGAAAACCTCCGCGGCAGACGATATCCCAAAGTTTAGTCGCTTATACCTCATGAGGCCGAGGTGGGATGAAAATGTGGTGATATATCGTGATCCTTTGGACAGTCTTAGCTGGTGATACCCAGAGCGGAGGTCGAGTTTGCTGAATACCTTCGCTCCCGTGAGATCTACAATGAGCTCGTCAATGGTGGGGGTTACATGGCGTTCTCGGCCGATGGCTACGTTGGGAAGCCTCATGTCAATGCATATTCTTACAGCATTCGGCTGTTTCGGTTTCTGGGCTACCACCATTGGCGAGACCCACGGGGTCAGGCCCGATGTTCTCTCTATGATCCCTGCCTCTTCAAGTTTTGCCAGTTCATCCTCCACTGCGCCTCTCAGGTGAAATGGGATTCGTCTGTGACGTACTGCCTTGGGTTCAACGGTAGGGTCTATGTGGAGTTTGATGGTTCTCCCTTTTAGGCACCCGATGCCCTGAAACAGCTTCTTGTGTCGACCTAGGAGGTTGTTTAATTCGTCTTGTTGAACGCTGAATGCGAAGTGTATCAGCTTCAGTTTCTCTGCTGTTCTGCAGCTTAATAAAGTCTCGCAGCCGGCATCTACAACGTAGATCCGTGCACGGCAATTGGTGTTATTGTGCGCGAAGTCTGACTTGAACGACCCCCTCACTGGGAGGGGTTCCTTGGACCCATAGGCATACAGCCTGACTTTCTTCTTGTGGAGTTCTGGTTTTGGGTGAAGTCTGTTGAATGCCGTCATTGGCAAAACGTTTACAGTTGCGCCGGTGTCAATTACTACTTTGAGCGGGTCTCCGTTGGAGAGGACTGTGCACGATGGTCTCTTCTTCTGGCGTGATCGGCCCGATTTGACTGCTGATATTAGGTGTACTCGGTGCACTTGTCTTTTCCCCTTTTTCTTCCTTCCTTTGTTCCGCCTTTCGGGGGATGAGCTGCTGTCGCTGTCGTCGCTGTCACTCGTGCTCGGGGATCTTT
This sequence comes from Ambystoma mexicanum, assembly GCF_040938575.1. Classification (NCBI taxonomy): domain Eukaryota; kingdom Metazoa; phylum Chordata; class Amphibia; order Caudata; family Ambystomatidae; genus Ambystoma; species Ambystoma mexicanum. The sequence goes on from NC_090924.1 coordinate 658,705,594, forward strand.
GGGACTCATCGACTGCTCTAGCTTTACCTTTCCTCGCTTGTTGGCGGGAAGATTCTCTGGGCGCGAACTTTCTCCGTTGTTCCTGTGCTGGGCGTGGGCTTGAGTCTTTGTCATTCCTGTTCGGCGGATTCAGGCAGACGGCTGCATAATGGTTAAGGCGATTGCATTTTCTGCATGTGGATCCCCAGGCGGGGCAGGATTCACCTTTATGCCAGGGGCCTCCGCACCACTTGCAAGCTTGATCTCGGCCTTGTGACGGGTGAGGCCTCTGGTTCTGTTTTGGGCGCGTGCTTTGTTGCTTGGAGATGGCTGCTATGTCTTCTGCGGGTCCGGGGCTGTCTAGCGGCAGTCTCTGGATGGCCGCTTCCATTACTGCCACTTGATCTTCTGTCTGTTCGCGGAGACGCGCTGTCTCGAGAATGCATGATAACCGCATGTTCCTTTCTGATAGAATCGCCCTTCTCAGCTTTTCCGAGGAAATCCCATTGATGATTTGGAGACGAATGGCAAATTCTTCGTCTGGGAATTCACAGCCTACGGCCATTTCGCGAAGGCGAGCGTGAAATTTGTCCACCGTCTCTCTCTTGCGTTGTCTCGCCATACAGAAATGGAACCGCTCATAGTCTGGATTGAGGTCAGGCTTGAACATGTTGGTGAGCGCGGCTCTCGCTGCTGCGTAGTCGATGTCGCCCCCACGGTTTGGCAGAGCGTTGAATAGGCGCAGGGCTGCTGACCCCACGTTGAGTAGGAGGAAGGTGCGCATCTTTTTGGGTATGGTAATGTCCCTGGCCTCAAGGAGCATCTCAAATTGCTGCAGCCATATCTCCCACCTGATGGCAGCTCCACTGGTGAAAGGATCGAATGGGGGCATGAATGTCGTCAGCGCAGGGTCACTGCGCTCGTCAGAGATGTTCCTTCTCGGTGATGGGTTGCTGCTGGTTCTTGCCGGGCTGGTGTTTGGGCTCGACATGCTGCACCCCCGGGTGTCCTTGGAGGCTGAGTGTCACCGGTGAGCTTGTAGTAGCTGCTGGGGTGCTGTAATGGGATAGCACGTGGCCCCACGTGGAACGCAGCAGTTCGGAGCGGGCCGCGTATGATGCGCGCGGGCCGCGTATGATAATGCGTGCCGCGGCTCTCCTGGGGTGCGGGTGCAGGACGTGCCTTTCCTTTTGACGTATAACATAAATTTTCTTTCCTCCTCCGCTCGAGACGAGCGCTGTTTTGAGTGCGGCCGGTGGGATCGTGCGTGGTTCGTGGGCGGAGCCGGTGCTTACAGGCATCCGCGACGTTGCGTGGGTCCGTGGATGCGGCGGCTCCCTCTGATGCCGGGAGGTGTGCAATCCACTACCGCCTCGTCGCCAGTGTGATGTCTGCTACCGCCGGTGATGCGGGCGGCAGCTGGAAGGTGAAGTGGGCCTCGGCGGAGGCCTGCTCGGGCGCATAGCACGCAGGCGCGGCGCGGCAATCAGACACGCGACCACACGTTAGGTTGCATAAACCCGGACTGGCGTGGGACCGCCAGTTCCGGTGATTCCTTTATTTTCTCCTCCCCTTCCTGTGTCACGTGACCTTCCACGTCAGGGCACGCGACACCACAACATCTAGCAATAGTCACAGATGACAATCGGGAGATATTAACTCCAGAGAAGCCTCTGCAATGAGGCACAGATGTTGATGCAGGAGGACTTTTGGTGAAGACTCCATGTCCCAGAACACTGATGGTGAAGGACTCTTCCATCCACTCCAAAATAAGGCAAGCCAGCAAGTGCACCCGTGTACAAGAGGGATGGGGAGGGAAGATAAGGTTGACCAAAGATCCAAATAAGCAAGCTTATGGAGTCCCTTCTTTGGGTCACTAACATGGATAACAGTGGGTTCTCAAAAGATCCAATTGTTGGCTTTTAACAAAGAGAGACACTGATCATGCATGAGACAATAAGTGGAAGGACATTATTGCAGACAGAGAGGAGTCAGATGCTGTCCTCAATGTGTTTTTTTCTTTGCCTTGTTCAGTGATAAACCCCCAAGCCATGGTGAAACTGATATGGCAGCATAGGATACCTTTCAGTGAAGACGCCACACTGTAGGTCAACAAAGATGTTGGATTCCTCCCAACCCCTCAAAACAAGGCAAGATAAGTGTCTCCCTGGTGGAAGGAAGGGAGTAGATGGAAGGTATGTAAATTCAAAATCCTCCAAATGAATGAACTGGTGGCATTTTGTGTAGTTTTTTACCCAGATAGATGAGAGGATCCAACTGGACCACTCCCTTCTCCTGGAAGGGTGAGACTAGTTGCCTTCAATGAGCAGATGTTAGTTTCAAGAGGCCTCAAACAATTGGAGGCACATGAGTGAAAGGAAGCCATCATAGCTATAGAGATGAGCCCCAAGTTTAGGAGGATTCTACTTTGAGACTCTTACAAAATGACAGTGAAGATTTGTTCTAGCAGCACAACTCTGTATATTATGTTGCTGACAGTGACCCGAAAGACTCCACTGACAGCTGTCTATGTATCGCGTTACTTACCATGCTTCATCAAGGTGGCGAATAGATCTGTTGCGGTACCCAGATATTGACGATGTAATAAACTCATAATGAGAAAGAACATGAGTCAGAAAGTATGCCTGAAAATAATGAGGTTATCATCTGTCAAGAATGGCACTCTGTCAAGAGTGGCAGAGGGTACCCAGGTAGGTTTTGGGTGGCTGTGCTGATGTAAGGTAGCTGATAAGCACACACAGCAGGAAGTTCAACGAGAAAGAAGAGTAGGAAACTGTAGCTGTGAGCCAAAAGGGGCAAAAGATACAAAGGTACAAACAAACTGGATTCCATCTGGGGGTGTATGCTGAAATGGGAAAGAGTGTTCCACAAACCTTAGGAAACTCCAGCCTTCTGCACAGATTGCTATTACAGAGGCCCATGCTGTATGCTCATGGCTGGGAACTACAGCAGGGGGTGTCTGTAACACTGAAAACGGGACAAGGGAAGGGGCAGAGGTTGCCTGTCGGAAACCAACAGACAAGCTCTGTACAAAGGGATTACATAAGACACATGAGAAGACAAGAACAGATATATCCAGCGAAAAGGAAGACAATGAGCAATCTAGCAGAAGGAAATGAAGGAAAGGCAGTTAGACTGAAGTAGATAACCTAAGGTGGAGTACAGAGGACTCAAGGAAGAGAACAAGGGAGCAGCAGTCAGGAAAACAGAAGGGCTGCAAAGTAGGAAGCAGGTCTGCAGTCAAGAGTGGCACTAGGTGCAGGCAAACTGTAGTGGGCTGCGGAGGACTGTAGTAGGCTGCAAGGCAGGTAGTCCAGAAGAACAGGACAGAGAGAGATTAGTAGTAGGCGACAGACAGAGAGCCCAAAAGAATAGGGCCGCGAGGTAGGAAGCCCAGAGGAGCAGGGCCGTAGGTAACTAAGTGTAAAACAGGCTGTAAGGCAGAGGAGTTTAGCAAGCCGCAAGGCAGGGAGCCCAGAGGACAAGGGCTGTAGGCAGCGGAGGGAGACAGGCTGCAAGGAAGGAGCTCAGAGGACACGGGCTGTAGGCAGCGGAGGGAGCAGGCTGCAAGAAAGGAGCCCAGAGGACAAGGGCTGTAGGTAGCAAAGAGGTGCAGGCTGCAAGGTAGGGAGCCCAGAGGACAAGGGCTGTAGGCATCCGGAGTAAGGCAGGCTGTTGGCAGGGAGCCCAGAGGACAAGGACTGTAGGCAGCGGAGCGAGATCGGCTGCAACACAGGGAGCCCGGAAAGGGCACTGGATCAAAACAGGATAATGCAGCAACAGGAATAGCATACAAATTAGCGGGTCAAGGCAAACAGGAGCGGGGAGATCTCAAGATGCAAGACACCGTGCTCCTGCAGGCAGCTGCTTATATACAGCCCTGCCCTGTTCTGAGGCAGGCTAATTGACAGCACCTGGAGCAGCACACCTGAAGACAATCTGCCTCCTCCCTCTCTGGTCCTGAGCAGGTGGAAGCAGCACTGGCCGCTAGGGCTTCTGGGGATTGTGGTCCCAATAACGATGAATGAGAATAGCCAGGAATTGAGGACTGCAGCCAGGTGCATTATGGTAAATGTAGTTCATTGAATAAAATAAGAAAGAACCAAAGTTGAGCAAATGGAAATAAAAGACCAAGGCGTGAAAATGACTTGTTCAAGGAGTATTAGGAGGATAAATGAGTACCAAGTAGTCCATGATGGTTGCCAATGCGTGTGCCAGCGGCGCGGGCAATACAGGATGCCTCTCCCCATGCCCCTCTCCAGGCCCCCTGAAGACTGACCAACAAGAAGAGCACGTCCAAGGCCTGTTACACCGCGAGAGAGTCTTATACCAAAAAGGCACATCATGAAGCACCAAAAACTGTTTAATGCTGCAAGGTGAGAGTCTTGAAGGGAGGAGACATTACCAATGTTTTGAACCTTTGAGGTAGAGTTCGGAAAAGACAACTTCTTAGGGACCCAAAACCCAACAGTGCGTTCATGAACTGAGGAACTGTGGAGATGTGCTGCAGGCTCCATGGCATATATTGCTTTGAAAGAAGTGGTCTTCCTTAGGACTGGCAATGGTACAGTGCTGAAAGGTGGAACCAGAGATTCAGCTGAATTGGTTGCTCTAGGACGGTCGTCCAAATGGTCAGAAGCAGCAATGGCAACATGAAGATTTGCGACAGAGACTTCAGGAGTAACAAATGTTGCAGGAACACCATGAGTTGCAGGAAGATTAGGAATGGCAGTAGGAAGTTCAGATGCTGTAACAGCTGGAAATATAGGTGTCACAGGAGCACCAGCCGACAGGTACGCAACTGAGACTGATGGCGTTGTGACTGGTAGTTTAGGTGCTGCAGAGGCACCAACAGGATCTACCGGAGCTGTAGCCTTAAAAGGAGAACTTTTAACTGGCTTTGCAACAGGTACTGTCCTTGGAGGCAGAGAGGAAGGGGGTGCTTCGACTGCAGTAGGAGTGATCTGAGATGAGGCATCAGTAGCAGATTCAGGAGTACTAGCAGGTAGAGCAGCAGAGATTGGGCTAGCAGATCTTGTAACAAGTAGCATGGTGGATGTAGGACCAGGAAAGGGTAAGCCTTCCGAAGGCTGGCCTGCAAAGTCTTGTGTGCCCAAGTTGATACATGGATCTGGGGTATTGACAGTAGGCAAAGTTGGATTCCAGACAGGTACTGGGTATGTTTCAGGATCTGACTCATGGTCAGGAGTGCCAATGTTCATAGAAGCAGAGTACATCTCAGATCTGGTCACTTCAGTAGAGGCTGTAAGTGGGAGTAAAGGACTGACATCAAGGGCAAGAATGGAACAATCCTTTGACTCAGCAAAATGTCCAGTCAGATGATTACACTTGATCTTTGGTGTAATGGCCGTGTGAGCGATCTGGCCCACTGGAGGAGTCCATTCTTCACTATCTGAACGACAGACTGTGTTACTGTGGCTAGTAAGTGAATGAGCAGTGTCAAGCTTTAACTGGTATGTATATGCCAAGTTCAGGTCTTCCAACTGCTCTGTATAAGTCTGTATCCTCTTCTGTGTTACCAGTACAGGCCTTAATCTGTTAAACTCTAAAGACAGAATGTCGGGTGTTGGACATAGTGTCAGATGGTCTGGTAAATTGTGTCCCTTAGCTAGATTCTTATAATGCAGATAGACAAATTCATCATAGAGGTCTTTGGTTTGTCTTTTAAGGCTTAAGAGTTGTTCTTGTAACAGGTATGTTCCATTAGCCTGTTCTACAACTTCAGAATCTGGCGTAGCAGAAAATGTGGGTGTTGAAATAGGAAGACTGAACTTAGAGTTATCATGGTTAGTAGTTGCTGGGGAAGCATTAAGACAACCGATGGTCAGTATTGGTCTTTTGTACCCAGGACCAGCTGCACTAACCTCAGGATACTGAATGCCTTGTCCGGTTAAATGAGTGTTTACAGCAGTCAGGGGAGGTTGTGTAGCTTGCCAAGCTGATCTTGAGCATATCACTTTGGCAACAGCATACTCTGGTTGAGAGTCTGACACAATGAATGCAATATTATTGGTTGTAGCAGTGTGACGATATTGGTCCTGAGACAGGGTAGCCTGGGATAAAGGAATACAAGGTTCGTGTACCGGCTGAATGTCGAATGTAGTGTCAGAAGAAATGCCAGAAACCGCATGAGTGTTTTCCACTGGTTGGGCTATCAAAATCTGCAAGAATTCGTTATCTTGCTGTAGTTCTTCTACAGATAGAGACTGTGGATCATAGTTGCAAATGCCATAGTAGTTATACATAGAAGGGTCAGAGAGCCAGTGAGTGTAGTACTGTGCTTGTAAACCTTTGTTTACTAGGGCGAGTCTGTCTTTTAAACTAGGGTTTTTGTTTGCTGTCCTTAGGAAAACTTTAGATTTTTGTAGAGTTTTCTTGAACCGAAAAGAAAGCATCTTTGGTCTGTGTGTGCCCTTCCTGCCTATGGAACAAGAATCTTTTTGGTCTTGCATTCTGTCAAGAATGGCACTCTGTCAAGAGTGGCACAGGGTACCCAGGTAGGTTTTGGGTGGCTGTGCTGATGTAAGGTAGCTGATAAGCACACACAGCAGGAAGTTCAACAAGAAAGAAGAGTAGGAAACTGTAGCTGTGAGCCAAAAGGGGCAAAAGATACAAAGGTACAAACAAACTGGATTCCCTCTTGGGGTGTATGCTGAAATGGGAAAGAGTGATCCACGAACCTTAGGAAACTCCAGCCTTCTGCACAGATTGCTATAACAGAGGCCCACGCTGTATGCTCATGGCTGGGAACTACAGCAGTGGTTGTCTGTAACACTGAAAACGGGACAAGGGAAAGGGCAGAGGTTGCCTGCCGGAAACCAACAGGCAAGCTCTGTACAAAGGGATTACATAAGACACATGAGAAGACAAGAACAGATATATCCAGCGAAAAGCAAGACAATGAGCAATCTAGCAGAAGGAAATGAAGGAAAGGCAGTTAGACTGAAGTAGATAACCTAAGGTGGAGTACAGAGGACTCAAGGAAGAGAACAAGGGAGCAGCAGTCAGGAAAACAGAAGGGCTGCAAAGTAGGAAGCAGGTCTGCAGTCAAGAGTGGCACTAGGTGCAGGCAAACTGTAGTGGACTGCGGAGGACTGTAGTAGGCTGCAAGGCAGGGAGTCCAGAAGAACAGGACAGAGAGAGATTAGTAGTAGGCGACAGACAGAGAGCCCAAAAGAATAGGGCCGCAAGGTAGCGAGCCCAGAGGAGCAGGGCCGTAGGTAGCTAAGTGTAAAACAGGCTGTAAGGCAGAGGAGCGTAGCAAGCCGCAAGGCAGGGAGCCCAGAGGACAAGGGCTGTAGGCAGCGGAGGGAGACAGGCTGCAAGGAAGGAGCCCAGAGGACACGGGCTGTAGGCAGCGGAGGGAGCAGGCTTCAAGAAAGGAGCCCAGAGGACAAGGGCTGTAGGCAGCGAAGAGGTGCAGGCTGCAAGGTAGGGAGCCCAGAGGACAAGGACTTGGAGACAGCAGAGGGTTGCAAGTTGCAAGGTAGGGAGCCTAGAGGACAAGGGCTGTAGGCAGCCGGAGTAAGGCAGGCTGTAGGCAGGAAGCCCAGAGGACAAGGACTGTAGGCAGCCGGAGTGAGGCAGGCTGCAGGGCAGGGAGCCCAGAGGACAAGGACTGTAGGCAGCCGGAGTGAGGCAGGCTGCAGGGCAGGGAGCCCAGAGGACAAGGACCGTAGGCAGCCGGAGTGAGGCAGGCTGCAGGGCAGGGAGCCCAGAGGACAAGGACCGTAGGCAGCCGGAGTGAGGCAGGCTGCAGGGCAGGGAGCCCAGAGGACAAGGACCGTAGGCAGCCCGAGTGAGGCAGGCTGCAGGGCAGGGAGCCCAGAGGACAAGGGCTGTAGGTAGAAGGCAGCGGAGCAAGATCGGCTGCAACACAGGTAGCCCGGAAAGGGCACTGGATCAAAACAGGATAATGCAGCAACAGGAACAGCATACAAATGAGCGGGGAGATCTCAAGATGCAAGACACCATGCTCCTGCAGGCAGCTGCTTATATACAGCCCTGCCCTGTTCTGAGGCAGGCTAATTGACAGCACCTGGAGCAGCACACCTGAAGACAATCTGCCTCCTCCCTCTCTGGTCCTGAGCAGGTGGAAGCAGCACTGGCTGCTAGGGCTTCTGGGGATTGTGGTCCCAATAACGATGAATGAGAATAGCCAGGAATTGAGGACTGCAGCCAGGTGCATTATGGTAAATGTAGTTAATTGAATAAAATAAGAAAGAACCAAAGTTGAGCAAATGGAAATAAAAGACCAAGGCATGAAAAGGAGTTGTTCAAAGAGTATTAGGAGGATAAATGAGTACCAAGTAGTCCATGATGGTTGCCAATGCGTGCGCCAGCGGCGCGGGCATGACATCATCATCTGAAACCGACCTATCATTAAACAAGTCTTCAAGCAATCAAGACCGAGAAATTAAGTCTGGTATGGAGGAGTGTCCATTAAATTCTGTAGTCTGAAGTATCTGTCAGAGGTCTGAGACAGCCGTCTTGGAAAATAATATAAAACTAGGGAATTTGGAAGTGAGATTTAGCCAAAACTAAATTCCAGTCAGCCTATTGGACAGCAAGTTTCCACTCCTGTCCAAGAAAGTACAACAAAGAAGGGTCTTGAGTCACACACTTAAATTGAAATGTGAAGACCTTGAGAATGGAGTGAGATGGGACAATCCTTAAAGTAAAAATCCTGAAGGGATGTTCCAAACTAAATAACATCTGTGTAGAAAATTCATTTTTTTGATGCTTGAAAATTCAGCACCAGGAGATATTATCATTGAATATGCGGATAGAGTTGAGCCAATGTGGTCAACTAAAGAAACTCTCCAAGAGATATAGTGGTCAAGCTGTACAACGTCTCTATGTTTCTACAAAATGGAGTATACAAAATTAAGCTAAGAATGTAGGGGCTATTTATTACCTGGAAAGCACAATATAGACTTTTCAAGTCTTGGCGCGGCCCACACTAGCAAGACTTAATAAAGCTGGTTGGAGAAGAATAGACCTATAGGCAGATCAGCTAGAAGTGGACATATCCATTTGATCTGCAATCAAAATGTAATGAGAAAATAACCATGAGTTTCACAGCATAGGAGGTGGATAGCCTTTTGGAGTTCCAACACCCTATTTTTACAGAACCTGCAGATAAACCAGGGAGAGGAGGCTGTGTTGAGATGGGTCTTTCTAGGCGACAGAAGACATCATGGAGACATCAGGATATCGGAGTGGGATCTTCAGATTATCTTGCAAAAGAGCATGACTCGATGATGCAGACCCTTGGAAGACACAACACCTGTTTCACTGCTCAATGACTCAGATGTGATAAAAAAGTGTTCTCTGACTTATTCTGTAGGTAAAGGATTGTCATCTGGCAAGGATGTAGGCACCTTAGCTTATTTGATTTCTATTTATAATGAAAGGCATGCTGGTAATCCATCTCCAAAAGGGTGGCCAGCTAATCAGGACCCCCTTTTATAATACACCATGCCAAAATAAATGTCCACAGTGGTCCCCTGCACCAGCCTCCAGTTGTGCAGTGGAGGTTCAAAGGACACATATGCCATGTTGACAGTTGCTGAAGTACAAGGCTTCAGCAGGCAGCATCTGCATTAACTACTGCTCCTGATTTAAAATGTCATAATCATGGCTCTATCTGTCTATTGGGAGGATACACTGTAAGAAAAAGTCATACTGATTTGAGTATGGTGACTGATAGAAGCATAGATATTAAAGCCACATCAAATTAGGATTATACCAGTGTCAACCTTGTGAGCTCAGACCACTTACGAGTGACTATGTTGATTCCAAGCAGACTGACTGCCATCATTCCAGTGAATGAGAGAAAAGGCAGGAAGCTTGTCTCTGTTGACTCTCTGTGAGGATGGGTAACTCCTCTCTGCTAGGCTTGGTAGCTTCCACAATGAGTACTTCTGAAAGTCTGGCTTCTAAGAGGCACCTCCATAATAAAGACCTCCCTCACATTAGGGTGCTTCACCTCAGAGATACTTTGAAGTTGCAGACTTGGTATGGGGCAGAGTTTGGGCAGAGGGGACAACAGGTCACACCCAGGGCAGAACTTTGGACTGGATCACGCAACATAACTGCCCACTCATCATCACCAGTAACACTCCCACCCCATTGTCTGACCACCACATCATCACATTCAGCATCCTCACCACTAGCGCCCCCGCTACTCCCTCACCCCAACCCCTCCCACCCTGCCTCACCAGAAGCTCCCACCAGCTCACTAAGGAAAGGCTACGGCCCTTCCTCCATGAACCAGCCTTCAGACCACCTTTCTCCTCAGACCCAGAAACACTCGCAACAGCCTATGATGCTGCCATCAAAGCAGCTACCAACTACATTGCCCCTATCAAATCCTGCAAATCCAAACCCACTACCCTCTCCAACTCATGGTTCACCCAGGACCTCCTTACTCTCCGCAATGAGAAAAAGGCGGCCCTCACACAGTGGCAAACGTCCCACACTGACAAAGATAAGATGATCTTTAAAGCTCAATCCATTAAATACAAAAAGGCAATCACCCAAGCAAAGGCCAAATCTTTCGAATCCAGAATATCGGAAGTCCAATCTAGCACCAAAGAAATCTTCGCCATTTTTAGGGAACTCGAAACACCCACTTCCACCCCCCAGAATTTCACCAAAGACAAAACCTGGTGTGATGACATGCAAAAGGCCATGCAAACCAAGTTAAGCCTCCTCAAAAACAAAATTCTAGCCACCAAGCAAGCCCTACCTAATAAACATATCCCTGTCCCACCACTTGCCCTGGACCCCCCCAACCTTTCTCTTTCAAACCCATTCAGGAAAAAGACTTCATCAACATAATGAGGAACCTCAAACCCTCGAACTGCAAAGGGGATACATGCCCGGCCCCCATTATCAAAGACTGCACTGAAGCGCTAGGGCCCTTCCTGACAGCTTTTGTTAATGCCTCCTTTACCACAGAGAAAGTTCCCACCTCCCTCAAGGAAGCCTGGGTCCGCCCTCTCCTAAAAAAAACAACACTCGTCCCCACCTCCCCCAACAACTATAGACCTATCGCCACTGTCCTGTTCCTCCTCAAAATACTGGACAAAGCAGCCTACCTGCAGGTTCAACACTTCATTGCAGAAAACAAACTCCTTAGACTCCGCCAATATGGTTTCCGCCCCAGACACAGGACTGAAACCGCCCTTCATGACCTGAAAAACCAGATGGACATTGCTAGAGACATGGGTAAACCAGCACTTCTCCTACTCCTTGACTTATCCGCGCCCTTCGACCTCATAGATCATGACGTCCTATGCCACCACCTTTCCGCCACTGCCAACTTTTCCCCAGAGGCCACAGCATGAATCACCTCCTTCTTACAAGACAGAACCATGCAAGTATTCTCCGACTTAGCCTCCGCCTCACCAACCTCTCTGTGGTGTGCCCCAAGGCTCTTGCCTCTCCCCCACCCTCTACAACATTTTCACACAACCCCTCCTCCTCATACTCGATGCTATGGGAATCTCCTACACCAACTACGCTGATGATACACAGATCCTCCTAACCCTCACTGGTAACTATGACACCGACTCCCTGACCCTCAACAACCTCTACAACACCATCCAAGCCTGGATGGCAGACAATGGACTATGCCTCAACTCCGACAAGACTGAACACCTCCTGGTAGACCTAGACTCACAATTCAGCCACTTCACCATCGACACCATCAAAATTCCTGTATCAGATTCTGTCAAAACTCTTGGAGTCTACCTGGATTCCAGCCTATCCATAGACAGACAAGTCAATGCAATAGCCTCTGCAGCTGCATATCATGCTAAACTTATCAACGCTGTCAGACCCTTTCTCTCCAAAGAGAACTGCACCAACATAGCCAGAGCCATCACCGGCTCTAGGCTAGACTATTGCAATGTACTCTTTCTAGGAACCTCCAATAAAAACCTAGAGAGACTACAAGTCATACAAAACAATGCTCTCTGGGCAGCCAAAGGCATTGCCAAAAGAGAACACATTTCTGAGGCCAGGAAAATAGCCCACTGGCTCCCAATAAAGGAAAGGATCGTCTTTAAAGCTCTGACAATGACCCAGAAATGCATTCACCTAACTGCGCCTGCCTACCTCTCAAAAAGAATCCACCCCGTCTCCACTACCAGGCCAACTAGATCACTGTATACCAACATGCTCTGTGCCACTAGTAAAATAAGCCAGAGCGGGCGGATCCAGTTTCCCCTATCTTGCACCCATTCTCTGGAATGCCCTACCCCCCACGATCCGAGGTGAGGCCTCCCTCACCACCTTCCGCAAAGCTATGAAAACCATCCTCTTCACATAAGGCCTTGCACTTTAGCATGAATACACAACTATGACCCAAAGCATAAGTTGTAACACAAGGACCAATTGCAATGGCTGTAACAACAGTATGATGTTCTGTAGTATTCACAATGTATCAACGAACGCCACTATGCCTGTACCTGTGTAACTAAGTTTTTTGCAAGTAACAGCGCCTCAATGCCCTTGGGCTGCTTGCCCGCTATATAAATAAATAGATAAATAATAAATAAAGAAATAAATAAATAAGGTTTATGGAAGAAGTCCTCCGTCTTTATATTGGCTTCTCTTTCCTTCCTTTCCCCTCAACTTCCTGCAGTACAAGGCACTCTAAGTGTGACATCAGGAGGCAAAGGTCACTGTGACAACGTGATTATTGTCCCACAGGAGCACACGGTTAAGTAGTGGCTAAACCACCTACTCATCCCTCACACTTCTCATAAAGGTGTAACAGGTACACATACGACATTTACCACCTTTGCATCCCATAGGGTACATATCCAAACAACACCCGTCCTTAGAAGGAAACAGTCACTTTTAAACCCTTTTTTGTCACTCTTTAAACAGTCTTTTTGAAAAATCAAAAGATTAAGAACTCGGGGTGGGGCAGGGGTTTTGGGGGCAGAGCGAGCTAAGAGCAACATGGCAACTTGATCAAGGAGCTCTGTTCGAACACTGGGAAACCTTGACGAAATCCTGCACTGAGGCAAAGGAAATTGATGTTGGGAGGTAGAGGTTATTGCTAAAGGTACTATGTACACAGTGGTGGCCAGCAGGAATGGGAAGGAATGAGGAAGTGGTCATGGCGAGGATTGGCTGTGGAGGCCCTTGGCACAGCTCAAGTCTGCCGGGCTGAGACGCTGTCAGTGAGGAGGAGCGAGGACCATGAAGCTGTGAGTCGGAGGGCAGCAGCAGAAGTGTGGCAGCTGTCGGGGCTCCATAGCGGAGGACCAGGAAGGGAAACAGTGCAGTTGTGAAGCCAGCCGCGAGGGACAGCAGCGATGCCATAAGGGGTAGCCTAGAGGACCATCCCAGCACGACCCTGAAGCCTAAGTTGGTGCGGGAGCGGGACATGTGGTGGCAGAGGCAGAAGAGATGCCTGTTCACCATCCTGTTGAAGATCTCAGCAGAACGTGCACATATAATTCCGTGGATCACGCCAGGGACAGACAGTTCTCTGCAAATGTGTGGACTTCTAACTTGCAACCCGCATTCCCGCATTCTGTGTTGGCCTGAATGAACAGTTTGGGGTGAAATTGGCTTTCACAGGAGTGAATTTTTTCGAAGAATATACACTGTATCAACAGTGTTTGACTCAGAAAAAAGCACTGGAGAGGACCCTTGGTCAAAACACGTGTCAGCTTTTGTTGTTGCATTGTTTGTAGCATATGGATATTAAACTACAGTCTTTGCTTAATACAATTTAAGTGTTGAGGCAGTATCCCTTGTGTGTAATTTAGATTTAGCATTAGGCCAGCAGGTTATTGACAGAGTAACAATGTAGGTTAGGAGCTTATGCGTGCATGGGACAAGTATTTCTCTTTTCATGATTAGACAAAGAACTTTGAAAGGGATGCACGGCCTAGCAGTAGCCAATGCTGAGAAAGGAAGGCTGGACTGATATGGTCACAGCGTTTCTGGCAAATGATCGATCTGGCAGTCTTATGTTGGGTGGATTGAAGCTTCGGGGCAAAATGGTGAGGGGATCCCAACATGTAACTGTTAGGATAGTCAAGGCATGATAGGGCCATTGCAGAAGTGACTTACAGATTCTGGTTCAAGTTCCAGTGAGAAATGGTGCACGGGAGGACGTGAAGCTGGACGTGAGACTTCTGAGATACATTATCTATATGGGTTAGGAAGGTAAGGAGACTGTCCAAAAACACCACATTTTTAGCCAAAGCTGAAATGATGAGGAATGCACTGAGAGAAGAAGGCAACGTGAAGGAGAGAGCCAATTGTATGTTTGCGAAGTAGATTGTCTATGTCTTGGAGGGTTCAGGAAATGTTTGTTGTTTGTCATCCAATCCTGGATTCGGAGGAGGCAGTTTGAAATGTGTTCATTATCATGTTGAGGCCTTTCAAGTGTGAATAGACTGAAAACAATTTGGGTACCATCGGCATATGACTGAAAAAAGTCTGAGAAGGGAATGTTGATGTCATCAAGGAGTCTGATCTCAGCTTTATAAAACATAGGGAGAGAATGGAACCTTGTGGGACTCAAAAGTGCAGGATGGAAGGGTCTGAGATGGGCCAGATTTGACCTGGATTTATCTGTCAGAGAGAAAAGATGACTGGGCAGCATGGCATGATTGACAATATTGAAAGCCAAAGTGAGGACAGCCTGACGCCAGATTGATGGTAATGCAGGAGATTGACATATTCAGAATAGTGCAATCGTTGTTGCGTGGCCACCTTTTTAATGATCTTACACATGAAAGGTGCATTGACAATGGAATGGTAATAGGCAAGGATGCTAGGGTCATCTATGACTATCTTGTGTAGGGGAGACAAGCGTGTTCTCTCTGCAATTGGAGAAAAGAGACCAAGGGAAATTTGGACCACGGTAATTGTAGCGGAGGCCAAGTTGGTGATGTTGTATTTTATAGTTTTTGCAGGACAGGGGATGACCGGCTCCATGGTCCTTATAGTTATGTGTGTATGCAGGCACTGTCTCACACACGCATGCACGCACGCATACACACGGAAACATACTATACAATTGTTTACATTATGAATTGATCAAATAATTTTTAACCAGCATCAGAACACTGAGCACTGACATCGACAAGTGTAAACTCTATTCAGAAACAATTATTTCCTAAATAATAATAAGAAATTCAGTAGGACTGTTTTCATGACCTGAGAGATGGATAATAGAGACGATTATTAATAACAACTGTTCAATGAATA
Source organism: Ambystoma mexicanum (assembly GCF_040938575.1). NCBI lineage: Eukaryota > Metazoa > Chordata > Amphibia > Caudata > Ambystomatidae > Ambystoma > Ambystoma mexicanum. The sequence goes on from NC_090924.1 coordinate 658,720,864, forward strand.
TAATCCAGTGCACAGCGTTGCTCATAGCATATTTGCACATGTATGTACATACATGAAATCTGGAGTATGTTAAAAATGTATTTCTGCATTAAATGTTTCCAATATAGTGTACTTTTTTCCATATGATGTTTATGGTGTGATTTTGATATTGTGATTAAATGGATTAAATCAATTTTGTTAATTGTTTCTGTATAGAGTACAAAAAGGAGGCCTCTATTACAACAAGGAACTGGACAGACCATATCTGAGGAAGAGGTAGGATTGAAGGCATGCAAGGCGGAGGAGGTCAAGTAACCGGTGATCGTAGTGGATTGGGGCAGGAGGCAGAAACAGACAGATTTATGGCTTTCATCTTTCATCTTCCATGCATAAAAGGCGGAAAGAGAATCAGTGAGAGCCTGAGAGGCTTTGGGGAGGAGGAGCCTACAAAGGGAGATCTTAAGTTATAGTACATTCTAAAGAGTGCTGAACAATCCGATCATTGGTAAGTGCTTTCCTTTTGTTCAAGAAAGAGGGGAAAGACCCCAGATGGCTTCTTTGTCTGATGGGTCTTTGGCCTTGTGCCATCATGGTGGTGTTTCTTCATTTAAATAGTACAATTTTGATACCATACCAAAGATTGATTTTGAAAGGGGGATTGATATTCCTTTTGATAATGGGTGCATGGGAAGGAAGAGTCCTCGTGGTTTCGTTAAATAGTCTAATGAGGATGCATTTGGCTGAGCCCAGTGATTTAGAGAGAGCTGTCAAAGTTCTCTGAGAGGACTATATGGTAGACATGTCAAATAGGTCTAAAAAGGACAGGCTTATGGTTTATGGAAGAAGGAGGGAGAGGATTGGTTAATTTAGTCATGTGTTACAGAAGGAGGACTGCTCAGACCACAGAAGAGGATTAACCACGAGATTGGTCAGAAGAACAGAAAGAAAGGAGCGTATGGCATTACGATTGCAACCCACAATTTGGATGCGGTGTGGGGACTAAATCTTGATGTCTAGGTAATCTTTCAAGATAATAGAGTCCTGACATAGCTTATTACATGGGTAGTCAAGACATAGATAGATTGAAGTCACCAAGAATGACACGCGGAATGGCAGTGGTTTTCAGACTACCAATGAAATCGGCCATTCGATCAAGAGGAAGGTAGAATTCCAAGGAGGACAATAGATTTTTTACAAACGTTATGCACTTATTTGGATCAAGGGGGCATTTACAGACCAGGGAGGTTGATATAGTAGGGCTCATTGAGGAAGGGACTAAAGAGGGAAATATTAGAGAGACCCGTTCCCCTCCATGAAACTGTTTGACCTGTTGCAAATGTGGATCTTGCAGCCCTTTGGAAAGAGAGTGCCTGCCAAGATAGTATAATCATTGGAAAACTAGGTCTCAGTAAGTGCAAGTAGGTCAATTTCCAAGCCGTCCTTGAGGCCATGGGTGTTTGCCGCATGTTTGGTAGCTAAGAGAGAGTGGAGAGTAGCATTAATACTTCAGTAGCACTTGTAAATATGGGGCTAAGGGGAGGTAAGAGGAGTGGAAGGCAGATCACTTCACAGAGTGGGGAAGCATGAGGGGACTAAAGGTGGTGTATGGGGTCAGAGGACTTGAATGAGGGGTGAATGAGAAAAGAGGAAACTACTGTAAGGAAGATTGAAAAGGAGCGAGAGCAAGAAGGGATGGGAGAAGAGAGGAAAAAACAAGGAGGATGTTACGGCTGTCCCTTGCCATAATAAATCAATTCTTGTAAATGTTAATGTCCAACTTTAGGTGGGAGAGAGAGTAATTCTGAACATACCATCTTTTACCCACATTAGCCCTCATTACATGTTTCCCGGTATCCCACCGCTAAAACCGGCAGGATACTGGGAAACTGCCCTACCGTTACCAGCACCTGATATCCTAGTATTACCGGGAAATTCCAGATACTGGCAGCGGCAGTAAATCCGCAGTGGATCACCTGAGGTACCGGCACTGGTATTAATTCAGGCATTATTTTGCTGGTGGAGGACCGATTTCCCTCCAGCTTTTAGCTGGAGAAAAATCATTCACCCCGCACCAGAAAACGTGTGTTTTGCCAGTGAGGGAAAAGTGCCGGTAGCTCAATTACCTGCACTTTTACCAGCATTTTTCCCACACAGGCAACATCGTATTGACCCCCATTGATATCAAAATAGCCCATAGCAGATAGCTTGTGGATTCCTGGTGTGATTAAGTGACACAGGAGTAAATGGAAAGAGATGAGCAGTGGGGATGAGGAAGACTGAGACCTAAGAATGAGCAGAGTAGTACTAGCACAGGAGAAAGAGATTAATGAATGGAGAGGGAAGAAAGGCAAAAAGGCAAAGCAGAGATGCATGACTTAAGGATGGGGAGGGGGGTCATTGCCATTTTGCCAGTATCCTGGTGGTAAACCCGCTAGGATACCGGGAAAGGGTAATGCCATTACCGGCACTCAGTTTGGCGTACTACCACCGGATTAGAAGTGATAAGGGTGGTAAATCCCCATTCCATGAAGTCCCATAGGACTCCATGTGGAATTGGCACAGTAAGTAGTCAAGAGGTGAGGGGACATGCACTGGGATGGATGGCAGTCTAGTGACTTTGAATCACTGCATCATCTAGAGGGGAGAGGAATGGAGCGGAGGTCAGGCTGTGCTAAGGCCACATCAGGTGCACAATCCACAGATAAGCGGAAGTGGGATAGAGGGAGGGGAGGAAGGAGGAACTGGGAAGACGACCTCGGAAGTCACAAGGAGAACGGATGGATTGTGGAGTGCAGACATCTGCAGAAGAGGTGGTTGGGAAGGTGTTAGAGGGAAAAATAAAAGGGAGGCAGATGTTGCAGGAAGGGAGAGAGATAGCAGACAGGGTAAAGGACGTGCATCTGATCAGGAGCAAACGAGCAGAGAGTACACGGGAGATTGAGGAGTGGGGAGAGAGAGGGAGGTGGAACCGTAGACAAAATATGGCAGGAGTTGAAGATTCACAAGATAGATGGTGTAGTGGTAAAGGCACTCATAGAGGAGGGTAGACAGACAGAGAGGACAGCAAGGGTGAAGGTGGAGGGAAGGAGGAGGCCAAAGTCAATAGTGCTGTGAGGGTAGATGGTCACATGGGGGACCCCTTCAATCAACCCAGTCGTCTGGAGGTCGAGGCAGCACAGGTGGGCATATAGCACGCAGGGCCTCAGCAGCTTCCTGGTGCAACCATATTTGTATTGGTGGTCATGTGGGAGAACAGCTTGGCTTTACTGAAGGAGCACCTAACCCTGGGAGCGCAGAGAGGGGGGGCAGGCCTGTATGAACTGCACAATGAGCATCTTCTAACACAAAGTCAGTTTCTTTCATTGTGTTACCTGATATGATGGTATATTTGAGTAGCATGGGCTGTGTTTGGAGTACAGTATGTTTTCAAGGGTGTGCATGCGTGCTGAGGGAGTGCCTCAGTATCGTTTGACAGAACTGTGTTTGGTTAATTTATTTAATGGGGCATTGTCTGATGAGTTGGTTTACTCGATTGGCTGATCCATTTTGCTGCCATCCTGTGGATTAAAAATAAACAACTAGTAAACTGTAATGTGTATTCCATTATTATGGATATTCGAATATGTATGTGATTGTGTGTGTGCGTGCGTGTGCGTGTGTGTGGTTTCTCAGTGTCTAAATGTGTCATGGGTATTACATTAAATATTTCCTCATTGGGTTACAAGGATTGGGGTGTTGTTGGCAGTGTGACGTCACCACTCGCTTGCACACGTGCGTTCCAACTGATATGAATGCCCTTGGGCCTTAGTTGTGCTCTATACATTCCGTTTACATTAAATCAATGCCGGTGTGTAAACGCAGGGGCGTATCCATGCAAATGCGGGGAGCCTTTCAATTCAGCAGTCATTTCTGAGAGTGAACTGCGTGTTCATTTAGGGTCTGGCCTCACAGATGAGTAAGGGTGTGTGTTGTTTCATGGTGTTGTATACCATGGCTGATTTTCCACAAATGACTTTTCCTGAATGTTCTTATATCTAGCCTGTGGAGATGTTAAACACGTGTAGGATGTTTCATTTTTACATTCTAGGCTGCACCTGTCATCCGTAACGTGTGGATCATCTAGCTAGGGTGCATCTAGGGGGCTTTGGCTCCAGTGCCATCTTGGTACCACTGGCCTTCGTGTGTTAAAGACTTTTGGCATCATCAACATTATTTTCTGTAGACACCAGAGAGAAAAATTGAGTGTAGTTGTGCAGTTTCTGCAGTCCCTAGATCTACAGCAGGATGGAATGATGGATTTGCATGTTCTACGTGTTAGTGACAGAAATGTGGGATACGCCAAAGGGGCTGGTCGAATGTGTGCTATAAGAACAGACCTGCACTCTCTGGTTAAGCCTGTTCCCTCATGCAGCATGTTTTTCTCCTGCGTCAGCGCTTGACAATCGTGTGTCAGGGGGCAGTGGTGCACTGGAACACAATAAATGCCAGTGTGCCTTTGTATGAGATCTTGGAATGTACCATGCATGGTACTTTAACATTAGCAGCAGTGATCTGTATGTTTTCCGTAGTCATGACCGTGTTAATTTAACTGATTATAGCAACTTATTTTATGTTGTCTGTTAGCACCTTCTTATTATAATCTATATTTTATATCCTGATTAGAGTTTTTCTGAACTTCTATTGTGTGCACATTCTATTCTATTTTATCGCAGGGTGTTATCATGTCCCTTTCAAACGTGGTCTTTCACAGCGTTGTAGTGTGCACGCGTGTCTGTGTGGGTTTGTCCGTACACTATGATGAGGTTCCTTATTGGCTGCTGGGATTTGTACAAGGGGGCCATGGCAGCCAATTACCACCACGCATTCTGTGTTTTTTTGACACAGAGGAGGTGCACTGAGGATCACTTATAAACCAGGTCATTTACAGACTCTGGGTAACAACCAAGGTCTTAACACTCAAGTGACATCCGGTTTATTTGCCCCCAACTCTTTCCGCCTGAGCAAGACCCCAACGTCCTGGCTCAGGCATCTATGAGAGAGCCAGGATTGAGAGGAATGAGAGGTAGAACGATCCCACTTATCAGTTGGCACCCAGCAGAATAGAAAGGGGGCAAGGCCTTCTTTAGAGCTCTGGGGAGAATGCAGCATTGGGATTACCTGCTGGGAGCAAAGCTGCGGTCAAGAGGATGCCCCGGCCTGTGCATGTACGACCCACGGCTGTTGATAAAGAGGTTATCCTCAGCCATGCTTGAAAATATGATTCTGTGTAATTTCATCGACGGGTGTAATTTCGATGGGTGGGTTTTTTTCTAAGTATTTTTTTAACGAAAACACTCATGGAAATTGATTTATTTTTATACTTCCCCCAAGCCACCCATTCCCTATTTTTTGACCTATCCCCGACCACTCTTCCCACCCCTTTTATATACTTTTGCAACCAGCCCTATATATTTCGGAGTTTATTCAGAAAAATGTAGGAAAAAAAAAAAAACTTGAAATTACACCCGTCGATGAACGAACGCTATACCGAAAATATATTACTTGTATTGGTATGTTTTTGCATTTTTTTTCTTTCCTAGCAAAGCAAAGTCATATATCAGTTGTTAGTACATGATGGAAATATGTATTTTTTCTTAGGATTTTACGCTCCAACTGCTATTGTTGTTAAAGTTGTGCCCCTAGAAATACTTGCTGTGATGTTATCAGACAGGGTGGCGGACTCTGATCAGTGAAAAGGTGCTCCTGCTCATGTCTGCAGATCTCAGCGTTTGTTTTATTCATGGGACTTCTGCTGAAGAGCCCTGTGGCTCAACGACTCAAGGGTTGGCAACAGGTTTGGAAGAGACTTTCAGTGTACAACCCACTTCCCTTTTCCGCAACTCCTCACTCGGTTTCGAATTCGCAAGCTGCCATGGAAAGAAGCCAGGAGCAAGCTCCAGTCTGTGAATGCGCGCGCTGCAATGAGAGTTGAGGCGCCGCAAGCCAGCAAACAGACGCCGCAACAGCGAGTGACTGCCCCAGATGAAAACATTAGTCAGGTCTGATGTCTGCATGACAGCCTGCTAGACTTTAAACAGGCACTTGTGCCTGGGGAAAGTGCGGGAGCCAGGAGTCAGAGACAGAATGAGCCGGTGAGTGAATGGCAGTGCTGGTAGAGAACAGGCGAAGACGAAGGAGAAATGGGTGGAGGCAAGGGAAAAGGGGTTGAGAGGATCAGTGGTGGCAGAGTGAAGAAGGAGGAAGAAGGTGAAGGAGAGTGGCAAGAAAGAGGTGTTGAAAACAACAAATAAGTAGGAGAATACAAACATCAGTTGTGTGTTATAATGAAGCCTACAGAGGAGGAGAGCTGGGCAGGAGAAGAACCAGCTCAGCTGACCACAGAGCTGGGAGGTGGAAACAAGACAAGTTGAGACGGGACGAGTAGAGAAGTGCATTGTGGAATGGCATGGTCATGTTTATTTGTAAAGTGCATATACACAAGGCAAGTGTTTCAAAGTGCTCAAGGAGGGAAAACAACAGTCACTCAGAGCCCTTGAAATTCTGAATGATACAGGTCTGCACAGGCAGAGTACGTGCATATAGTACAATTAACCTTTTAGATAACAGCAAATAGGTCTCATGACGATTCTGCAATTTTTCCAAGTGCATTGAGGTGCCACCATGCAAGGAGGGGAGACAGGGAAGATAGACGATCTTGAAGCCATGGTATGTTCAGATCGTGCAGGTGCACAGATGGTACATGAGAGGGGAGGGAAGAGGACAAGTGTGGGTGGGGGTCCAAATACACTTAATCAGTCAGAAACTGGGGTAAGTCCTGAGAGATGCCACTCATGGGTCATTGACCTAGTGCAGTAATGATGAGGTAATTGCAGGCCCGGAGGCAAGTGCGAGAGGACTGGCGAGGGCTGGCGAGGGTGCCAGGGACCTTTGAGACTCTGAGGTACACCCGGCGGCCAGTCAGCAAGCTGTGTGGAAAAGGAGGGAGAGAGGAATAGAGCAGAGAGAGAGGTTAGCAGGGTAGAGGGAGAGAGAAGGAAGACGAGAAGAGGAATGTCTTAAGAAGTTTCTGGAACTTAAGGAGATCAGGCTCAAGACGGAGGGTGGCAGGAAGGCTATTCCAGAGGGAGGCCCCTACTGAGGATAAAGATCTCCTTCCAAATCTCTGCTTGGAGAACCGGCTCACTCGCAGAAGGATGGAGGTAGATGAGCAGGGGGATCAGGGAGGACAGTATTTAGGTAAGCATCGTTCCAGACAGGTAAGTCCCAAGCCCCAGAAAGTCTTGTGGACAATGCAGAGGGTCTTCAACTAGATCCTTGCAGTCACGGGAGCCAGTGGAGGGATTTCAGTGCCAGAGAGATGCAGTCCCTGAGCTTGAGGCCAAGGATAAGTTGCAAATGGCGCAAAGCGGAGGTAGGGAGGTTGATAAAGTGGCTGTTGCAGCCTTGAGAGGACCAGAACTCTGGCGACAGTGAGCCACTGGGGGAAGGTGAGAAAAGGAAGAGTACCTCTGAGGAAGTGCAGCTGGTAGTTGGACTTTTTAGAAATGTTGGAAAAGTGAGTGGAGAAGGAGAGAGTGGAGTAGAAGATGACCCCAAGGTTTCTTGCCTCACAGGTGCATGCCGGAGGCCGGCCGGCAAAGGGAGGCCGGCCAGAGTGAAAGTGCGAAAGCGGGAGCAGGAGTACGAATCTGAATGATCTCAGTCGTACTGGCGCTGAGGCAGAGGTCGTTTGCAGCTTACCACATTGTGTTTTCAAGAAGGAGATGAAAGAGATTCCGCTTGGAGTGGGGAAAGAAGAGGCAAGACGAGGTAAGCAAGACAGTTAAGGAGAAGGTGCCCAATTTGAAGAGCAGGGGAGCAACAGAGTGGCAAGTTCAACCCCCTACCAATAACGCTATTCCTGGTTATTCCTAGGACTATTGAGATCTTGGCGAAATCCAGAGCAGTCTAACATTACACACGATGGCAGATTACACTGAGCAACAAGGAGAATGCCATCCTGACAAGTGAGAAAAAAAAGGCCAGCAATCTCTCCAAGAGTCGAGTAGTAAGTTCCAGGGCATTTAAACCGCAAAAGACTGTAAATGAATCTTGACAGCCGGTTGGAAGAGTCTTCGGGAGAGAGGAATGCACTGATGGACTACTATCCCCCAGAAGGTGCGACCTACTTAGGTTGTTTTGGGTTATACAAAACGTTTTTTCAGCACCTCCCAAGCCCTGCTATTGTGTTTTTTTTAATAAAACCCATGAACCTTGAGACTTTGAGTTGACTGTTGCTCCCGGGCGGTGTTGGTTCATCTGCTGCTTCGTTTGATTCTTTGTCATTTGTGATGTTTCATGGTCTGAAGGTGTCACAGTGTCAATGGCAAATCATCCAGACGGTGTGTGTCACTCTGGAACTGCTGCACATGCATACATATTTCAATACATGTATTTTTTATTGAAAATGAAGATCTTGAGTTTAGATGATATCATTTTTTTATTTTTGTGGCGCTGTGCACCAGTTCAAAGCAAGGACTGGGGGTTTGACAGACATCTTGAAAATCAGGAGGCTAATTTTAGGGTATTTCAAAATATAGTTTTTTGAGGCTACAGAAAACCCAATGAAAACATCTGCATTTTTCACCATTGCTTTTTTACATGAAAACATGTTTGATTCTTCACTAAGCATTGGGACCTGGCAGGATCAGTTGCCTGCCAAATTTTGTGAACTTTCATGGACAAGGTCAAACATTAAGGTACACACACAAAGTCCTAACAACGTTTTGTCCTAATGCAAGTAAAGCCCATTACAGTACAATTCAAACCTGGAGATACTAGTTTCAACAGAGTTAGTACCTTCAATTTAGCATTTCCTGCATACATTGATTTTACATTTTATTCCAAGCATATTGTTGCTTATTTGTATTATTTTAATTTTATTGTAGGGATTCGGTAAAGCACAACCCTTGCCAAGAGAGATGGAGCACTGTACAAGATAAAAAACGTGGCATTCACGCGGGCCTAAATGTAGTGCCAGTTGTGTACGACTGGTGCATATGGCATTTGTGCTGAAATGAATTATGCGCATATTATCCCAGTTGTGATATCCCAAGTGTATTGCCTGCAATGTATTATTCCTAGTGTACTATTCCAAATGTATGTCTCTGTATGTGCTGTTTTGAGTGTGATGTTGTAAGTGTATTGCTTTTATCATATTCTTTTGGGCGTGCTTTTGCTAGTCACGTATGCTCATGGTGTGGGCTTGCATGCAGTGCCTGTTGTGTATGACTTTTGGTCTGAATTCTATCCTACACAGGCTTTTCTGAGTGTATTGTTTTAAGTGCATTGTTTTAAACGTATTGTTGTTGGTGATGGTGAGCTTAGAGTGTGGGCTGGTATTTTATTCCGCACATGCTATTCCGAGTGTATTAAACCACTTTTATTGCTCTGAGTGTGTTGTTTTGAGCCCATTCTTTGGCACGTATCATTCTTGGTCATGAGGCGGGCTTGGATGCAGTACCTGTCTGTTGTGTGTCACTATTGTGCCGTATTGTCTTTTTCTCACAAGAGTGTTTAATTTCAAGTGCATTGTTGTACATGTATTAGTATTTGGGTATTGTTGTTGGTCATGGTGGGCTCACCCTGTGGGCTTGTTGCAGTAACTGTTGTGTAGGACTATTGTGCTATATTGCATTTTGTGCAAATGATTCCAAGTGTATTGCTTCAGGAGTATTGTTTTGATGTGTACTGTTCACTAAGCTGAAGGTACATTAATAAATGCATATATTCCTTCATGTGGGATCAGAGCATGGGTCACATGGATGGCCACTATTCTTTCAGTCTGGGATGTTAGGGTTCAACAGAGGATAGGGACACTGTTTTTATAAAATCATTTTGAATGTTTTGTCTAAGTAAGCATTTTTTTTGTATCGGTTGTGTGCTTTGCGTGTTCTGTGCCTTTGAACATGTGGAAATATAGCTAGTATAATACTGTTTGCTTATGTCTTTTTCCTCCTGGAGGTGGGGATGAGGGCAGACTTTCTGCGTGTGTGCAAGAGAACGAGGCAGGACCGGCAGATTATCTTTTGCATTCCACATTTTTCATTTCGAGGTTTACATGTCCCTCAAGCCCTCTGATTTCCGGCCCAGGTCCCTGCCCACCCAGCCACACGTCCGCACTGCTTCCTGGCAACCCTTGCACTTGGGTCGGTATCTGTAACACTATAGTCCCCTTACTTGCATTTATCAGACACTCCTTGTCTGCACTTCAAATCTTGTACTTGCCACCTTGCTGGCTGCACTATCAGTTGTTGTTTTTATCCCTTGCTGAGCACTTTACACCTGTCCCCTCCCCCTAGCACTCTCCCCATCTCCCTCTCCCCTGCACTTGCGCGTTCTCAATGTCACTGGGCCTAGTAAGCAGGGCCATCTTAATCACTTTTGGGTCCGTGGGCACGGACATCTTTGGGGCCCCCCTCCACCAAACCAAACGAATTAAGGGGTCAAGAATAATTGTCGCACCCCCGCCCGTTGCGCTCACAACCTATAGGTTGATATGCTGTCTCGCAGCATAATGAGCATGTTTACTCCCTTTAAGTCCCCTTACCTTCATCATCCTTGCTCTAATCAGAATGATAAACAAGTAGCATTTGAAGACCAACATTAGCAGTCTACGAATAGGTTACTGCTCTAGTGCTAGTATTAATGCAGGACCATATGTAAAAGGTACATGTCACCCATAATAGACAGCAAACTCACAATAGCTGCCTCACAGAATGCAAAAGTGCTCATGCATGGGCAGAAGAGGCCAATTGGAAGGAAGGAGAACGCTACACATACCGTAGCATGGATAGTGGATGCAGATTAAAAGCTTCCAGAAAGGTGTCTTTATCCAGACAGATTGAGATTAGAAGTGGGATATGGTTTTCAAATAGTCTTGCCATTAGATATCAAAGGAACAAATGCCTGTGGTGTGGGGTATGAATATGCTCACTATTAAAGTGGAAGCAACCCTATAGCCAGTGACACCATGAATGAGTCTTTTATGAAGATCATACAATGAGAAGTAAATCACTCTGAAGGGCTGACAGTTTTGAAAGGTTTAGGGACTGGCAATATAAGATTAAATGAGATGCCCAGGATCACACATTGGTTAAGGGCTGAAAGGGTGAAGCTGGTATTTGTGCCAACACTGCAATTTCTACATTTGAACACTTTTTTTCCAGTTCCTACCACTAACTAAAACAATCTCATTTTATAAAAATGTACACAAATCACATCACCAAACATGACCATTTAAAAAAATATATATTATAGAGGGTTTTATGCAAAATGAGAATGGTTCTAGCTTCATTCTCTCCATCATCAAGGGAAGTATATAAGTACCAGCATACCAATCGATGTGATTTAACAAATGTAATCTGGGTTTGTCTTTTGTATTCTAAAGATTTCAATACTTCCAAAACAATGGCTTGTGACATTTTCATTTATAAACGTGCATAAAAACCTTTCACTTTTACCAAAAAGCTAACCGTTTTTTTGTGTCAAAAAAGCAGACCTTGAAATATGCTTGCCTACGGCCTGCAACATCTGGTCCGCTCTCTTCTGTCTACCACCCCTTCCACTCAAATGGTATACACAAGAAGAACGATCAAGTAATGGGCTAAACCATGCCAGAAGCATGCAAGAAGGCAAACCTCACAGAACACAGCAAAGTAATGCAAGATATATTAGATGATTTGACCAGGATCACTGTATCGTCTGCTGGCAAAGCCAGGATACAAGCATGAACGCTTTTGTTCCATAGTCTTGAATTTGGATACTCATTCACCTCTTGGACTAACAGTTTATACCATCGTTGGAGGCGACTGCCTAGGTTTTACAACACCTCATCTGAACAAACCAATTTCTAGACCTTCACCATATGGATGACAAGTTCGTTTTTATAGCATTCCCTATCTGGTACAGGTACATTGATGATACCAGCAGATGTTGTTCTGCAAAACCAAGTACATATGCAGGCAGTTTTATAAACTTCAGACATAGGAAAGGCTCAGCCAGCCTTGCTGGAAAATGATATTCTAATTTGGCTTGTGAACACATATCTCTGCAATGGGTGCTTCACACACTGAGCTAACTTCTGAACCATTGTCACACTCAATTTATCAATATGCATTTCACTGTTGCCTATTGCACATGATCAACATAATTCCCACAGGAAGGACAGAATGCTACAGAGTTGCGCTGTAAGGAACACACAAACTATGTATACAACAGTGAACACAGAAAGCAATACATGATGAATTGATCAAGGCAGAATGTTCTTGTCAAAACAGAAAGGCAATAGGATTAAGGACTCAGCTGCACCCCATAAAATATCCTGATGTGTGTTATTTACGACTGGTTAATAATGCAATCTTCTTCAGAACAGGCAGCCTTTTTGGGGCCCCCCTCCAAGGTGGGGGCCCTGGGCAAGTGCCCCTTTTGCCCTCCCATAAAGACGTCTCTGCTAGTAAGATCGTTGTTTTGAACTCTGCTGTTCCCCTCCCTTTCCTCGTCACACTCTGAAACACTTGTGTATGAGTGTGATACAAATAAAATATCATATCATATAATAATGCATGTTGGGTGCAGAGTAGGGTGCGTGCGTGTTTGTTTGTGTGTGTGCGCATGAGTGTTTGTGTGAGTGTGTTTGTGTGTGGGCGTGTGTGGTGGATGATTCTGATTATATTGTGCAATGCATCCCTATTTTTCATTTTCTTGTATATTTTCCATTTCTTATTTGCCCCGGGCCCTAATGCTTTTGGTTGTTGCAGAATATTGTGAGTGTGTTGCTGTATATTTCTCATGTTGTGCTATGTTCCATTTCATGTTGTGCTCTAGCCCCACTGCACAAAAACAAATGATATATATATATATATATATATATATATATATATATATATATATATATATATATATATTACATGGACGCGGTAGTTTTGGTTAAGTTGGTGTTTCCATAGGAAGAGCATTTTTTGTGTGGCTTATAACTTCGCTCCCTCACCAAACTTTGCAAAAGAAGTATATGGCCCACTCTGAATTTATTTGCAAAGTTTGGAGAGGTTTGGTCCAGGGGGGTCAAAGTTATAGGGGGGGTCCCAAAACGTTTGTTTTTTCCCATAGACATAATGGGAAAAAACTTTGCGCACACCTACAGCCCAAACTGCTGGACGGATTTACACCAAATTTGCGGCAGGAGCGGGGGCTTGGTCCCCAAAGCGTGCTTTTGCAAATTTGGTGTAAATCCGCCCAGTAGTTTTTTTTAAAATGACCAAAATGTAAGGCAAAAAAATTAGTGATATTTCCATTCGCTTTGCGGACGGACTTCCCTGTTCGCTCCGCGGACAGTGCCCTGATTGGCCGAGCGGCTTGCGCGATGTCTGCGGACATCTGACTTGTTCGCTGATTGGACAGCGTGGGGCGTGGAACACGTCAGATTTTTGGTGGCATTCGCGGATGACCGCGGACAGCGAGGTGAAACTTGGTTTAAAAATTGTATTTAGTGGAGTGTGTTGGTGTGTAAGAGTGTTTGGGGAGGGTGGGGGAGTATGATATAGGTGCAATGTTGTATTTTTTTTATGTGCTAGACGCTTTTGTTGTGTTTGATTTGTCTGCGGACAACACGGCTGTTCTGAAATGTTTGTAAATAAACAGAATGGATTCGGTGTGAAGTTGAAAGTGTTCTAAGAAGACGCGTGGGGTCCTGGAATGTTCGCAGGGGGTGTCCTGAAGACGTTGTCTGTATTGTTCGTTGTCAAGCTGAAAGTGTTCTAAGAACACTCGCTTTGTCCTGAAATGTTTGTACATAAAGAAAATGGGAATGTCCTGATGACGCTGTACGTATCGTCCTCTGGCAAGTTGAATGTGTTCTAGGAACTTCCTTGTGTCCGCGGACATTAAAATGGTTCAAATGCTTGAATCTATGGGTGTGATATGCTGCGGTGGTTGTGGCCAGGGTATAGAATGTTGGGTGCATGGCCATCTGGCCCTGGTATTTATCATGTTATACTTACTATTTGGTTTAGTAACGGGAGTTCATGTTTTTCTTGTTCATTTCTGTGATAAAAGAAAATTGCATGTTAGTATTAGTATTTTATAAAGACTTATTACATTGTACAATCACAATTCTTTCTTTTTTTTGACCCTCATATTTAGTAGATGACAAACCAGAGTACTGCGCAATTTGCTCAGTTTCTGTGTTTGTTGCTAAAATCATTGGGTCTGTGGGAGAAAAAAAATCCATGTTGGATTAAAAAAAAACTTTTTCTGTTATGCTACAGTTTATTTGTTTGTTTGTTTTCAGTGTTTACTTGTTGTTTCTGGCTAATGCTTTATACATTGGATTGTTCCAGTTTTTGGCAGCAGTAAGATATTAGGTATTTGTTTGGATATTGTAAAATTTTGGAGCAGTTAGATACCAGTAGGCGTATTCTAACTGTTTATATTTTGATATAATTTCGTGGTATTGCTTTATCTATTTGGATATTTCTAAAGTTTGGGACAGTTAGATACCAATTGGCGTATTCTAACTGTCTATTTTTTGCTCTATTTGAGTGGTATTAATTTATCTGATTAGTTGTTGTAGCATCTTTGGCCAGTTAGATAGATTTTGGAATATTGTGACAGTTTATATTTTTTTACTACAAGTGTACTTAAGGTTTAAGTACAGTTTAGTTATCAAATTTTGGTTTTAAGAACATTAAATAAGCGTTTGTAAGAGATGCTGGTAATCTCTGCTTTAGAGTAACGGTACTATCATTACATTCAAACCATCCACATTTCTTTCTTTATATATGCAGTGTAGTGCCCTGAGTTGGTTGTGGCTCCTGCGTGGTAGATTATACCTATTGTTGTGAAGGTTTTCCTACCAAGTGATATTTGACCATGTGTGAATCCAGTCAGCTTGCAGTTCTTTTTTTCTGCATTGTAATGTAGAAGCATTAGTATTACGTATTTACTATGTGTTTGTATTACTAACGTGGAGCGATTATCTGAATTGCAGGTCGAACATAATCTACCGTGGTTTGCATTTTGTACAAGTTGCTGAAATGGAACGGATTCACAATTAGGTACTGATATATACACAACACGCTCATTGGGGATTTGTTCTTGTGTCACATTGTTGCAGAGAGTGCATGTATGTTTCCACATGTATGAAATCTGGAAGATTTCATTTATAGGTATGTTTTTGTTTTCCAGTACTAATAGTAAGTACATTAGAAATTCTTGTGGATCTTCCTGTGAGTTTATAGTGAATTTCACCATTCCAGCACAGTAGTACAATTGTTGTCTTATTCCATAAACGCTATACGTGTTGTCAGGATTATTTGCTGCATTTCTGTGAAGTACTAGCATTTGCAAACACAATGGGTCTGTACTGTGTAAGTAAATGTTCTCAACAATTGATGGTAATTGAAATAGAATATTCATTGCTACATTTGCGTAGCAACTTACACCAACTATATTTGAGAGTTTAAATGGACCAGGTAGTTCTGTATCTGACTGTTTTTTTTGGAGTGTGTCTTCCTTCTTTGAAGAAGTACCTAGTTTACTTTCCCTAATTGATTCTTTTTTGCTTGTGGCCCTTGATGAAGTATTACTTTCTTTTACTCTCTTTGGAGGATTTGCAGTGACATCCTGTTGCTTTTCTGTTTGATTTATTTTTCTTTTATAATGTTTTACTTTTTGTGGAACAGAATATGTGTTTAGATGGGGAGTGTATAGTGAACAAAGTCTATTGTATTCTATAATGCAAGGAATATCAGCGTTTATTTTACTTGCATCAAAGTTGATTACAAATAGACCCTCAAGTATACCTAAGCGTGATTGTGCTACGTAGCTCATGCCTTCTTTAAAGACTGTGTTACCAATGTCTATCATTGCTTTGTCTAGGGTAAGACCTTGTGATTTATGAATGGTGACTGCGTATGCAAGAGTTAGAGAAAATTGTTCTCTGCGTACATACATGTCTTTGAAGAGAAGGAATCGAGCTGTTGAGCGTCCTATTCTTTTTACTTCTGAAAGTTTGTCAAAGAGAATATTGACAAACTGAATTTTGTTGTCACGTGGGTATGTTTGTGAAGCCAACAACTGTACCCAGTGCTCCATTAACTAGTCCTTGGTCCACGTCAAGGTTACGTTTTAGCATTACTCTGCAATTTAAGGATACTTTTAATACCTTTTCCAAGCCTGCTGTGTTTGAGATTGATTTTTCTAAACTATTTAGTCTTGGTGTGGCTTGGTCACACATGGGTAGTGTCATTCCATGTACATCTAGTTTGTCTGTGGCGCTAATTTCCATTATTGGTTGCATTTCTTTACTTAACATTATTTCATTGAATTTGAAACAGCTTGCAAGAGTTGGCATTAAGGCCATACAACTGACATTTTTGTGGGCTAATTGTTCCATAACATCTGTAGCACATGCATTATCACTATAAAGTGCATGAATGTGCCGGGTTTTCAATATTGCTTCTGCTTCTTTAGAAAGTATACCAACTCTGATACTTTTTAAGATGTTGGCATAAGTGAGATCTGCAGATAGGCGCATGTTTTCTGTTAATTCTCGGTATTGGAAATGTTGCCAAAGGTTGTCATTTTCAATGCTGCTTACAGTTTTACGGCAGAGTTTGTGTCCTACTGTTTTAAAAATAGGCTCACCTTTTACTGGTGTCAATTGAAGAAGATCTCCGAAAACAATAATGTGTTTTCCTGCAAAGAGCTCTTCATAGTTTGTTTTGAGTACTTTTTGTAATCTGAGGTGAATCAAAGCCAACATTAGGTTGGACACCATGCTCACTTCATCTATTAGTAGCATTTTCATTTGTTTCAATACTCTGCGTAGTTCAATTGCAGCTTCTGCAGAAAGTTTGTAATAATCTAATTTGATTTGGTGTTCTACTGGCAGGAGTAGTAATCGGTGTAAAGTGACACCACCTATGTTGTAGGCAGCTAAACCTGTGGGGGCAGTGACAACAGCTGACAGTTTGTTGTTTGTCAATTATTGAAGGAACTTACTGATGATTTTGATTAGGAATGTTTTGCCAGAACCAGCTTCACCACTGACATACAATAGTATAGGTTTGTAATTTTGACAGGTGCATTCTTTGTTTTCATGCTGTACACCATGTGCAATTTCTTTTGTTACTTCTTGAAAAATGCTACGTTGCTCATTGTTTAGCTTTGATTGTAGTATAGTTAAGTCTTCTTTTTCTTCATACTGACACATGGTGTTTTCTACTTCTATCATAGCTAATTCTGCCCCATTTGTTATTAGTGGGTCTCCCAGTGGTTCTTGGCTTCCTGTGACAGAAGGTTGACTACTGTCAGGAGTGTCCTTATCTAGTTGGGCCTGGAGTTCTTCTTCGTGTTGCTTTTCATTGTGCAACATTGTTTTGTGCTGTGCAAAGTTTACATCAGTTATACTGCTTTCATTTGCTTTGAAAGCGTCTTCATATGAGTCATAGTTATCTAGTATTTCTTCTTCTTTTCTCCATGGTTTAAAGAGTTGTAGCAGGGACATGTAATATACTTCTTTATGTTGAGGAGTCTTTAATGACAATTTGATATGATTAATTAAATTTGGTTTGGTGAGTTTTACTAAGCTGCCTTCACAGTTTGTCACTTTGTATTTACGGTTTTGTTCATCAGGTTTTATATGATTTTTGTATGTGTAGTTTTGGGCTATGTTTTATAGACTCATGGTTTCCAAAGTGGTACTCCTGTTTGGGTAGTATATGTGCAATAAATTGTTTTTTAAAATGTCTTGGCTGTTGGGATCATGTTTGGCTATTGTTTCTATATCTTCGTATGATTTTAGAACTCTTTTTCTAGATTTAGCTGGACCAAGCCATACTATATTTGCAGATTTGCCATACAATGCAGTACCAGTTAATCGATCAGCTGCTTCATAGGTTCCACATTCTCTATGGGACAGCATTTTTATGCCCAAGCTGTATAATTTCTGAGACACTGTTTTATCTGATGACAGGTCATTCCAGAGGTCTTGGAGCTCTGTCTTTTCTGATTTGGTTAACTATGCTGTGACATATCGTGCAACTGCAGTAGAATTGTCTGCAATGTACTGCACGTCTATGTTTGCATTCCATAAGTGGGCAATGATTGCATTGTAATCATTGATATATTTTTCTTCTTCTTTTCTTTTTATGCAATATGTATTTTTAGGTGACTTACTTTTAACACTATGTCTAACTGAAGACATGAGGTTGTTCACTTGACCTGAATTTGTAACTGGTCTAGGGAAACCAAGTCGGCATTTGGTGTGGTATTTCCCCTTGTTTTTGTATTTGCGACGACAATATTTGCCACATTTGTGTCTTTGGAATTGTAAAATGTTTGCATGAAGATCACTATTTGCGGATTCTGATGGAATTTCACAAGTGACATATTTTTCAATAAACTGTAAAACAGTGGCATCACTGTCTTTAACCAAATTTAGGAGCATCTTTAATCCATAAAAGCATGTGGACATGTGGTGCTCCTCTGGCTTGGTATTCCTTTCTCCAAAAGAAGTGTTGTACTTCTCCAAGGGGAGGAACAGTTTTGTTACAAATAAAATGTAGCATAGCAATGAAGCGATGGTGAAAATATCTTGAAACATTAACAGGATCCTGTGAACAAAGTTCTCCAGGTGTTAGTATATCTATGTTTGTTTTGTTTTCGTTTGATAATCGTAGGAAAGCATGTAAATCTTCCCATGCATATTCTGCACAACTTAATGTAACAAACCAAGTGGGTGGGCCAAGGTTTCTGATCATACAACATACATCTCCATGACGTTGAAACCAGTACTCTTTAGTACCATGCATATTTGCTAATAGATTTGTAAGATTTGCTTGTAAAACCTCATCTTTTTGTTGAACTTTTTGTAATAATTGTGTAGCTGTCATATTTTTAAAGTGTGATCCTGATTTTAATATGTGTGCAACTCCGTAACATAAAGTTGCTAATTCACTTTCAAAGAGTAGGTGGAATATGTATTCCACATTTTGTCGAAATCTGGGATCTGCAGAATACATTCGTAATGAGCTATATTCTGATGCTGATATTTGAATAGGTCTATCATCGTATCTTCCTCCTTTGCCAGTAGGAAAGGGTAGAGGAAAAGGACGTGCTTCTATACTTTTTTCCCATATGCTGATTGGTGATACTTTAGTTTGACGCATTTGGTACGTTTCCAGTGCATCTTCTATGGTGTCATTAGAGTGCAATGGATGAACTGTATAATGGTCTAAAGTGTTTGATATTGTTGCAGCATCTAGGAGCTCAAATTGACCAGCTTCTTGTGTCTCTTGAATTATTTCAGTTGTATCTTTCAAGTTTTCTCCAATATTAATTTCATTGTAATATTCATTATTCTCTTTAAGATATTGCAGGGCTTTTCTAACTTTATGTAAATCTACCAGTTGTTGCCAAATTTTTTTGTCTTTTGTAGGTACTCCATTTACCAAGATAATTAAAGATTGCTGCATTGGACGTTGCACTCCTAGAGTGTGCACATTTTCTTTTAGATTGAATGGTAAATACACTACTTTTCCACCGAATACCTTTTACTAATTCAGAGGGAGGTAATTTTGCAGTTTTTGGTTGAAGGCGTATTATTGCTTGAAATGGGTGCACTGTTTGAATTTTGATGCTGTCATATAAATTAAGTTGTTGAAGGGGTTTTGGTAGTGGATATAATTCCAAATTATTTGTGATAGCACGTGAAGGAGTTTGGTTGTTGTCAAGTTTTGTAGTGCAGTAACTGCAAAGTATTATGGGGTCATTTATTTCGTATTTGTTTTCTGCTATAAGGAAGAGAGCTAATTCAAACCATTTAGAATGTTCATTGTCTTCTATTTTGTATGATAGGTCTACAATTTTTGTGTTACTTTTATAAAAAGTTCTGCGGCAACATACACACATGTGGTTTGGTACTTCAGCTGAAAATTACTTTACTAAAATTTTAGTATTTCTTTTTTGTATGTGTGTAGTGAAAGCTTGCCATGTGCAGATTTCTTTCGAAGTTGGTTTACAGCTAATTCATCTTGTAAGTGGTTTTCATTTCCAAAATATTTTGTCTGGATATAGTCGATTTCTTCTAGTAGGTCTTTTGCTGTACCATGTAGAAGAATGTTATTTAAATTGGATAGTGCTAAAGCAGGACTTTTAGCACAGTACAATTTATAAACTAGATTTATTATACTTGCATGATGTGTTGATATCCTTTTGATATCATGGAAGGGTGTTTTGCAAGTAGGTCCTGTAATGCAGGCCAATGAATGTCCTTGTAGTCCTGTGTACTTGCGTACTGGACAAGCATCCATATTTTGCAGTAGTTTAATTTTGATTTTGATTGAGGAATTGGCGTAAAGACTTGAACATTTTTTTGGGAATGTTACACATTGACGTGCATGGCCATTTGTACACTAGATGTTCTGATTCAGTTGAATGGAGGGGTAAATCTAGGTTTTCAGGGCATATTTTTGTAAGGAGTACTTCTTGTTCCATTATGGTATTATTAACTTTTTCATAACCTCAACCACTGCTATGTATGGCAATTGTATTTGTTTGCTTTTGTTTGTAGGCTTCTTCATTAAAGTATGGTTCTGTGCTTGTAGTGTGACTCCATTCACCTCCACAGATATTTAAGACGTTATTTCTGTTGACATTTTGTTTATTGAGAAGTCTTTTTTATAATTTAGTTATTAGTTTTGTTAGTGGTTTCATTCTGTTTAACACTAAAATAAATAACTTTCTTTTGAGAAGACGTGCACTGTCTATCAACACTTCTAAGATTACTTTCCTACGATAGGTTTGAAGTGTTGAACCTGGTTTCTCTCGTGTTTTTATAAGATTTTAAAGGACTTTGTGACAGAACATTTTGGCTAAAATACTTTTCTTGGTATGCTTACGTTGTACTATATCAAGATTTATAGAAGAAGTTTTATTTGTAGTGATAGTTGATTTTCTGTTAATTGTTTTTTGGGTTGTTTTACTTTTTGATAGAGGAGGCAAAGTTTTTGTACTAGAAACTTCTTCTGTTTCACTACATGAATGTATTAGCTATTGTGTTTCAACTTTTCTTACAAATTCTGCTGTAGATGGATGTTTATGTTGGAGACTTTTCTTTTCATTTGCTCTACTTCTGCGTTCCGTTCTACGGAGTTGCTTTTTGGTAGGCATGCTTTAGGGTCTGTTGAAAAAAATACAGAAGGGATGGGTTGGGGTGTTCTGCAATGCATGTGTGTTGTGTGCATGAGTGTTTGAGTAAGATGATAAAGACGTATGTAATGGTGTGTGATTGTGCATTGGGAAGTACAACTACTAGGGATGGGTATTCTTGAATTAATGTGTTAATAAACTGGGGTTCAGATGACAGAAAAAAGTAAGCCAGTGGTGTGGAGAAGTATAAATAGTATATCTAAAGCTATACAATTAAAACTGTTGTTTCTTCTACAACATCTAAATTCTAGTGGCTGAGTTGGGTAATTTGTGTGGCGTAAAATAGGAATTTGTGGGCCATTCTGCCAGTAAATCACTGTTTAAGACGGGAGGATTTTTGGTCAGAATGGTGCAGAATCTCTATTTTTAGGCACAGAAGTAGCATGAATTAACATTAGATTGTGTTTGAGTAATAATTCAAATATTATGGTAAAAATCTACTTACTTTTTTTCTAAAATGAGCAGTTTGCTTCTTAGTTGTTCTTTGTAATTCAAATTCAGCTGCTTATTCTCAGGAGAATGGTCTTCACTGCAATTGTAAAAGAAAGAAATTAGTAATTCGGTTTGTATATAGCACTGGTTTTAATTTAGACATAGATTTTTTAAATTGAAATGCTCAGCGCCTTCCTCAAAACCATTAAAACTATGTTATGACTAATTGTAGGAAAGAAAATATCTTTACTATGGCTTGTCAAAATCATAATGTACCACTGTATATCCCTATTCCTGTAACTAAGCTTTTCCACGTAATAGTGAGTGCATGTGATAGCCTGCTTTTCCACGTAAGAGGGAGTCAATGTCATAGCCTGCTTGTCCTATATAAATGTAAGTAATTATATAAACTAAAAACATTAAAACCAAGTATGTGTTTGTACAAATATTATTCTTTGAGATTTGATGATAGAGTGTGCATGTAATTTTGTTTGATCATATGTAGTCTATATATTTTATTTCAAAAATGTTAGTTTAACATTATTTGCGTGTGTGTGTGTGTACGAAGAAATTAAACGGTATAAAGGTTTGTAAGTCACAGTTCATTTTAAGAGAATGAAAAAATGATCGCAGATTCATTTTACAGATTATACAAGGTAAAAGTCGGTTAGAAAATGTGTTCATGTACTGTATAGAAAATATGCATACCTGTAGTTTGTGTTCATGCATATGGATATGGACGAAGCTGCAAGTAGAAATCTTGGAGACTTGTCTAGTATTTTTCGTAGATCATGCTTGCCAATTGTATGAGACTTGTAGTCCGAGACATTCACCGTACATTTGCAGTGCTGATCTATGATGATGCAGTTACATGTAGAGGTCTTGGATTTGATTGGTGGATGGTCATGTGATTTCTTAGCTACATCCAATGAGGGAATGGCACAGAAAGTGAAGTGGAAATGGTAGAAGGGCTGTCCATGTTACGATATGTTCGCGGACATGGCGGTAGTTCTAGGACACCACTTATTACATCCGGGGAATTTGGGGTGGGGAGGCATGCAAATGAGATTGAATGTAGCAAGGGATTGGTCAGTAAAGTTTAGTGAGTGTGTTGTGCTAGGAGAGGTTTTCTCAGATATTCTTTTTGCTGAGAGAAGAACAGATAGCTATGGCTGAGTGTTTTAAAAAACAGATTGTATGGATTTTGGGAGACTCGTGGATACATTGGTTGAAGGTGCATGCAGAAAGCTGTGGAGTATCTATAGATCTGGTATTCCCACATGTGGAAGTGCTCTGGCATGGAGTGCGTGGAATGAAGTGGCTGGACTTGCTACCTCTCTGTGCAACTTTGAAGATAGAGGAATATCCAGACATAATTGTAATTCATTGTGGAGGGAACGGTTTAGGACATGTGTCTGGAATTTCTTTGCAATTTGCAATGATAGAAGGACTTCAGAAGATCATGAACATGTATCCAAACTCCAAAGTAATTTTTTCACGGATTGCGCAGAGACAAATGTGGCTTTGTTCTTTCTCATGTGGTCCACAAATGGAGAAAGCAAGGCGTAATGTCAATAAGGCCGTTTGTGCCTTCCTAAGAGATTTTGTCATGTCCTCTTTTCACAATAGCAAAACAAAAGAGTTGATGGCTGGAAGGTTTAGAATAAATCTTGACCTCTGGCATTGCTCTGGGCAACCTTCCAGATCATCGTTCTTCGCCTGCCAAGCCATTACAAAAGGGGAAAGACCATATGCAAATCAGGCTTGATCCCACCCCCAAAGGGGTAGTCCAGCCCGAACTGCTAGGTCACATCCCTTTTGAATGAGACCACAAGCATCCCCAGACATGTTTCAGCCTTGTTGGGCGTCATCAGTGAGGAGTAGCTTGCGTCTTCCTCAAGCTGCCTCACAGGCCATACAGAGTTCTGATGACCCTTACCTTTCTAGGGTCACAGTTGTATGTATGTACTGTGACACAGTACTCTGCAGGGGGGAGTGACTTTGCAGTGCTTTTGAGACTATCATCTCAGAGCATGAGAAGACCTGCTCACTACCCAAATAAAACCCACTCTACATCTTCCTCTCTCAGCTCACCCTTTCTTATCCCTGTGGTTGGTGTCCCCCCTTTCCCCTCCTTTCCCCTCCTCTCCTAGTGTGTCGTGTGTAAAAAACCAAAAAAAATACAAAATAACAAAAATAAAAAAAAAATAAGGCTCTTTTCAGAGCCGCCTTTCACAGTTAAAAAACAGAAGTAAAGATAAATAACGCAGGGCCCTTTCTATTTCTTGAAAGTCTGTGGACAGTTCGCGAACATAAAAAAAATTGGGATGCTACCCTATTGTAACCATTGCATTTTTCTCTGGGAGGAAATGGTGGCTCTGAAAAGAGCCTTTGGGAGGTGTTTGTATGTCAAAAATTATAAATACTTAACACCTACTTCGAAATGCATGCTGCATTTCTAAAAAAGGTTGCAATGCATTTTGTACATTTCTCAGAAAAATCTGATTGCCAGCATAGGTAAAATGGACTCCATCTCTGTGAAAAATGTATTTACTACTAAACATAATATTTTCATTGTGAAAAGAGCAAAAACAAAGAGGTGATGGCTGGAAGGTTTAGACTGAATCTTAACCACTGGCATTGCTCGGGGCAACCCTCCAGACCATTGTTCTTCGCCTGCCAAGCCATTACAGAAGGGGAAAGACCATATGCAAATTAGGCTTGGCCCCACCCCAAAAGGGGCAGTCCAGCCCGAACTGCTAGGTCACATCCCTTCTGCACGAGACCACAAGCATCCCCAAACATGTTTCACATGAGGAAGACGCTGTCCCAGAGAGGTGTTCCTTGTGGTGACAGGATCAGAAACGGAGGATGCAGTAGAGGCAATCAACCTACTACGCTCTTCGCAAGGTACAACCTTTGCGAATGGCCCCAGTGTGGAATGAGTTAAAGTGTCGCTTCATGGTCGTAGTCCCAAAGCTATACGAACCATGCCTCCCGTGACTGAGTACCATTTTGCACTCGTTGCAGGTGACACGGTTCGCACGAGCCTTAGGACCATTCCCATGAACGGTAAACAAGCGCCAAACCCAAGAATCATGCCGAGGGCAGGTAGTAGGGTTTTCCTCTACCTCATTCTCGTCATCCTCTTCTTCCTCCTCTGTATCCTCACTCCTGTTCCCCTCTTCAGGCCCTTGGGAAGGTGGTGGTGGTGGTGGAGGGGGTGGGGGTGGTGCTGAGGCAGATACAGCACCAGGTGGCAGCAGTGGAGCCACAGAAGCCATCAGGTTGAAAATGGAAATCTGCAGGTTGCAGCAAAAATCTCTGTGCTCTGTAGAATAGCCAGAAACACAATGAGAATGAGCTCTAGGGCGTGGTCTTTTATAGGGGTGCTTGTGCACGGTTCGCGGACATGCGCGCCATCCGCAAGACAGATCGAACACCAAAAAAGGTTCAAAAAGTCACAAAAACTATGTGGAAACTTAGGATTAGTATGTGGGATTTTTGTTATGTTGAGTTTTCAATGAGAAATATTGTGGATTACTTGGAAATGTACTTTTAAAGTGTTCAGGGCATGGTCACATGATTGTTTCATGAGCGTGTTCGCTAAGGTAGCAGCCGTCCGCAGGACACCCAATGTACGGACATTGTTTTGTGCGTGCGTGTTGATGTTCTACGGACAGTGTTCGGGTCCTGAACTAATTAAAAGTGCGTCACACGTAAAACGAACAGTTACGGACAGCCGTTTGTTCTTAGCACAGTTTAATTTACTTGTGCACAATACGGACAGACATAGCGTCTCAAGCACAACTCCACTTTCGTTTATTTACGAACAATTCAGGACACCACGAGTTTCTTAGAACAGTTTCAACTTGCTAGCGAACACTACGAACAGGCATAGTGTTCTTACGGACACCTCCATTTTCGTTTATTTACGAACATTTCAGGACACTACGAGTGTTCTTAGAACATTTTCAACTTGCATGAGAACATTACGGACAGATATAGTGTCCTCAGGACACTTATATTTTTGTTTATTTACGAACATTTCCGAACAACCGTGCTGTCCGTGGACACCTAAATTGGTTTTACCACAAAGAAGTGAAAGTATTTACAACACAATATAAAAAAGTAACTTTATTTAACATATATAAACAATTTATGACTGAGAAGGTGTGGCAGAAACGGAAACAAAAACAGGAGAATTATGGTTTTCAATATAAGTGGGATCAGGTGAAGAAGGGATGGAAATCTCATCAAAACGTTGTGGTCCATGGAGAGAGTTTGGGGTTAAATGAATGGGATATGGTGAGGGGGGACAAGTACAGGTGGGACAATGGTATGTTGTTGGTGGTTTTAGGTGATCTTCCACAAAGTTCTTTAAATCCGTACAATTAGCCATAAATTGGTCTATTTTGTGGGTAATGTGTTCAAGAGTGTTATCCACCGCTTCTTTTTCTTTGGAAGTTGCAATTTTTGTAGGGTCTGTAAAAAAATATGTATATGTTGAATGTATACAAAATAATATTTGTTAATTGGTTTATATAGTAAAGTGTGTACCATTAGGTGGACTATCTTCTAACATTTCGTCTCGTGGAAAATGCTCCTCTAGCCAGTCCAGAGTACTACACATTTCTGTGAGAAAACAAAAGTAATATTTTTTTTTCTAATATAGAAAGTTTATAAATATATGAGTAAAATGAAGTGCACTTACTATTTCTGGTAAGATATGTAATCAGTAGTCTATACGTCTGGTCTTGCTGTTAGTTGTGGAGTGTCTATGAGGTAATTATGTTGGAAGCCACTTTATCTTCTTTTGGTATATTCCATTTTAGAACATTTTCTATTTAAATTAATGGTTAGTGTGTTACACATATGGGTTACATTTCTTAAGTATTACTACATATACTTTGTATGTGTACTGCTTTGTGAATTTGTTAAATGTTCCTATGTTATGATATAACACTTACACATACCCCCTCCCACCAGAGTTTTTAGGTGCTGGTACTGTTGCTGAACATGTCCACGGACCGTCAAATTCAGTAGAAAGGGTTCAGTATGTTCCATATTACATGTACATAAAGTCTAAGTTATTATTGTTAAGTTGTGCTACTAAAAAACTATGAAATTCAGTAAAAAACCTTTGTTAAAGGGAAGTTATGGTTAGGTTGTGTTACTAAAAACCTATGAAATTCAGTAAAAAAAACTTTGTTAAAGGGACGTTATGGTTAAGTTGCGCTACTAAAAACCTATGAAATTCAGTGAAAAAACTTTGTTAAAAGGGACGTTATGGTTAAGTTGCGCTACTAAAAACCTATGAAATTCAATGAAAAAACTTTGTTAAAAGGGACGATATGGCTAAATTGCGCTACTAAAAACCTATGAAATTCAGTGAAAAAACTTTGTTAAAGGGATGTTATGGTTCAAAGTAAAACCGAAAAACCCCTGAAATTCGGCAGTTATGGTAAGATAAGCAACCATAACTCGCACCACCGTGCACTGCTAACACTAACACCCAGGACATCAAAGATGACATCAAAAATATCTATGTATCTGATTTGTAGCTTATTTGGAGCAGTATGCATTTCTGCTATTAAAAGCCCACATGTTGCTGTCGTCAAGGTTCGAATGGCACTGTGTTAAAGGAAAAAAAGCAACACTGCTAGAGTACTCTCATTAAAGCAGTAAGGGATGACATAACATCAGTCATAATAGGTGCAGTCCTATTGAAGGTGTTGTATATGTGAGGCCAGTCCCTTTACAAGATCAGTGGTGGCATAATCATTCACATCTCAGGCTTAATGCAACCTTTGACACATGGAGTCTGGTGTCGTAATTTTGGGTCAAATACCATATCGGAATTGTGTTACACCACACCCAAGAGGAAAGGGCAGGGTCTTACAAGGGACAGGAGCACACAGCCGCCTCTAGGAAGCTTGTGAACCTGGGGCGTTTTGATGGTTGATAGAGCTTGGTCGGATTCAGTCTGGCACTCCTGTCCCATGTCAGACCCTGCCCTTTCTTCATGGGTTAGTTGAACCAATGAAATACAATACCAATATGACATTTGACACAAACCTACCACACCAGACTCCACAAGTCAAAGGTCTAACACATGACTGGTTTTGCCTCCTCTCTACCAGACTTAAAGAGGCACAAGCCTGATAATTGAATTATTGTGACACCACTGATTTTCTCAAAGGGAATGGCCTGACATATACTGCCCTTCCACGGGACTGTACCTATCATGACTGACACTACCCCACCCATTCCTACCTTTCCGAGAGCACTCTGAGGTTCTTCTTCCGTTAGTTCTGTGCACCCCTTCCCCGTAAATATAGTGTGTCATTCAAACCCTGAAAACTGCAATGTGTTTAACTTCTGAATTGCATACCTCCCTGAAGAAGCGGCTAAGCTGTAATGTTTTTTAAAATGCTTCATTTCATATGCACTGAAAAAGAGCTCCCAGATCACAAAGGCTTACAAATAAATGACTTAGCCTAATAAAGGTATAAACATCTGATTTGTTTTGGATCAACACCTTTCATTTTTCACTTGGCTAACACTTGAGAAGTAAACAGAACCTATATACATGTATATACATTTAAGGCCAGAAGACACTTTACAAAGGAAAATGAAAGAAAAAAAAAAGTTTCGCTCTGTACCTTTCAAAATCATCCTTGAAAGTGCACCACATTTGGGAAGCTGCTGATCTGGCGAGATCAGAATCTCACTCCACATTTGTTGAAGTTTTATCAACAACTTCATGGTCAATATGAATGCTGACTAAAAGGTGTATTTTACAAGAGCCACACAAAATATGATTGCAAGGCTTATGTCTCAAAATTGTCCACTTTGATAATCAAACTAAGATAGTCCTCTTTTTAAGAAAAAGAAAACATAAATCAACAAAATGTATCAGTGTGTTATTCATACATGTGCATTACGCTCCAACGTAGAAATGAAAGAAGCAGAATGAAAGGATGATAACATCACTTGTCTGGAGTGAGAAAAGAAAAATACAGAGAAATGGAAGCAAACACCAAAGTCTTGAATTGATGGAATTAAATACCACAAATGCATTAACTTTTTTTTTAATTGGTTTAATTGGATATGGTTTTATTAAACCTTTACAAAAGAATTTACAATAAATAAGACAAATGAGAAAACAAGAAAAAGATTCACAATAATAATACAAAGTAAAATGGTCAACAAAACAGAAGACATCATGTCATAAAACAGTTCCTTAGAAAAGTGAGTGACCAAAAAATCACATCCCTAGAATCTTTAAAAGGGGTAGGCATATTCTACCTGTATTAAAAAAAAGAAAAAGAGCCAAAGGAAACATACAGTACAGCACATTCGTAAACCCACAATTATCTAAGGCAATCCAGATGAAGATTAAAGATAAATCCAGAAAGGGCCAGTCCCTCACGCATATTTTGAATACATAGACAACGATGCCACACAAGATCAGTTGATTGGCCCGCATACAAGTCCTTCAGTAAGCATAAAGAAGAGTCTCTTAGGGTATTAAGTTGAGTACAATGTAGTATAAGATCTTTAGCCGTTTCAGGCACTAGATAGCAGAATCTGCATAGACTATCCTCTACCTTGATTTGATGCAGTCAAGTTTATTACTCAGGTCCACAAGAATTTCTGTGCCAATACAGTCAATTTTGGTATTCATGTCCACTATTAATCTTTAGAGTTTTTTTAGTTCAGCCCAAATATTGTCGTACAATTCGACAAATGAGCTAAGCACCACATTTAGGGCAGGGACTGTCGGGTGGGCTAGTCGTATGCCCTCATCCAGGTCTTTAAGGGTGTGGTGCAGTCTTGGGGATTCCACGTGCTCCAGATTATCACCCCGACTACATGCATCATCCAAGGGGGTGGCTTTGGTCGTATGCATCCCATCAATGATGTTTGTGCGGCCAGTTGGTGTATCTTGGATGGGACCACCACTGGACTATAACGTCGGGCACATAGGGGTTTCACCAGCATAAGGCATATCCATTGCTTTATCTGCACACTCAATTATGCTGATGTCGGTGATATTGTTATTGCCACTAAATAAATCCTGGGTAGTCATAGCTGAGTCCAACATAGCGTTACCTCTAAATGCTTCAGGCAGTTTGATTTCAGTACTTTTAGCGGTCGCTTTCAGGATATAGTTGTCCATAAATGTTTGTCCCAATATTGGCTGAATCGATTTTTGGTGTTTAGTAGTTTTGGAAGAAGTTTTCCCAGTAAGGATGGCAGGTATAGTGAAGGTATCCAGAATGTCAGTGTTATGTACCAGAGCTTTATGGGTAAGAGCAGGGTGGCACTGCTCGTTGTGACTTGAGGGCATTTGCTTGGCCAGAAAGAACGTAGATGAAAAGCCCTCTCTTGGAGCCACTCCTATGTTCCATACCAAAGAATTGGATGGAGGGCAGTATACAAAGGGAAGTCGAGCACGTTGGTTGGCCTAAAGTAGGAGAACATTGCTTCACCCTATCTAGGGGCATATGGATGCTGCCCATGGGATCCGGCAGAATGGCATCCAATAACAGGGGCATTCCTTTTTGGCATTCTTTTTTGGCTTCGTAAGACAGCGCTCATACCAATCACCAAATATACAATCAGGTAAGCCTTGAGGGGGAGGTGGGGTGAGAAAAAGAAGAAGTAAACGCTAGACCCATATCAAAGGACTCATAGTAAGTAAATAAATAAATAGTCTCCGGAAGAATCGTTTAAATGAACGGCAAACCCACCGTTAGTTCGTGGAGCACAAGATAAGCACACAAGGAGACCCGCCCCCATAGGCAGAGTAGTTAAGTGCGCAAAATACAGTCACACAGGCTCAAATGTCGTACAGATTTCACATGCTGGGATGTAATATCTGATTTATAAAGCCAAATCAGCCTGAAAAGAGGCCCAATTGTACCTGAGCAGTAGAAGATCGATGGAGCACGAAGGAGCCACGGGGAACACAGAGAACACACTGCACACACTGCACGCTACGCATCTGTGACAGTATTTGAGTCCAGCCTCCTGGCTGTATAGTAGCAAGAGTAGAAAGACTCAGTAATGCCTCCTGGCAGAGTCAAGCAGCTTGGAAAAATCAGGCAGAGTTTCCTGCAGTACACGGAGAACAAATGCATGAACACATTTGAGGTAATTTCCCTTCTTGCATAATTTAAAAAGCATACATAAAAATCATGCATACCATTTTCCTACTTGCTTTTACGTTCCTCTAGTTTTCTTTTGATTTGTATAGTGGGTGATTACCACTTGAGCCACGCCACTCAACTTCCAATTCTGCATGCATTCATGCCAGCATCTGATTTCGATGCTGTCAGTAATTCATTGGATTCCTATGGAATCTGCTTGCTTTTTCCATGGAAAGCCATTAATATAGACTGCCTGCCATGGGTATTTTGCAGGCAGCATTAACACTATTTGCAAGACAAAGTGCAAGTGCAAAGTGCAAGTTCTGCCCGATTGTACTCCTTTTTTACTGCAAATTACTAAAATTGCACAAGGCCTTTAAGTGCAAATGTGATAGGTCCCCTATGCGGCTTAAGAAAATGACTTCCATTAGACACTCAGAATAATCCACTCAAATTAATCCATTCACAGTAATAAATGTGACATAATACACTTGGACTAGCAGACACAGAATGCAGTTCTGTGCAGTGTCCATAAACTGGCAATACAAACAAGCCCACACCAGCCACACCATGACCAACAAAAATACTCTGTGAACAGAGAACATGCTCGAATAAAACACTCTGGGTGATGCACTCAGAATAATGCACTCAAATGAACACGCACAACATTATACACTAGAACTAACAAAAGTGTAATACAATTGTACACAGTGAACACTGCATACAAGACCACATCATATGCACAGCATGACCCACAGCAATACACAGAATAAGATGCCTAGAATAACGTACATGTAATAGAATTCAGCACAGTGACCATAGACGACAGCAACAGCATGCAAACCAACACCAAAAGCATACCATGAGCCAACAACATAACGCTTGTAATAATATGCTCAGAAGAAAACCCGTGAATTAACACTGAAACTGATATGCTTCGTCCAGTTGCCATATAATATAAGCCCTGCAAGCAAACCCTCACCATGAGAACATTATGAGAAACCACAATAACCTCTAAATACTCAAAGCTCAAAATCACTGTAAGAATAATAAAACAGTATGAGTATACAGTGGTGTAGTTCAGGTTTCACTTGCAGTGTGCAGGACATTGTAATGGGGAAATACTGTATTTTTTTTAATTTTTAAATGTTTTTATTTGTGTTTACCAAAACTGTTTTACAAAAGGAGATGGACTCCGAATTTCCGTTCTTCGGACTCCCTCGTTGACCAGATTGATTTTTCGCTTTATTCACACAGTTTCCTTCGATCCTTCTGCTTCTATTTGCGCTAAATCAATTTTCATGATTTTTACTGTAGCAATTACCAATGAGGTTTTTTGCCCACTTATCAGGCGTGGTCACCAAGTCTCTTCCTCACGGTCAGAGAAGGTCTCTAAGACAGTTGACATGTAAGTTTGTCTCATTTTTTGTAGTGCCGAACATATGACGTCAGTAGATGGCGAACTGATTCAACTTCCTCATCCTTTTTGCACAACCTGCAGGTGTTCGTATTTGCAAGGCCTCTGATGTGCAGGATTTCGTTTGTTGGTAGTAAGTTTAATCTTGCTCTGAAGAAGAACTGTCTTAGGGGTTTGCTCAGGAATTTTTTGTAGATTTCCGCTAGATAGTTATCTTTCCTTGGAAGTAGTGGCAAGTGGTTTAGGAGTTTGTTATTTTCCGCCTGCTCCAAGGTACCTATCCAATCAAGTTCCTCTATTTTTTTTTTTTTTATTCTGAGAGGATTTTGCATTGGATCTTCCTGTGTGCAGGCGAATAACTTCAGTTGTTCTCTTTTTTTGGCTGCCCATAGTGATATCATTTTGGATCAGCCTGTCTTCATTTCTGAGCATATCAGTTTATACAGGGGCGATGACTCTGGTAGCAGGATATTCCTGTATAGTGACATGCTGCTGTTTTCCGCTGTTGCTTTTAGGGAGATGAGCCCTGACTCTCTCCTGATTGCCGGTAGTGAGTTTGATTTGGGGAGAGATAGCACGGACCTCCAGAAGAAACCTTGAATCCTTTGCCAGATCACCTCCTGTATCATTGGCATTGCCTCAGCGCCGTAGATCAGACACGGGATGACTTTCGCTTTGTAGTACATGAGTAGGGGCAACAAAGAGAAGCATCCACATTTGTTGTCCAGCATGCAGGCTTGTGTTGTCAGTGATCGAGCTTTGGTCACACTGCGAAATTCACTAATCTCTGTGGGTATTCCCTGCTGCCATACCAAAGGGTAACATGTCTGTGATTACTTAACACCTTTTGGCCCGAGCCTAAATGACCACTTGAGAAAAGCAATTCAGTTTGCTTTGCCAGTCGCCACAGGGCTCCCCCCCTTCCTCCTCTCCACACGTGTGTTTGTGTTTAGTGGAAGCAAGGGGTGGCATTTCAGTGGAAAGTATGTTGAAAACCCCAATTCTGTCCCTGGGTGTCTGGTTTTGTTTGTGATGATAAATCTGACAATTTATGACCTTTTAGAAAATATTTGTTAAGGTTAGTCAACTCCACCTGCTATACCGTGATAACCATGATATACCGTCATTTGGCAAGAAGGTTATCGTACCGTCATAAAACTAATACCGTGACACCCCTACGGGGTACTCCCAATTTTTGGTGAAAATGCTTTCACGGCTACGGTTGAGTCTTTGTAGTCTCCTATGAAAGCTGTGAACAGCGTCGGTGCTAGCGGGCTGCCCTGCTTCACCCCTCTTTTTGTCAGGATTTCGTCTGATAGGGTGCCATTTCTGTTCAGCTTCACCCGCATTGATGTTCCTGAGTAAAAGGCTTTTCTGGGCTTAAGAATCTTCTTTGGGTGGTTTCCTGTCGAGAGTTTTGCCCATAGTGGTGATCTATCAACCCTGTCGAATGCCTGGGTGAGGTCTATGAATGCAAGATACATCTTTGTTGTCCCCTCTTTTGTTTTTAAGGATGCTCAGGATCATAATGTTGAAAATGGTCCCGTTTTTTTTTAAAATCCAGCTTGAAACAGATCATTGAGGGGTGCAAACTTGGCCCAATCTTGGAAGTCCCATAGTAAGAGCGTGCCAAAAACTTTTCCAATAGTGTCAAGGAGGGCGATGGGTCTATAGTTTTGCGGGTTTGCCTTTTCGCCCTTTTTGAAAATTGGGACCACCACCGACGTAGTCCAAGACCTTGGGAGTGATCTTTCGGCGGCACATTTTTTGAATACCGTGCTGATGAATGTAGACCACTCTTCTGGAAAGTTCTTAAGGTCAATATTGTTCACTCTGTCCACACCCGGGGCCCGCAAAGCTTTTAATTTGCGAATGATTGTTTGAATGTCCTCTTTGTTTGCGAGGTCAATCCATGGAGCTTTGCTCTCAGTGATGTCGACAGGCCCAG
The DNA here is from genome assembly GCF_040938575.1 of Ambystoma mexicanum. Taxonomy (NCBI): domain Eukaryota; kingdom Metazoa; phylum Chordata; class Amphibia; order Caudata; family Ambystomatidae; genus Ambystoma; species Ambystoma mexicanum. The sequence continues at coordinate 658,755,047 of NC_090924.1, forward strand.
TCTCTGCTGAATCGCTGAACAGGGCCGAAAAATGGGCTATCCAGCTAGCTTCACTCACACAGTTCGACTGAGAGGGTTCGGTGTGTGCTCCCGATGTCTTGATCAAGGTCCAGAAGTCTCTGGCATTCTTGTACCATAGTTTCTTTAGCATTGCTTCAGAGTCTCTTTGCTAGAGGGAGATCCGATGATTTCTTAACATGCTTTGTAGGACTTGACTTCTTTTGTTAGCTCCCTTTGAGCCAATAGCTAGTTTGTGTTTTTTACTTTTCTTCTTAGGTGTCTCAAGAGGGCTCTTTTTGCAACCAGCTGCTTGTCATATTGATGCAAACTTGAGTCCCTAAGTGTGAGTTTTTTCCTTGGCTCTATCTTGTACGGACTCAAAAGAGGTTGGTAATCTGATTCAATTGGGGCGAGCAGTTTGTTTCCAGCCAGCTGCCTTTGGTAGTTGAGGGTTAGCTCTTTTATTCTGGACTCTGTTAGCTTGAGTCGGTTTCCTTGGATGTTGCACTCAGTTCGTGGTTCGCAAACCGGGGCCCCTCGGCTCGAAGTCACCCAAGTCGCTTTGAGCCAGTTGTGGTCGCTTGCAGAGGTCGCCAGCTTCAGCATGTTTTCTGATGCAAAGAAGTCGATTGTTGGACTTGAAGCATCTCTTTCCCACGTTGGCCAGTGGTCTGAGTTGGGGAAAGCCTCGGCAAAGTTGTAGCAGCCCCATGACTCCATCAGCTCTAGCCATCGGGCTCCTCTTTTTTCCAATGGCGTTGTTCCTTGCTTCTGCACCTCCCAATATAGAGGTCACCTAGCGTTCAGGTCTCCGCAAATTATGATGTGAGTCACTTCTGTTTCAGCGTATAGGGCTACTTTCTCGATGTTTTTTAAAAATCGCTCGTCTGATATTGTTTGGGGATTCCAGTAGATGCTAATGATTGCTACCGGTAGCTCTTTTGGTTTGTTTATTTGTTTGTTTATTCATTTGTTATGTGCACCAGACTCATAAGTAAAAGGGCGCAGCAGTATGGAAATGCAAAGCTTACAAGGTTGCGAAATGAGCACAAGATACAATATTTACATGCTTACAAGATATACACAATGTACAAAATACGGGCAGAGAATAAAAAATGACCTATGTAATTACAGAAATAAACAATAAGCACTGTATAAAAAATATATATTACAAAAGTAAGGCCCTTTGTATATCACTTAGGTTCACAGGTAGAGTGGATTGCGCACAGGAAGACTAGATTGCACATGGTCATCAGATGTAGCGCCGTAATACACTATTAATGCACGGTAAGAAGGTCTCTTCAGATGTGGGCAGGTCCACAACAGATACAGAGGGACTAGGGGTCAGTGGCGATAATGTATTTTATTACATTTTTTCTGAAGTGTAGGTAGGGTTGGTCAGCTCTCAGAATTTGAGGCAGTGAGTTCCAGAATTTAGCAGCCTTTCCAGTAAAGCTGTTACCACCAATAGTAGTGAGCTTATATTTAGGTATAGTCAGACAATTAACATTCCCAGTTCTGGTAGGTCTGAGAGAGGTTCTTCTCTGGAGTTTATCTGTAAGGTAGCTAGGGGCTGCGTTATTGAGGGCTTTTTTAGGTCAAGGAAAGGGTTTTTAGTTGTATTTTATTGGATGTAGATAACCATTTGTGCTAGCGTCTCAAAGAGGAGATGTGGGTTTTTTTATTTATGCCTAGGGCTGCTCTTAGGGCATTGTTCTGTAGCGTTTGGAGCTTTTGGATGGTAGATTTAATAGCACCACTGTATAGGGCATTACAGTAGTCAATTCTGGAGAGTATTAGGGCTCTGGCCAGGATCAAGCAACTGCTGTCAGAGAGGAAGGGTTACCAGCTCTGAGTAACTTGCAAGTGTAAGCTGTAGAGGAAGTAAGGGATTTGATCTGTTTATCAAAGGACAATGTGGAGTCCAAGTAGAATCCAAGGGTTTTTACCTCCTTAGAGACTTTGATTGTGTTCCCGTCAATATTAAAAGAGGAAAATTCTTGACCTATTTTTTAAATGTTGGCCTGTGATCCCAGAATTATTAGCTCAGTCTTATCATTGTTCAAGCATAGGCCATGAGTAGCCACCCATGCTTGGATGATAAGGTAAACTTTGTTCACTAATCCCGTGTCTGTAATGTAATCCCAAGAATGCGGGAGGAGAATCTGAGTATCATCTGCGTAATTAGTATAGGTGATACCCAGATGGTCCAGATCGTCAAACAGTGGCTTAGTGAAGATATTATAAAGGGTTGGGGAAAGGTCTAAAGGCTTATCCTTCATACCAACAACTCCAACAGATTGGTACGACTCGGAAATGGAGATACGCACTTTTCTCTGCACTTTCTTTCATGAACATGACTTTGGAGGAGAAGATGATGACACTGGCCTTCACCTGCCCTCTACTTTCACTCCGTCTGATAGTCAAGTCCACCCATGAGCTTCTCACATTTGAGAGATGCATTCTAGAGGACCTAGATCGATTAAAAACTAGAACCGTGAGAACTAGACACAATCTCAGCGGAGAGAAGAGCTTTGACATCACTACAGAATAATAAAGAGATTGTCATTACGCCCTCCGACAAGGTAGGGGGCTTGGTGATAATGAGCAATAAACAATATAAGGATATGGCACTTCTGCTACTCAATGACAGAGACAGCTACAGCATTCTTCACAAAGATCCTACAAAGGATCTCTGTCAGGAAATAAGTAATGCTGTTACCTATGCACAAGAAAGAGACTGGATCTCCGAAAAAGAGGCAGCCTTCCTGAGTAGACCATCAGGGAGAACTCTTTGTTTTTATGCTCTGCCGAAAATACATAAAGATCCCCTGTATACGGATGCGGGTCCATCTTGGAGCCTCTCTATAAGTTTGTAGATCACTTCCTTCAACCTATTAGTGTACAAACACGCACATATTTAAAGGACACAACACACACAATTTCTGTCTTTGAGGGCCTTATTTTTGACCCCACAGTTCAGCTTCTGGTGACGATGGACATTAAGTCCATATACACAAACATTCCCCAAGCTGATGCTATTGAATGTGTCCGGGAGTGGATGTCTGCAGACTCCAACCCACGCAAGACCCCGAATAATTTTGTATTGGAACTCATGGGGATTGCATTATGCAAACAATTTCTGTCTTTGAGGGCCTTATTTTTGACCCCACTGTTCAGCTTCTGGTGACGATGGACATTAAGTCCTTATACACAAACATTCCCCAAGCTGATGCTACTGAATGTGTCCGGGAGTGGATGTCTGCGGACTCCAACCCACGCAAGACCCCGAATAATTTTGTATTGGAACTCCTGGGGATTGCATTATGCAAACAATTTCTGTCTTTGAGGGCCTTATTTTTGACCCCACTGTTCAGCTTCTGGTGACGATGGACATTAAGTCCTTATACACAAACATTCCCCAAGCTGATGCTATTGAATGGGTCTGGGAGTGGATGTCTGCGGACTCCAACCCCCGCAAGACCCCGATTAATATTGTATTGAAACTCATGGAGATTGCATTATGCAAACATTTCTTTACTTTTGATAATGTAATATACTTGCAGACCAAAGGAACTGCTATGGGTGCGGCATTCGTCCCTAGCCTGGCAATACTCTATATGGCCAAATTCGAGAATGACTACATCTTCTCAGACCTTAAACTATGGCAGGAGCAGATTAGTAATTGGGACCGCTATATCGACAACGTAATTTTCATCTGGACGGGCACCGACATTGAGCTTAAAGACTTCTGGACATGGCTGAACACCTGTAACTGGGATATACAATTTACCATTGACCATAGCAACGCCGAGATTAACTTCTTGGACTTAATAATCAGATACAAAGAGGGCACCCTACAGTGTGATCTCTACCGTAAACCTACGGATAGGAATACCCTCCTGCACTACACTAGCAACTACCCAGCCCACACCAAGACAATTTGCCGGAGGAATTACACCTCGATTGTGGACTATAAATGCTACTCTGAAGCCCTCTCTACTCGCTTACAAGCTAGAGGCTATCCCAAAAGACAACTCGCACAGGCCAGAAAATGAGCCCGCAATTCCAATCGGGATGATCTCATCCATCCGGAGCGGGAGGATCCCCCGCCCACTGAGACTCGTATCACATGTGTGGTCACTTTCGGCACACACACGGCACAACTAAAGAAAATTGTTAATAAACATTGGCATATTGCATGCTTGAACCTACTGGACGAACAGGCCCGAGGTTCGCTTACAAACATGCCAAAAACATAAATGAACACCTGGTACACTCTCTTTATCAACAAGACACAATGCACGGCAGTTCCCGCACACTCCGTCCCCTACAAGGTCACCATCCATGCGGCAATTGTGTCGCCTGCAAATTCACCAAGAAGATGAAAACTTTTTCCATCAATGAAGGAGAGTGGACCCTTAGAGATCTCTCTAATTGCAAAAGCCAAAATGTGATTTCGTGCATCGAGTGCCCATGTGGCCTTAGGTACATAGGCCAGACCACCCGGGCAGTCAGTACACGCATCTCGGAACACCGTTCAAAAATTAGATGCAAAACCCTGACAGCTTCCCTAGTGCAGCATTATCTGACCATGAACCACACCCCCAACGACAACTTGTGGTGGGTGGTGGAAAAAATTAAAGGCGGGCCTGATATCCAACACAGCCTTTTGAAAGAAGAATCTAGGTGGATCCACCGCCTAGACACATACCATCAAGGTCTGAACGAGATTTTTCAGCCTCTTATATAAGCCATTCATACTATGAGGTACATGCTGCCCGGATCACCACACTGCACCCCTCCCGACTGCATTATTCCCAAGCACCTGGACATATTGAACTATCACCTGTACCTTTTGTTCTTGAATGCCCCTCCATCTTCTCTGTAATTGTGTGATACAAGCCTTTCAAACACAGGCGCCGCGGCACATCACACACTATTATTACAAGTCACATATTCTGACATTACTATACATCAGCCTCCGCTGCTCCATACACCAATTGTTCATATAACAGAGAATTACGTGTGGACCCCGGCACTCTGGTCGCATACAGACCCACACAACTACATGCAATCTTGTCCTGTCATATACTAACCTGCCTTGAGGGACGATCATTGGGCTCCAATTGAGCAGCGTTTCATGTTCTGCAGACCCGTGCTTCTCACGGGTCGCCATGGCTACTAACATATCAACAATTCTGTGATAGCGTGCGCCCGCACTCTCACATGACTACACTTCCTGATTAAACGGGATTGGTCCGCGTCATGGACCTTCGAGCTCCACGCACCGGCGGTCGTCAGGGACGCCTTTACTTCTACAACGGCATCCAGCGCTCACGCAACCCCTGACAACGCTCAGTTGCGTTCTATGCCAGACAGCCAGTGCGTTCCCTGCGCTTGAGACGGACCAGTTTGTCCCAGCAGCCAAAGTATTGTGCCCCTCTTTTTTCTGCATTCCCAGATGAAAACTAACACACTTCGGGTACCGTTCTTTACATAAACGGATACACATTTTGTTCGGACCTGACCCCTCAGTACCCACTTCTTATTTCTCTGCAACTCGGCAACGGACACAATGCCTACACGTGCATGGCATGTGTGCAAGGTACGCTAAAGTATTCTCTTTGAACTGCACAATACTATCGCTACTCGTGCATCCCACTGGTCCACATCAGGTCACTACAACACCCCCGGCGAGATTTTGATCTTTTCTCTCGCATTCGTTTTGCATTTTGCACAGCTTGAAAATACTCGTAACAATGTCCTTTAGTTCCAACATTTAAGGCTACCATTGATTGCCCAGTTCATTCTTGTTTTTCCCCCCCCTTAGTGATCCTGACCTATCCAGGAATCATTGTAAGCATACAGTCGGTTGACCAGAAAAAATAACACTGCATTCTTAACCCACCCACCCTCCAGTGAATCATTATCACCCGACCAGCAGGTACCTCTCTCATTTAAAATTCCTTTATCAACTACTGGAAGTTATATTATGACTGTGCACTGCCCTCTCGGGATGCCACTGCAAGCAGTGCGGCACCTCCAGCAGCTCCTCATGTACCACTTCACTTTCTTTCTGCCCTCTACAAAGCATCATCGTGTAGTTTTTACCCACCACTGTACGGGTCCGCACCTTCCAGCAGGACCAAGCCTGAGGAAGTCCCATGCTCAGCCACTGGCCTCTTAGTGAATGAAAGCCGAGAACTTGGGATCTATAGCACCAGCAGGTAAGCTGCCGGCACAGTGTTTTGAGAACTTGTGTTTTATTAACCTATGCCCTATGAGTACCGGCATTCCATAAATATACTCACTGGAGTTTTCTATATACATTGCAGGGTCGCCCCCACAGAGCCCTGATGAAGGCGGATGCAATTTGATGCAAATCCGCTGAAACGTGACACCAACTGGGAACACCAGCTTTTTATGGTTCCCTGTTGTACCAGACTCTGTATATTCAGTCTCTGCCATGTTGGCCTAATAGATATCTTGTTTCCCCATGACCCTGGTACATTTATTGTTATAATTAGAAGGAATACGAAACATAAATAGGAAATATCCTACGAATTAGGACACTTTTTGAAATTTGGGCGACTTTATAGCCCCTCCTCTTCTGCCTTTTATCTTTGGCTTGATTCACAAAATATCCATCGATTTATATTAGCATGTATATTGTCATACAATAATGAGACTATTGAGATCCATCTGTATACTAATCATACAGCATTCTATGTTCACCTTGTTGTACATATTACACTCTTCTTTTGTTATTTGATGTCATTATGAATTGTTATTGCTTTTATGTATGTTGCATTTTTCTGCATTTTCTTAAATTTCATGCACTATATGTTTGTTTGTATTAGCAAATAAATCATTGCTTTCTAATCTTTGTACTCTTGAACACAGTGAGCGTTTTGTACATTTTGACCCCTTGCTTGGATCTGCGACTTAGCAGACCGACCTCTTTACTAAACTTGTGGACCGGCCTAAACTCCTGTATCGGTCTAACTAAATAATTGCCTTGAGCATTGTTCACCAGTAAGGGTACACTCATTTGTTTTCATGGGGAAACGCAGGAACCTTGGGGTACACCGCATAGGATGGGTGTTGGGTCAGCGGCGGCTGAGGGGGAGAAGACTCTCATAGTTCTCTCACTCATGAAGGACTCAATCCATTTAATGGCTCCAGTCGAGAAATGGGCCGCAGAATCAAGGTGTCGGCATAGGACCTTGTGATTGACCAGATCAGATGTGGGAGAGAGATCAAGTAGGAGCAAGAGTACTGTCCTCCCTGTGTCTCTCTGCTCATCTATTTGTGACTTTAGGTCGATTAAGGCTGTCTCTGTTCTGTGTAGTGGCCCGAAACCAGATTGTCTATTACCTAGGAGTTTGTGCAGTTCAAGATGTTTTTGAATTTGGATGTAGCCAGCTTTATCCAATATTTTGAGTAGAAATGGGACTGTGGTAATGGGCCGGTAATTAGTGGGAATAAGAGGATCTAATCACTGTTTCTTGAGGAGGAGGAGCACCCATGATTGTTTGAGGTTAGCAGGGATGGTACCTGTGGCAAATGAGGCATTTATCAGTTTAGTAATGAATGGGGATAGTTCTCTGGCAGCATCTTTTATTAGTTGTGCTGGGCAGATATCGCCTTAGCAGTTTGAGGGCTTCAATGACAGGATAATGTTTTCACCTCCAAGGTAGACATTTTAGAAAAATGGAAGGTAGTATTGTGTGCCGGTGGTGAAACATTAGGCAAAAGGGCATTGGGCAAGTGCTGTAGGTTCAGTACTTCTTTTTTTGTTGAATTTTATTTTGGAGTGTGTGCATTTTATTGGCTAGGGCATGTTGGATGTCTGTACACCAGGATTTGTCCTTGGAGCAGACATCAGGTATAGCAATTGGGGACTCTAGTTCCTTGAGTATGGAAAAGAGTTCTTTCATACTAGAGTTAGAGTTAGCAATACGCTCATTGTAGGAATTACGTTTTGCCCGGCAAATTTCCTTCTTATAACTTATAATGTGAGAAAAGTGATATTAATTTAACTTTGTTCTCACTAGAGGGGCAAAGTCTCCAATTGGTTTCACTTTTATTCTTTAAGATGCGGAGGTCTTTAAGTTGAGGTGTGAACCATTTGTTTAAATGGGCTATTGCTTTGCTAGGTCTGAGTTTGATAGGAGCAATTTTGTTCAGTGTGGTGAGCATAATATTGTTAAATTCCTGAACTAGGATACTCGGATCAAGATTTTCTGGCAGTGCATTGAGGGTGGGCAGGATGGCAGGGATAACTTTCTCTGCAGTGATACTTTTTTTACTTCTAATTGAGCATGGTGGTGCTAATGGCTGAGCCAATGGAGTGGGTCTCATAGTAGATAGGTGGAATGACACCAGAAAGTGGTCTGTCCACGATAAAGGCAGGATGGAGGAGATAGAAACTGAACAGTTAAATTCCACTATCCAGTCCAGTATTCTCCCTTTTAGGTGGGTAGGTTCGTTGACTTTTTGGGAGAGGCCTAGTGCGTTGTTGACTATATCTGTTGCATTTTTATCCATTTGGTCGTTAAAACCTAAGTTAAAGTGTCCTAATAGGAGTAGTTGTGAAGTGGGTTTAAGGTTGTTCGAGATTATGTTAGCAGATCTTCCTCAAGATTTCAAAATTTGTTTTGAAATCTAGGACGGACCAGCTTGTCAGCACTGCCAGATGGTTTAAGGATACTGACAATGTCCTTTAGATTCTAATACCGCTTCCTGAGCGGACCGCCAGTAGTATTCCGGTCGATGGACGGCCCAGGTCGCTTTTTTTTGCTGGCGAGATTACAATGCTGAAGACGTCGAGATGTGGTTTTTCCGCTAGCCACGTTTTTTGGAGGGCCAAAATATCGAAGTTGCTCAGATTGACTCCACCCTTTTTCATCAAGTGCTGATATCCCCGCTTATTCCATGAGCCCATGTACAATGTAGTGGCAGACTGGGTAAGAACTTCTGACGTCCCCGACGGTCGCGCCTCTTTGCCGTCGGTAGCGAATTGCTATTTCTTGTTGTGAGACGATAATGTTTTTGGCAGCCACGCCCAAAGTTGCTTCATTGGCGAGAGCAGGGTTTTTTTTGCAGCAAGCTTTGATCAATTAACTGAGGTGGAGCCGGGTAAGTCTCAGCGTTGTGCTGTAGGCGAATCAACTGTTGACGAGGAGGCCCTGTTTTGAGGGCTATGGTTTGTTGGCAGGTGCATCAAAGGAACCCTTGGTGACGACTTTCCTGTCTTCCTCTCCCCCTTTGAGTCTTTCGTCGTTGAGTGTCTTTTGGAGTGAGTGTTTGCACCTTAACGTTGGCATTCCCAGCGCTAGTCAACTTCACCTTTTAATAGCTAGAAAGAACTTTAGGTCTTTTTAAAAATCTTGTTTTTTTCTCCATTTATAGAAATAAAGGCATATGTAGTCCTGTGTCTCACATTTCAAACACCCTAATTGTAAGTAGTAAAGCCTGACATGGGGCCACTTCAGCTATCACTCCCATGCTATAGTCAGTCTTTGCTGTTTTATGTTTTTCACCAGAAGGCACCAGTATCTTGCTGTTAAATCCAGTTGACTATTTCAAAGCTGGTTTGACTGGATTCAGTTGCTCACATAGGGGTTTTTGTACATCTGCTAGATTTTAATCATACATGTTCTAGCCGTAGTTTATATTTTCAATACGACATCGAAGGTATGATTAGCCCTAAACAGAAATGTTTGCTCACTGATCTACGGTTGTGGTTTTGAATTGTGCAACATCCCCTCTTTTACCCTGAAAGGCCTCCATTTCCCAAGTAACCATGCTGGAGATATCACCAGGCCCAATGTTGCGCCTGCAGCATGAAGACCTATCAGAAGGTAATGTGTTAATTGGCACAATGGGCATTTTGCAAAAGATTACACAGGAAATGGACTCTGGGGAGTGAACCTGGAACAACAAAAACAATGGTTCTGAAAAGGCGGCTAAAAAATAAATTGTATGAATTTGGTTATGAACAAAATATGATTAACATTGCATCGAAAGTAAATAGCGAAGTGCATTTTGAAGAGATATCAACTAGAAATATGCCCCCCATGTATATAAAAGCATATCCAAGCATTAGTATGTTTTCGTACATATCTATTGATGAAATTCAATATGACGGACGCATTGGAGACGAAAGGGGATAGACTAGGTATTGCACGGGAACACAGGAAATGTAGTTTATGCAGTATTAATGTCTCGAAGTCACTATATCATTTGATTATGAACTGTGAAAGCTTAATTAACTTGAGAACCAAGTATTTTAAATCCCATGATAATGCAATTGACATGAAAGAAATGATTGATTAATGGATGACTTTTATGAGAGGTAATGACATTACATTAATATATTTTTAGTAGTATTTTACACAAAGATTGTGGTTATTTTAAGATGCATAGAATAATGTGTTTTAGAAGTGTGATATGTTTTTTAATAATACTGTGTATGAGATCATTTTTATGTAAATGTTGTATGTTTTTGTGTTAAACAAAGCCTAATTGGCTAGATGTATATCTAATAAAATGAAAATTAAATAAAGACCTATAACTCATTCAAGTGTAGAGAGACAGAGAGAGAGAGCAAGAGAGAGAGAGAGAGAGAGAGAGAGAAAGAGAGAGAGAGAGAGGGGGAGAGAGAGAAAGAGAGAGAGATTGTGTTATGGAGCATGTTCATTTCTGTGCTAATTCCCTTCAACCTTAGAGACCCCCAGATCCCCAGCGCTTTTGCTGGATTTAGGACTTTTTAATTTTAACCCTGTAGTAAGTGAAGCCTTGTTCTCACTCTCATGTGTTTTTACCTGATTTGAATTTTGTGTTTTCACTGTTTTTGAAGTCTGGCAAACTCCATAGAAATCTGATTTTTGTATGGTGACACACAGCACCTTCAGTGCAGTGTCACTGAGAAATCCTTTAGGTTTCTTTAAGGTTTCAATACCTATCTTGAGTACTCAAGAAGAGTAAAGTGAAATCAACCTTTTCTCTTTGTCGTTCCAGCACACACCCTCTTATCTGGAGCGGTTACTTAGTAGCCCCTTATCCTATTTTCTCCTGTGACATTTTTTGTTACCCTCACTTCCTTAAATGGCTCATGGCAGTGGTTTACTTTTTCCTACCTGTGTGCTTTTTTACCGCAGGCTGAACCCTCAGTTGCAGTACAGCACCAATGGTTGACCATTTTGTCAAAATGGCCCCTGTATTCATTTTTCGCCATTTTCTGTTTGTGAGGTCTTTCTTGTATTTTACTCTGTGCGTTGAGAGATGTTTGAACCCTTTGTTTGTCTTGCCTTTGGTGAGCCTCAACCCTGAATCCCGCCCCTGGCTCCAGTGCGTCTGGAAAGACAGGATGTGTGGGAGGGACCCGAAACTCCCCTGTCCTTTGTCTCTAGGAATGCCTGAATCAAATTAGTCTTGATTGACTGGCTGTCCTTTCAGGACAGCCACGCTGGTCTGTGATTGACAGCCTAGGCTGTGCATGAATGGAAAAACCTGCTTAAAGGGAGAGGGTTTTGGCACTACAGGCAGAGTAGACCACTGGGAGGAACACCCAATGAAGAAACTGTGAATGAAGCTTGCTGCAACCTCCTAGACCTTTGAATTGCCCAGTGAAGCCCTGCTGCTGTGCTGACCTCCTTTGTCACCTCGACATAGAAGCTCCGGATGGAACGACTTCTCCCCTTGGGTTAGTGGGACCAACTAACCCTGAGACGGACTCCACTGGATAACCATCCCCGACTTTCTGTGCTTCTCCATTGCTGTGAGAGCCCAACGCCCAGGGTTGAGTGTCCATAGTCGAGTGCAACGTCTTCCGTGGAGCAAATCTGGCTGGAAGCTCCAGGAGCCTCCTAGAGACCCTCCAGAAGCAGGACCTCCAGATTCAGAGTCGCCTCACCAGAGTGCAGGTCAGAGGGAATGAAGGAAGTCGAACCGGTGTCCGAAAAGACCCCGTACCTGCCAACGGCCCCCTGAGTACTGCTGCAGAAGCCCTCCAGACATCTTCCCTCTTGTCCCCACTACTGAGGCTGAGGAACCAGGGTCTGCACCGCTGTAGAAAGATGGAATCCAGCTGGACCACTCTTCTTCTAACCAGAGGTACTGTTTAGACTTAGGGTACTTACCTTATTGCCTTTAGCTGGGTTTTTCTCAATGGGGAATTGAATTGGCTTATATTTTTATGAGTTGATTTCAACTTCTTTCTCACAGGTTTAACAGCTTGTGACCCTGCATGTTATTTTTCTGAACTCTCTAACTTTGTGGATGACTTTTGTCCAAGAAGTTCATCAGATCTGTAGATTGTGTCCAAATGACTTTGGCTGTCCTGGCTCCCTAAAGGCACTCTTCTAAATCCATTGAATTTGATACCGTTTGTCCCTCATAGGTGGTAGCTTGTTGCATACTGGTACTGCTGGGAAAGACTTTCCTAGACTTCATTGGAGGATTCAGCTGTCGTCACAATTGCTGAGAAATTGTTCTAAGCTTTTTTACTTCCCTAACCCTTTCCTTTCTGCAACCCAGATTCTACAAAAGTGTATTGCTGTGATATATAAATGCAATTACTATCCTTAATATTGAAGTCAACTCAGGGTGTAGGTCTAGTGTATGAAGCATATCCAAAGATTATCTACTGGCTTTACTTGACTCTGAAAAGTAATTTTAAAGTGCATTTGAATTGTTACAATGAATTGCCTGTTTTAAAGAATGCTTATTTAAAACTGACATTAAATAAATATTTATTACCAAAACCTTGAGTGTTTAGTTTATTTATTTGTAGAGCGCAGCCAAGCCCAGAGGCATCTGGGTGCTAATCATAAAAGTTACAACAGAGAATAAAATACAGTTCTGGAATACAGTAAAAAAGAGCCTAGATGAAAGATACACAATTTGCAAATATACATTTGTCGCATTACAAACTGGTCAGGTTTACATATGTACAACAGGTACTGATTGTTTCCCAATTAGCCTAGCTATTTATACAACCCTGTTAAGGTCTAGCTCATGGTGCCAGGCTTTAGCCTTTTTTCCGGAATAGGAGAAATGAGGGTTCCTCTCTTAAGGATACTGGGAGTGCATTCCATTCTTAGCCGCAAGGACTGGGAAACTGTCTCCACCTGGGCGTTGTTGCTTGAATCGTAGAATGGAGACACAGTGTGAATGGACTGTTCTAGTAGGACGAGTAGTGGAATGACGAGTGATGGTGTTGTAAAGGTAAGTAGGGGCTTGGTTGGAAAGGCATTTGTGGGTGAGGGAAAGTGTTTTCAGGTCAATTCTTTGCTTAATTTTAAGCCAATTTATTGAGTGTCTGGTTGCCGAAATATGTTGCATCCTAGGAATGTTCCAGACTGATCGTATTGCGTTATTTTGCATGACTTGCATTTTGTTGAGGTTTTGTTGTGACATGCCCAGGTAGAGTGCATTGGATTAATCGAGCTTCGATAGAACCAATGCTCTGGCTATTGAGATGCAGTTAGTTGTAGTCAAGTATGGGTGGCAGGCCATAATGAGCTTGCAGGTATGAGCTGTGGAGGATGGTAGTTTGTCTCGTTAGGGTGAGAGCGGAGTCGATTTAGATTCCTAGAGTTTTCACAATGTTGGCTACTTTAATTACATTGCTATCGATATTGAATGACGTGAATAGCGCACCCAATTTGTTCAGTTAGGCAGTGGTCCCTTGGAGAAGCAGCTCGGCCTTCTCATCATTGAGACGGAGCCCATGCTTCGCCATCCAGGCTTGTATAATGCTATAGATGTCGCTGTGGGTCTTACTGTCTACAATGTGATCACCAATGATAGGGATGAGTATCGTGGTGTCATCCATTTATTTGGTATACGTAAACTCAGATAGTCAAGTCTATCAAAAAGTGGCTTAGTGAACACATTGTAGAGAGTAGGGGACACACAAGATCCTTGTGGAACCTAGCAGGTGACTGGGTTGATATGGCAGAGGCTGAGGGTGCGATGACCCTCATGGATCTGCTGTTAAGGAAAGACTCAATTCAAGCATTTGCTTGATCCAAGAAGTACACAGCAGATGAGAGATGTTTGCAGACTATTTTGTGATTCACCAAATCAAATGCCGCTGATAGGTCAAGTAACAGAAACCAAGCTAATTTTCCCTTGTCTTTCAAAGTCTAGATTTGGGTCCTCAGGTCAATTAGCGCTGTTTCTGTTCCATGTCTGGGTCTAAATCATGATTGTCTCAGTCCTAGCAGATTGTTGGATTCAAGGATTTGCTGTATCTGCAGATAGGCTGCGTGGTCCAGAATTTTTAGCACAAATGGAACCGTGTGATGGGTCTGTAATTTGAGTGGTTGTTGGGGTCTTGTGATGTTTTTTCTAGTACAGGGAGTACCCAGGCGTCTTTCAGATTATTGGGTACTATACTAGATTAGAATGAAGCATTGATGAAGGACGTAATGAAGGGAACCAATTCATTAGCCGCCTCCTTGATAAGCGAAGCTGGACAAGTGTCTCCCTGACAGTTGGATCGTTTAAGTTTCATGATGATGGTCTCCACCTCTTTGATAGAAAGGGGTGAGAAATCAAATTGGGGCAGATCGTTCCTGGTGAGAAAAGGGGAAGCAGGAGGCGTCTCATTGTTGGTGATCAGGGATTTCTTTGTTTCTATTTTGTTTTGAAGCAAGGTGATTTTGTCTTGTAGCACATTCTGTATGTTAGTGCACCATAGGGCTTCTTTGGTGCAAGTATCAGGAGATGGGGCAGGTGATTCCAAGTCTTTAAGGATGTTGAATAATTCCTTTGTGCTAGATTTAGCTTTGAATATGTGGTCATTGAGGTTGTCTTTTTTAGCTTGGACAATGGCTATCTTATAGTTAAATGAGGCTGTGGTAAAATTGTTCTTGTTTAGTGATGAAGGGGTACCTTTCCATAATGTTTCAGCCATTCTTTTCAGTTTCCTGAGAGTCTTCAAGTGAGGCATAAACCAGTTGTTGAGGTGCATGCGAGGTTTAAATTTGCGTAGTTTAAGGGGTGCTATAGTATCAATAGCCTTGTGGATAGTTTCATTATACAGGTGTACTAATGCTGTCGGGTCTCAGTGCGTTATAGTGGGGTGAGTAATCAGTTGTAGTAGTGGTAAGATGTTCTCTAAGGTGAGATTGTGTTTATTTCTTGTCATCATGGCAGGTGCTTGGTTTTGAGGAGTAGGTAGCACAGAATCTTTGACAGTGAAAGATATTAGGTGGTGGTCAGTCCAAGTGCAGGGGGTATTGGAAAGTATATCAATATTACAGCTGAGGTCTGCTAACCAAACTATTGTAAGTGTTACTTGTCTACTTGTATTTACGGATTTTAATTGTACAGCTCTACAGCTCACATTTACCCATCTTGAGATAGGCCTGGCTGCTCAGTCACACTACCAACTTGTGTAGTACAGACCTATACCAAAAGGTGGGTTACCTAACACCAAGCATAAGTGTTGCGTAATCTCACAGAGTGTGACTGCACCAATTCTTATCTAACACTGGTGGCAGCGGTGGGATTGGCGTAGAGTGGTTGCATTGACTATTTGTTGTACTTGTGTCCAACAAAACCAGCCACAAGGCTAAGCTCCAACAAAAAGTTAAGCAACCTGTAACATACCTAATACGGATAACGTTAATGAAGCAGCCCCCACTAGCCTGACTGTAGATCACCTGAAAGATCTGTGTAAAGCTATGGGATCTGAATCTAAAAGGAAAACAATGTGAATTAATTACAAGGTTGTTAAATCACCAAAGCATGGGTAGGAGGCATGTGACACCTACTAACCAAAATGATGTGGAAGATACTGATGATGATGCTAATTTAAAGTTAAACTCCAATCAGCAAGAAGAGTCAGAGGAGGGAGAGGAGTCCCCAGAAGGGAATCACCCTCTTTCACAGCCCGTCCCTGTGCCTCAGTCACTTCCTTTTATGACCTCACAAGGTCCAAATCTAAACCCAGAATATATACCACTTGAGAGACTAAGATTAGAATCTGAATTTTAAAAACTTGATGTACAATCTGAAAACAAACATCAGGAAGTGAAACTCAGAAGGAGAAATGCAGCATGAAAATGAAATGAGAAAGATGTCCCTTGATTCTGCTTCCCTTTCAGTGTCTTCTAGGTCTGCTAGTCCAAAGAGGCCTCATCTGCCTAAACAAGCAGTGAGTATGTATGATCCTAGACTTGATCCGTTGGACTGGTTGAGTGCGTTTGAATACACCTTTGGTCTTCAAGGAATAAGTGGGAGTGATTTGATTCCATGGGTCATGTCTAGGCTTCCCCAGAATGATTGTGATGCTGTTATGGAGTTGGGTGCCAGTGACAGAAAGGACTATGAGTCAGTTAAGCTGGCATTAATAGACAGATTTGGGAAGACTTCTTCCCAATAACTTAAGAGGTGTACGACTCTCAAAAAGACTGATGGTACACCTTGGGCTACCTGGGTATGTGAATGTTTGAAGAACTTAGATGGTTGGGTTAAGGGTTACAGAGTAAACTCCTATGAAGGAATGAGAAATACGTTTTTACTTGAAACTATTTTTTATGCCTGCTCTCCTGAGCTGAGACAGCACTTGGCTGACTCTAAAGAAATGGATCCTAAAAGGATAGCATTTGCTGCTGATTTATGGGGAGCCAACAGGGCCAGTCATAAGGATTCTGAGGCTACTCACAATAAGGAAGAGTGGAAGCAGCACAAGAAAGACGGTAAAGAGACTTCTAATTCCAACCATCCAAAAGAGGGCCCCAAACATAACAAGGGTAGATCCGATGGGAAACCTGGTAGGTCTAGTGAACCCTATGGTGCCAAACCAGAGGGAGGTCAACAGAAACCCCCATTCCAGAGAACATTTGGAAAATGTTTTGTATGTTGGTCTGTAGACCATGTGGAAGGGGATCCCTGATGTAAGGGTAAACCTTCAGGTGGTTGTCCACACTGCCTCCTTTGCCTTCATCCCTGAGGGAGAAGCCCAGGTGGCAAGTGCACACTTTCAACTGCTGGCTGAAGACCCCATTGGAGTTCAAGCCAGTGTATGTTTAGTGTCCCCGGGTCTGTGGGAACAGTATGTGGAGGTTTATAACACTATTCTAGATAACACCAACAAATATTATAAGGACAGTGTTCTTGTAAATGGCCATAAGAGACACTGGGGCTAGCATAACAGAGATTGAGATTTTGTGTCGTCTGGAAACATGGCATTTTTTTATTTGCCTCTGTACCAGAGATGGGAGCTTAAAAAAGATTTCCGTTCGTTCCTCGTCCCCTCTTTCCCTTACTCTTTGCCTTTCTTTCACTCAGTGTCCCCCTTTTCCTGGCACTTCACAGATCCTTTTTTCAAGGCTTTAACAAAAGCCCAAACTGTATGCTTTGCCTATGCTTGTGTTGTTTCATAGCCAGGCAGGGATTGGATTGTTTGCATACGATCAAAGAAATATGAATCACCAATGATTGTTTTTGCGTCTATCTCAATTTCACCAAACAAAACAAAAATGTAAGAATTGAGGGGCTGGAAATGTGGAGGAGGGAAAGATCATTTATCTATTAGTATTGATGAAAGTGCGTGGTTTGTTTTCAGGGATCTCGGTTACATGCATTTTTATTCAACCCAGCTCAAGACTTGGAATGAAAATAAAAGTATAGCGCACGAGTCAGGCTTATTATAGACATTAGCAATGCCACCTCCTCATCTTAACAAAGCGGCTGGGTCATTGATTTCGGCAGTTTAATATCTCTTTTGCATTTTAATTTCACCCAAAGACAGTATACATGGTTATAAATGAGATGTATGGGGATTTTGCGGCTAGGGTCACTTGCAAATGCATCTTTTGAAAAACAAATAATAACGATAATAATAATGATTAAATGTTCCTGTTCTCTAAACCGGTATTGAATTTAACAGATTATCACTTGAAAATGTCCGACACAGTGAAGCTGGGGACAGGGCTACTTTCTGTCATGTTGGAATGTTGACAAAGTGTATGCCCAGTTTTTATTTTAAAAACCGTGTTTCTTTGTAATTCATTTGCAGTTTCCAAGTATTTTTCATTGTAAATGCTCTCCAATTACAATTTAAACAAACAATGGCAAAGCCAATAGTTTTGTCTTGCAGTTATTCATTACATCTTTCATGTATAGATGTGAATCAATGTTGGCCCCAGGGTCAGCTAAAAAAACATGCAATTTGAAGGGTCAGTAATCATGTGACTATTAGTTAAGCAGTAAGCCTCTTCTAGCTGATCAGTACTTCTAACACTTTATGTAAGGAATGAAGGCTGCTGCATACACAGACTTGGAAATTAAGAGTTTGATGAAGGACTTTAATGAAGGAGAGAAACTGTGATGAAGTAGAAGGTCTGTGATGAAGGAGAAAGACTGTGATGATGAGGTACTGTGACGGAGAAGTACTGTGATGAAGGTCTGTGTGGAAGGTGGAGGACTGTGACTAAAAACGGCAATGAAAGAGGCAGTCTGTGATGAAGGCGAAAGTCTGTGATGAAGAAGGACTAGTATGACAAAGGAGAAGTTTGTAATGAAGGGGAAGGGCTGTAATGTAGGGGCAGGACTCGGATTAACAGGTGTGATTAAGGAGAAAGAGTGTGCTGAAGAAGAAGGACTGTTAAGAAGGACAGAGATGTAGGGAGAAGGACTGTTATACATTAGAAGAACTGCTACAAAGGAGTAGTAGAACAATGAAGGAGAAGGTCGGTGATAACAAAAGGGAATGACCCATGTAGAAGGATTGTGTTGAAGGACTATCATGTAGGGGAAAGACTGACAATGGGGAACGACTTAGACAAAGGACTAAGACAAGGATAAAGGAGAATGACTGTAACAAATGTTGGGATGCATGTACAGTGTCCCAGCCGGGTAAAAAGGTACAGGTTAAGGAAAACCTATTAGCATGCACCATCGTGGGAACAGAGATTTATGCAGCAGAAGGCGCATGCATTGTTTTAGTTAGGTTTGACACATATTAGATATTCACATATATCAACACAGAAAGAGTAGCATATGTATTAATGTTGTGGTTGCAGGAGGTTATAGATAGGCCAATATTATAGGCCTTGTGTGTAGTTGTCATTTTCCTAGTTATGGTATGTAATGAGGTGTGCCTGACGAGCCTGACAGGTAGAAGATGGAGTCAGACAAGTACTGGGGTAGAAGTGATGTCAGTGTGTTAACATGGCAGAAGCATCGCCATATTGGATATTTATGCGTAGTATATCAGGAACAGAATGGAACGCAGGGCCAGATGTGGAGCTGCAGCTCTGTTTAGCTCAGCTCCAAACAAATCCCCTTTCCTGTTTGTTCCCCGGGAGAGAGAATCCAAGGTGAGAGGCACCCGCGGTGCACAGATAAATGCTAATTGTAACCATCCGCAAGGCCCGAACATGGTAGGAATGGAATGTGAGGGTAGGGCGAAGCAGGAAGCGATGTGCCCTTTGAAGGACAAATTCATGAGAATAGGGCATAAGGTTATGGAATGCCAATGGGCAAGAAGAACATTTAGAGCACTACTGCCCTCTCCCAAGAGTGATCAAACCCATTTGAATTACAAGTAGACCCACAACCAAAGAAAAGATATCCCTGAAATTCCAACTCAAAAGCGGTGGCCCAGTTCATCATTACTGGGCACCTGAGGTTTGAAGGAGATAAGGGGTTACTGTGTCCATTGGGATAGGATGAGCAGAGGTGAAGCCAATAAATGTAGTACAAGGTTGGAGAGGCAGCTTGTGTGTGCCACAGTGTCTGGTATATTGAGAAGGCCTATTGTCTTATCAAAGCAAAGTTGCTCTCCCCAGTTTACTTTGATTGTGTTTAGATCGGAGGGTTGCACATCACATAGCAGCCTCAACGTATTAATGTGTCAATAAGTAAAAAACAAAAAAACAATCCTGTATCTGGATTCATTAGTAACGATGCAGTAAACCACGTGTTTAGGGGAATCAGTTTAGATAAGGTGTGGCAGATTGGTCCAGGTACTATAGGGTGTTATTAGCATGTTATATAGGTGGTGTCCAATGAGGGTGGTGGGATTATGTTGTACTCATTATTATGCATTAAATTGTTAATTTGCGTTTTTTC
This sequence comes from Ambystoma mexicanum, assembly GCF_040938575.1. Taxonomy (NCBI): domain Eukaryota; kingdom Metazoa; phylum Chordata; class Amphibia; order Caudata; family Ambystomatidae; genus Ambystoma; species Ambystoma mexicanum. Next base: position 658,775,147 of record NC_090924.1, read on the forward strand.
ACTATATAACATGTAACTTCTTTCGGTGTGCCGAGCTCTGTGTCACTTCGATTCTACGGGACCGCCTGAGACATTTTTACCTGTAATACAACTTGTTTTCCACTGCAAAGAGGTGCATGATTATTTGGCCTTTTGGATTATTTTTACTGTTCGGGTTTTGGGTTGCCTTTCTCTTCACACAAAGAAGAAGAGTGTTGACAAATGACAAAGACTTTGATGCAGGACTATGTTGAATGAGAAGGACTTGATTAAGAACTTTGATGAATGGGAAGAACTGTGATGAAGAACTACAGTGAAGGAAATTAACTGGGACAAAATACTATGATAAAGTACAAGGACTGGAAAGAAGGGCTATGATGAAAGAGAAGGACTAAGCTGAATGGATTATGGTGAAGAAGAAGGACTATGAAGGAAAAGGGAGGACAAGGAGAATTAACTTTACAAACCTTACAAAGAACACAGAAGTTGAAGAACTGTGATGTAATACAAGTAGAAGGGCTAAGAGGAAGCTGTGGCCAAATATTCCTGCCAGCTCTCTAAGACTGTACACTTGCACGGGACAATGTAAGGGTTTTAAGGCAATTCACGAGTGGTGCTGTCAGGTGGACTATTTATTGAATGATTATCATGGTGGATCATCACCCCTACTTGTTTAAAGTGCATCAAGTAGCTATCAATCAACTGTCAGAACTGCAGAATGTCTGCTGTGCGTTCTTGAAACAATGTATCCCAGAGATTCTCCATTCCCAGACTATCAAAATAATTAGTTGTGTTTACAGACAAAGGGTCGGGTGGTTTAGGTGACAAGAGCAATATTTTGCATATTGAGAAATAAGACAATGTTCTTGACATTTCAGGTGGTGTGTTCAGCATATAGGGGTTTTGCATTTTACCCAGGTATTTGTTTTTTATTCCCCTCCCTTGCCTCGTTGTGCCTTGATACACTTGTGTATAGGTGCGTTATAAATGCCATATCATATCATACCATATCAGTGTAATTTCCCAAAACTGTACCTTTATAAATGTACACACCTTAACAATGTCTCTTTCCGCTGAGTATTCAGAGCTCTCCTAGCAGAAAAGCATCAATTTTGACCTTGAAATATAGGTGGAGAAATTACGCAAGGAGGTATTTGGTGTTATCTTTCAGCAAAGCTATGTGTGGATCCACACACAAAGTTAAGAGCACATGCCCCGCCAGCAGCTCTGTATCCACCTCGCCAGCCAGATAATTGGCTTTTATGTGGATTTCTAGTAGGTGCACCAGTAGCAGAGTCTCACTGGATGATGCATTGTGCCAAGTGAACGGATGGATGGCCTACTCCGAGGTATGTATCTAGACATTAAACACACCTGTCACAGTCTTGCCATAAAGAATCACCCAACTAGCGCTTGAATGTTAGTCTTGCAATAATCAGTGATGGCACTGCATTGTTCGCTTATTTGCTCCAACATGTGCAATTAGAATTCCAGCAGGTGACAATGGATATATGCTTAATGAGCTCCAAATAATGGCGGTCGTTACAAATGTTGACAGAAACTGTTCGCCAGTGTAAACTACTTGACATGATGTAAAAATAAATAGAAATGTGCGTACTGACAACCACCTAGTGGTTCCATCTGGAATACGTTGACAAATGAAGCCAACATTTAGACATACTAGTGAAAATAAATAAATATTAATGTTATTGCATTTAATAAAAAATAAGAAATGCAGGTTTATTTTACATTTTTTAATGGAAATGATAGAAAAGATGGATTCAATATTTCTTTTAAAGATAGTGAATCACTGTGTCTCCCGACCCTGTTTCCCATTTTCCAATAGCCCTCACTGAAACCATCTTTCGGTTAGTCTTTTATCAGGGGTCCTCCCAAAATCCATACAGATAAAAGGCATGTCTCTCTGCCATGATTAGGCTGGAATGCAGACTGAAAAATATCTAAGATGGAGCTTGTAATTAATGGATAAACTGCAGAAGTACAAGGATAAGAAAAGGATAAAACACCTCCTCAGCCCTCACGCGTCAACAAACTAAGAGCTAACACAATCATAAAGGTAAAACAGGCACAGTCAAGAGATACACCTCCTTTGCCTTATGTGGTAATGTGGGCCGAGGTAAGGCTATACCATTAAGAGGGGTGTGAAGGTGAACCAGTAGTGACCCAATCTGTGAATTATCAGGCCAAAATAAAGGAATGTCCAATCAAGGTTCTAAACACATACGTACTTTAATCAGACACACCATGTACAGTGCTATCTAACTAGAAACACACTATACAAAACCCACTCCTGAGGAAAGAACACAGAATAATAAATTGTAGTAGATGTATAACTATCTGTAATGCATCAAGGGTGAAAGGTAAGAAAAAAGTAACAATGTATTTGAGAGAACAAAGGGTAAAAAGTGAGAAAAACAGCCTCTAGAGCCCAGAGAGTTGACCAAGGGGGCAGTTAGCAGTCAATAGTAGCTTCTTTGCAGTTCTTGGTGGGTCGGTAGTGCCGAACCAGACTACTTGGTGCTTTGCAAAGATCGGGAGAGAGCAAAAAGCACTAATGGAGGGGCGTGCTGGTTCAAATGTGTTGAACAGTTCAGTTCAACAGCAAAAAACACTAGGATGCCCCCTGTTTTTGCCCTCAGGTTGCTGTGAGTCCCAATCCAGGAGCTCATGGTCAAGATGAGTCAGATTCACATGCTTTCAAACATGGGGGGGGCTGGCACACAACTGCATATTTCCTTAACATGGTGAGAACCTGGGTACCGCAGTGGCTGGAAGAGAGTCAGCCTAGCACTAGAAGCAGGTCGTTTCTTAGGTTGCTGTTAGTTCCACTCCAGGGACTCAGGGACATGATGGGGCATTGTTCTTGGTCTCACAAACAAGGGGGGGTTGGCAAACAACTGAAGGGGCCCTCCAATACAGTGAGCATCTGGCTACCACTGTGGTGGGCAGAAAGGCAGGTCCCGTTCTAGCAGCAGTTCACCGCCAATGGTCCCTGGGGATGGTTAGAGGACAGAGCTCTTCTCTGCCTTTGGGACACCTGCCTTCACCTCACAAATTGAGGTCTCTGGAAATTACTGCTCTCCCAGCAGGGTTCAACAAAAACTTCATTCAGGATTGGAGTCCAAAGGATGATTCAAGATGATTCAGAGAAGTGGTGGGATACCCCTTTTTCATAGGCAAAAGTCCACAGGTAATTGGACTTAAGCTATCCTGCTTTAGGTGTCCAATCCAGGGCTTTGAAATGTGTAGACTGTGCCCTTCTGATGTCACACCCAAAGTACTTTGCTGCAGAAGAGGTGGAGGGAACAGGAAAGAGAAAGAGAGGCAGAGAGAATCAAGATGTCGGAACCCTCCCAAATCTATACAGAGCACTCTCTGGCTACACTAACCCTGCCACTGTTCCTTATCAATAGACTCAAAGGTCCTTAGAAATGCAGCCCCTGTGTGTGAGGCATGGCGCTCTGTGAATGCATATGCCTCTTGGTTTCTATTCCCAGGCCAGTGTCTTGTTGAGTGGCTGAAGCAATCCCCAAGGCTAAAGTCCTGTCAGGGAACAGAGGTGGGCCTTGTCTGGGAGGAATACACATAATCCTTCCACAGCTGAACTGGGCCCACAGGGATGACACATGAGCAAAATAAATGTAATGTGGCTGGGATAAATCTGAGAGATACTGGTCACCATACAGAAACTCAGATATGGGTTATATTTACAGTTTAGTGGGCCACCAGGACAGGATCACAGTTATGCAGTTTTTGGAACAGATGTGCATATCTTTAATGCTGCCCCTGCGCTGCAGAGGCTTGGCCATCACTGTAGCTGTCAAGAGGGTATCTTTGACCTCTGAACCTGCTCTGTGCCACTGGTAGAGCAGGTGCTGCGAATCAGGATACTGATGTAGCAGGGCACAAGTACACACTAGGCTTTCGGCATGGAGAAGGCGAAACGGGAATCAGATTAGCAGATTTCCCTTTCAGAGATGGAAGCACCCGCATCCTTTTATTATTTGATAACATTTGTTTTTAAAAGCCAGGGCTTTCACACCCTTGCCAGATGGTAATTTATGACAGAGCTTGCATCTGTAAAGTTTTGGAACATGGCCAAAGCAAGAAACATGCATGTTGTTATCAACTTTGGTAAGTCAGAAGAAGGAGTCAGACAAAGGGGTGGCATTTAAACTCAAGTTTCTATTCTACTAATAAGAAAAATATCCATCTATCTCTGTAACTGGAAGGGTTGTCCTACCTAACTGAATTCTAGGTTGCTCGTCATAAGGGTGGTTGTCAAACTAAAGAACCAGTCCTCTGTCCAAAACTAATCTACACTGACCCTACCACTAACCAGATGTATTCAGCAAACAGAAATGAATCCAGGAGAATTACTCCTTTCTCCTGGTCCAAGTGGTTCAGCCTTAAGGGCTGACTTCTAATAGTCACTTACAATGGTTCTTATAATTCCTTGTAATTCCTCTCAGGGACTTCTATGGGTTTGGTTAAATGTCCAACAATTATTCTTTCTCAGCATTGTATTTATATTCTTGGTCTTTCCTTCTCTTTTCGTTGTCTATTGTAACAAGTGAGACCACTCCTGTAATATCCTTGGCTTTTATCGCAGTTTCCACAAACCCTCTGAGGAGGGAGACTACTCCTGTAATAATCTTTAGCCTTTATATCTCTCTTGAGGATATTGTGATGAGGAAGATTATTCCTGAGGCCCTCTTCACTCGTGGAATCTTTTATCTAATTACTGTGATGAGGGAGATTATTCCACTAAACCCTTTTCACTCTTCGTAGTTTCATTACAATTACTGTGACGAGACAGATTACTCCCGAAAGCACTCTTTACTATTTGTATCTTCTTTACAATTACTTTGAGGAGGGAGATTACTGTCGAAGCACTCTTCATTCTTGCCCAAACCCCTACCGGGATTTCCGTGGCTCCCGTTAACTTCTTTCTGGTGGGGGCATGTCACTGGTTCTTCCTGTGAATTGTCTCACTATTCCTAAGTCAACAAAGCTATGATAGCTATCAGAGCTATTGACCCATTGTCAGAAGCAACACAGCTCAGCTCTAAGTGGAATGCTCTTAGCCCCCACCCACCACCTCCATCACCTTCTCCCAGTTGTTACATCCACTGTGGAGGCTGCATTCAAATACTTGCATACTCTAAGTTTCGTGGTCCTGAACTGCATGCACTTGCTCTCCTCTAGGATTACTTAGGGATCCAGGCACCTCTTGGATGGCAGGAGAAAGGAAGGTCACTCAACATGTAGTCACAGCCATCTAGTCGATAGCATGCTCACTGGTCCGCATCTCCAAGGTAAAGTGACATTTCTAGCCCTTTGACGGATCTATTGCTTACTCCAGTGAAATAATATCGTGACAAATGGCTTGCGTGAAGAATACAGTGATTGAATTTACTCTTGCAGGGATGGAAGCTGGCAAATGAATATGGCAAGACGTCAGTAGGAAACTGTTGCAAAGTGTTTTGCTGGATGGATGGGTGCAAGCTACTCTGGAACGCATGAGGTTAGAGAGAGTGTTGGAAGGTGAGAATGCTGATGTATGAGTAGGAGAACACTGGGGCGCTGGTGTTCCAACCCAGGCAGTTGGAAATATGTAGGTGGTGGGAGCCAGTGGGCTCCCCTCTTGAGATCTTAAGAACTCTTGATGTCACTACAATAAAGGAACTTACTTGTAATGTACCTGAAGCATCCAGGAGTATCTTTATAACAAAAAAATTAGCGGCAGACTAGTGGTGACCAAGCACACTACTATGCCATTCTACTTGTGATATGTCCGCCCATGCTGAAATGCCTGCAACACACTGACCTAGTGTTTATGGTTCTTATCACTGTAAAAAGTGGAGCTGGTGCTCAGAACTCAGAACAATGTTTGTGGAGTAGTGATTTACTCTAGGTGACAGTACAGGCTGGGGTCGATATGGTGATTGCCTGTTGAGGGGGGCACACGTCTCGTGTGCTCATTCCACTCATGTGCATGTACATAATCATGCACGATGAAAATGATGTGGAACCCTAGCTGGTTCTAGGTGTTCCTGGCACACAGTTTTCTTGCACAGACTGGAGGCAGTGAGATGTTGTAGATTTGTGTCCTGGTTGAAAAAAAGCCACACAAAAAGGCGACACTTCCCATTTCAGTGTTGTACTACTCCCTCAACTAAGTCCTATTTTACATTTCTTCTGCTCTCTCAACTAAATCCTATTGAAATATTCTACCGCTCCCTCAACTAAACCCCAATTTTGTTTTCTACCTCTCCAATAGCTAAATCCACTATAATTTTCGAAACTCTCGGTCAGCTAGATCTGACTAATTTTCTACAATTCCCTCATCCAAGTCTATTCCGTCAGCTATTGGCAGCCCCGTACTGCTGCTTCTGTCAACAGAAGAGTGATTCTGCCCTATTTATAATATTTTGAATCAAATCGCCATAAATGCCTTTCCGAACCACGTTCAGAAAGTCGGTTTTCCATGAAGCAGGTGATTCGGGTTGTGCCTGAAAATGTTCCCCCAGCTTAGAGATCACAAAACAAAAAATGACAGTGGCTGAATTCAGATTGACAGGTATAATTTGTTTTGTAAGATAGCTGAGCATAACCAGGACAGGCATCTAAGTGACACAATTTGTTTTCCTGAGGGAGCAGAACATCAGAGTATCTGGGTTGGAAAGTGACAGCTTTTTTGCCTGAGGGAGCAGAAAACCACACTAACAGATATGAGTAGTACACATATTTCTTTCAAATAAGAACAGAAAATCACAGTGACTCGTTTGAGACACGCAACGGCTCAGTAAACACGACTGCGTGTTACGCACCTATTTTCTTTGTGAGGGAGCACAAAATAACAGTGACTGGCTGAGCATGTCACACATGTTTCTGTAGATAGAAGAAATATAACCATGCTGAGAATAGAGTCACACATTATTTCTTCACGAGAAGGGAGAAGAAAATGAAAGTCACAGGGTTTCAAGAAACTCATAGGTTTTTCCCGTTGGAAGCAAAAATGACAGAGGTTGGGTTCAGATTAGCACACTTCTTAACCTGAGAGCCGAAAAACACTGTGACTGGGCTTAAAGTGTCCAATGGGATTTACTCCAGAGAAAGCAGATGATCATAATGACTGGCTTGACACAAAAAGCTCGGTGGGTACCACAGTATTATTGCACACGTGATATGTTGGCAATGGAATAGAATATAGCAGTGACTCAGGTAAGAGGTGCACATGGGATTGTTTCCAGAGGGAGCTGAAAATGAAAGCAACAGGGCCCACAGTGACACTTGAGTAGGCAGGCCACCTCTGCACAATTTTCAACATATGCACCGTGGAGTGCAAAAGTGAACAGCATGCATGGTACCAGAAGGTGTTTACAATGGATTCCTAGGAGTCAAATTGCTTTTTGCTGGTGCAAAATGCAGTCGGACTGCACAGGAATCCACAGCATTTGCGCCAGCATAAAAATACATTCTGACGCAAATGCCTGAAGTATCTGAAGTATTTATATGGCGCAGAGGAAGAAGGAGATGGAATCGTAACTTATGATCTGCCCCTCCTCTACACCATACACATGAATGAAAATAAGCCAAATCATTTATGGAATGTGTAAAGGTCCTGTACAAGACTTATACACATGCAATAGTACAGCTCATTGAAAATGAGCCCCATAGACTTCAGTTTGTTTGTTTGTTTGTTTATTTATTCATAGAGTGCGCCAAACCCAGAGGTATCTAGGCGCTTTGTCTTAATTTGGAACAGAGAGAATACAAATTGGTAGAAGCATTGTATTACAGATCAAGGCTTCGTACCAGACAAAAATCGTTGCTTACGATACATATAGTGGTTGAGCAAAACATACTGCTTGCCTACTCTTACATATCTAGGCAACTCACCAGAAAAACTTAACTGAACATTTTGTGACAGTGGAACTTGGGGACCTTAGTCCTGTTTGACAAAGAGCTAAAGTTTTAAGTTTTTCCTAAATATCCCAAAGGAGGGTCCAGCTCTTAATACTAAGGGCAGTGTGTTTCAGAGCTTGTCTGCAACAACTGGTAAGCTAATCCCTCCAGACTTTTAATAATAATTTGGCATTTATATAGCGCTACGAACCCTCAGGTATGTGAGCGCTGCTTATTATTACTCGCGGTGTGTGGTGCTCATTTATCGACCTCGGAAGGATGAAAGGCTGAGTTTGGCCCTGCCGAGATTCGAACCTGCGTTAGCAGGCTCTGCACGGATGTCACAGTGAGCACTCTACTCGCTGTCCCACTTGACCAGCTTTTGTAGTTTGTATTTGAGGGTGTTTAGACAATGTGTGTATTGGAATTTGGTAGGCCTACTTGATTGGCTTCTGGAGAATTTGTCAACTGAGTACTTAGGGGTAGCATTTGATAGACACGTATGCATGATTGCTAGAGTTTTAGAGTCTATTCTGTCTTGCACAGGAAGCCAGAGGGCTTTCTGTCTTACTGTGGATATGTGATTGGCTCTCGGGATGTTAAGATCGATTGTAAGTGCATTATTTTGGTGCACTTGTAATTTATTTAGGTTCTGTTTGGTGGTGCCCAGGTACAGAATATTACAGTAGTCCAGTATTGAGAGGATAAGTGCCCTGGCTAAGGCGATGCAGCTGTTGGTGGACAAGAAATGCTTGCAGATATTAATCAATTTGGCCGTGTCTGCTGTGGCAGAGGCTGTGGTTTTACTTCTCTGGTAAAGGAGAGGGTGGAATCCAGGTAGATGCCTAAGGTTTTAACTTCATTAGAAACTTTGATGTTATTGCCATCAATATTGAAGGCAGTGTATTGGTTGTCCAATTTATCTAGTTGAGATTGTGAACCAATGAGACGTAGCTCAGTCTTGTCGTCATTCAGGCAGAGGCCGTGAGTGGCCATCCATGCCTGCCTTTTTTGGTAAATTTCATTCAACAGTTTAGTGTTTTTATCGTATGAACCTGACGACGTGATAAGGATTTGTGTGTCATCTGCATATTTAATATAGGTGACACCCATATCAAGTGGTCGAAAAGTAGCTTTGTGAAAATGTTGTATAGAGTCAGGGAAACACATGACCCTTGAGGAACTCTGCAGAAGATTGGGGCAGGGTCGGCAGAGGCTGTTGGTGTGAAAACCCTCATGGTCCTTTCTGCTAGAAAAGACTGAATCCAAGCAGAGGCCTTGGTGGAGAAGACGGTTGCTAATGTCAAGTGTCTAGTGAGGATTTTATGGTTGACCAAATCAGAGGCCGCTGATAGGTCAAGCAGGAAGAGGAGGGCCAGATTCCCTTTATCTTTTAATTCATCCATCTGGATTTTTAAATCAATAAGGGTTGATTCAATACCATGTCTTGGTCTAAACCATGACTGTCGCAAGCCTAGAAAGTTATTTTGCTGCTAGATGGTTTTGGATTTGAAGGTACGCTGCTCTATCCAGGATTTTCAACAGAAAAGGTACTGTGGTTATGGGCCTAAAATTAGTCGGGATACTTGGGTCTAAGTTAGGCTTTTTGAGCAGAGGAATGCCCCATGAATCTTTGAGGTTGTTTGGGACTGTGCAGGCTTCAAACGAGGCGTTGATCAAAGAGGTAATGAATGGGAAGAATTCCTTAGCCCCTTCTTTTATGACTGCTGCTGGGCAAGTGTTGCCTTGACATCTAGAAGGCTTTAGGCTGACTATGATTCCTTCTACTTCCTGAATTGTGACCAGAGAGAATTCAAAAGGGCAGCAAGGTTTGGTCAAAGGGACTTGAGGCTTAAGGAGATTGGAGCATGATATCAGGCTACGTTTTTTGGTTTTGATCTTGGTTTGAAGGAGAGATATTTTATGTAATAGAGCTTTTTGAATATTGGAGAACCAAGATTAATCTTTGGCACGGGAGTCAGTGGGCAGTGCTGAAGACTCTAGCTCCCTGAGAATGGTAAACAGCTCTTTAGTGCTCGATTTGGCATTGAGGATTCTGTTAAAGGTGTTGCTTTTAGTTTTATTATGGCCGCTTTGAATTTGTTATAAGCAGTTGTGAATATATCCTTATTCAAGTCAGTAGGCCTTTTTATCCAATTAGCTTCCAGTTTTTGGATCTTCATAGCTCTTTCAATTCTGAGTTGAACCGATTGTTAAGGTGAGCTGATGGTTTGGCTTTCTGCATTTTTAAAGGGGCGACTTTGTCGACGGCCTGGAGAAAGATCTGGTTGTACAGTTTTACAAGAGAGAACAGGTCCATATTTTTGAGCTTAGGTTGGTTCGTAACGGGCTGGAGAAGTGGAAGTAAATTTTCCAATGTGACCTTACAGATGTTTCTAGTAAGTGATGGAGGCGCTAGCGGAACACTCAGGTTTGGTTACGTGAAAAACAAAACCATTTCGGTGACTAGCTGAGAGGCAAATGCATGATGTTTTTCCTTAACAGGAAACAAGATCTCAGTTGATTGAGAGAAGGGCCTGGTTGAGCTGGAAAACAAGTCACGCGAGTAGTTAGAGCACCACATGACAAGTGCATAGAAACGTGACAACAGTAGTAGATGGGGGAGTCCTGCAGCATGTGGGCATTTCTAAATAGCTGCAGAGGAGAGGCAGCCGTGTGCACTGAAGATGTCTGAATTTGGGGATCTCCTCTTTGACCAGTTACAAGTAGCAGACCTTTATCAAGATCTTGACATTCTATTTGCCCTTTGCCTCAAACTCTAAAGAAAGAGAGACCCCTTTTACTTGAACCTTTCTGTTGGTGCAGGGCAAACAATTGTGAAAGGTGGATGAAAACTTGACATGATATTGAAAAGAGAAAAATGTCAAATGGCATACAATTGTTCTTGAATGCTTCAGGGTCTGTCATGAGTGTGTAGTACTCAACAGGCAAACAGGTGGCATTTACACAGAGCAGTAGAAGAGTTGTGATGTTGCACCAACCTATCATCATTTGCTTCGTTATTTAACACTGGCCATACTGGACCCTGATAGTCTGTTGAGTCTGAAAACCTGAGCTTTCTACTGGGACTGACAGCCCTTGGTAAAAGGGTGTCCCATTGCCATGGGACCTTGTGATAGCCCTGACATCTCTGGATGCCTTGCTGGGCACTCTAACCAAGAATTAAAGCTTGCCCTACTCTGCCTCCCACCAGCTACTGTCACAACAATGGCTCCATCAGGGAGAGCGATTTAGAGAATATATGTATAGAAGGTCTATTATTCTCCTTTTAACCATTCCAATATTCCCAATACTGTGAATTACTGAGAATGATCTGGCATATTTAAGCAAAACAAATTTCAGAAATGAAGCGTAAATAGAAGTAGGAAGATCAAGATCAAACTAAATCGATCCTGATCCATATGTCTCAAATGAAACATTACGTGAACCCTCCAGTTCATACGAAACCAAATATGAGCATCAGGATCATGGATAACATTTGGGGTTTGGCATGGGTACCTACTGGCACAACTGACTTCCCATTTCATATTATTATCATTATTATTTTGTATTTATTGTTTAAAGCGTGGACCTAGCTCCAGAGCAGTGGGTCACTGTACCGAGTGTGGGAAGCCAGTCTTTGATCTGGCATTATTTAAGGTCTGCGAGTCGGCATGTGCTACTATTGGAGTGAATCCTTGTTCAGGTCTTGTTGAAAAAGTCATGTTTTGAGAGATTTTCAAAATTGGTGAATTATGTGTCATTCCGTGCCAACACAGGGATCAAGTTCCAGAGGGTGGGTGCGTGAAATGAGAAGGATTGTTTGTGGTTCCTCTCTTTGCCGGTGAGTTCTGATTCTAGCTGGTTGGTCGATTTGCTGCACGAGGAGTGCTTGTCAACCAATATGTGGAGTTAAGCTGCCAGGTATGCCGGTGTGCTACTTATGGTGTGTGATAAATCATGAATAGAGCATTGTACAATACATACCACACTTTCGAGTGACATTGTATGGCACAGACTCATACAGAACTAAGAGTCTCAAGGCATTGACACATCACCCCACCAGACAGTGGGTAGGAAACTTGAGCAAGACAGGGCCCTTGCCTTACACAACAAAATTACTTTTAAGACCATTCCTGAGAGCTATCAAATTGCGAAGCAAGTCCAAAGGCAGGCAGGGGCCATGAACCACAAACCATCAATCCCATATTCTGGAATTTGGGACAAAGGCTAGTTCATGAACAGAGGATTCTAAAAGGAGTGTACAATATGTGGTTCTGCAGATAGTACCATGTTAGGGTTGACTTCAGTATATATTTTTTTCTGCTGAGAATAACCCCCTGGTGGTGCCAAACCAGTCATTGGGCCCTTCCAATAAACCTACGGGATTTCTGAGGCATTTTCTAGGCTGGGCTCCTCTTGTGCATTTTGCTAGGCTTCTCTGGAAATGGCATGCATACCACCCCTATCCTGAGCTGCAGTTGCCTACAAGGCTGAAAAGGGAACAGTGTGGTAAACCCATATAACATTGGGAAAATAGCTCAGTTTACTGGACAACCAGCTCTTTGGACACACTGAACTGGACCAGCAAAATTACACAAATTCTTCTGAGGCTTTCCCGGGCAGCTGGAGAAGGACAAAGGCAAAGGGCACCTCCTTAAGGCACCCCTCAACATGTTTTGCCCTGGGTGCTTTGTGTGTCCTACAAAGCTGGCTACCGCAACAATCAGGTAAGGTGGTAAAAATTGCAAACGCAGTCACCGCTGTGCTCTGGAATTCCAGCCACTACCTCTTACTGCCATTAGATTTTTGTCATTGTATTAAACCCTGTTGCATAAGAATTTTACAACTGATTAAAATGTAGCTACACTCTGAGGTTGGCCATTCTGTTGAATCCTGCTGCATTAGAAATTGTCCCACTGCTTTGTATCTTGCTGCACTCTGAGGTTTGCCATTGTGTTAATCCCTGCTGCATAGGAACGTTACCATTGATTTAAATGTTGCTGCGCTCTGAGGTTTGTCATTGTGTTGGATCCTGCTGCATTGGGTATCTTGCCACTGCTTTAAATCTTGCTGCACTCTGAGGTTGGCTATTCTGTTGAATCCTTCTGAATAACATCTTTATCACTGATTAAAATCTTACTGCGCTCTGAGGTGCGCCAATATGTTGAACCCTGCTGCATAGGAACGTTAAAACTTATTTCAATGTTGCTACGTTCTGAGGTTTGCTATTGTGTTGAGCCCTGCTGCATAAGAACTTTTCCACTGATTTGAATCGTGTTGAGCTTTGAGTTTTGCCATTGTGTTGAGCCCTGTTGCATATGAATAAATGTTTCTGCTCTCTGAGGTTTGGCATTGTGTCAAATCCTGCTGCCTTAGGAATATTGCCATTGCTTTAAATCTTGCTGTGCTCTTTACTAACTACTTATCAGCCCTGCTCCTCGCTCCTCTCCAGCATACCTCCCCATCCCCAACATGCTCTTATAGGCCAGCCTTACTACTCACAAAACACACTACCCACACAGCCAACCTTAAAACAAACTGCCACAAACAAACAACCCAGACACTGGACGTTGCCCCTCCGTACACAATAACCTCGGTGCAACCTTCTGCAAGCACCAACAGAAGAGCGCAACCTCTATGCTATCCCTCTTCCTTCACTAACATACTCCACCCACTTTCTTAAATAGCCAAGTGAGCGCCTGGAGAACATGGATATTATAATGATGCATGTTATAAATCAACATAACGGACATAACAGGATACATGTCATCTTTAACAGTATCCTGGCCTGGAGAGGAAGCCAATCTAGTTTACAGAGTACAAGTGTAATTCTGAGAAATGTCCATGCACGTGTAATAAAACCTGCGGCAGCATGGTGGACTGCTTTTAGGGAAGACAAGTGAGCATCTGGGAGCCCCGTCAGGAGTGCATTTCTCCCATCGATGTACAACACCATAAGAACCTGCACTATGATGTGGAAGGCCTGTGGCGGGATGAAGAGTTTGATTTTCAGAATGGTGGGGATTCAGAGCCAGGCTATTTGAGCCTTCTTGGCTGTGTGTTTATGGAATAGCAGGCAGCTGTCATTTATATATTTTATTGTTTAAAGCACAGACCTAGCTCGAGAGCAGCTGTGTGTGGGTAGCTAGCATTTGGTTTGGCATCTTTTAACAGTAGCACAGTACTGTGAGTTTAGGTCTGTGCATGGGTATGTGCATCGTTCGGAATCAGTCTGTGGTCAGGTATTGTTGGAAAAGCTATGTTTTGAGAGTTTTGATAAATAGAATTGTGGGAGCATTCCGAACTGACGCTGGGATAGAGTTCCAGCGGGTGGGTGCTTGACAAAAGAAGGATTGTTTGCTGGTCCTCTCTTTGCAGACAACTTTTGACAGAACCTGGTTGGTTGATTTGATGCACGAGGAGAGTCAGCCACCAGATATGTGAAGCATAGCCCCCAGGTACGCTGGTGTGCTACTCGTGAATGCTTTGTAGATGATACATGTAGTCTCAAACAATATCCTGGCCTGGAGAGGAGGCCAATGTAGTTTTCATAGGATGAGGGTGACTCAGTAAAATATCTGTGCACCCATAATAAGATGTGCTGCAGAGTAGTGGACTGCTATTAGGGGAGCCGAGTGAGCAGTTGGTAGCATTTCCTCCACCGATGTGCAAGACCACAATGGCCTGCACTATGGTTTGGAAGTTACTGCGGCTGGATGCAGTTTTTTTTGTTGTTAAGTAATTTTTATTAAGTATTAATTATGAACAAATACAGAATATAACATTCAGCAGTTAACAACACTAGTAAGGCTTGCCAAACAAATAATTCTGAATAAATTTGTAAATTGAGATAACAATCAAAAGGCATCAAAGTAGTTTATCAAGGTTATAATAATTGCAAAAAAAGGAAAATACCTAATAGATAAAATCATTAAAATGTTAATTCGCAAAACTCTAACATCTGAATACAGTGGAGAAATAGACCACAGACAGGGATGAAGGTTTTGATTTTTTTAAAGGTTGGACATTTGCTGCCAAGCTGCTTGTGCCATCTTGGCTATGTGTTTTTGGAAGGTCAGCCTACTGTCAATGGTGAAGCCTAATGATGTTGCTGAGTAGGAGAGTTGTGGAACAAATCCTTCTAGGCGCACATTATTGAGGAATTGTTGGACAAGTTGCTTTTTAGTGGGTGGACCCATGATGACAAATTCAGTCTTCGATGGGTTTAGTTTGAGGTAGACAGTTGACATCCAGGACTGGATGATGGCGAGGTAATTGTGGAGACAAATGATGTCCTGTGCACTCTTTATTCTCATGTAGAACTGAGCAGCATTCATGTATTTGTGGATGGCTACATTGGGATCTTTAAGAAGAGAGCCCATAGGCTCCATGTCAAGTTTGAAAAAGGAGTGGTGAGAGGATGGAGCCTTGGGGGACTCTGCAGAGACCTGGAGTCATTTAGAATACAAGTTCATCTGGACGGTCTGGTGTCTGGCCGTGAGGTAGGAGGTAAAGCAATTCAGGACCATACCAGAGAATCCCATTCTGTCAGAAAGGAGGAAGAGAACATGCAGTGGTCGACAGTGTTGAATGGAGCGGAGCGGTCAAGAAGGCTGTGGTGGTATGAGTCAACATTTTCCATGATCTGGAGGGCATCATCCACCACCTTCACCAACTGGATGGTGGCTGCCTTGATGCCACACGTGGGACCATTTAGGTGGTGGGGTTGTTCAATTCTGGCAAGTAGCTATGTAGCAACCACTTTTTCCAAGATTTTGCAAATGAATGGGAGGCTTGTAATGGGCCGGTAGTTGGTCAGGTCATCTGGATCTAGGGTTGGTTTTTCAAAAGAGGTCGATTGAGACCAGTCTTGAGGATGTGCGTGACTGACCCTTCTATGAGTGAAGTATTTACGATGCAGAGG
Source organism: Ambystoma mexicanum (assembly GCF_040938575.1). Lineage (NCBI taxonomy): Eukaryota > Metazoa > Chordata > Amphibia > Caudata > Ambystomatidae > Ambystoma > Ambystoma mexicanum. The sequence goes on from NC_090924.1 coordinate 658,790,985, forward strand.
AGTGTGTTTGAGGCTGTGATTATATTGTCAAAATAATAAGTAGGTTTGAGGGAGGCAATCATTTTTATGAAATCCAGGCAAGGGAGAGGGTAGAATTTGGACTTGAGATACAGTGAAGCCTAAGGTTGTTCTGAGTTCTAGCGTTGTGGATCAAATCCTTCCAGGCGCATATCATTGAGCTAATGTTGGACAAGTTGTTGTTTAATGGGTGGGCCAAACATGACAAGTTCAGTCTTGGATTGGTTTAGTTTCAGGTAGGCAATTGGCATCTAGGACTGCATGATGGCTAGGTAATCAAAGAGATTAGTGTTGTCCTGCATGCTTTTTAATAGCATGTATAACTGAGTATCACCCTCGTATAAGTGGATGGCTATATTGAGATCTTTGAGGACAGTGCTCAGAGGCTCCATGCAAAGATTAAACAGGTCTGGTGAGAGGATGGCACCTTTGGGTACTCCACAGTAGAACTAGATTTGGTTAGAATGCAACAAGTTCACCCGGATGGCCTGGTGTCTACCCGAGATGGAGAAGGTAAACCAGTTCAGGACAGTGCCAGAGAACTGTATCCTGTCGGCAAGGAGGGAGAGGAGGATGCAGTGTTCGACAGTCTCAAATGCAGCCAAGAGGTCAGAAAGACAAGTAGGCATGAGTCAACTTTATCCATGATTAGGAGGGCATCCTCCACCACCTTGATGGTGGTTGTATCAATGCTACACTTGGGGTTGGAACCCTGATGCATAGTCATTTAGGAGGTGAAGTTGTTTGATTCTGGCGAGTAGTTAGTACTTCTGGCACTGCCCTTTTGACACCCTAAATCAGAAAGCAAATATGGATTGCACAGAGCAATGTTTAAATACTGTACACCCCTCCCTTTTTCCAACTCTTCCCATCATCCGTTAAGATGGAGCACCCACCAATTGTCCCTCCCTATGTGCCTTAGTGTCCTCCTATTGGCTTCTGGGAGAAAAATCGAGAGATACGTGGTGGGATGTGAAGCCATCAGAAAAGTAGGAGAATATATGCCTCTGCCACAGCCATGAGCATATGGTATGGCAGGGTCAGCCGCCTCAGCACCCTTTCCTGTCTTGCATTAAACAGTGTCATGGCTTGCAACAGCTTAAGCCTACCCAGTAACATCTCCCACACCAGCTTCTGTTATCCTGCCCTAACTCTCCTACATCAAGCAGTAACCAGAACCCTAAGAGAGGGACGGTATGAGCACATGAAGAACATATGGTACGACATGAGCTTTTGAACGGACCCCTCCTCCTTGTCATCCTTTACTTCTTCAGTGTTATGTGCTTAACACTCAAAGTGAATCATGTATAGCAAAGGGCCCACTCTATAAGACTATCTGTTCCCTCATGATCTCCATCTACTATCCTCTTCAAGTGTCCTTTGCCCCACATTGAGACTCTTATGAGTCATTGCATGGGCTTTACTTTGACCAATGCATGAACCTAGCTTTAGTGTCTCCAGGTTCTCACAGACAGCATGATCATCGCTGCCCTGTAATATGCTCTACTTGCTCTCGACTTCACGTTCTATAACTCAATTGGCATTTTCTTGCTCACATCAACTGCTCTTAGGATATTGGGCATTATTATGAGTTTGCTATTTTCCCCCCAGTAAATCTGGTGGGATACCGGCAAGTGGTAATACCATTACTGGCACTTAGAATGCCAGAATTATTGGCATATTTCAAGTGCCGGCAATGGCGGTAATTCCCTATTCCATGGAGTCCCACAGGATTTCATGGGGGGAATACCGGCTATGTTTTGCCAATAGGGTGCTGGAATTACCCCCAGCTCTTGGCTGGAAGTAATTGCGGACACTGCACCATCAAACTTGTAGTATGCCTGTCCAGAAACATGCCGGGAAATCGGAATTACTGGCATGTTAATTTCCAGAACGACATACATGTAATGAGGCCCATTGTTTGTTAAACTGGGTCAGAGCACAGTGGAGAGCCACCTTCTGTTCAGGGGGCAGGTGGGAAGAGGGCGCACTCCCAATTCTGTTTAGGAAAATGTAACATTAACTGGCATAAGACATCAGTACAGGATTCGAAAATGAGGTGAGTTGGGCTACCAGGAGCTGCTTTTGGCTCCCCAGGCTAATTGGTGTCTTACAACATGCCTTATATGATATGATATTTTATTTGTATCACGTTCATAGACAAGTGTTTCAGAGCACAATGTGGCAAGGGAGGGGAACAAGGGAGGATAAAACAACAATCTTACTAGGCCCAGTGATATTGAGAATGTGCAAGTGCAAGGGAGAGGGGAGGAGTGGAAAGTGTTGAGCAAGGGATAAAGCAACAACTGGTAGTGCAGCCAGCGAGGTGGCAAATGCAAGGTTAAGGAACAGACATGGGGTGTCTGATAAGTGCAAGTAAGGGGACTGTAGGGTTACAGATACAGACCCAAGTTCAAAGGTTGCTAGGAGGCAGTGCGGGTGTGTGGCTTGGAGGGCAGGGACCTGGGCCCAGAAATCAGAGGGTAACTAGGTGCCAGGTGCCAAAGCAGAACAGATCAGCAGGGGAGAGGAAGAGCGAATGCAGAAGCAGAGAGGAAGGTCTTGAGGTGCTTCTGGAAACTGGAAGTAGCTCTCCTCAAGTTTGGGAGAGGCAGGGAGGCTGTTCCAGAGTGAGGCCTCAGCCGAGGAAAGAGATCTACCCCCAACTCGCTGCTTGGAGAAGCGACTGACCCTGAGGAAGTTCGAGGTGGTGGAGCGAAGAGCTTGAGTAGGAAGGTATTTACGGAGGAAGAGTTGAAGGTATAGTACACCCAGGCCCCAGAAAGCCTTGTGGACAATGCAAAGGGTCTTGAATGTAACCCTTGCAGCCACTGGGAACAGCTTAATATCCAACTAGGAAGTGCACCCACACAGCCACAATAATTGTCATGGGTAAAGCTATACTGCTTGGTTCACACTATGATTTCTTATGCACCCTCATTCATATCACATATTCCAATTGTCACAGAAAACAATCTAGTGTATTTTCTGTCAAATATAAGCATAACATTGTTAAGTATTTCAATCAGGCGATACACCCTGGTCTCAGCCTAGTATGCAGCACACAGCTGAAATACTTATTTTGTCATGTCTATAGGTTCAATATTTTGAGTGATATACCCCTCATATCACACCCCTTCTCAAATACCCCAGATCACAATGGACCAGGAATCAGACTGGTTGGGAAAGGTAATATTCATTTATTTATTTATTTAAAATTCAAATCAAACATATACTTTTAATAGGGAGCAGCAATCACCAATGTGGTGACAATAATAGATAAAAAGGTATGTAATGCACTTAAATTCACTCTTTAGCAACACAGAAGGAAAACACCAGAGAAAAGAACACTTTTGGCTTGTTTGGAAAGATAGCATTTAAGTTAGGATTTCCCCCTGCAATATTCCTCAACCCACAAACAACCAATTCTAACTAGATATAAGGAAGCAGCAGGCAATCAGGAATAAGGAATAATAAACAGAATTCAAATACAATGTTCCCTCCCCAAACTAGAGAGAAAAACGGATTTGAAATCTTACACTTTAAAATGACCTTTCGAAAATGGCTGGGTAAAACAATGAACGTGTGCAAAAATCCTTAAATCAGTAGAAGTCTTTATGGGAGCAACATTGGAAAGAAACTAACAATCATGAACTATAGTTTGAGCAAAAGTAAACACTTTGAATATGAATGGAAGGTTGAAAATAATTTAAATCAAAAATCACACATGTAAAACTTTGCAAAAAAACACGGATTCCCGCCTAAAATTAACCAAACGGTATTGAAGAAAAATGGGTGAAGGGATGCAACTATAGGTCTTAGGTATACTCTGGAGTTGAAATGAAGTCTCTAGCTACTAAACTGAGGAAGATATGCAATGTTGAATGAGAGGCGTTTTTAGAAAAATCAGGGAGTGAAAACAGAAAAGAAACTCAGTTTGGACAAGAAAATATTTACTATAATGTTACTCTATGACTAGAGCATTCCAGCTAGAATACAAAGGAGGGACAAAGTAAGCTCTGGAGTTGATTCATGACTTCAACACCAAATCCCCAGTGCCCGCCCCGGCAGAACCAGTCGCATCACTCGAAATAGGATTGAGAGTTTAAGATTTACACAAGATAAAATGACCAAAGAGAATGGCTCTTAGCAAGACAAATCAAAGACAGCATGGCAATAAGGATTCTGACAATGTTACAATTTCTTAAGGTAAGGATAGGATGGTTTAAAGATTGGGATGAGACAAGGCCAGGCAAGGTATGCTATAGTTTTCTATGATTCCTATTAATACTTACAGTCCACTTTAATTTAGGATTTTGGACCGTCAAGGGTTCTGGTCATCACACGGATCGGGTCTAACCAAGGACAGCTGGGCAAATCGGGCGGAACAGGATCAGGTGGCCAATTCTGGTCAACGGACTGCACTGGACTGGCCCTTCTGGTTACTGGAGACTGGAGATCAGTGGGATGGAGAGTTTGCAGCAGGCCTGCATCTAGCAGTAGCAAGCCAGTCTGGATCAGAATGCTTGCCTTGGGTTTTTGGGATTTTTAGCATTTGAGACCTAGCTGAAAAGGGTTCAGCAATGCATAGGACTTGGCTTTGCAATAAAATCTGGAATCAGGATCAAGTAGGATGAAGAAATCAAGAACAGGACGCCACGCAGGAATTCAGGAAGAAAGTCAGGAATCAGTCTCTGTGTGTTGTCAGGTTCCCTTATTTATCATGCCAAATGACCTCACTAAAGTATATGGCAGGGACAGGCTTACTGTCAACACCCATTATGCTAGGATTGGGGAAGAGCATAGTTTCCACCTTCGCTGATTGGATCACAGAAAAGGATGTCATGTTTATGGTTACTTTTACAATGTCTAGAAACCTCCCCTAGCTCCTAGAAACAAAATTTAATTTTACCACAAATACATATTTATACAGTGATAACCTCTGAGAAAATCAGATACACAGGTTACATATTGTGTGGGTCATATTTCAATCCAAACCCCAAGTCTGTGGGACCTGGTTTAGCCTTTCTGCTACATTTTGGCAATTTTAACCATGAACGATTTGGCCTAAAATTTCCCAATTTTGTACATAGATGTGCATTTACCCCCAAAATGTTATGTGTGTGACATCAATACTTTCCCCACAATCTGTCATTCTTTACAACTTATGTTCCTTATGCAGTAGTGAGTTCTACCAAGTCTTCACAGAAAAAGCATAAAATTAGATTTAAAACTACCAACTTTCATATTTTTCCTCATTCTTGCTGAAAAGTTAAATGTCTTGAAAGTTCAGTTACAAAATAGTCTTTTTAAAAGCAACAGGAAGTCTATTGTCACTTATCATTTATTTTTCTTTTCACCCAACTGTAAGCAAATGTCAATTCCTTTGAAGCAGGATGAGGGGCCTCTCTCTTGAATTAAGTTTACTGCCCCTCCCACTAGAAAGGTGAGAGTCTTAGCCTGCTATTGTCTAAGCCTGGAGAAAAGACTATTGTCTGATGACGACTTGAGAAGTCCCTTTGTCCTGGGTATTCAAAGCCTCCAAACTAGCTATTAGCATTTCCTATGCCATTCGTTTATGAGGTGTCACCCTTTCTCAGGGCTAGCACGGGTAGAGCATGGTTTTTTTAAAATATAGTTTACCAATTTATCCTGGGTTTAGCTTTTATTTTCTCATTTTAAATCTTGCCTGAAACCTATGGAATCAAAACAGTTTATAGGAGTACTTTTACCAGCAAGAAATATTTTTACATTTCTAAATGAGTATGCCTTTACACAACAATGTACTTTTAAATAGGCGATTTTGCTCTTCATTCAGGAAAAAGCACATTTAACTTATTTCTTTAAATTCGGTTTTCATCTGCAGCAAATATACACTTTGCACAGCTTTAGTTCTTTCCTTGAGTGCTGGAGTGTTTTCAGCATGGATACATGTATCCTGCAGCTGTTTAGAGTCTTTCTCTTACAGCTGATTCTTTAGATACACTTAAAAAGTTTTTGCCGCATTTCCCGTGTAAAATGAAAACACAGTCCCTGGTTGCTTTTCCAAAGATACTTTTGACAGGAGCTGTCATTCAAATGAGGCCCGGTTCCTCTGAGACACAATAGATGATCCTGGGCATTGCAGGGCCTTTTTAATCACAGTGGTTCATGAGAAATGATGGATTTAGCACAAAGCAGCACTTTTAAGATGAGCAAAGTGTCATTATAAAGAGGCATCTTGGGTTTTCAGCACAATAATGCTGCCTCTTTCACTCCACTCTATGTTAAATTTTGCAGAGCACACTGGCACATTCCTGCAGTGAGTACTCTGTTCCACCCCACCTGAAATGTTTGTTGGCAGGGCGGTGCAGCCATTTTCTGGTTGTTACAAAACACAGTTTAGATATCTTGGCGCACAAAGGAGTCAGCGCAGCCATTTTTTGCTGTTTCTTGCACCAATGCAGTAAAGTGATATACCATAGCACAGCTGAGTGGGTCAAAATATCCAATAGCATAACATGGGATGCTGCTTCATCACTCTCCTAAAAACACTGAGGCAAAATATAAAAAACCCTACTTTCCAATCACTACTTATAAACTTGACCAAAAGAGACACCTGAACATACTTCACTTATCTTACAAATACAATAATTTAAATTGTACATACATTATATAAAAACCGACAATCAAAACTCACATTCAGCTGCTCAAAATAATGACTAGAACTTCACTATAAACAAACACAGAACATGTTCACACTCCGAGCTCTGGGATCACACTGTCAATACTTCAGAAAAAATGGCACTTGCATAACTTTCACAATTCAATACCATAAAAAGAGGACTGTAGAAAGCAAACAATTAAAATGGCAAACACATTTTTATTAAAAGCTATATCAATAAATGATACCCAACACAATTCTCCAAAGAATACTTTATAGAATATATTCACACTACATTAAAAACCTCTTTTACTTTTTCCTACATTTTGCAAATTACATAGCTGCCGCTATAACCCCAGCTAAACAATGAAAATCTGCCTAAAGACGTGGATACACATACATTTTATCAGATGTACTGAAACATACATATTACAAAGAATTGAAAATAAACTCACACTGCCCTTCAGGTAAGAACATTCAAACAGAAACACATGTACACATCTGTGCAAAAACATCCACAATATAATATGATCACTGCACCAAAATACAGACAGGTGTAGCCGTGGGTACAAGGAATGGGTTCATGCCCGCGGATAACAAAGCCTGCCACAAAGTATGACGTACGATTGGTGAATTCATAGCCGTGGGTCAAGTAAACCATCAGTAGTCGCTACCCGTAACATCATGACATGTTCAACAAGACATATTCTTAAATTGTATTCATTGAAACACAAAGGTACACATAAGGACATAGAATCATAAACACATGTGAAATTGAGTGCCGTAAAATCAATGCAACAATGTGATCAATGCACAGCAATTAGAATCACTATGCCTGTGGCTATAGTGATAGTCATAGACACGGCTACACCTGCCAAAAATGCATGACGTCCCATTGGCTTGCTCATAGCCACGGCTATAACCCATCATACGATTGATACCCACGGCTATAAAACACCTGAAAGGATACAAAGTTTCATTGGATGCTGTAGTAGCCGTGGCTATTATTATTTTTTTTTTAAAACTTCAAAAGGTATTTTGTTTTTCCAAAATACTTAAAAAGTTATCTAGGTGGCTCTTAAAAGAGCATTTGGGTTCTTTTCACAACATATCACAAGAACATATATTTTCAATCAGAAAAATACTCTTCACCTTTATGATGATGCAAATCATTTTGAATAACTTCTCTATGCCATTTTTTAGATGATTAATGAATGTCCTCTTCCCACTGAGAAAAACAAACCCGTGCTCCCTATCAAAAATATTTCTATAAAATGACAGCATATACCTCTCATTTCAAACACTCCATCTAAAACAATATTGTAAAACCAAAAAAACCTTATAAGCCAATGCTTTGACAACTCACCACCTATTTCCTCAACATCACTATGAACCCCATTCTCAAAAACATCTCCACAGTCTTCTGAAGAAACAGATTCCTGTCCCTCTGAAATTGGCTCCATTTTCAAATATCAAATTAAAGAATAAATATACCCCAAAACAGCACTATCTCCTGAAGGTACACTATGTAGAAAAACTCTTAATATAATAATACATTATAATCAACAGTTTGATTGGCATTATAAACATCACTCAAAAAAATACATACTCTGATAGGTTCAACATTCTACAGCATCTGAGGTACTTGACATCCTATTGGCAAGCACCCATCACACAGACAAACTGTTATAGACTGCATCACGAGGAAGTTGCATACCTGTTTGTCCGGTTGAGGACCTTGAAGATGATGCCAGGCTGTCTGGAGTCCTGCAGAGATGTGGAACCGGGTTGGAGGTGAACCAGCTCCCAACGCCACAGGTGCGCTCTCCCCTGATTAGCGTGGCGTCAGGACAGTGCAAGCACTGACAGGGGGAGCCTTTCCAGATGACGATACTGAGTCCCAAGGAAGACTGGATCCGGAAGATGGAAGTCCCAAGGATCAGGTCACAGTGGAAGTTGTAGAAGGCTGGATCCGGCAGAGGAAGGTAGTGGTTGGCTTACAAGGAAGGGACCAAGGCAGAGGAAGGCAGAGCGGGCAGGCAGAAAAGGGACAGGAGGGCAAGAGCCAACTAAAAGGAACAGAAGGGAACCCCCCCAACTCAGAAGGAAGGAAAAGGGAGCCTCAACCACAGGACAAGAAGAAGGGAGGACAGGACAACACAACCACGGGTAGTACCAGGAAGGTACCAGGAACAAGGAAGAACTGGAATCAGGTAACAGGTAAGGAAGGCACAAGGAACCGGCGAGGAAACACGATCCAATTCAAACCGCGTTGAGATGCAGTTTGAATGAATGGCCGGGCTCCTTAAATAGGGCTACCAACACCTGGGAGGCTTGGAACGCAATCCGTGCTGTCTCCCAGGCATTGGTTAGCCTGGAGAGAGGCGTGGACCGCAAGGCTGTCCAAACCGAGTGCCCCGTGCAGTACGCATGCACGGAGAATGCGAAACAGCCGCCCGCGCATGTGCAGACCAGCACGCCCAGGGAACCCGGAAGCGCCCGAGGACCAGGACAACCCTGGAGCCCCCAAGCGAAAGCGCGGGTACATCCTCCAGGATGGGGCGCACCGCTTCAGGTAAGTGAACCCCAAGGCGGGCGGCGTGACACTATGCCCCCTCCCAGAAAGACCCGGGGCCCCAGGCTTCCAGGGACAACGAAGGAAAAAGTCACGGACAAGACGGGGGCATGCACATGACATTGCGGCTCCCAAGTGCGATCACAAGCAGGGTAACCCTTCCAATGGACAAGGAATTGGCGCACGCCCCGACGAATCCGTGAGTCACATATTTCCTGCACTTCAAATTCAGGGACCCCCCGTACTTGAATGGAGGATGGCCGAGGACTGGAACGCCCAAAGACATCCTTCACAAAGGGTTTCAAAAGGGAGACATGAAACACAGGATGCACTCGCCAAGGTTGGGGTAACACCAGTCGAAAAGCAACTGAGGACAAACTTTTAGAAATCCTGAAAGGCCCATAGAATCGGGGTGCCAATTGGGTGGGCAGATTTCGTACCGGCAGGTTGTTAGTGGACAACCAAACCAAATCGCCCACTGGAAATCCGGCTCCGTGGACCGACCCCTATCTGCCTGCTTTTTCATGCGCTCCCGTGCCTCAACCAGGATACCCCGGGCCAGGTCGTGTTGCTTCTGGATGTCGAAGACCAATTGATCCGCAGATGGAACAGCGCTGGGCAGTACTGGACTAAAAGGAACCAACTTGGGATGTAGCCCGGTAGAGCAAAAGAAAGGGCTGACACCAGTAGCAGTATGCGTTGCGTTGTTATAGGACACCTCAGCCAAATCGAGATTCTTCACCCAGTTGGATTGAGTTGCATTGGCATAACAGCGTAGGTACTGCTCAAGAGTCTGGTTAGTTCTCTCCGTCTGTCCATTAGTGTGCGGGTGATAACCAGAACTCAAAGCTCTGCGGATACCAAGATGATTGCACAATTGATGCCAAAATGAGGAGAGAAACTGCGAGCCACGATCTGAGATGATCTTCTCCGGTAATCCATGCAGTCGGTAGATGTTGTGTAGAAATGCCAGAGCCATCTGAGAGGAGGTAGGTATTTTTAAAAAAGGTATAAAGTGTGCATACTTCGTGAAACAATCCACTACCACCATAATGCAAGTGTAGCCCTCAGAAGGCGGGAGCTCGACAATAAAGTCAGTGGCGATGGTGTGCCATAGGTAGGGCAGTGTTTCGGTAGGCTGAAGTAGTCCCAAAGGTTTTCTCCTTGGTGTCTTGGTCTGAGCGCAGATCGGACAACCCTCCACATAACTCTTGACCTCCTTGGCCCAACCCGGCCACCAGAATTGTCTAGAAACCAGCTCCTGAGTAGCCTTGATGCCACGATGTCCACCGACTTGCGAATCGTGAAACCCCTGAAGAATGTCTAACCAAAGTGAACACATCAGTATGTACAGTCGTTTCAAAAAGAACAGAAGACCATTGCGTTCAGTGATTTGTGGTCGCTTCAGAATGTCGGCTCGCTCTGGGTCAACCAGTGTTTCTTGTACTATTCTCTGCAGATAAGGAGAAATCGTCAAAAGAAAATGCTTAGGAGAAATCAATGGAGTGTTCAAACTGCTATCCTTCTCTTCCTTCTCCAGAGAGCGAGATAAGGCATCAGCCTTCAGGTTCTGAGAGCTGGGGATGTAAGAAATGTTGAAGTCGTAGTGAGAAAAGAAAAAGGCCCACCTGGCCTGTTGAGCGGTGCGACACTGCAAGGATCGTAAAAACTGCAAGTTGTGATGATCAGTACGGACCTCTACAGGAAAATGACCACCCAGCAAATGGTGCCTCCACTCCTCAAACGCAGTCTTGATGGCCAGAAGCTCCTTCTCTATGACTGGTAGTTCTGTTCACTCGGAGCGAGCTTTCGTGAGAAATAGGCCACTGGGTGTTCTTCGTCAGATATAGGATGCTTCTGTAAGAGAACAGCGCCAACAGCGAAGTTGGAAGCATCAGCCTCAACGATGTAGGGCATCTCATCGTTGGGATGACGTAAAACAGGAGCTGTACTGAATGCCGTCTTCAAACGGTTAAAGGCTGCTGACGCCTCTGAATCCCAAAGGAACGGAATCTTGACACTGGTCAAACTTGTCAACGGAGCCGTGACACGAGAAAATTGAGGAATGAAGCGCCCATAAAAATTGGCGAATCCCAAGAATCTTTGAAGGGACTTCAAGTTGTGAGGTTGTTTCCAATTTCGGATTGCTTGTACCTTATCAGAATCCATGTGGATTCCAGCCTCGCTGATCACATATCCCAGAAACTCCATCTTGTTCTGATGAAATGAACATTTTTCAGCTTTGGCGAACAACTGATTCTGTGATAGACGTAGAAGAACCTCTCTTACATGGAAAACATGTTCCTCCAGATTGTCTGAGAAGACCAGGATATCATCCAGATAAACCCAGACCGAGATGCCAATCAAGTCGCTGAAGATGTGATCCCTAAACCGCTGGAAGACGGCCGGGGCATTACACAACCCGAAGGGCATTACCCTGTATTCGTAATGCCCAAATGGAGTCTTAAAGGCCGTCTTCCACTCGTCGCCCTCATTGATTCTGACCAGATGGTAGGCTCTGCGAAGGTCTAGTTTGGTGAATACTCTGGCTGACCGTAACGACTCCATGATGTTCCGAATTAAAGGTAACGGGTACCTGTCCTTAAGGGTGATGTCATTCAGTTGGCGATAATCGATACATGGACGTAGGGTACCCTCCTTTTTCTTCACAGAAAACAGCGGGAATCCTGTGGGGGATTTGGAAGGTACGATGTATCCTTTCTTGACACAATCGTCCAAGTAGTTCCGAAGTACCAGTCTTTCGGTCTGAGTCAAGGAATAAACCTTCCCATGAGTGATCACTGCACCTGGGATCAGGTCAATGGAACAATCAAAAGTTCTGTGAGGTGGAAGGGGTATGTCTCCAGGCTCAAAAAACACGGTCCTCCGGTCAGCATATGCATGTGGAATCTGGGACAAGGACCACAAACCAGATGGGTTCTTACCAGAAGTAAGAGGGGTTGAGGTTGGTGACTTCAATGACGTGCCAGAACCACAACATTCTTGAAGGCAAAGAGCAGAGGTAAACACTAGAATACGGGACTCCCAATTGATCGATAGATTATGTCGCAGAAGACAAGGTAAGCCCCAACACCACTTGATATGAAGGCGACTTGATGACATCGAGAGCAATTCTCTCCTCATGAGCCTCGATTCGCAATAGCATGCCAACTGTATGCAATCGTATGGGTCCGGAAGATAAAGGTGTACCATCAATGATCTCCACTGGTATCGCATTTCTTCTGGTAAGCAATGGTATGCCACTGTTGATGGCGAATTCCTCATCAATATAGTTACCGGAAGCCCCACAATCCAATAAACCATGGACATCAACTGTCTTATCACGCCACTTCAGATTGATTTTCAAAATCATCAAGACGGCTGGCTGCATAGGTGGAAACGCCGTACTGGCACAAGAAAGGTCTTGTAGCAAAGAAGGACCTGTCGTAGCCTTTCCAGTAGACGACAGGTCTCCTAGTTTCCCCTTTTCTTGATAGGACACAAAGGACAGGTACCCAGATAGTGACCTGCAGCTCCACAGTATAGACACAATCGCAGACTTCTCCTGCGCTTCTTCTCTTCTTCTGATAAGGGGCCTCTTACTGCACCCAATTGCATAGGTTCAATAGAGGAATCCGAAGGTACTGGAATTCCAGTTGGTAGGGTTGACGGCCTGGGGTACACCTTCTCAAACCGACATCTCTCACCCTTTCTCTCGGCCAATCTCCGGTCTATCCTCAAAACTTGTTCAATAAGTTTCTGAAGATCTTCGGGTTCAGGAATGTGCAACAACTCATCCTTGTATTCCTCTCTTAATCCCCGGCGAAACAAGGTCTTCTGTGTTATCTCTGGCCATAGGGAATCAGTCGCCAGTTGACAGAAACGGCCGATATAAGTTATTATATCGGTATTGGCCTGTTGAATATCCATCAATTGATTCTGTGCTGTGGTGACCAGATTAGGAGACTGGAAAACTTCCAAGAACGCTTTGTCAAAGGCCATGAAATCGCTAAGAATGGGGCTATTAGTAACAAACAGGGGTGTAGCCCAAGCAAGAGCGTTCCCAGACAAGTTGCCCAATATGTAGCCGATCTTGGCTTTATCATTATTGAAATGAGTCGATCGGTAGAAGAAATGTATCCGACAATGGTTGCAGAATTCACCCACACGTCTGGGATCTCCATCGAATTTGATGGGTACGGTGTGAGCCATGGTGTTTTCAGACTGTGGAATTGCCCCAATGTTCTGTGTCACCATTTGACGTAATGTCACATTCTCCTGACGGAGTGCAGTCATCTCAGCACAAAGAGCTTGTACTTCATTACGAAGACCTGGGTCCTCTTCCATCTCAGAGTCCGAAGTATCCGAAGGCAGGGGTCTCAATCTGTTATAGACTGCGTCACGAGGACGTTGCGTACCTGTTCGTCCGGTTGAGGACCTTGAAGATGATGCCAGGCTGTCTGGAGTCGTGCGGAGATGTGGTTGATGACGCGGGAAACCAGCCCAGCTCCCGCCCGAGTGGAACCGGGTTGGAGGTGAACCAGCTCCCAACGCCACGGGTGCGCTCTCCCCTGATTAGCGTGGCGTCAGGACAGTGCAAGCACTGACAGGGGGAGCCTTTCCAGATGACGATACTGAGTCCCAAGGAAGACTGGATCCGGAAGATGGAAGTCCCAAGGATCAGGTCACAGTGGAAGTTGTAGAAGGCTGGATCCGGCAGAGGAAGGTAGTGGTTGGCTCACAAGGAAGGGACCAAGGCAGAGGAAGGCAGAGCGGGCAGACAGACAAGGAACAGGAGGGCAGGAGCCAACTAAAAGGAACAGAAGGGAACCACCCCAACTCAGAAGGAAGGAAAAGGGAGCCCCAACCACAGGACAAGGAGAAGGGAGGACAGGACAACACAACCACGGGTAGTACCAGGAAGGTACCAGGAACAAGGAAGAACTGGAATCAGGTAACAGGTAAGGAAGGCACAAGGAACCGGCGAGGAAACACGATCCAATTCAAACCGCGTTGAGACGTGGTTTGAATGAATGGCCGGGCTCCTTAAATAGGGCTACCAACACCTGGGAGGCTTGGAACGCAATCCGTGCTGTCTCCCAGGCGTTGGTTAGCCTGGAGAGAGGCGTGGACCGCAAGGCTGTCCAAACCGAGTGCCCCGTGCAGTGTGCATGTGCGGAGAATGTGAAACGGCCGCCCGCGCATGCGCAGACCAGCACGCCCAGGGAACCCGGAAGCGCCCGAGGACCAGGACAACCCTGGAGCCCCCAAGCGAAAGCACGGGTACATCCTCCAGGATGGGGCGCGCCGCTTCAGGTAAGTGAACCCCAAGGCGGGCGGCGTGACACAAACAACCAACGGGAGAGTTAAACAATGAATTACACATTCTCTCCTCATGTAATTTTCCTCCATTGCTAATTCTAATATCTGAGGTGACAAAGAGTATTTTTCTCAATCACAATACAATTGAAAATTACATGCAATGGCTTGAGGAAAACTATCCAAGAGAGGAAAAAATAAAAGAAGATGCTCACAAAAAGAAAGCAGAAGAAAACGCATCACATTCAGGAGACTGTTAGTACATTCTTTATTTGTAGGTAAAATTAGAGCAGTAACAATATGTTATTGAACAAACATCAGTCACCAAACAGATATCGTTTATCTTACTACTCTTAAATGTCTGTGCAAACAACATAAATACTTTTAAAGTGTATTATATCTTCAATTGTTTACAAATATTGCTAATATTTTCAAACAGATGAAGAAGTTATTCAAGTATCAAGAATAATCAAGCAAGAAACAACATAAACAGTACCCACAAAACAACATAAACAGTACCCACAAAATTAATCATGGATTCCTTGACAGAACTAAAATAACTCTTAATATTTAACAACAAATACAATCAATGAAAAAAGGATATTCAAAATTTAAAACAAATCATGGACAGTCAAAATCCAGATAATTGGGCTAAAGAAGATGTATCATGTGTTCCAAGTCAAAGAAAAAGAAAACCCATAACCACATTCCCCCTAATAAACCTGTTTTGTTTAATAAACCTGTTTTGTTTTCAACAAAGTGTGTTTCAATATTTATTTACCCTTTTGAACTATATACATTTATATGCATTATTAATGATTAAAAAGTATTGTAACTCTGACAAAAACTGTTTACGAATATTACACTGAATACAAACATATTCCAGTAATTATTTTATTTTTCTTAATGAAGTGTAGCCGTGGATATCCCAAAAACCAATTACACCCCAATTCTTATAGCTGCGGCTATCCTATTGCCTTTGGTTCATCTCATTAATGTATTGCAAAATATTCATACCAAAAGAAAGTACGTAAAGAATGAACTTTCCACACATTACACGCATAGCCGTGGTATATGTCATAGAATTCGCACCTAGGACACCCCCCAGTCTTTCATTTGATATGATATCTTATATATGATAGTTTATTTATATAGCGACTAGACACAATGTGTTTCAAAGCGCTTCAAGGCAAGGGAAGGGAACAAGGGAAACACAATGACATTCTTACAGGCTATGAACAGTAAGGATGCGAAATTAACTATCATACTCAGCCTGACAACATTTCAGACAATACAAGAGTTAAGACATAGATAAGGAAGGGAGGGGGAGAGTGGGAAGCAAATGGAAACAGACAGGGGACTACCACACTAGGCCTGGTCACTACAATTACCACACAACACTGCAAATAAACCTTCAAATCTGTAAATACAGAGTAACACTTTCACTTCAGCCACACTCCTGCCATTTGATCAGTCGAAAATCAAGGAATTAAAAGAGCAAAACTGCAGAAAATGGTGGCTTTAATACTTTCCCAAAAAACACCAACAAAAGAGGACTATATACCAATAAAACTACCAACATGACTGACACATTTTCAGCACAACCCATCACTAAGTCCTTCAAAAATTCGAAAAAATAAAAACAACCAATAGCAAACAATGAAACTGCCAGAAATCTATTTTCTCCCTACCTACCCTCACGCCACGGCTATTCGACGTGGTTAAAGATCTTGGTTTGTATCTGCGGCTACACAAACATTTTTCTGCAACCCAAAATCAAAACAAATTGGCCATCAAACCTTCAAATTAAATAAGTGAACTAAGTACATAAAATAACATTAAGAAAAATCTGTACTGGATCATCCACAGGAACATATGATTATTGCACACAAAATGTATGTTTATAGTTGTAGCCACAAATATAGCCGTGAGTACAATACATCCACAAAAACATGGCATGTCAATTGTCAAAATACAGCTGCAGCTACAGAGGGGTTGTGTGCATACCTACCTGAGCCGCGGCTACTCCACATCCACAAACACAACGTGTCATTCGTCCCAGCAATAGCCATGGCTAAAGAGGGGTGCTGTGAATGTCTACCAGCGAATAGAAATGCAGTGAATAATAATAGAACCATCAACCAATTAGAAACTATAAAACATACACACATCATACATACCCCACTCATACAAACTACTTGAAATTCAAAGTAGGAATAATTTTCCTGGAAACAAAGAAATACTGCAGATATCATCATAGCTGCAATGAAAATTGTGTGGCTGATTGGAGACAGATGCTGTTTTGGTTGCTGGCTTTTTACGAGAAACTAAATATTACCATGGACCTAGGTTTGACAAATTAAATGGTTTGGAATGCGAGGAATGCAGTGGTTTCAAATTCTTCCAAAATAGTTAAGTCTGAGAAGTACAGGGCACCGAGACGTCATACTCATTCATTGTCCCTTACTTTAATGATGAAACAAGACATGGAAAAACTAATTGAGCTATTTCCTCAGACCATCGTCCTCTTTTCCAATGTAACTCAGAGGCAAAAATGGACCACCAGATTTAATGATAAAATTGAGAAATTCCCCAGAAATGTAAATAAAGCAGTTTCAGCGTTCATGACAGACCACAACCAATTATGGATTTCGAACAACATACAGTTCTACATGGCCAATTTCTATAGGCATGACGGAGTACACCTAATCGATGAAGGAAATGGAATGTTCCTTGATAACATCAAAACAGCACTCCTGATGTGCTCAAGTTCTACACTCAGTGTTCCCCCAAACAGTCCTTTAAGGACTACTTATCATATATAAATACACAAATACAAAAAAAAAGAACCCAACATGTTTTACTATACCCACGGCTATAGTTCATTTACTTTTATTATAGCCGTGATTAAAAGAAAATTAGTTGAGAAGTGGACGGACTTTTATACTCTTATAAAATTTGAATAATCAGTACAGAACAACAATGCTCATGTACATACATGAAATAACTGAACAATAATAAAAATATGTAACAATAAACTAGGTAGGCTAACATTCCACAGCCACACAATATAAAACCATAATTGAAAATACATCCTAAAATGCATTATATTGTACATCTAAAACTACACTACACTTCCTCCTTTTCATATTAATGTTGTTAAACTATTTTCTTCTATTCTCTCCAAAGTCTCACATGCTCAAAAGTCTGAAAACACACATCCAAAATAAAAAAGACTCTCTAATAGGATTTTTCACCCGCGACAAGACTATACCTAAACAAAGAACTTTCAAAAAAATATAAAACACTGACACCCTAAACTATATAGCCGCACATAGCAAACTACACATACCTGCGACAATCTGTAGTCCTTTGTAGCCTCGAATATAGCCGCAAATACCATCAAAAATGGCAGAAAAAGAAATGCTTCCCTGCACCCAGGCCCTCACCAATTGCCCCCTTCATCTGTTCCAGCTCCCCCAAATCCCAGACGGCCTCCTCACCTCATCTGCCCTCTCCCTTTCACCCCAGAACACACGATGCTTCTGTGACGCAATTGAATGGAGATGTTGGCTATTGGCGGCTGTAGCCGAGGCTACGAAAAACTTGGTGCTGCAAACTCGGTCGCCACGCCCCTTCCAGCTCCCAAATTTCACTCAGCGCCCTCTGGCCATTCCCCCACCTATACCCTGACAACATTTATATGTTTACCGCGAATATCTCTCGCATCAAGAGAAAAACATGAGGGCGGTCTTTTCATTTCTAAAAACCATGATCCTGCAATGCATCATGGGAGTATAACTATAATTTTTGTGGGGATGTGGCACCCCCTTCTCCGTCAAATTTTAAAATAACCACTGCACAGAATAACCCCAAACCACAAAAGGATCACGAGTCAATGCTTTGTGCCCAAGTTGTTTCAGACCTAGTCCAAATCCATCCACCGGTTTAGCTGTGCGCTTTGGCATAAATTGCCCTTTTTTGTTTATGGGAAAATTAATGGGAAGTAGGCAGCACTTTTGGAAACAATAAATAAATGTGATGCTTAATAACTTTTTCATTTTTTAAAGAATCTTTATGAAACCTTGCGGTCTAGGGAGCGGGGATCTGCAGACTTTTAATCACTTTCGAAATTCCAACCAAATATGTTTTTAACAATAGAATTTTGAGGGCTTCCTATGTGTCTTCGACTAACCTTAACTACTTCCGCCCTATAATATATATCTCAAATTTATAGACACTTAATTCCACACTAACATACCTTCCAGACTGCTAAAAACAGATATTCAGTATGTATCTTACTAAAAAAATATAAAAACCATCTTATGTTCTTGTTAGTGGGTTTACATATACATTGAACTCAAGGAAAAGAAAAATATACCACTACTTTTACTTTTTTCTTTTTAGGGATTTGTTCAATATGTGGGCTGGTTGCTTATTAACAGGCCCCATCAACCCCCCATCCCGCCCATCCCCCCCCATCCCGCCCCCGCCCCCGCCCCCGATCTCCTTGCAACTTCATGAATCAATGTATGTTTGCAGATATTCATCCTCGCCAGAAAGTCTGGCTAATTATCCAATGTGGGTTCAGCTGCCACTTTTAAGTTCATAGATAAATTCCATTGTATGAAATCTGTTGAGACTTTAAAGTACGAAATCTTGATTATTTACTTCATTTCATTTTAGCAAGCTAGGCAGTGAAGCCAGACAATCAGGTGTGTTAAAATGCATACTTTAGAACATGGTAAAAGCTACATATCATACCCGCCACTGGCTCCTCTCCCCAGGCTGCCATTTTCCCCTTGGTTTGCCAGCTACTGGCATGGCCCCTTGCTGCTACCAAGGCCTGCCCTGCTCCCCATTATTCCCCACCCTGGACCCTTACCCTCAGATCCCCGCCCTCAAGCCTTAACTTAATGGTAGAACAGTTCCCTTGATGCACTGCCTCGCTGATGCTGCCATGGACATAGAAAAGGGACTCTGGTTCTATGGACGTGTGAGCATCTTTGTTTGAAATTGTTTAAGGCAATTCCAAGCACACAAACAAGCTGCTATTAGCACCCCAGTTCAGTGTCTATCAGTGTGCAAAGTCTATCAGATGCACTAACTTTGCCGTTGATGAGCCGACCCAAAGTCGTATGCAGGGTCTTGACCATTGATGACACCTGCACTGATGCAGTCAATTGCTGCAGTAAATTGATGGGATCAGTGGATAGCATCACTAGTTCTTGCCATAACCAGCAGCTCAGCTCCAATATTGTGTTGTCTGATCGGAAGCCTGTAAAAATGAATCTGCCATTTTACGGGAACTGAAAGACACAAAGAAAGTGTGCAAGGTAAACATTAGTATCAATATATATTTGTATTACTTAAAATGATTCAAGAATAAGGAGTACTTTTGAGCTTATTTAAAAATCCTTTTACCCCAAACTTCCAAAGGCAAGCGTGTAAAATAGTTCCACCTGGAAACGCAACCGGTAACCGTGTCTCTTACCATCTTCAATTTTTATCATTTAAGCTTCAAAAAGATTCACAGCAGTGTGCAAGAAGGCGCAGCGACTGGAGTTAACAAAAAGAAAGGATTGACCCAAGGTCTTGCTTATTAGATTTGATGATTTGACAGCTGCGGAGTGCATACCGTTTCTGGCCCCGCTGCCACCCGCGCTTCAAGGCCAGTGGCATTACCAGGCCCGCATAGTTAGGGAAGTGGAAGCTGTGACTGGCAAATCAACTGAGTGAGGGCCAACAGTATACTGAGCACCTAACACAGCCTGTTCCAGTGCTTTCTTATCCTGCAGACAATCAGCAAGACGTACATCTTCAATATGGTGGCAGACCAGCCCAGGAAACTCTTGAATACCTATTTTTCATTTGCAGACTCTACTACAAGTGCCAACAAGGAATCACACATGTTCCTCTTGCTCTTTGCCAACACAAAAATCCATTCTAAATAAGGCGCTTCTACAACTTAATCAATGATGTGCAGCTTTATAAATTGACACATGCTCTCAAAGCGTGTCAGAGAATAAATTGCATCAAGAAAAGTGTCCTGTTTTGAGATGAATAAATGTAATTGCTCTGCTGTGACAATTGATTCCATTGTTTTCTCTTTCACACACGAAACTTTACGGCCGAGTATTGCCACAATGTGTTAATAGGGCATTACACGTAATCTATAAGAGGCTGTGGAAGACATATTTCAAACACATGTTTCTGCAACAAAAATCAATATGCAGCATACACAAAGAAACGAACTGGGTTCTGTATTTTTTTATCTGTATGTTTGTATTTTCAACTTATGTTTATATGTCTATCTCACAAAAAATAAATACAACATAAACGTACTCAACTGTATATATATATGAGCTAATGAAGCATATACTTATTTTAGTACATTGCATATATCATGCGAATAAATGAGTATATCATATGAGGAAACAAAGATATTTCATGTTCAAAGAAACATATGGTAGACTGAAAAGTCCTATATGTATGTTAGATGATGAAAAATTAAATAAACAAGTGAGAACATTACTTCCTGTGCTCACTGCTGAAAACAATATATTTTATGTAGAAAATTAAATAATATATGGAGAACATATTTTCTGACTAGTGAAATCCTTATATGAAATTATACGATTTCCATATATTCTGTCTTGAAATGCACTTACTGACAACTATTACTACACACGTTTTATTGATTGAATTTGATATTGCATAGAATGGAAAAAATGCACATTCTTCTGACTGAATCCAAGTACATGTTCCTACCTCAATTGCACACAGCAGAGAAAGAAAGTATTGTTGAGTGATACCTTCTTTTTCTCATTGAGCGAAATGACCCCTATTCTTTTTCTGACCCTGGCACCATGACCCTGCTTCTCGCAGCTCATTGTAACTTTGCAGAAGCAGCGACCAGTTTCATTTTATTGTGCAAGGTGATGTGTTAAGCAGGCCTCATTCTTCCAATGCACTCCAATTACTGTTAACAGAATTCTTCCCAATGCAGCATCCTCGGCATATCCCGATCACAGCTCTGCAGTGCTCAAAAGTATGATCCTGGTTTTTATAGGTGAACTTTAAGGTGTTCGTTTCTGAACAGGTAACGGCATTAGTTTCCCACTGATCTACGCAGACCAATTTTGAAGGATATCCGGGTAATTCATAGATTTCAATGCAGAGGCAGCGCACGCGAGCAGTGCAGCATTCTGGCGCACCGCTTATTCATGGAACATCAAAGCCATTTTGAGCGTTGGCACAGAGAACATCCCACAGCGCTAGTTACGCCCCCAAGAATGCCCCTTGTGCAAGGATAAGGCATTGAAATTCCCAATTCAGCGCAAAGGGGCGCGCTAACCCTGCACCAGTTCACTGGGCCGGGACAGTGCATTTGGGGGGTGCTTGGGAAGTTTCACACGCGATAGAGCTTGGACGAGCGGGGTACGTGTATTCTCATGGGTGCGCGGGGAGTATCACACGCGATAGGGCTTGTGCGAGCGGGGTACTTGTATTCTGAGGGGTGCGCGGAGAGTATCACATGCGATAGGCCTTGGGTGAGCAGGGTACGTGTATTCTCAGGGGTGCGCGGGGAGCATCACACGCGCTAGGTCTTGGGTGAGCGGGGTACGTGTATCTTGGGGGTGCGCAGGAAGTATCACATGAGAATTGGCAGTGTGGGACCTCCCAAGCGTGCCCTCTCCCCCCTCCCCAGTCCCTGCAGGCAGCCCACACCACAGAGGACTACTCTGCACCCCAGGCCTTGCCCCGCAGGCAGCTCATCCACCATGGGAATGCCTCGCAGGTAGCCCATCCACCCTGGGCATGCCCCCCAGCCAGCCCACATGTCACAATGCACCAGTGAGCACCGACTCATGTCCCCCTGCACCCCCACCTACCCGGCAGTGACAGGCACCTGCCAGCAAGCCCCGACTCCTGTCCCCCTGCACCCACACCCACCCGGCAGTGACAGGCACCTGCCAGCAGGCCCCGACTCATGTCCCCCTGCACCCCCACCCACCTGGCAGTGACAGGCACCTGCCAGCAGGCCCCGACTCATGTCCCCCTGCACCCCACCCACCTGGCAGTGAGGGGCACCTGCCAGCAGGCCCGACTCATGTCCCCCTGCACCCCCACCCACCCGGCAGTGACAGGCACCTGCCAGCAGGCCCCAACTCATGTCCCCTGCACCCCCACCCACCTGGCAGTGAGGGGCACCTGCCAGCAGGCCCCGACTCATGTCCCCCTGCACCCCCACCCACCTTGCAGTGACGGGCACCTGCCAGCAGGCCCCGACTCATGTCCCCCTCCAACACGTCATCATGATCCACAATTATGACCCTCAGGGCCACCAAAATCCCAACACACACCACCCCTGCCCAAAGAACCAACCAAGTATTACATCCACCCCACATTGAAATGCCCATTACATGAAACAACCCAAATGGCATGTATGAAACCAATGAGAGAATAGCACACATTGAAGTATGAAACAAAAATGTATTCAACACAAAATTAAGTGAATGAAATGAAATCACACAATAATGGAAATAATAAATAAAATGCAGCATGTTCCAAAATGAAAAAAAATATGAAATCAGAATCCAAATAAATCCAAATGAAAATGTGTCCAAAGTCACCATCCAACAAAGCAAATCCAAACGGAAAGAAATAAGTAAAATCCATTGCTCCGTGGTGAAAAATAAAATAAAAATGATGAAAAATCCACTGTTCAGCTGTATACAAATAACAAATCCAGGGTCTATGAGCCCAACCATTGAAATGAAACCTACAAAAAATACTACCTAATGAGGAACTATCTACAAAAAGGTGGGGCATAGTCCAAGCGCCCCAAATGAAAGAAAAACATAAATGAAACCTAACACTAACTAACTATATACAATGGCGTCGGGCAAGTCCTACGGCTCACTTACCAATTTCCTGGGCCAGGGCATCATCGACCTCCTGTACTATGTCCTGGAGGCGGGCCTGTTCCATGGCCCCGAGGTTTCGCAGGGATGACGCCATGCCCAACTCCAACTCCCTGCGAATTGCCTCGAGGTACTCGGCCCGCCTCAGCGCCGTGCGCATGGAGTTCTCCGCCCTGACCATAGTGAGCCGTGCCTCTTCCGCCTGCAGCCGCTCCGCAACTATGTGCTGGGCCAACCGCTGCCACATGGAAGACACTCCCAATCCAGGGTCCTCCTGCCCTCCGGCCGATGCCTGCTCCTCTGATGTTGATGGCCCTGAGCCATCATCGCTCCCATCTTGAGCATGCTGCTGCTGTGCCTGTGCCCTGGCTCTTGATGCCTGCACGTCCTCCTCCTGCTGGGGTGCAGTTGTTGGTGTGGCCACCCCTGCTGGACCTCCGACTCCCAACTGTTGCAGGGATGTGTCCTCCACCAGCCTGGCCGCTGGGTCAGAAGCAGCTCCACAGGGTATCCAGGTGATACATGGGCCGAAAGATGGCACGGAGTACGACTGGTGCATAGGGGGTTCAGGTGAGGAGGGGTTCGAAAGAACGTCCAGCAGCAAAAGGAATCCAGTCCTGGTGCCCCGTCCCAGTAGGTCGACACGGTCAAAGAGGCATCTGAGATGACGTGCAGTGTCTTCATGAAAACACTGCAGGTCACCTTGCATGCCCCGTTGACGCAACGCCATCCCAGCCAGGAAAGCCTCAACCCGGTCCTGGATAGCCACGTCCGCAGGGAGAGGAAGGCCAGTTGTTGTGCGCTCATCCCCTCCCTGAAAACAGGTATGGACGTAGGCATCCCTGCTGGTGCGGGATGATGCAGTCACAGGATCGGGGACAGGATTACACACAGGTACCTCCACGGCGGCCTGTGCTGCCTCCTGTCCCTGCCCATGGACTGCACCACTAGCACCAGTGGAATCCCCTCCTCCAGACCCTGTGTGTGACCCTTCCACGGACTCCTCCTCAACCAAACCCCCCACCAACCTGGATGACTCCGTGCCATCTTCCTCCATCGGACCCTGTGGGGTCTCAGCTGCCCCTTCTGCTGCCGAGGAGTCCACCTCCAACCTCTGCCTCTTGGACCTACCCTCGGCATGTGCGGCCACGGACGCGGCACTAGACTCCTCACTCCCCGACGAGATGACAACCTGGGAGGGGAGCTGGGCCTTGCGCCTCCAGCTGGCGATGCGATCCCTGCCGCTTTGCTCCACAGCACCGTCTTCGCCCTCTTCGTCAGTTGACGCTGCAGACAGGGAGAGATAGAACACAGGCATCAGGGCACTGTACAATGGTCTGATACACACATTACAGTTATACATGAGTAGCAGTGTCAAACTTCAAACATTGCATCACACTCCCCAACACACATGTCATTTCAACTCACACGCATGAGCACATCAACAGGAATGTTGCACCCGGAAGCACCATCCATACACAAACAACAGCATGAGCTGCTGAAGATGAGCCTGACGTCACATGCAACACGGGAAGTGCAGAACACATGCACACACGCCACCACACATACATGCATCTGTACATCTCCACCACCTGTCGCTGTGATAACTTCCCCATCCATGTCACATCTGGCAATCAGCCTCCTACATGTCAGTGTCACATGCATCCATGGTGTATCACAGTTGCACACATGTCAAATACACACACATGCAAATGTACATAGTACAGATACATGCATGTAGAAGCAGCATCCATGTGAGACACCACAACCAAGCCACAGTACATAAACAGGATTTAAAAATGTGTGCACCCACACCTGCATTTGCCAAGCATGCTTACCAAGACATACACCAAAGATGTGTCTCACACATGAGAGGACTCACATGCAGCAGGCTCATTTCCCTGTACATACACATGCATACATGGCCCTACTCAGACATATGTACAACCTGCACACTCCTGCCACACCTCAACATGCACAGCGTCCAATCAGTACACATGTACACTTACCGCTCGACTCCAGATGGGTCTGCCTCTCAAGGACCTGGAGGTGGAGCGATGGGCGTATACGTTCCAGGACCCTCATTTGGTTGTTGGTTAGGCGGACCCGGCACCCCTTAGCATCCTCTGCCTTCAAGAGGCACCGGGCCTTATTGAGGGTCCTGGACCTGAAGTCCTCCCATTGCTTCCTGACGTGTTGAATGTCACAGACTGCCACCCCCTCCTCGCTGATGGCAGTCAAAATGTCCATCCAGATCCTCTTCCGTCCTTCATTGTTGGCGGGCAAACTTCCAAAGAGGGCATCATACTGCCCCAGGACTTGCTCCACCAGGATACCAACTTCACTGGCACTGAAGCTGGTAGCCCTCTGCCTCTCTGGCTGGGGGTTGCCAGTGGTGCCAGACGGTGTTGTGTCCGACATGGCAACCCCAGAGGCAGGTGTGGGTGGGCAACTGGGTCCTGGGGCTGGGCTGTGGAGCGATGGTTTCCCAGTCGGGAGTCTTCAGTTCCAGCAGGGGTGGTCACAGCAACTGCACCCCTTCAGATGGCTGACGTCCAGGCACCAAATAGCAGGGCACGTGGCCAGCAGGCAGGCAGGCAGCAGCAGATGGCAGGTGGGAGCGTGCTCAGGGCTCTGGGGGGCAGGAAAATGGCCTTCCGTGCAGGAGCGTGGTCTTCCGTGTGTTGTCGCGTGGCCAGCTTGATACGAAGTGATTTGGCACGTGAAAAAACTGCACGTCAGCGTGTAATATCGAGGAAAGGCCCTTAGTGCGTAAGCGTGTCTGTGACGTGACGCGCAAGGGTGTTTCCCTCAACACGGGTGCATGTTGATTGTACACATGCAAAAACAGCACGTCCGGGTGTGACTGCATGCAATTGGAGGAAAGGGCCTTAGCACATACGTGCGTAAGTGACGTTGCACGTGTGGGCTGGCTTAAAAGGTACGCGTAGGATGCCATTTTCTTGTACGTGCTTTTTGTGGAGAGCGGACGATTCTTGTACTTCTTGTACTTCTTGTCAGTTCACACGCGATAACTTCACAACGGTTCCAGTTCGTGCTCCCTTTTTACTCAGACAGCGTTCAATTCTTCTTTTGGCGGGGGTGTTCACGTTCTTTTTCCAGGCAGACGGTGAGTCGTGCCCGTATTTTCCAACTGTGGTTGCACCTGTGCCACGTACCCGTTCAGAGGTCATTGTAGGCTGCGTGTACCACGTGTATGCTTATTTCTGTGTTTCTGGGTGCCACAGCGTAGTGCGTGTTCATTCTTCCACGCACGTGCTCTACCAGGCTTGTGTGCACGTTAAATATAGTTTTTGGGGTGCCTGTGTATTGCGTGACCCATCATCTTTCCCAGCGGTCACAGACAGCATTGCTAGAGCACTAGGGTACGAATTCTATCTAGTACCCTACCCCTTTCACCCCAATTGCCCAGGACAATTGTTTACTGCAACTCTCATACGCACAACAACATCAGTGCCATGGTTGGGAGGCGACCAAGCAGTAAGGGAGGGAAAGGTGGCCGAGATCAAAGAGGTGGGCGTGGTAGGGGATGTGGCCAGGATGTGCAGGGTGGCCCAAGAGGCCATTGTGTGGAGGACCAATCAGGGACACCTATGCCCACCCCCCCAATGGTTGGGGGAAATGTAGCTGACACCATCCCAGCTCAGCCCTTGTTAAACTGGCCCATATTGTCAACTGAACCAGCACAGGATGTCTTCCAGGCTGACTTCCATGTCACCAAGTCTAAGCCACGTGTGGCGGTGAAAGTTGGTGTCACCAGGCCACGTGGATCTGGGGCAGCAATGTCATCTGCTGCCCAAAGTAGCCAGGGTGAAGAGGCTGCAGGGGCAGCTGCAGCTCAGTCCACCCCAGCTCTGAGTCTCCCAGCCGGGACAGTGTCGGTCCAAGTCCATCACACCAAGGTTGGTCCTGCCAATATCACCCTGCAGCCAATGCCTGCAGTGAGACCTTTGGTCATTGTGCCTTTGGAAACTTCCAGTGCCCAGTCCACCTACGATTCTCTCCCTACCAACCAGAGCGGTGTAAGCCACTCAGGGTCCGCACCATCTTCCAAGAAGAAGAAGGATGCTCTTGCAGTACAGGCTGGGAACCCAGACACAGCTACACACTCTGGCACGTCAAAGAAGCCTAGTTTCAATGACGCCGAACTAGATGCACTTCTGGCCTACGTGTCGGCACATAGCCGCGAAATGGTGGTGACTGCAGGGTGCAAGACTACACCTGCTCAACGTAGGGCACACTGGCAGACCATGGCGGACCGCATTAGTTCCCTTGGATTTGTGACACGCACAGTTGATGATTGCTCTAAGCGGTGGAATGACCTGAAACTCAAAGCAAAGAACAAGCTGGCTTCCAATCATGCCTCTACTCTGGTGACTGGAGGTCGGTCTCCACTAGAGGACGACCAACTCACTGAACGTGAGTCTGTCGCTGGAGGCTTCGTCACAGAGGATCATATCCGAGGTGTGGGAGACCTACCAGATCTTGAAGCATTGTCCGGTGAGTGCCCATGCATGTGTGTGCAATCCATGTGTATGTTGCTTGGCTGATGTGTTCTGATTGAGTGCGAGGTGAGGCTGTGTAGTCATGACTGGTATGGGTCACCCATGTGGTCCCTCCAAACCATTCCCCGGCATTGGGTTTGGGTATGACAGTATCCCTTCTAACCACAGTTGCCAATTTGCACCTGATTACTGCAGGTGCCCTTTAACTGTCATCTTGCAACAACATTGTTCAAAATGTTTTCCTGTTCATTCAGCCTCATTGTTTTAATCCTTGCCATTTTTACCACACATTTTTTTTTTGCCGTACTGCCACAAATGTAACATACTTCAGTCATAGATTACACCCCACAATGGCCCACATGTATCACCTTGTTATGGGAATGATTTCACCATTCAGGCTGATTGAGTAATGTGCACCTACACATGGCCTGCACACAATCATTTTTGGGCCCTGTTTGAATGTTGAACATGACTGTTGTCTTCTGTCATGTTGAAGTGAGCAACCATTGATGTATCCATGTGCCTGCCATCACTGCATCAGTGAACACTGGATTTGTTGCAGCGTGTGGCACATGCGTGTTTTGTCACACTGTTTTGCATGTTTTATCTCATGATGTCCATCTCACATGGATGGGTGACAGTACTTATTTCCTACCATATGGTTGTACTTGTCAAATGTACCATGGCTATGCTATGTGCCATCTGTGTGCTGGCATGTGTCATGTATGTGTATTGGACATGCCACTCACAGGCTAATGTGTGATGCCAGTGCTATCCAGCATGCAGCACATGTGCTGCTTTTCCATCTTGGAGTCCTCAGTGTCTGCTTTTTGCCTCCCCTTGCAACTCATTGACAGTGCATGCATGCCAGGGTTATTGTCATGTGGGACATGTGTCATTTATGTACTGGATCTCTGCCTCATCAGGCCTATGTGTGTGTGCTATGGTGCTCATGCCTGTTTCCAATTGTTATCTTTCATGTTTTTGCAGGTGATGAGGCACTTGATGCTGTTGAGGAGGAGGAGATGGGACAGACCCAGGAGGACTCACAGCCCCAACCGGGCACCAGTGAAGGACGTGGGGTGGTGGTGGGTGAAAACCCATTACTCCTACATAACATACTGTCCACAGGTGTCTCTGGGTACACCTCCGGAGACCTCTATGAATCAGGTGCTGAATCGGACATTGAGACATATGTGCCGTCGCAGGTGAGTGTTTCTGGCAGGGATGCTGTTCTGTCCAACCCACCTGCACTGGGGGTAGACCCCTCTATGGGGATTTCAGTGTTGGAAAGTCCGCCTGTTGCAATTACGGATGCAGGGTCACACTCCACAATATTTGCTCCTGTTCCTGGGCCAGCAGATCAAAGGAGGAATGCAGTCCTGCAGCCTCAGGCAGTGCCAGCACAGCAAGGTGCACATCGCCTTGCCGCAAACAGGTGTGGCGCCCGCCAACGCGGCGGCTGTGCACCACAAGGCAATACTGTGTGGGAGAACTCCATGTACAGTATAGCAGCACAACAGGGGGCATTGTGTGAAATGATAGCTCAAGCAATGGATAGGGTGGCCCCTTCCATTCTCCCCCCTGAAAGGCAGATGGAGATCCAGCAGCAGGCAACAGACTCCATTTGCCACTCACACAGGGAGGACATGTTGGCGTCTGACAAGGACCGACGGGCTGGACTGGAGACTCTGCGCACAGCCATATCTGTAGAGTCACAGGCCCACAGGGAAGCCCTCAGGTTAGAACACATGTCCCTCAGAGATACTCTGGGTGAACTTGAGGTGTCCTGGAGTACAAGGGCAGAACAGCAGCTGGAGCAGTGACACGTACACTGCCAGCTGAGCTCCAGGCAACCCGTCATGAGATCCGGGCATCACACGAGGCCATGCAGGCAGAAATGCCTACTACCCGTGAGGTGCTGCATGGGGATCTCCGTACCATTATCCTCCAGAACCAAACCTTCCAGACCTGCATGCTTGCTGCCATGGTGGACCATACCAGGGCTTTGCGTGGTCTGCCTCCCATATCACAGACACCTCCTGATGTAGCAGCAGAGGGTGATGACAGCGACAACAGTTATCCCACTGTAGCGTAGTCGTGCAGGCCATGAGCCCATGGAGGTTTTTTTTCGCTCTCAACATCCACGCATGTGGGTGTTGGGGTACACCCTGTACCTCATCCCTCCTGGGTGCCCCCCCCCAGTCCACACATGGCCATTTTATTTTCCTACATTTTTTTTATACAGTGTGTTGCTTTGTGTGGCTCCCGTAGGCATCCACTGTGTATTCCAGCTGGGCACATGCAGGCCTGTCCTGTCTTTGGGTTAGATGTTTGGGTTCCTGACACACACACCCCTCCTGCTTCCCCTTTCCATGGGCTTGCAAAGGGTGTGATCAAGTGACAGTAACTTACACTGTGACTTTGGGCTCCCATGTGTTGTGTGGCCAGTCTGGAGTCAAAACTGTGTGTACATCCCTAGTGGGGATTGTTGTTTATTCTCCACTGCATGGTCGATTGATATTTGCTTGTGCATCCATGTCTTTATCTTTATATACCTGTAGCTTCTTCATGTCTTAACAAGCCCATCTACTTTGCTTATGCAGTTCATGTTGTATGCAGTACACTGACACATTTGCCTGACAGCAACACTCTGCAGTTGGAAGGGGTCGATGTGCTGCCTTAGTCAGGTTGTGACACTTGTACTACTTTAATTTTTTACTGTCATATATTGCCACTGTTTCATCCTGTACTGATGTTTTGTGTTGCTGGTAAGTATTTGTTCATGTGTGCTGTTTCCTATTGATTACAGAAAGCATATTGTCTGTGGCCTGTTTCCATTAGGGACAGTGCACTTTGTGACACTTGTGTCATGTGTTGTGCATTCATTCGTTGCTTTCACATTGCATGCCATGCAATGGTGTGTTGGGTAGCTGAGATGGGGAGGGGTTGCGTGACATGGCACTATTTTTATGTGGTATTTTGCAAGGGGGTAGTCGTTCATGCTGCATGAATGTGTGACTTTTTGTGACACAAAATTGGGTGTCTTTAAGTAGCTAGGGATGCACACAATGTAACACTTCCAGGTGAACAATCTCAGGCTGGTATGGTTGTGACAGTTGACTGTCCCTTTTGTCATCATCATTGATTGTCAGGTGGTATGTGCCAGGGCTATGTGCACTCCGCAGGGGTGTGATTTTAGGTGAAGTAATTTGCCACAAGCTGGGTACGGGCCGCCTCACCACGTGCCCTTTCACCTCCCATGCGCATCAGCCGTGCATGTGGTTGGGGATGTGGGGGAACCACCATGTCCACCGGCACGCCCCGCATTGTTGCAACATTGTGCAGGACACATGCTGCCACTATGATCCTGCACACTACTGGGGGTGCATATAGCAGCTGCCCACCAGAGCAGTCAAGGGAGCGATAGCGTGACTTGAGTACTCTGGATGTGCGCTCCACTAAGCCCCGGGTTGCAATATGGGCTGTGTTGTATCTTACCTCGGGTGGTGCGGTAGGGTTCCGAATTGGCGTCATCATGTAGGTGCTCAGAGGGTAGGCACTGTCCCCTGGGGAGGTGATAATGGCTATCATTAGTGGGGTTTTCACATTACTCAGTGTCTGACATGCATGCATGTGCAGAGGCATTTATACTCACCAATCAGCCATATGTCGCCATGCCGCCCAGCTTCCACGTTCCGGTTTAGGGGTGACATTCTGAATATGAAACTATCATGGCTTGCCCCTGGATAGTTGGCATATACTGAAGTGATGATTCTTTGGCATCACATACTACCTGCACGTTTATTGAATACCAGTGCTTGCGGTTTCGATAGATGTGCTCAGTGGCCCTGGGTGGACGTAGAGCCACATGGGCGCAATCAATGGCACCTATCACTTTGGGGAAGTGTGCCACCCCGTAAAAGTCCTGGACCACGGCCTGCCTTTCTGCAGGTGTTCTGGGCATGTATATGTGCCTGCGGACTGAGGGGTGTGCAGTCATGATGGCCAACACCTGGTGTAGGCAGCGTGACTGCGTGACCTGTGACACCCCCCCACTATGGCACTTGTCCACTGAAATGAACCAGTAGCCAAGAAGTGCAGTACATTGAGCACCTTTTCCAAGGGGCTCAGTGCTTGCGAGAACAGGGTGGGTGATGTGAGGTCATCCTCCCACTCCCTCACCAGGTCTAGGATTATTTGTGGTGGAAACCTGTACTTCCCATACACCTGGTCATCAGGCATCCCAAAAAGGCTGGTCCTGGGTAAGAAAATGCGGGGCCTGGCTATCTTCCTCCTCCTGCGGTGTCCCACGACCACTGCTGCGAGGAACAGTATATTCATCGTAGCGTCTGAGCTTGTTTGTTGTTTGCGCGTGCGCCACCCACGAATTTAGCGCACATCCCAGGATTTACACGCGCACTGGATTCCATGAATCGTGCGTGGCTTTGGCACGCATGTGCTGCGATTTTCACGCTTACGCTGCGATTTTCACGCTTGCGCTCCCCTTTTCGGCGCACATTTATTCCATGAATCGACCCCTATATTGGAGCTCATTGAGAGTGTGGCGATAGTGGCATTTATGCCACACATGCGCTTAAAAAGCCACTGGAAAAGCACCATGTGTCTGCCAATAATAAACAAGGCACAAAGAAGCATTTTTGCACACAAAAGGAAACAATGGCAATCTGACAATCACACTGCCACAAAATGAGTGCAGCACTGGCAGGGCACAGTCAGAAAACCAACACCAGCATACATGAATACACCAAAGAAAAGAGCTACCAGAACTCCATAAAATTGTTAGATATTCGGAAACTACAGCCAGACCTGATCTGCTGAACATGCAATACATATGTTAATAATGTGCCTGCCCTTCCACCAGAGCGCGATGGAGATGGCAGGGGCACACATTGCATCAGTGGCCCTACACCTGCACTCATTCAGACAACCAGTGGGACAGAGCACTGGGCGGAGATGGGATATTTGAAGATGGAAGAGAGAAGAGAGCCAAAGGACCCTGCATCACCGCTTGTGGGGTGAGTCTTGCTAGCAGCATTGCATGTGTGGGCCCTATTGGTCCGTAGAAAGGGAAAATGGGTATGTGGCATGCAATGTAGCAAGGCAGCCATACCACATCACCAACATTACGCCCATCTGTGTGCTGTGCACCGTGGCATTAGTGTGATGCATGAACACAATGTGGGCCCTCTGGGTAGCATCCACCAGCGGGGTGTGATGTATGACTTGCAGCAGTTCATACATGTGCGCACAAGATATTGACATTTAGGCCACAAACTCTGTACCGATCTGCGATGATCAGGTCTTCAGTCATGTTAGAAGAGCACACATCCACAAACTCGACCAACGAGCCATCATAACCCTGACAGATGCCATAGATGTAGTAATAGAGGCACATATCAACATTGTCTGGCATGTGTGTGCCAGTTGCTGTTTAGAGACCTTTGTGGACTCTGTTGCTGGACTACTACAATTAGAATTCAGTAGCATTCGCTCACAGGTAATGGACGGCATCTCAACATGTGGGGGATCACATCACATTCCCAAAATATGCCACCACCATCAGCATGTCCTGGGAAGATAGCTCAGTGGCAACGTGCTCGCCTTAGAAGCAAGATGCCACGAAGCAACACAGGTTCAATCCCCCGGGTCTGTGCTAAGAAACCTCCGGGTATTTAAGCGCGTAATAAATATGCAACTAAGACAAATCAAAACATTGGGCAACTGCGCCTCGATGCCTAGCCCGGGATGTGTGAGTGCTTTAAAAATGCAAATAAATAAAATAAATTAGCAAAACTGAGCTCTACTGTGCGGCAGCCATCCCCAAAATAGTAGCCATAATTGATGGAGCACATATGGCCTTCATACTAAGGCACGTGAAAGCATGCTTCAAAATAGGAAAGATTGCATGCTATGTGTGATGCAAACCTGGCCTTCACGCATATATGTGCAACGTTTCCTCATTGACATATGCCAGCATGGCATTGCAGAACAGCATTGCACTACAAATGATGCCAGGTATGTGCACCAGGAGAATACAACGAATTGGTAACGGTCTGAACACATGAAGCAGGGCATGAGTGGTTTGGCAAAGAGCATGTGATAATTCCACACTGACCAATCCAATGTGCGTCCCTCTATTTCCACTTGTGATACTACAAATCCATGCAGGTCATGAACTATAGACCCTGTGCAAGATCCTCAAACAGCAGTAGATCACTGCTGCAAACACCCCCGCAGAAAGACAAGCAATCCCAGGAACTGTGCCTTTGGAATGCTGAAGAACGGAGGGCGCTGTCTGCACTGCCCAGGAGGCATGCTCATCTATGCACCAGGTAGCATGTACAGCAGCATTCTGCATTGCCGCATTTTACACATCGCCATGTGTAGGGGTGCCCCATTGCCACAGGATGAGGACAGACGCAGCGAGGATGAAAAGGGCAATCCAGAGGACCCAGCAGAGAAGGAATCGTGCACATTCTCAGATGGCTGCCCAGCCGCGAGACAGGCATTGATTTGGTACTACTTCAAGAGGTGAGTACAGTGCCATGAGTTGTGGTTGGCGCACAGGAATGCGACCATCAAACACTAGTTAGTATTTCCACATGTGCTTCAATGGCTACAACTGCAGTGCACATGCCCAGCATCACACATCCGCAAACTTTGAGTGGACAACCACAACATACAGGGAGTCTCACAATGATTGGTGCCCCCCCTCCTCTTCTCATCCCAGTTTAGACATGTGTGATACCCATTAACACGTGGCCAATGGAAGTCACGTCGGTGCATCATTAAGATACAAGATACTTGTCCCATGAAACAAAACATACCTCTCGAGGCTGCATCGGATACTCCAGTGAGAATCTCAATCCGCATCCAACATTGTGAGGAAGGCCATTCCCCTTATGCCTTCACAATTGCCCAACAAGGGCCCAAGCTCTTACTTGCATACACATTGTGTCAGGCACAGAAACCTTGGTTCCCCTCACAAATGCCCAACAGGGGCTCAGCGCCCGACTTTCATACACATGTGTGTAAAATCTGAATGCCCTGTGAGGTACACAAGAGAACAACCCCACATCAATTTCTGTGGTAACCTTACTTCTTGCATATTCTCCTTGCATGTGCTTCTAGGGCCCCTACCACACTCTCCAATTGTGTGCGAGTGGAGCGTCTTGAAGTCCAAGGTATGGTTGTCTTGTGCGATGTCATGCTGGACACATGAGATGTGAAGGACTTTGCTGCTGAGAGATAGACTGCATGAGGGCTGTTGATTTTGCCAGGGTGGTACCACCTACAGGATTGTAGGGCCTCTTGTGTTTGGGCATGTGTGTCTGTGCATCAATTGGCTCTCCTTGTAGTACAGAGTGTGTGGCTTCATTTAGCAGCTTGCTGCTTCTTGACACTCCTGTGCTGTTGGCCATGTGTATGTGCAGCAATAGGGCCAGTAGATTGCTGAAAAGTGGTGCCTGCATGTAGGAAGGCAGACACAGGTTCCATCAGCATTTGCACATGTCGAACGTTGGGATCTCTGTTTTCCTACACCAATCAACGCCTTTATGCCTTTTGAGTGTTACCGAAAGCTGTGCGGTGTCACGTGCTTTGTGCAACAATGTCGTGCTTACTGCTCAGCATGCCTTTCATGTGCATCTTTGGAGGGAATGTCCATTTGATGAATTCTATTTGGTTTGGTCATTATTCCGTCCAAATGATACCCTCATCTGTGCATGCCACTGTAGACGTTCCCAAACAAAAAGAATAACATTTTCATGAAGGTCATAATGCTTAAGACATTCATCTGGTTGATTGGATCTTTCAAGAAATATGAATGTGCTTTTCTTTTTCTGTGTCTCCTCACTTGAGTACAACTACCCTGATCAGTGTCAGAGCCACTACTTTTTTTTATTTTTTATTTGAATTCATCTGAGTAAACTCAACTTTTTCAAAAACAATTTTAAATTACATACTTAAAATGTGCAAGTTTACACATTTACAAATGACAGGATCAAGGAACATATGAAAGTTTGTGAGAGGAAAAAAGAAAAAATAATAGTTAAGAAATCGAATGGTTAAATACCACAAAACAAACAATAAAAGCTTAAAAACAATACAATAAATTATAAAGAGCAACAAAAAAACACACCAAAATTAGATTACTAACGTAAGAACATTTAAATAAATGAACTTAATAAACCAAGACCTGTGTTACCATTCGACTGATAGAGGTGTAAAGAATGAATTTAGCCAAAAAGGGCAACAACCACTCCTTCTGCTTAAAATCTATAATATTCAGCAATAACAATCCTCTAATCCTCTGTCCAGATTCAATACATTTAAGAAATTAAAAGTTGCAATTCGAATACTCATTACTTTGGTTTCCAAAATTATTGGCCATCGATTTTCAGGAGACATAAGCCCAAAGTAAGCCAAATGCCGATTGAAAGAAGTTCTTCGCAAGTCTGTATGAGCCAGGCAGTCCACAATAATGTGTTTCAGGGTTTCTTTTACATTTACATCACCACACAATCTCCAATAGTTCTCTTCAGAATCAATGAGTCTTCTTCTAGCCAGAATGCCCCGTGTTGAATAGAGATTAAATCAAAGCCTCAGAATCACAGTTCTAAGTTGGGAAGACGGTGCTCGGCACAGATACGCTTCCACTACATTAAGATTTGTCAGATGAAAACCATGGGACTTAAAATCCTTGTATGTGAGACATTTAGTTCTAGTTTCAATCCAATCCCACTTGTAAACTTTATATTTTGCTCTATCCAGATTATTCACCATATTGTCAATTGTCACATCGGCCTTAGCCAGCACTTCAAGAACATTCACAGTCCATGTTCGTACAAAAACATGGGAAGAGGAAAGCATATATTTCGAGAGACATGCTAGAATGGTATAATTTTCAATATTCACTATATATTTCCGATATAAGGCACATAGGCGCCATTGATACACAGAGAGAAGAGAAGTAAGACCCAGCTCAAGACGCAGCCATGGGCCGGGAACACATTGTGGAATACGGAGGACACTCCTCCAAAATTTCTCCTCCAATTTGTTTAGAAAGGATGCCGGTATAATATTTTTGGTCTCTAAACCATATAGTATGGTAGGCATAACTTTCTGCCGCCAATATGTTACCACAGGACAGACGGAACATTTGCCAAATTTAAATAGAATGAGCCATGTTTGCGATATGGCTGTGTCAAGCTTGTGTGCAATGATTTTCAACTGAGAGTCAATATTAGGTTGACCATCAAAAACAAGACATAAATATAAATAGCTTGGAACAATCTCAACTGTCACATTTTTAACTTTCCAGTCCATTTTCGATCTACGGGTAAGCCTGGCCGTGTAAATCACAATTTGTGTTTATTTAAATTAATGACTAATTCATTCTCGTCCAAATAAGCACTTAAAACTGAAAGTAAAGTTTGAAGACCTATGGGGGTTTTTGAAACCAGATCAAGATCGTCAGCATAGCACAGAGCTCTGACAACCAAACCATTTAATTTTGGTAAGTCGGAGCATGCCATTGAGAAGGCAAACATCACATTGTGAATGAAAAAATTAAAGAGGGCGGAAGCAAGGATACATCCCTGCTTCAGCCCTCTAAACGTTGTGATAACCGCCGACAACAAGCCTGCCAATGTAAGTCTAATCTTTATACTAGTGTCCGAGTGTAGGGCATGAATAATATCACACAAGGTAGCAGGACAACTAGCTTTCAACAATTTTGACATGAGCTTCACTCTCGACACTGAGTCGAAAGCTGAATGCAAGTCGATGAAGGCAAAGTACAGTGGCTGTTTAGTAGTTTGTGCATGAACCTTTAAAGCATTTAAGATTAGAAGGTTAACTACCGTCCCAAGTACTGCTACAAAGCCTGTTTGTTTAGGGTCTCGATGTTCACATGATCGAGTCCACAAAGAAAAGTCTCTCAGGACAAGCCTGGTGAAGATCTTACCAGGGGTGTCCAATAATGCAATCCGGCGATAGCTATTAGGGGCCCCACGATCACCTTTTTTAAAAATCGGCACTATCAAGGAAGTACGCCATGAGTCCGGCAAATGTCTAGACAGAAGTATTTGATGGAAAACATTATTTAGAATGCAGGCCCATTTTTTTGGATTTTCCTTAAACATGAAATTAGAGAGACCGTTGGGACCTGCCGTACGGGAGGCTGAGGATTTGCATATAAGTTCCTCAATCAATTCTGTAGAGCACTCTAACTGCCACCCCGTCACAGACTGTCCTTCGTATCTATATTCTCTGAAGCTTCCATCGGCATATAAATGGGCAGAATGGGCCATACATTGTGCTTCTGACACCCCATTTAGTTGATTGCTTGCGGGTGAATTGATACATTACCAAGCAAGGCCCATACCTGCGCCAAATTTTTATTCTGGGTCGCATTCATAAAAATCTCACTATCTAATTGAAATAATCGCGCTTTCCTTGCATGTGTTCAATTCCTATATTTGCACTTCAAGGCTCTATGGGCTGGAAGACGTTGTGTTTGAGGTAATTTCAATGTCCCTCTCAATTCTTTCCTGTACGCTATTTTTGTTTGATGTAACAACAAATCAAACCCATGGGTATGAGCGGACCGGTGCATGCCTTTGTCAATGTAGATGTTTTGAAAAAATAACAGCACCTCTACATAGGATCCATGACTAACTTCCCTATGATAATCCATAATAGCCTTATTAAGAGCCGCTAATGAGTAATTGGACCACCTGAAGAGGGTCTTGGCATTGTTAATGGTCAATGTTTGCTTGTGTCATTGTGATTTATTCTCCGCAGGCATCTGATCCCAGAGCCAATTTAAGGAAAGAATATGGTGATCGCTTGCTGTCTGTAAAATGATATCCAATGTTGTGGCTTTTTGGAAAAGGGAGTTAGACATGTATATGTAATCTATTGTAGATTTATATGTTCCCCTTTGCCATGTGTGATGTGAGGGAATGCCCCCCTTAAATGCACCATTCACCATATGTAGGTTGCAATCTTCAACAAATTTAGTCCACCTATCCTTGTCTTGTGATCGAGAAGATCTGCACACCTCAAGGCAATCCAAATTGATGTCTCCTGCCAAAATTATACCCAGTAAATTAAGCGCTTGTAAAGCTAATTCAATAGCAGTAGATACACCTCTATAAAACATATCATCCAAGATGCCCATCGGGTTACGATACACATTAATCACTGCTATGAAGTCACTAGAGTTTGAGACTTTAACCATTTGTATGAAGGTATTAGGGGTGGCCCACTTAGTTAACCTCAATCCTCGACTAATTTTGACTGCCACCATAAGACCCGATGTCGGTCGTCCTCTTTGGGCAGCTAAAGCTGGTAACAACAATACCTCGTGATCATCCCACACTGGAGCCACTAACATCCAAGTCTCTTGAAGAATTACAATATCAAATTTATTTATAGGATGATTTAGGCCCCATTGCAAGTGAGAATGACCTCTCGTATTCCAACTAGCCAAGGAGATGTTCTTCGATGGAATTTCTGTTAATGGTTATGCCTCCAAAAGCTGGCCTGTCGCACGGTTCGGTGCCACTGATGGCTTACAATATGGACAGAGACAGATTTTAGAAGCTAACACCTTTTGTTGGGTGATGTCTTTACACACAGATAGAGTCTTATTATCTTAGATCAAGCGTTCTGGGTCTTGTGCGATCAAAAATCCCATTTTGAATAGCTCCATTTTGGCTTTCCAAATTGAATTTAGAACTAAGCCCGATTTAACCCAGAGACGCACAATCGAAAGATTCTGCTCACAGACAAACTCAACCTGGTCAATGTCACCAGAGGAAATGTCCTCCAAGCTCAGTACCTCTCCAAATATGTTCAGTATGCTCGAACGGCACAGATCGTATTTCTCATAGGGAGCATCACGACATTTCACAATAAGGGAGTGACAATTTTTGAAAGAATTTTTTTGTTTATGTTGCTTGCGATGGTTTAGATTGACTATAGGTTTGGTATGCATGTTTTTGTTGAGGGGAAATTCTGAGCTCTCTACCCCTCGAGCACAGGACATTTTAAGCATGCTCACACAACTGGTTTACAAATTAGAGACCCACTTACAATATTATTGTGGGTACGTTGAATGGTACTAACAGTAGTCAAATCCTTCTCACTTACAACATGCTGGGAGGAATTAGGCAGCATTGGTCCAGTTAGACGCTGTACTAGATAGGCGTCAACTACTGCTTTAATTGCTAAGGTGCGTTCTCGCAGGTCTCTGTCTTCGGCAGAGTCTTTAGATTTGACTGGCACTGCCGATCTAACACCTCCTGCAGTAATCAAGGAGTCGCTGGGATCAACTCGAGTCTGATGATTAGACAGTTGTTACGATGTGGAGCCAATTAGATCTATCAGTTCTGTCAGTGGATCATAATTACTAGGATGAGCACAAGATGGGTGAGTATTATTGGATGCAGTTAAATTAGCTGGTATAAAAACTGGAGCAGTAGATTTAAGAGCAGATGCTACTACTTCAGCTGACTGTGTTGGCAGCATGTGCTTGGCTGGAACACTAGGTTGTTCAGTTGTAACCTTGGATGATGCCATTATAGTCAATTTTCGAGGCACATTTTTAGATTTAACAGAAAGGCGTTTTGAATGCAGTTTCTGGCTCGGATGGCCAGAGACGGATCACGCAGGTCAACGCATACAGTGGATCGTTGTTTTTCAGACTCCCCCTCCATGCTAGTCCAGGAGTCATTAAGTGTTACCACTTCAGCGTTAGGCTGATCAATAGGACAAATTATTTTTTTAATTAGAGGTAATGCATGAGCAATTGCATTTGAATTAGGCCACTACTTTAATCTCCTTTCCTGCTTATATATTTGCCCCCCGTTATAATGACTATTGGAGGGTTCCTGTGTGTATGGTACAGGGGATCCTCTCTCTTTTCTCTTTCCCAGTGGGTTTCTTGGTTATGGGCCTCAAATCTTTTCTAAGCGGCTGGATATTAGGGTGTGTCTTCATATTGTCAATCAGAATCAATATTTCCCCATCTATCGTCTCTGTGGTTTACTCATAAGTCCTGCCATAGATGAGGGTTTTTAAAATAACCGTTTTTAGATTGCATTTTCTGTGTCTCAATGTCAGCTAAATGGTCCATCTGTTGGATCAAGCACTGTAATGCCTGTTCCCATAACTCATCTTCATTTTGTGCTTCACTAATTCTCTATTTGGGGGGAGCTCTCATGTACTCTCTTTTCCACTATTGACATACAAAGTGTGCCACTCCCCTCTCCTCTCAACTGAAATTCTCTATATTCCTCTGCTTCTGACAGGGAAATCAAGTCTTCTTAAGACAGTTTAGGAAGACCAGTATGACTCTGGGTAGTCTTGGTCATTGGAGAGGCAGTCTCAGGAATTGTTGATAATATCCCTTCTTCTCCGTAATGTGTATGTCTGTGAGTTGCAGATTGTGATTCTGAACTCAACTGAATATCCTAAATGTTTTAACCCAATCTGGCATTGTGTTTAGTTTCAATTATCCTCTGCTGTTTACTTTGTACTAGCTGTTCCCTGGATTCATTCAGCCCAGCCTGGCTAGTGTCACATGCTCCAGTCTGTTTCGAAAGCCACATTTTGCCACATTTTGTTTCATGTTTTGTAGCTCTTTCTGGAAAGAATATTGTTTTATTTTGATACATATTAATTTCTTCCACTGACTCTTGGCTGATAGTCTGCCAGCTAGCTAATGATTTCTGTAGGTGTGCAATCTCTGACATTGCATTATCAAGGTCTTTTCTTAAGGTTTCTGATTTCTCTTTCAATGTTACATTTTTTTCTATTCTTGTTTTTGCAGTCACCTTATTTCGATCAACCGTCACTGTGCCTGTGTCAACTGCATGGCGAGGCAGTGTATTTCCTGCATTGCATCTTTTTCTTATGTGAAGTGAGTTATTTGTTTCTTATTCATTTTTATAGCATTATATAGTTGATCACATTCAGTCAATCAACCGTCTTCTCAACAAGTTTCATATTTCTCTCCGTACTCTTTCAAATGTATTTTTATATTCATCATGTAATCTAAAACTATTGGTATAAATGGCTTAATAAATTATTTTGGCCTTTAACTTATCATGCATCTGTAGACATCGACTATGAATGTTATTAGTGTTCAAAATGTCTCTCTCTGGACATTGTTTGTCTTCGATGCACACTTTCAGTTTATTTTGTATTGCCTCCACTAAACTGTTGTTTCTGTAGTAACACTTGCTTGTTACCCAGACGTTTCATCTTCTGTTCATACTGATCATTAGCCAGTTGCATGTATATCAATTTTGCTGAGGATATTTGAGCATTTTCTCTAAATAGGTGTGAATCATGCACGTTTTCTGCCAACCTCCATTCTTAACCTAGATCTGGAGGTTAGGGAGATATTTTGTAAGGTTTTATCTAGCAGGCCCTCTGGCTTTGAAGTATCTGTTTCTATTTTTTGCACCATATCTTTCATGTCATGTTTCCATATCTCATTGTCCTACATCACATTTGCCATACAGGAAATATCTTGTTAATGCAAGGTCAAGAGGCATGCCCACATCTGCTCTGATGTTCTATGACAACATGTCTACATTGAATATCTGATAAAGATTATGAATTACTACCCTCCAATCAAACTAAACAATCCCCCTGAATTCTTTTCCTCTATTTCGAAATCCACAATTTCTTTACCTACAATTCTCAGGTTTTCGTTTCACAATCACAACCTGTAAACAGGTACCATCTCATTCCAGGCAGTAATGTAAATCCACATTCATCTGTGATGAATATGAAGATCATTTGTGATATTTGGCACATTTTGTGATATTCAATGTATAGGTGAGTTGACATCAATAATGTCATCAACTTAACGTCCCGCCACAAGCCATCATTTCTTGTAAGACATATGTTGACTGATTTATGGATACTATGTTAAGTGGACTCCATCTAATCCCCCCAAAAGATACAGTCCTGTAGAATTCTGGGCAAGAAACAGGTGATTTGATACAAAACTGAAATGTATTTAAGTAAATGGATTAAAGATGACATAATCAGAGACAGCTTGCCTACTAAAAACTAATGAACCTGCATGCATTTATCTCACTATTCCTCACATACAAGCATTCATTTAAGCAATCAATTCTGTATACACAGTGAGGTCTGAATAAAAAGCACAGAGGGCAAATAGAACACATTTCCTGTATGGTTTATATACATGTCTTGCATGGGAAAAAGAGACTAAGAACTGAAGAAACATAATAGAAGACACATTTTTGTCAGGAGAATTGCCATTTGGAAAGACATCAAGCACAGCACATGATGGTGGCCAAGTTATGTTTTTTTCTTACAGTGCTAG
The DNA here is from genome assembly GCF_040938575.1 of Ambystoma mexicanum. Taxonomy (NCBI): domain Eukaryota; kingdom Metazoa; phylum Chordata; class Amphibia; order Caudata; family Ambystomatidae; genus Ambystoma; species Ambystoma mexicanum. Next base: position 658,834,390 of record NC_090924.1, read on the forward strand.
TGGTACATTCATGGTTGCTTTAAAAACACTAACTGCTGGGGGGCGTGGCTTGGAGCGCCATCGATGTGGTCGCTCCTCTGAGGCCGCCCGTGGGATGCCCGCCTCCGCTGTCGAATTCCGGCGGTTCTAAGCGGGGTTCCGCGTCGCCAATGCCATCTACAGCGACCGGAACCGACATGGCACAACCTGGCCAAACATAACCTTCGACCGAGGAGGCGTTCAACCAGAATTCAGCGGCCAAACTTCTCCCCCGTCTTCAACCGAAGAACCAAGATGGCCGCCAAGCCGGAACCCGGCAGCACACTCCGCACTCGGCGGTAGCGGGGCCCTAGAACTCTGGGGAGCTGGGTAGCTGGAGAGGGGGAACGGACTCTAGCACAGAATCATCCGATTCATACCAAGGTGGCCCAGACTAGGGCTTGGTCCCCGGCACACGCTCCGAGGGACCGGGAGAGCGGGCTCCCACCCCTCCCCCCACTACGCAGAACAAGTTGGGACCCCCGCTCAACGACAGCCTATACCATCCCAAAACCGCACACGAGAAGCTCACAGAGGGACCTGGAACCCCCACCAGTGAGGGATCACCAATGGAGACCGGAGGAGGGGCGGGGAAGCAACGGAAGACGTGCTTTCATCCAGAGAGGCCTATAATCTGTGGGCCTCATCGTAGCGACGTACCCCCCCTCGTGCAACAATCGACCATCCTGCACCGTCCCCGACGGAGACCCTCCCCACACCAACGCTTCCTGGGGCGCCCCTGCCCACTCGCCCAGATCTAGCCCAGAGCGGAGGTCGAGTGCGAGATTCACCCCGAGTGCAGTCTCCCGCCGCCCTGGGCCTCGCTGCTACTCTCTCAATCAAGACCGCCTGGTACGAGCAGCATGTCGAGGCAAACGAAGGTGAGCAAGGGCACAGATATCTCCGCCATGTTTACTGCACCGGAGAAACCCAAGAAACAGGGTCCTCCTAAACTGACCCCACAGAAGCCACAAGAAGACAGGGGCGCTCTCGCCACCAAAGGAGACCTGATAGCCTTCATGGCGGACATCAAATCAGAGTTTCGCGCCTGCCTTTCGGAACTCACCGCTAAAGTTGATCAAACGGATCAGAGGGTCACAGAAATCGAACAGAGGCTCGGAGAGATCGAGGACCATTCTCAGGATCACGCTACCACACTGGGAGAAGTGCAAAAATCCATCGATTCACTGCATCATAAATACGAGATCCTGGAGTTCAAACATGAAGACCTTGAAAACAGGGCACGCCGCAATAACCTCCGCATTCGGGGCGTCCCACCCTCTATCCCCGACAACAAGCCTGCGGACTATGTGGGAAGCTTCTTTGAGGCCCTACTCCCGGACCTGGACAAATCCCAGCTCTTACTGGACCGGACCCACAGACTCCACCCGCGCCGTGGGACAGATTCGGACCCCCCCCCAGATGGTTTTACCAGGGTCCACTTCTTCACGACTAAAGAGGCAATATCAGCGATCAGTCGCCAAGGAGATGAGATCACTTTTCAGAGCACCCCACTTCAAATATACCAGGACCTCTCACCACTTACTCTCCAGAAAAGAAGAGCACTTCGGCCTCTGACAGCGTTCCTTCAGGAGCAACAGATCCGTTACAGGTGGCTGTTTCCGACAGCTCTCCAGTTTACATATAATGGCACCCTATGCCGTATCAGCCACTTGGAAGACGCAGAGAAAATCTTACACCCAACCCCACCCCGAGATCCTTCCACGGCAAACCCAGAGGGGACCGAAGACTCTGGACCGCTTCCCTCTCCAAAGTCCAAACGCACGCCATGGTCGTCAACCCAGCGGAACAATAGAAAGAGATGAACGGGAACGCTTCCACGGTCTCAGGTTCCGTCAGCGATTAAACCTGGACACAGATGCCCCTACCTAAAGTAGGATCCGCCACCTAGATTTCGAGCTATGGAACCTTGAATGCGGTGGCGGGGGGCCATACCCATGGTTCATACCCACTCCAAGGATACTTTCCATCCCTTGTTCCTTGGAAACCCACAGTACACGATACATGATGGGACAGTTGGCCCTGTTGGCCTTAGGTACGACCGTACTTACAATGTTGGTCCACCCCCCTGTTAAAGTTGCGGCCCCCCGTTGGGGTCCCGCGTTAAAACCTCAAGTGCAGGATGATATCAAGAGATTCCCGAACAGACATGGTAGTTGAGCCACCGCCCCACGACCCCCCCTAACCCAAGGAAAGGAGAGTGATACTTCAGTGGACCTCCAGACACTCCGGATCCTCTCCCTGAATGTTAATGGCCTGAATTCCCCTAACAAGCGAAAGGCAATGCTATTGAAACTCCGGGACGAAGACGCAGCGATAGCCATGCTCCAAGAGACTCACCTGCTGCCGGCAGATGTAACCCGTCTCCGATCCCGGTTATTCCCGCTCCAATTCTTCGCCTCTGGCGCAAACAAAAAAGGGGGTACGGCGATCCTCTTCAGGAAAGACTTGAACCCAAAGATTCTGGAAACGAAAACATGCCCAGAAGGCCGATTTACAGCAGTCAAATGCCTCCTGATGGGAGACCTATATACCCTCATCTCAGTGTACGCCCCGAACTCTGGACAGTCACACTTCTATGACTCCTTGGGCACATCTCTCGCTAGCTTTGTGGAGGGCCAAACAATTATCGGGGGGGATTTCAATGGGGTTCCCGACCCTACCAAAGACCGATCACACCCCCCGACTCCAGGCGACTTCGCCCAAGCACTCAGCCTCCTCCGATTCCTCAGGACCCTGGAGATAATAGACTCATGGCGGGTGTTCCATCCTGACGAAAAAGACTTCTCCTTTCACTCTTACGTCCATCGCACCTTCTCAAGGATCAACCTATTCCTGATCTCCCCACAAACGTTCCCCTCAGTCAAAGAAGTCACCATAGGCACACGAGCGATATCCGACCACGCCCCAGTGCTCCTGGAACTCCGGGTTCATAACCCTAACCCCAATAACCCACGTAAATGGATGTTGTACGACCCGATCCTTAACGACATGGCCACCAGAGACAAGATCGCAACAGGAATAAGAAATTTCTTTAACGAAAACCCAGCCTCAGACACCTCACTAGCGAACAACTGGGACGCCATGAAGGCAGTAATTAGGGGCTCCCAGATAGCCCAAGGTGCGGCCTACCACCGAGACAGGCGTCAGACCCGGACGGCCCTAGAGAACGAACTAAGAGAGGCCGAGACACTCCATAAGGAGAAAGGCTGGTCCCCCAGAACGCAACGGATCATTCGTACGGCACGGAAAAAACTGGAAGCCCACTATGCGGAACAAACCGCCCAACTAATGGCGAAGGCCAAACAGTCATATTACGCAAAGGGTAACAAGGCGAACAAATTCCTGGTGGCCAAACTAGCCAAGCAGAGACGCGTCAACACAATCACGGGCCTGCGTGATTCCAACGGGGTCACACTATACTCAGAGCCCGAAAAGCAACGCCTCGCAATGGATTATTTGACCCAAATCATGAAGGCAACCCCACGAAACTTACCACAACAGAAGGAATACCTGCAGCAGGCAGCAGTGCCCCGGCTCTCCGACGCAACGAGAGACGAACTGGAGGAGCCCATTACAGGGGAGGAAATTGAGGAGGCCATCAAATCACTTAAAACACGGGCCCCCGGCCCAGACGGCTTCTCAACCAGGTTTTACAAACTATTCAGAGCACAATTGACCGTCCACCTGGCTACCCTATTCAACTCCTTCAGGTAAACCGGAGCGGTGACCGCAACGATGCAGGAATCACCCACCATCCTCCTGCCTAAACCTGGAAAAGATCCTAGAAGCATAACATCCTACAGACCGATCGCACTTTTAAACATCGATGCAAACATATACTCAAAAATTCTAGCAACCCGCTTAAACCGCATCTTGCCGAAGATCATTCACCCCGACCAGGCAGGTTTCATCCTACACCGGACAGCAGGTGACAACATCCGGAGAACGCTGAACCTGGTGGACCTTGCCGCCCGGAGCTCCCAGAAACTAGTTTTGGTGGCTCTAGACGCAGCTAAGGCGTTTGACAGGGTGGATTGGACGTTCATGAGACACACCCTAGGGGCCTTCGGCTTCGGGCCAGCTTTCCAAACAATGGTTCTAGCCAACTATGATAGCCCTAAAACAAGCCTGAGGATTAACAGTCATAACTCGGCCCCAATCCCCTTATCATGCGGAACCCGGCAAGGCTGTCCACTGTCGCCCTTGCTCTTTGCACTCACCATGGAGCCCTTCGCACAAAAGATCAGGCAAAATGACCAAATCAAGGTCGTGCAAAGTGGCCCCACGCATCACAAACTCGCCCTATACACGGATGACATTCTGCTTACGATCTCGGAGGCCCACTCATCTCTCAAACACGCGATACGTGAAATCGCCAGCTACGGCGAAGTCTCAGGCCTCACCATAAACTTCGATAAATCATCTGCTTTAGGTATCGGCCTCACCCCAGCAGAACGAGAACCGTTGACTAAGATGTGCCCGATAACATGGGAAAAGAGTGCCATCCCCTATCTAGCGGTCCACATCCCGGCTGACCCAAGAGACACGTACAAAGCCAATTTCCCCCGACTCTTTAAAGAACTGGAGGGCGATTTGAAGCGCTGGGAGACCCAAGAGATCTCACTGCTCGGGCGCATCACTGCATGCAAGATGAACCTCCTTCCGAGATTCCTATACGCCTGTGCCTCCCTACCAGTAGCAATCCCCACGCCGACTCTTCGAGGGATCCAGAGAAAAATGCTGAACTTTATCTGGAGAGGTAAGAAAGCGAGAATCTCTCTCAGAACTATGCTGGGGAGTTCCAAATTGGGAGGGCTTGGGGTCCCAGATTTGCAGGCCTACAGAGTGGCAGCCCAACTGGCCCAGGTCCAGGCCTGGCAAAATACAACAAACCGCCCCAGATGGGTAGAGCTGGAACAATCACAGACGCCCCTACCCCTACGATTTCTACCACACATCCCGCCCCCCCCTCAGGACCCAATGGGGAGAGCTCCTGCTATCAACCAAACACACCCTTAGCACCTGAGACTGGGCGCTAAAGCGTAAGGGAGTGCCAAGAGGACTGAGACCACATTCCCCGGTCTTCCATAATCCAACGTTCACACCGGGAACGAATCCTCGCAATTTTCGTAACTGGATCAAAGGCGGGCTGGAGACCATAGACCAGCTGTACACGGGGGGGAGACCTCTCACATTCGCCCAATGCAAGGAGAAATTCCAACTCCAGGAACGGGATAGATTCACATACATTCAACTACGCCACTGGTGCTCACATCCCCAAACTTTGCAAGCAGCGACACGCCCTCCTACTGCCCTAGAACTCACTATGGGAGACCTTCCAACCCGCGGCAGAGTATCCACCCTATACAGGCGCTTCCTAAGCGACTTCCTGACCACAAGAACCCGCTGCAAGGCCCAATGGGAGGCGGACCTGGGTCACCCGATAGAGGATCAAACCTGGGTCGACATATGGACCAGAACACACACCTCGTCCACCCGCATCACCAATAGGGAATGTGCGTACAAGATCACGCTGCGGTGGTACTATCCGCCCCTCAGACTTCACCATATGAACCCCCAGGTGGATCATTCTTGCTGGAGAGGATGCGGCCACCCAGGCTCCTTCTTCCACATGTGGTGGGTTTGCCCGAAGATCCAACCATTCTGGAAAGCTTGCCTAGGGTCCATCACACAAATTACCGGAACAACGATTCCCCTGGAACCAGAACCGGTTTTGCTGGGAGCTCCAATTCCCGGGACCTACCCGCGCTCTGGACCCAGAGCGAAACTACTAACCCACTGCCTACTTGCAGGGAAAACAGTGGTGGCAAGAGCCTGGAAAACCCCGGAAGGCCCTCACATAGCCCAATGGTGGATCAAACTTTGGGACATTTTGGTAGCGGAGAAGGTGACGGCAGCGCAAGCGGGAACTCTTCACCGTTTCCAGAATGTCTGGGCCCCAGTGCTGGAATTCGACCAGCGCTTCCCCGCCCTGACCTATAAACCTACCGGGGCCAGCTGGATCTTAAAAAATCAGGAGATCCCGGAAGAAGATACATAGACGCTGAGGCCCTATCCGAACAGCTCGGGAGGGGAGAGCTCGCCTACAAGGCCTATGGGACAGTTGGACCAAGGGGAGGGGGGAGGGAGGAAACGCAGGGGGGGATAAGAGACTGGGGATCAACATGCCTAAATAACCACTGCTTATAATGTCTGTACTTGTCATCCTGCCTTGATTTAAAATAAACAAAGTTAAAAACACTAACTGCTGATGTTTTGGGCTTTTTTCACCAAATTTAAATATGCAGAGCCTATACTATGTTTCATATTTACTAGTGTAAGTTAATTGTCTATGTGGCTTTTATTTATTCTAATTTCGGTCTCTCTTTCCTATTTTCACTTCTCATGATATATTGAAATCTGCCTCTCCCTTGGATGACATTCCGCTTTCTGCTCTTAAAGCCATTATGCCTGACATTCCACCACGTGTTACTGCTGCTGTGAATCACTCTTTTTCATATGGTCTGATTCTCTTAATCCAGCAAATGTCCCCCCTATTTCACTGTTACCCTTTCCGATGAAACTTATGGAATCTCCTGCCAACCCCCTTCTTTGTTCTTTTCTTGAAAACTCCAGTTTTATACCCTTTTCAATCTGGTTTCGGCCAGGCTGTGGCACTGAGTCAGTGCTGGTTGCAGCAGTTGATAATTTAACCTTGAAAGTTGATCAAGGTGGTGTCGGCGCACTGATTCTTTTAGATCTTTCTGCTGCATTCGGCACCATTGATCACTCCATACGGCTCACTTGGCTTTCTCCTGCATGCATTTTGGGCACTGACTCTGTGGACGTTTTTTCCATCGCAGCTGCTTGACTGTGGAATAAATTACCATGGTTTCTTTGTGCTACTGAACATCAATTTGTTTGTCCGTTGTTGAAAAACCTTTCTGTTTTAATATTTTTTTGTTTTAGGTTTACGCTTCCTGCTTTCAGTTTTAGTGCCAAGATGCCCTTGTCGCTGGTGGCTGCACTGTATAATATATTTAACATAACAAATGGCCATCCTTGAGCAGAACAAATTGTACCACTTACTTTTTAAAATAAAATATAAATTGGCTCTCAAGATAAAACTTAGGGTAACCTAAACCCACATGTTCCCAGGTATTTGAACACTCATGGAAAAGCAATATATCTCTGGACAGCTGTTTTTATTGTAATGCCAAAATGTAAAGTTGCATTAAGGGATATGTGGAGTGGCAGAAATACGCTTGTTAACCTCCAGGGGACACTCAGAGAACATAGATAACCTTCCACTAGGTTCTAGACAGGTCGGTATGGCTTAGAAATATTTTGCCACTCACCTGCCAGGGCACAGATTCTGTCCCAGTTCTAATGATTATGAGGCACGGTTGTGTTAGTTAACGTCCCAATATATACGAGTAATGGCCCCTCTACGTGCAGCTGTTCGATTGCCCGTCAGAAAAGAGCCACCACTCTCCGGAACTCAATAAAAGGGAAAATCAAATCACACAAGTACATATTCAACCATCCCATGTTTTTTCTCTGGGTGAGAGGTCTACTTCATAACAGGCCCTCGGCAGATATCCGCTGGAAACCAATGCATCCTGCTGCTCTGAAATGGTTAAAATGCTCACCAAAAAAAGGGGAACCGAAACATGATTTTCAGAATGGCAGAGCTTGTGTTTTAAGAAGAATTCTTTTAACAGAAATCGGAGTGCCTATGGAGAATGTGGCATGCTTGACACAGCACCTCTGACAGTACAGTTAAACTGATCCCTGCTGTTCCCAAGTTACAATGCACTGCCTGAAGCACGGCCAGGGTGGATATGATCCTGGGACTGATCTCTCATTTTATCACATGAAGTTGCATTTTTCACTCAACTACAGTTGCAATCTATGCTGAATGCAATTCGGTCAGTACAATAATGTATTTTGTTTCAGTCACCAAAATGAACATGTTTTCATACTATTCCATATAGAATGTAATCAATAAAACATTGTTTTTTTATTTGCTATAGTCAACAAGTGCATTTCAGGGCAGGATATATGCATAGTAAATAATGTACCATAAGCATTTCAACATTAAGACTATTATTTCACTATATAGTATTTCATGTTAAGCATAAATCATATTGCTTTCAGTATTGAGCAGAAACTTCTCCGACCATGAATTGATGGTCTCACATATTTGTATATTTCTTTTAATTTTATAACATAGGATTTCTTTTTAGTTTTTGATATCACTATTTAATATTGTTTCTTTATATGAAATACACATTTTATTTTATGATATAAGAAATGTACTATGAGAGTGACATGCATCATTAAAGCATATATACTTTTCAGTACATGATATTTAGTATTTTTAAACAGAATATGAGTTAGTAATTCTGAACTGTACCCATAAAGCCCCCACACTTCGCTGACTCTCGGGTAGGTCTTTATATAAGTGCTTTATTAAAATGACATAGTTGTACCAGTAAGCCCTTAAGTAGTTAATGGAAGGACCCACCAGAGCCCAACACCCAGGTCATATGAGATGAGCCTACTGTCTTCAATATATTGCATATACAGAGGACATTGACAACATAAGCAATTGGTAACAACAATGGGAAAGAGGGAAATACATTTTCTTTGGTATCTACCAGGTGTTCTTTGCCTTGACTAATCTTGTGTTAGAACGATAAACCTGTAGCCTCAACATGAACAATTTACTTTAGTAAGCAAAAGGTGAAATTTCATTGAATGTGAACAGTTTTCATGGTCAACAAAATACCACAGCCAATTAACCATGGATATCCGTGCTCAGCCTATATTACATGTGTTATCCCAGCTGAGCCAACTCTGCCCTTCATCCTTCAGAGTAACACCAACTACAGTGCTTAGAATTTGGAAGAATCAAGCATGCAATCAATATAAAAGTAGGATTAGTATTGACTAAATTTACATATGGACAAGCATCACCTTATTTGTTTGTTTATGTCCATGAACATATCATAGGAATCCAGGGCTAGAGTTTTTCACATCCATATTGCCCAAAGTTTCTCTAATGGGTCACCTGCAATCTATGCTATTTAGTACTCACAAGTTAGCCTACATACTCTTATCAAAAGTTGGGGTGATGCGATGCCAGTTTGGTCTATTTTAATTTTCAAATGAAGAATATTTTGAAGTAGGACGCTTCCAAACCTGCATTAAAGTGCATGTGCAAAACATGTCCAGTGGAGCACCTACGGATACATTGTTTCTGAAAACAAATATGATATAACCCATTCACATTCTCATAAAATCACATAAAACATCAAGAAGATAAAAACATTACGATACAAAATGAACCCATAATAATGGATTCTGAACTACTCCATCTTCCTCCCCCAGAACTCAGCCACAGAGCATAATATTTTAGTCCAGTTCAGCTCTCCAGATTACTTGGACTTCAAATCAAATGATCACCCACCATTGAATATGATGGCTAGGGCAGATGGGAGTTGTAGTCCAAAACCGCTGGAAAGCCACGGTTTGCAGATCCCTGTTTTAATCATAGGAATAAAAATCCCTTGTCTGAATGTATATCTCTCAATTTAGAGAAAACAAACTCTAAGGTAGCCAACATTGATATTTTGGCTAACTAGGTTGCCTTTCTAATCTTCCCCAAAAAATCCGAATAAAAAAAAATCTTGATCACAGCATTTTACTTCATAGAATTTCCCATTTTACAGCTACAGACTGAAAGGAAAGTCTTTCAAGAATATAAGGTGTTTTCAGGTGTATCCCCATTGCTTGATCAATTCAATCTAGAACCTTAACCTAGAAATCTTAAAGTTTCAAAATTCAATAGTAAATTACTATGACTCTTTTGTCTATTTCCAATTCTAAACCTCATCGAAAGGTGGCAGACCAATTTTGCATATCTTGACAGGTTATGTGTGTTGGAAAACAATCACTCGGTGAGTATTCTGATTGTAAATTCTGGTGTCCTTGTCGCTTTACTAAAGATTCATGTTGTGTTTGCCCAACAGTAACAAAATAGCTTTAAATTTGATCTTTAGATTTCATGCGCTAAAGAAAGACGATATATTCAAATTTTTATTTTTTTATTGTTTATTTTTTCATATTTTGCTGTTTTTGTGATAATCAATAAATAGTGTTCATCCAAAAATTAGAGTGTACATTGTTCAACAGAACATTCTGTAAGATGATCAAGAGAAACCTCTCCATGTGTTTCATCAATAAGTGTGGATCTTCAGGAGGTGATTAGTGCTCATATGTCTGTTGATTGATCTGAAAGAGATGTATGGAGAAGGGTCTGCATAAGTGTATAAACGTATCCACTCTTTAGTAGTCATAATCAGTAATTTCTGCCAATTATGACAGATTACCCTGTTAAGGGTGTGGCTGTTTATTTTCTATATACACCACACAAAATATAAATCCTTTTTGTGATGTTTAACTTATTTTCCAATATCTTCAAACATGATCACTGAGTCAGGTGGCAAACAATATTAGGGATACATTTTGTTAGGTCAGTGTTCGTTTTGGTGTTTGTACCACTGAAACTAGCTAAGTCAGACAATTCAATTGTTAAGTGAGCAAAGAACATATGTTGGTTAACTCTGTATTTAAAAAGTAAAAACACAATGTTTTAACAGTGTTTATAAATATAAAACTGATGTGTACTTAATCTAATATTTTTTGAAAAAGATCTCCAAATGTATATATGCCATGTGTATCCTTTTAAAGTCATACAATTCAATTGTTAAGTGATCAAAGAGCATATGTTGGTTAACTCTGTATTTAAAAAGTAAAAACACAATGTTTTAGCAGTGTTTATAAATAAAAACATGATGTGCACTTAATCTAATCATTCTCCCAAGGTATATATGCCATGTGACTCACAATCTAACATTTTCTGAAAAAGTTCTCCAAAGGTATACATGCCATGTGTATCCTTTTAAAGTCCAAGCAACCATTGGTATACTTCTTAGAAAGGAAAAGGACACATTCATTTGTTTGTATTAAATAGAGGAAGAAAGATAATTAACATCTATATCCTTGTAGAGTCCAAGCTGTAATGTGTTGACCCAAAGCCTGAAGGGAATAAGAAGTATCTCCCTATACTACTACAAAAAAGTAAGTAAACTATTAGCTCTTATCTTTTAAAGTGGGTCAACACATTACAGCTTGCTGTTCGACGTTCGTCTACAAACAGAAGAAAATGGCAGTCTTTGATACGTTGTGAACTAATTTGGTCTTTCTGACAATATACCCCTCAAGAGTACAAAAGGACAGATTGAGGTGAGTATTGCCCAAAAATGAGTACGTCCTGGTACACCGCTGGCTGCAAGGAAAAAAAGGAAACAATGGTTAGCCGAGAAGACACACCAGATTGTAGCAATGACTGATGGTAGCAATACTCACGAACTAAGCGTTAATGATGTCTGCCAAGGAAATTGTCAAAAGATGGAAGGTGTAGCCCTAGAAAGATAACCAACAATAGTAAGCTAGTAGTCAATAAAGGGCAGTTAATTTTATTAGAGTTCAAATACTAATTTTACCGTAGGTTAATGGAGCGATGTTTCCTTAAGAAAGTTCCAATGTCCTGATGGTGGAGGAGTCCGTGCGACACAGGTGGGAGTCCCACAACAGGTCCTGTAACAGACTATTCCTGACGGAACAAGGATGCCTGTTAAAGTCCTGAATCAACCTATCACCCGACGACACGAGGACACCTGAAACCAAAGTCTCGTATCCAAACAAGTTCAAAGTTAGTCCATGGAAATGTTTTGTGAATCCAAGGTAACAGAACGAGGGTGAGCCAAAGGCAATCCAAATGGAAGTCCAAAGTCAAAAACCAGAAAATTCAGAAAAATGACGGGGCAGGAGAGAGCAAGCAGTCCGTTGAGCGTTCCGGGTCTAAGTACTGTAGGCCAAGGAATGAAGAAGTAGAAACGTCCAAATGCAAAGGAAGGTCGTGGAATACAATAACACGGAGCGTAAACAAGAACAAACGCCACTTGAAACAAGATTAAGAAGCAGCGCACTGAATACGAGGCAGAGTCTTAAAGGTATCAGCTGACTTGACGCACAACGTCTTGCTGTGCCTGAACCAATGGGCGTCTATGGATAGGCTGCCAATGTTTCCATGACGATCCCCAGCGTTCCCGGAATGAAACGCAGCAAGTAGGGGCTTTACTGTGCACAAGGGAGTGAGAACGTGATGGATTCCTGACACTTGCTCTCACTTTTGAATGTCAATGAGGTTGCCCATGGGCGTATATCTCCGCCTAATTCAATGTGAATGTTTTCTGCGGGTTGCAGGTTTCAATAGCAAAAGAAAGATAATTAACATCTATATCCTTGTAGAGTCCAAGCTGTAATGTGTTGACCCAAAGCCTGAAGGGAATAAGAAGTATCTCCCTATACTACTACAAAAAAGTAAGTAAACTATTAGCTCTTATCTTTTAAAGTGGGTCAACACATTACAGCTTGCTGTTCGACGTTCGTCTACAAACAGAAGAAAATGGCAGTCTTTGACACGTTGTGAACTAATTTGGTCTTTCTGACAATATACCCCTCAAGAGTACAAAAGGACAGATTGAGGTGAGTATTGCCCAAAAATGAGTACGTCCTGGTGCACCGCTGGCTGCAAGGAAAAAAAGGAAACAATGGTTAGCCGAGAAGACACACCAGATTGTAGCAATGACTGATGGTAGCAATACTCACGAACTAAGCGTTAATGATGTCTGCCAAGGAAATTGTCAAAAGATGGAAGGTGTAGCCCTAGAAAGATAACCAACAATAGTAAGCTAGTAGTCAATAAAGGGCAGTTAATTTTATTAGAGTTCAAATACTAATTTTACCGTAGGTTAATGGAGCGATGTTTCCTTAAGAAAGTTCCAATGTCCTGATGGTGGAGGAGTCCGTGCGACACAGGTGGGAGTCCCACAACAGGTCCTGTAACAGACTATTCCTGACGGAACAAGGATGCCTGTTAAAGTCCTGAATCAACCTATCACCCGACGACACGAGGACACCTGAAACCAAAGTCTCGTATCCAAACAAGTTCAAAGTTAGTCCATGGAAATGTTTTGTGAATCCAAGGTAACAGAACGAGGGTGAGCCAAAGGCAATCCAAATGGAAGTCCAAAGTCAAAAACCAGAAAATTCAGAAAAATGACTGGGCAGGAGAGAGCAAGCAGTCCGTTGAGCGTTCCGGGTCTAAGTACCGTAGGCCAAGGAATGAAGAAGTAGAAACGTCCAAATGCAAAGGAAGGTCGTGGAATACAATAACACGGAGCGTAAACAAGAACAAACGCCACTTGAAACAAGATTCAGAAGCAGCGCACTGAATACGAGGCAGAGTCTTAAAGGTATCAGCTGATTTGACGCACAACGTCTTGCTGTGCCTGAACCAATGGGCGTCTATGGATAGGCTGCCAATGTTTCCATGACGATCCCCAGCGTTCCTGGAATGAAACGCAGCGAGTAGGGGCTTTACTGTGCACAAGGGAGTGAGAACGTGATGGATTCCTGACACTTGCTCTCACTTTTGAATGTCAATGAGGTTGCCCATGGGCGTATATCTCCGCCTAATTCAATGTGAATGTTTTCTGCGGGTTGCAGGTTTCAATAGCAAAAGAATGGATCAGAAAATAATTCAGTTTCCTGCTGAGCTGTGCCTGTAATCTGCAAATCACAGATTAATATCTCAACAAGATACCTTCAGAGGTAAATACCTATTCTGCAGACATCTATGAGTAGCCTGCAGATGGGTGGCTCTAGTCCTAGTCCTAGTCAACTATCTCAGGGTTAAAACATCTGCTGCAGTGATCTGCATGTAACCTACACATACAAGGACACAAGGTTAGACCAAAACAAACATTAACACCTGTAATGTCAGCAAACAGAGTGAAAATACCAGCATGTCACTATAGCAAAGGGGAACAGGTTTCAATTCACAATTGAAATGCTTTGGGCAAAATCGATTTTTTAGTGCGAAAGTAAAATGCATATATGTATGTCAGTTATTGGTTTGCAAAGCAAGGTGGTTTCTCCTAAAAAGATAATACTTTGAACAGGGAGTCCAAATGTATCTAAAGTATTTTTTTTTCTTCATTATATTATTTTTAAAAGCATATTTGTATCTATAAAACCTGATCATCTGTCATTCTTATCCATCACCAAGTGCCAATATCAATTGACATCCAAAATCTTTTTCAACAAATGTAAATTAAATGTTCACACTGTTACAAATATGAACATACACCAATAATAACATATTTTCATACAAAACATTCTCAAGACATTATATCTCTCAAACATGTTTTGGACATCAAATTGATAAATTACTGTCCTCTTATTGAAATTCTGGACATTCATAGGGGAGAAATGTTTGAATCAAGTATGTGACATCTTTAGTAACTTCAATTTGTCTAAACTGAATGAGTAGTTACCAAATGCATGTGACGAAGCAGAGAAAGCTGTTCTCATGGTGCTGGGTAAATGAGCCTAACATAAAATTGCCTTTGCCTCTACTTTCTCTGCTCATCCTGTTTCTGCGGCCCACTCACACCTGACACAGCCCTTTCTAATCTGCATCTTTCTATTTCCAACACATTGGACATCTTTGCACATGATATGAGAAATCGGCTGAAGCCGACCTTCAAGTGCAACGCTTGGTATGATTCCGACCTCGCCATCCTGAAACACAAGTGGAGTGTGGCTCAGAGGAAGTGGAGGGCTTCCGGCGCATCCTCTGACAAAATGGCCTCCCACCTACTCCAAATGCAATACAGACTCTACCCTGTCCACAAAGACAGCACACATTTAAGCTCATGTCTCTGCAGCCTCTAACAACACAGCCCAACTCTTTAAAATCTGCAAGGAATTGGCCAATTCCGTTGCAGTCTACACCTCTACTGCTCCCTCCAGGGCCCTCTGCATGGCTCTGGCCTCTCACTTCTCTGCTAAAACTCAGGACATCCTGTCCTCTCACTCTTCCTCTCTTGGCTCCCCTTTGGCCATCTCTCTCTCTCCTCCTCCTTTCTCCTCTTTCTCTCTGACAACACCCAACAAGGTTTCTAGACAAGTCTGATCTACGAAATTGTCGTCCAAACAGGTGCTCCCCTGCTCTTCCAGAACCATCAAGGACCATACTGACACCCTCACTCCAGCCTTTGCCAATTTCTGTAAATCACTCTTTCGCCACTGGAACTTCCGCTCTCCCATTAATCACTCCCTTGTTCACCCCCCCCTCAAGAAGCCACCTGCCGAACTTACCTGCCCGGAAATCTATTCCCCAATCTCCATCACCCCTTTCCTGGGCAACTCTTGGAAAAGGTGGCTATCTCCCAGCTTAATCTTCATACTGACTCTGTTGGTTGTCTCCATGACTATCAGTCTGGCTTCAGAACTGCCAGAAGCAGGGAAACTGCTCTCCTGAACATCCGTAAAGACCTGCTCTCCAACCTTGACTGCTTGAAAATCCCTTCTGTGCTCATCCTACTTGATCTCTCTTCTGCCTTTGACACAGTCAACCATGCCATCCTGCTCAACTATCTCTGTGATAACATGGGTATCACTGATCAGGCCCTGGCCTATTTGAACTCTTTCCTCTCTGATCGACACTCCCAGGTCCAAATTGTGTCCTTCCTTTCCGCCATCTCACTCTCTAATTGTGGTGTTCCCCAGGAGTCTAACTTCTCTCCCAGTCTGTTCAACCAATACCTGGCACCCCTTGTGCACCGCAATGCCGCTCTCTACTCCAACTTTCAGTGCTACGCGCATGACAATCAGCTTGTTGTCAGGCTTCACTCCAGCACCTCTTCTCCCTCCCTCATCTCTGACTGTCTGTCTGCCATCCAGGATTGGTGTTTCTCCAATGATCTCTGCCTTAATGCTAGTAAGACGGAGATTCTCCTCATAAGCACACCTGCACCTTCCTTTCCTTTCACTCTGTGGCCGGCCTCCCTTGGCCTTCTTCCTACTCCCACCTGTGAGGCTAAGAACCTCGGGGTCAACTTTGACTCCACACTATTTCTCTCCTCACATCTCTGACATCTCTAAAAAGTCAAACTACCAACTGTACCTCCTCAGAGGTATTCTTCCCTTCCTCTCCTTCCCCCCGAAGCTTACTGTCTCTAGAGCTCTGGTTCTCTCTAGGATAGATTACTGCAACAGCCTCTTTCTAAATCTGCCTGATTCTACTCTCCACCCTCTGCAACTCATCCAGAACAGAACTGCAAGACTTGTCATTGATCTCAAGCCCTGGGATCATATCTCTCCAGCCTTGAAATCTCTTCATTGGCTCCCAGTGGCTGCAAAGATTAAATTCAAGACCTTCTGCATTGTCTACAAGGCTTTCTGGGGCCTGGGTCCCAAATACCTTCATCTCTCCCTTAGTAAATAACTTCCCGCTCGAGCTCTTCACTCCTCTACCTCTCTCAGGGTCAGTCACTTCTACAAGCAACGAGTTGGGGGTATATCTCTTTCCTCGGCTGGGGCCTCCCTCTGGAACAGCCCCCTGCCACTCTGAAACTTGAGAACTATCTCTGGTTCCGGAAGCATCTCAAAACCTTCCTCTTTGCTTCTGCCTTTGCTCTTCCTCTCCCCTGCTACTCTGTCTGCTTCGGCTCCTTGCACCTGGCTACCCTCTGATTTCGGCCCAAGGTCCCTGCCCACCCAGACACACACCCGCACTGCCTCCTGGCAATCCTTGCAATTGGGTATGTATCTGTTACCCTACAGTACCCTTACCTGCACTTATCAGAAACACCTTGTATGCACCTTAAACCTCGCACTTGCCAACTTGCTGGCTGCACTACCAGTTGTAGTTGTTTTTATTCCTTGCTCAGCTTTTTCTACCTCTCTCCTCTCCCTTGAACTTTCCCCCTTCCCTCTCCCTGGGCCTACTAAGATTGTTGTTTTGTCCTTCCTTGTTCCCTTCCCTTGCCTCGTCGCGCTCTGAAACACGTGTGTATGACCGAGATACAAATAAAATATCATATCATATCATATCATAAATAGATATTTTTATCATGTGTGATTTAAACAGTCATTCTTACCATCATTTATGGTTTAAACAGCAAATATTTCAATGGTGCTGGATTCAAGTTACTCATGGATAACCTGCCACATATTAGCAGAAAAACCTTGGCTCTTATGACAGTTAAAAATGTAAAATAATGTATACATCGAATCAGAACCAGTATCCTGATTCAATATTACGTACGTGCACCATAACTGGCATTCTCCAATTTTCGTGGCCGTCTTGTGGTGAGGTTCTCCATTGTAGAATAGACATGCAAGAAAGTAGTGTTTACAAATATAATAGCTTTACACAAATCATTCTCTATCAAATAGATATTTTTATCATATCTGATATATATCAAGTTTATAGTTAGATTTGTCAGTCGCTGGTGCTGTATACTTCAATGATGTCTGATTCCAAGTAATGAACATCTTTCTCAGTTCCAATGCAAAAAGAGAAAGCTCAGAAACATAAAACATTTCAGGTTTGGCAGTAATTCGATGATAATTCCACTGAATGACTGCCAAAATCGGTTACTGTTATCACCACTTGGTCTGTGGGTTTAAATGTGGCTGTTCTGGAGTCCAGAGGAAACAATGGGGATTTGGGTGGAAATGTAGGTTTTAAAGGGGAGGATTTACCTCCAGCATGATGCTGAAATGAAATCCTCCACTTCTATTCAAAACCTGGGATTTGGCAGGATTTGGTGAGATTTGGTGGGATTTGGCAGAGCGGTAAAAATGGCAGTAACTCTGTTACCACCAACAATAGTGGTGAAAAGTACTGTACATTGCAGATCCGTCTGTGTTTTCACTGACTCACATCTCTACTGCCATATGCCCATACTTGTATCTGTGACCTCTTCCTCTCACAGGAACGCAGGAGTAATTAACTAATTAACTCAAACAGACCATTGCTGACCACAGAAAGCTGCCTCACCATTGCCAGAACCCTCATAGGTTTGAGGCTTGACTGCTGCAATGAACTTTTTGTAGGAATTTCACACTCAATATCTGCAAGCTAAAACCATTCAGAGCAATGCCTCAAGAGCTGCCCTCAACATATCGAAGCACAACCACATCTCTGCAGCTAGAAGGAATGCACGTTGGCTTCCCATCCGGGAACCCTTAAATCTCTGGCCATCATAGACAAATGTCTATCAAACTCTGCTCCTAGTTATCTCCATAAGATATTCTCTAAATCTCAATCCCCAGGCCTACCCAATCAGCCTACTCAGACCAACTGACTATCCCTAGATTCAAAAGAACTAGATTGGGAGGGTCCAGCGTCCAGTGCTGCTAAGTTTCTGAATAATCTACCCCTGCAACTAATCGCTGAACAATCCTACTGGGCTTTTAGGAAACAGCTCAAAACCTTACTGTTCTCCCTGAGCCTGCCATGAACATTACCTGTACTGACACGTATGTACCCTGTTAAAGGACTGCACTGTGTAATATGTAAAGTTTTCATAAGTCATACTATGTGTATCATGTACCCAACACCTTGATGCCCCAGCGTTTAGTGCTCTTTATACATGTATAAATAGAAATAAATAAATACATGCTCCATTTATCATAATTGTTTGGATGCAGCAGCAAATAAGCAGCGGTTTAAGGTGTTCCTATGTTCATTAAACTGACTGCCACTTTGTAGCCTGAGGAAAGACGGTGTCAGAGCCCAAAAGGACAATGTAAAGTAATTGTCACCTACACAAACCCCAACCAAACTGCCAGTGGTTGGCCCCATGAACTCATGTTAATGCTGTTCTTTTGAAAGTGTGCTGCAGTCATGAAGACTTGTCCCACTCAAACCTTTGCTTTTGAGTCAAAGGAAGTTCATATTTGACGATGATCAGAATATGAAATCTATGATAACCATTACCAGGAGTGGTGTGGGGCAACTCCCAATAATCAGACCAAGAAAATACAACCCGCTTAGGGAAAAAGACTAAGTGCACCCACTTTTGAGAAAGATGAGAGTTTATGTTTGTATATTTGTATACAAAAAGGAAAAGGCGACATGGTATTATTAATCCACTGCCACAAACCTCAGTGATGTCTTTTATGCAATATTCAAGCTATAAACCCACAAATCATCAATAATGGCACAATCAATATACAGTGTTAATCCCCCACCCTCATTGGCTGCCGCCTATTTACATACTAATGATTACATATAGTCCATTTTCCAATTGATCCCATTGTCTTCTCCCTCGTCATCACCACACATGGGTAGTGTCCTCGTCCATCATGGGATACTGCGAAGCATTTTGTTAACATCAATTGGCACAACCCTACCTTTTGTATTGACCACATGACATACACCTGGCTTTCAATATGAACTCGATGGCTCTCTTTGAGGTCAGCCTGGTCCATGCAGACAAAGGAGCCTGTTTCTCATCCCAGATATGCCGGCGCCCCATCATGTCCTCTCCACTGTATGGGCATCATTCTTGGCTCTCCCTGACACAAAACGTAGATCATGTCATTCTCAGTATTCTCTATCAGTATCCACACCCCACTAGTAAACTTAATGTCCCACTAATCAATCCAGTTCACATTTAGAGCCTATTTCCCTGCACACCTGGTAGTTCAAATAGATCGACAATCATTCTGGGGGGCGCTAATGCTGAGCGGTGCTAGTGCCCTAAATCTTGTTTTGGCATCTCAAGACCTCTGCCTTTGCTCCCAGCATTGTGACCTTGGTGCTAGGCCACAGCCCTTTGTTTCTTTGGCTGCACACATTCCTACCCAATTAGTTCAAAGACATATCTAATCTGGGGGCATATGTGTGTTCTTTTGCCGGGCCTTGTAATAGGGAGACACTAATAAGATGAGAAGCAAGATCTCGCTGTTTGGTGCTATTTGGGAGAACAGGGCTTGCAAGGATTTAGGCCTACTCGTAAATACTATGTTAGTTCAGACTGTGTCTGTCATGTATATAAGCATACAATATCGTACATGAGCAAACTGCAACATTGCTGATTACATTCCCCTTTCTGGGTGTCTACTCCCGCCACTTATCCTTACCCACAACACATGCCTCTACCCTCTACACTGTCCCATGTCAATTTCCATAGTCTATTATATTTTCCACAATCTATATCGTCTAGGTGGGGCGGTGGTCTGGACGTGCATCCCAACATTCCCCCTTTAGTTAATCCTTCATTGAGTAACTTCTCCCTTTCTCTTTGTGGGTCTGCTTCATCCTTGGGAACCGGTGCCCTACGCACATGGCACAAGCTACCCCCGTCCCCTTCATACTTTTACGGGATACATGGAAGATATATGCAATTGCCATCACATGCTAAATCTACCCAGTGCTCAGTATAATTCTCAGGATCGGTCGGGATGATGTTAGTGTTCCTCGGGGGTGAACCGGCTGTTCAATCCTAACCATGCATGGTTTATTCAAATACCCAGTTTTGCCTGCCCTTCTTTTGTGCTCGAGAGAACCACACTTGGTCCAATAGCGACCATCATTTTTGCACTGCTCAGGATACTCTTGGCACAGCATCGACGCATCAGGGACCGCATTTCTCCAGCCCTAGAATTCTCTCCATTGGCTTCTGATGGCTGCAAGGCCAAATTCAAAACCTTCTGCATCATCCACATGGCTTTCTGGGGCCTGGTACCAGGCAACATCCCTAAATATCTACTCCCTAAATATCTCCCTGCAAGAGCCCTTTGGTCCTCTAGCTCTAACTCTCTGCAGGTCAGACGTTCCTCCAGCCAGAGTGTGGGGGGTACATCTCTTTCCTTTGCAGGAGCTTTCCTCTGGAATGGCCTTGCTGCCCCTCACAGAGTTGAGCCAGATCTCCTCAAGTTCCGGAAGCTTCTCAAGACCTTCCTCGTCTCCTCCTCCTTCCCTCTTCACCTTCCTTGCTATTTCCCCCTGCTATTGCAACTGGCTACCTGGTCCCTTCTGAGTCATACAGGGGCCAGGTCCTCTCTCAACCAGTCTTCCTCAGCACCCCATACGAGCACTTGCTTTCAGGCACCATTCCTTAACTTGACTACTGAGTCTGGTCCACCCATCCCTCCTCGCACTAACTGACACTTATCCTGTCCCCTAGCGCACTTGCCCTCCAGGCTCCCTGTAGCATTTACCCAGCCCCTTGCGACCCCTCCTTCCTTCATCTACCCCTCCCTCTACCTTCCCTTCGCACTGTCCTTCCCCCACCTCCTCGTACCCCGGCACTTCATGTGTGCTGCACTTGCTATGTTATGTTAGGTTAAAAGAATGTATATAGCGCATGTTCCCCTTAAGGCATCATGGCACTCACCAAGCAGAGCTGGCAACAAACAAGATACAGCAGTTCAAAACAAAAATGTTTTCAAGGCCCTACAAAAGGGAATATGATCAGATGTGGCACACAGGGACAGGGGAAGAGAATTCCAAGCTCTGGCTGCAGCAACTGAAAAAGCATGGCCACCCATGCGAGAAAGTCTGACCCGAGGAATTTGGATCAGGAAAGCAGATTGTGAGCGAAATGGGTGCAAAGGAACATAAGCGGAGAATTTAGTCTGCAAACATTCTGTGCCACATATATCGAAAGCTATGTGTACAATGCAGAGTGATTTAAAGAGAATACGCTTCTCCGCTAGAAGCCGGTGAAGTTGTCTAAGAAAAGGAGACATATGAGCATCAAAAGGAGGGAAGCAAAACAGACCTGGCCGCAGCATTCTGAAGGAGGTGAAGATGGCGCACAAGATAGGCAGGCTGAGCTAAATAAAGCGCATTGCAATAATCAGTACAAGAGCGGCCACCTCGGGTGCCTGAAATTGCACAGGAATAAACAGAAGAACTTTCCATAGAATTGCACTCGCACAATCTGAATATCAAAAGGCCTAGTAGGAGCATTTATTGTTTTTATCCTCTTGTGTTCCCCCACCCTTCCTTTGTCACCAGGAAACATGTTCTGCTGTACAGGCTCCATACAAATGTTCAATACATAAATAAATCAAATAATCTGGCATGTGCAAAACATCACCAACATAAACACCACAATTGGAACCAGCAGTTTCACCAGTGCCTCAAGTCAAGATGGTTCCCATGAGAACAATGT
Organism: Ambystoma mexicanum; assembly: GCF_040938575.1. NCBI lineage: Eukaryota > Metazoa > Chordata > Amphibia > Caudata > Ambystomatidae > Ambystoma > Ambystoma mexicanum. The sequence continues at coordinate 658,856,547 of NC_090924.1, forward strand.
GTCAAACCAATCTTCACTCTGCACTCCTGCTCCATTTTCCATTCCGGTTTTCATCTTGTGAAAGGCCCCCATGAAATGTGTCAGGGACGTGTTCTCCGCATCATTTGACTGTGAATATGTGCAACATGACAACTCGATCTTCTTGCACACGCCCCCCTTTCATGCCCGCTAGGAAATCAACTATGTATCTATTTTGAAGAGCCATCTGCCGGATCGCCCTCAGTTAATTTTTTATAGCATTGATGCCTTGTTCAGTGTTGTTCGCCAACTGGATCACTACCCACCGAACGATCAGCAGCCACTTGGTATTCGCTGCAGCTTGGATTCCTGGAGTCAGGAGAGAGGTAAAGAATACTTCTGTTTTATTGTATAGCCAGTACTTGTCTGGTGTTGCCTTAAGCAGTTTGGACGACTCTTAGGACAGATAGTTTGATCTCTTCCTTCTCAACTTGGCAGATCGCCTGTTCTTCTTCGCCTGGGGGGTTGGATAGGTGGTGACATTAACTCCAACCCCTCATGCTCAGATGCTATTGCCAAGTGTACTTCTGGCACCATCAGGATAGCTGAGTGCAGGGTTGTCAATGCACAGGTGCCTCGCCAACAGGGTGGAAGATGCAGTTATGCTTGTTGGAGGTATTCCCATTACATATCCATCAATCCAGCTGTTCCTTTTGCAAGATCTGAAATGGGCAATGTCTTATTGCACTTCGTGTTAGTGCCTACTGGAACAGTTCAATGTCCTCCAAAGCAAAACTGGTATTCTTCCCTTGCTTGCACTTTTATAGGTGTTTCTCATGCTTCAATCCATGTTAGTTTAGATATGTGTGCAGACCATATTTTTAAACAGTTCCTATTGACATTCCATAAAACTTCTTCTCTGAACCCTGCCAATCCCCTGCTGCACATCTCACCACTGCCTTCTCCGATCTGTTTGATGTGAACAACACTCCATCCAATTTCAACATAGGCCAAGGCTTGCATTGAGGAGCACTGTTGTCTTTTGCACACTTCTCTTCATCTTTGTCCATTAGTACAACTTGCGCTATGTGTACCAAACACTTAGGCTCTGATTCATGGATTATTTGTGCCAAAGAAAACGGGATTTGTGCGCCATTCTGCCCTCAAATCCCTATTTAACAAATGGGCATTTGTGTGCAAAAAGGTGCACAAATCCCGGTTTTTCGGCGCAAATAATCCATGAATCAGGGCCAGCGACTCTAAAGGCGATATTTCCTGAGGTACTAACATGTGTGCCTCTGTTTCCCCACCAAGTTCATATACCTATAGCAAACATTGTTAAACACTGGGTGGTGCACATTGGACATTACATCAATAACTATTCCCTTGTACTGATCATATTCTCTTTGTTCCTCTAAACCCCCTTTCAGTCATATTTTTAAATCCCATAATAAGGTATACCGTATCTGCATTTGTTCAAAATTTACCACTCTAGTTAGATACTCATCATTTGGTGTTGTAGCTTTAAAACATGTGTCAAAGATTTGAACATATGTACATTCCTTTCTGGCATTAATACTACACCCCCACCCTCCTTTATATGGCCTACCCATAAAACAGCACTAAATATACTTAAAAACAATCCAAAGGCAAACCCATACATACATGGATACAACATGGCACTGCAGGTATGCTCAAAAAACACATTTTTGTATTGTATACCACAATCTAGTCAAGTCTATAAACAAAGTATAGAAAAACTTCTTAAAAATATTATTAGAGAAAATAAAAGAAAAAACGCTCCTCAAAAAATGGGAAAGAAAGGCAAAAACGAATAATGTAGCAAACACTGCTGGAAGTAAAACCCAACTTTGTCAAACATCAACAGAAATTTAGAAACATTCAGTCAAAATGCTCACAGGTTGGGGCAGTGTCTGTGGTGTTAACGCAATTCCTTTACTTTAACAGCCAGGGGAGTGGTATATACTACAGTGTACGGGCCATTATAACAGGGCGAACTCCACAGTTGCACACATTTTTGATGTGCACCTTTTCATTAAAGCCATGTGCATCACTCACGCCGCCGTCCACAACACAGGACCGGAAATCCTTTGAGACAAAATCGTTCCCTATCAGCCCTCAAGGAAATTCAGTTCTTGCACAGCATTTCTCCTAGTGGTTCCACCTCAAAAATCCTGCAGGCTGGGCAGATCCTCCTTCTCCGTTCAAGCGCCATTCATCGGAACTCCTTAACTCTACACATTCGCAACACTGAAAACCATCTGCAATTCAGAAAGGCCCTAAAATCCTGTCTCTACCCATAATATCCCCCTGAATCCTCCCCTCTCAAAACCATACTGCCGAACCCACCATTCCCTTACACCGATTAAAATACAGAGGCTGGCAGCATTCGCAGCAGCTCTGCTGACATACCGTCACCCATGCACAACAACATTCTTACCTAACAAATACACCAGGGAAGCCAGCAGTTTTCGCTTTTGCACACTGCAATAAACCCACCCCTCACCGCTCAGACCCTTGCACCAGAGAGACCACGAATAATGAAACCCCACCATCCGCACTGGACAAAGACCGCTCCAACCGAACAACTTCGAAGCCTATAGTACGTATACCTCACAACATGTCTTTGCTGTGGACACAGGCCGCAGGCACGGCCAAAGATACATGCACCGTAGAATGCAGCTATGGCTATGCTCATCTGGTCTAGCAGCGCATATAGCCGTCCACACTGAAACACCTGACCTACCTCAACACCTCTTCCAATAGTATACAGCGACTACCAACTAAAAGAAATTCAGTATAGCTGGCCACACATCGACTCACTCAACAAAAGCAATCTATCGCAAACCACCAACAGCGCCCACCCACGTGCCTGATGTTTTTGAGCTGCATAGTCGAGCCTAGCCAGCCACCTAAATCCTAGACCGACCAAAATGTACACATGCATCTCCTAATCTAAAACTCCTAGAACTTCCAGGACATTGACTACAGTCACTGAGGGCGTTCCAAACACAAAGCGCATTGAGGCCATAAAAATGGGCAAATAGCACTATATAAAAAAACAAATACAATACAATACAATACAATACAATACAATATGATACACGAGCAAACCTGTAAAATGAGGCTGGCAATTGGAGCTATTTATAAAGTTGATAGAACGTATAAGGTGCATTCAACCTGTTAAAATGATGTACAAAATATATGTAGCGTTGACCAGAGAAATCTCAAGAATGGTGGAAGTATTTGTGGATATGGCAATACCAGAGAACTTTAACGTACTGGAAATAAATTTGCTGAAAGAGTAACCGATTTTGCCGTTCACAGGGAAATGAAGATGTCTTTTATTTTGGATGCTTCATGCAGTGGTCCCCTGCTTTCTCTGCCTCTTTATAGCTAACAATGAGAAAAAAGCTGTTTTATTTTGGGAAATCTTGCAGCAAGTCCCGGCTAGCGAAAAGGTTTGCAAAATTCCCTGGTTGAACATGGTTGTGAAAGACCTAATATAAGTTGAAACCTCCTAGCGTTATTTAGAGACGCTATAGTTCCATGGCTCCATGTTTAAATGATTCCCTGTATGCTTATCATCGAACTTTACTAACTGGAGTTCAACTATCTCTTCTTGGTGGCATTGCTTTGCTGCTAGATCAGTGCAAAAAAAAAGTGAGTGGTCCTCACTATATTTTGGCCCCAGTCATCACCAAACCCTGTCACCAGAACCGAACAAAGAGGCTTCAAGCATGTCTCTCCCCAAAATCTTTTTTTAAGATAATGGGTTAAAACGGTACATGTTACGGCACATTCTGTGACTAGTTTGGTAAAAAGCCACATAGATTGCAAATATATTTGTAGGGCAACACATGAAAGCATACAATAGATGCCAAGTCGCCAAATACTGTGCAGGAGCATTTTCTAGTTCATTTTCATGGTGACTTTGACCATAATATATGCCAATATAAAAAAGCATGTTTATGCTGTTTCCATATATGCCCATGCTGGGTTACACCAATATCTTCCTGTGTTCCTATAAAGGAACATGTTTTCTTTGCTAATATTGTCAGTAATTATACTAGAAGACTTCTCCGTGCTGGCTCTGCCAATATGTGTCAATATACCCAGTTTAGCACATACTCCTCTGATCCTTGCCACTAACAATGCCATGCCACTAAAGAAAATATGCCCAGACTGGCTGCACCAATTAAGGCCTGCTTGGCCATGTGAGAATACTCATGGTACAAAGTGGGTGGTGTCTCACGAGATAACAGCATAAATATAGCATATATAGTTTCCCTACGGAGGAATCTATTCATACCGTATGATATGTGACAAAAGATAGAAGCATAAGAACTGAACAGTATCCTGTGGATCAAAGTTTCAATCAATTTTATTAATAAAGAGAATGATATCAACATGTACCCGCGATTAAAATCAGCACAGATAACAAAAGCCAAATGTGTAACAAATATAAAAACATCAGCTAGAATCAATCATATATACAAAAACACGACTACGTTCATTAACTACTCAGGCATACATACCTGTCCACATTCATCTGAGTCAATATTGTATATCTTGGGAGTATACCTGATTCAAAGTGCAAAATACATCAATAAAGTGTGAAAGTCAATAGGAGTATTGTTCAAGTATCGGGTCTATTAAAAATGCATCAATGCCCAACAATAACCATACAGTACTTCCTGCAGTTTAATCGTAAACCATTCGTAGTGGACAACAAGCGTAAATTATGAGGTGGTTCCGAGGACATAGCAGAACATATTACCCACATATGTTCCCTACTGTGTACCAATGACACAAACCATCCTTCCAGTATAGTTTCCACAGACAAAGAACTAATGTCTTCCAATGTTGTCTGTCTTCTTCAGGACAAGCTCAACCACTCGGTCTCTTCCTGTGGGTTATATAACTTCAAGGTAGAGATGGTGGTGCTACGAAAAGCACAAGAATATCTAGTCTAGAACAAATCTGGTAAAATGAATCACAAAAAATCTAACATCACCCTATGCATAGCAAATAGCCACTTTCCTATACAAAATCCCACGTTATAAAAACAATTCCATGCCACTTAACTATTTAGCCTATGATGCTGACCAAGAAGGCTAATAATTACCTTCAGTTACGTTTACGTTTGGGCAACCGCCATCATCACTTTTTGTTGCAATATGTGTTGCTGGAGATTCAATCCACTACAACAACGGAAAGAAAACACAAAACACACAGAAAATCATGGTCAATATCTTCCAATCGCATTGTGATGTGAATCTGATTTTTAGAAATATATGTCCACCATATAGTACACACCTATGCCTCGGATTTCACAGACTCATTGCCAGCAGTAGAACAAGTTACCAAGTGTCTCCCATGGAGGTTCTAACACTATGGACCTCAGTGCAAGAGTGCACAAAAGCCATGTAAGAAATAACATATATAAACATGACCATCAGTGCACTCATGTGGCCACTAGAATGTAAATTCTAGCTACAGCTGTTTTAAACGTGTAATCTCCCAACAGGAGAAAATACTTATGTCTCAGCTGCAATGTGACACTTGCCCTGAATTGAATCAGTGCGGATCATAAAATGTAGTACTGCTGCTCAAAACGAGGCAAACTGGGTATTTTGAACCGCAACACTGTTTCCCGCAAGAATGAAATAGGTAGGGTTGCATATATCAAGAACAGTGATGGAAGCTTACAGGGCTCTGTGGATAGGTATATGCGAGCAATTAATTAGCCACTAGTCCTAATGAATATAGATCGATCATGTTGCATAGTTAAAGTATCTTCAACAAGATCTATGTAGTGGACACATACCCGATTCAGTTATTGTAATATCCTGTTGCGGGCAGTCTCATGAACGGTCTCGAAGAGACTCGTATGAACGCCAAACGTGTACCACAGGTCTAATTTAAAACTTCACAGACACGCTGGAACGTCAATTGAATGTGCACTTGTGCGTGAGGATTAACTGTGTGCCATGTTGGACTGGAAAGTCTATTCAAAATGCCTAGAGTGGTGAGCTGGAGCACCGTCCGACAGACGCTGGAACACACACCCGAGCTAAATTGGACGTCAATCGAGTAAAGGAAGTAAAAGCGCTTCCCAACCCCAACTACCACCACACCCATGGATATATTCTACACAAGCCACTGTAACATCTAGACTAGTATGAGTTATATGTTAGTATTTCCTCCAGGTCACACACGGTACAGTTCAACAATATAGATGTAAATGTAACATATCTTGATATGATATGATTTGATGTGGCATTTATAACGCACCTGTTCACAGGTGTTTCTAGGCATGACAAGACAAGGAGGACAAAATAACAATCTTACTAGGCCGTGTGTCATTCAGATCGTGCAAGTACATGAAATCTTCTTGATGAATGTGAAGATCTGCACATTGGATGGCCTATAGATAAATGTCAAAAGACCATTATCATAATGTCCTGTCTAGGGAAACACCCTCAAACGAGCAACACAGGCAGAATTTCTATATTGAACAGTACCACCTTTGGAGCCACGTTATGCTATCACAACCCAAGGATCAGAAAACTGGACACCAAATGTGAAGCAGTAACTAAGCACAATCTAATTGTATTCGATTCCTCATGGTAGTTCAAGCTGCTAACATGGCTATCCGTGTGGTATATCCACCACTGCTCTATTTGTGCCTGCCTGTTGGCGGAAATATTTGTCACTAAGGGTGAGGTCAGATGTTTATTCCTAATCCTGGACCTATGTTCAGTTATTGGAACTTTGACCGGCTAGGATGTTTTCCAAATGTAGATTTTTAAACAAAGGCATTGCACCACATAAATGACATTACTACTGTTGCAGGTAGTATGACATCTTAAATTCCACACTCGTTCAATCAAAACGAGAGAGGTGGATGGATTAGAAAATGTACAACTACTGCATCCGCTGCATGGGCAATGTCCCACAACGGAGTTCAAACCCCACAGAGATGTAATGGTCTTGTTAAACGGAATATGATATCGTGCCTCCTTATTGTATAAATTGGCCTAAGCCCAGTCGCTCTGCGAAGAAATCCGCGCTGCAAAGTTCCGATCTTAGATCGACTTAGCCGCCATTTTAGGTCCGTCCGCCATTTTAATTTCCATTCCAAAGTAGTTCTGTGTTCTAAAATGGTGGACAGTGTTTCCCGCTTGTAACTTAGCCGTACCCGACCTTGGAATACAAGTTAATGTCTAAACTGTCCGTTGGCCGAATGTTTGGGTTGAGTAAAGAGACCTTGTCTCATGTCTGACTTATAGACAGATGATTACCTGCGCCAACAAGTCCGATCCGCAGACATACATCAAATACAATGATGTCTAAATACTGAACGTGGACACTTGTTGAACTACATTGTATAGGACGTTTGTTAAGACTTACTGTTTAATCCGAAGATACACTGTTGCCATTGTGACTTGTTGATGCACGAACTGAAAATGATCCATATGCATATGTTTGTTTTGTTTATTTGTTTGTTTATTTATTTGTATAGCGCTCTTGACCCAGGGGTATATGTGCGCTTAGAGCATCAAGTTACAGGCAGCAGTAGGGAAAAATAGTACAGTAGTAATGAGGCAGAGTAAACAGAAATACAGTTAGAGCATAATAAGAAAACATTTGTACATTAGGAAAGCATACATACATGGTTGGTTATTTGTTGAGTAACCAAGTGATGACCTTAGTTCTGAAGGGTTGGAAGGTAGGTGTGGATTTGATATCCAGTGGAACAGTATTCCAAAGTTGTGAGGCCAGAGTTGGGAAGCTGGATCCATCAGCTCTTTTGAGGGAGTATATGGGCACCGTCAGTTGTAGTGTGTTAGAGGATCTAGTGGTTCTAGTGTTCTGTCTTAATGTAAATTTGTTAGTGAGATAGGGTGGGGCTAGATGGTTAAGAGCTTTGTATGTAAGGCATAAGGTTTTTAGGTCGAGTTTTTGTTGGATGGAGAGCCAATTACAGGCGATTCTTGTAGCGGAGATATGTTCTCTTCTGGGAATATTTAGGGCGGCACGGAGTGCGTTGTTTTGTAAGACTTGCAGTTTGTTGATTACTGTTTTGTTGGCGCCTACATAGAGGCTGTTACAATAGTCCAATTTAGATTGGATGAGTGCTATGGCTAAAGTGAGGCAGTTGTTGGGGGAGATCAATGGCCTGCAGGCCCTGATTAATTTACCCATGTAGGCAGTGGCTGAGGCAGTCATATTAATTTGTTTGGCTAGGTTGGTATTTGTGTCTAAGTAGAAACCGAGGGTTTTTACACTCTTGGCAATGGGTAGGGTGTTGCCGTCAATGGTAAAGCTGGTGTAGCTGGGGCAGAGTTTCCAGATGGTATTAGGTGAGCCGACAAGAAGCAGTTCGGTCTTATCATCATTCAGGCAGAGGCCATGTACGGCCATCCATGCCTGAATGATGGAGAAGACTTCATTGATCCATTTGGCGTCCGCGTTGTAATTACCGGATAGGGTGAGGAGTATCTGGGTGTCATCTGCGTAGTTCGTGTAGGTGACACCCAGATTGTCCAGTTTGTCGAATAAGGGCTTTGTAAATATATTATACAAAGTAGGTGAGACACAGGAACCTTGTGGGACACCGCAAGTAATGGGAATAGGGTCAGCTGCTGCTAGGGGTGAGAAGACCCGCATGGTCCTATTATCCAGGAAGGATTGAATCCATGTGACCGCAGAATGGGAGAAGTGTGCTGCCGATGACAAGTGGTTGCACAGGATTTTGTGGTCAACCAGGTCAAAGGCAGCGGAAAGGTCGAGGAGAAGGAGAATGGCAGCCTTACCTTTATCTTTGAGTTCGTCTATCTGGCACTTGAGGTCAACAAGGGCCGTTTCTGTCCCATGTTGTGGTCGAAAGCCAGATTGGCGAGTTCCTAGTAAGTGGTTAGTCTCAAGGTAATCCTGGATTTGTAGATAGGCCACTCTATCAATTATCTTTAGTAAGAATGGGACGGTAGTAATGGGTCTATAGTTAGTGGGTATGTCCGGGTCGAGAGTGGTTTTTTTTAGTAGTGGTAGGACCCAGGATTGTTTCAGATTACTGGGAACCAGGTTGTTGGAGAAAGACAGGTTTATTAATTTAGTAATGAAGGGGGAGAGATCCCTGGCTGCATCTTTTATGATTTGTGCGGGGCAACTATCCCCCTTACAATTCGAAGGTTTCAGAGATGCTATAATTTTCTGTACCTCCGGTATGGATACCTTTTTGAAGGTAAAGCCTGAGCTGGTGGCGGTGGGGGGAAGAGGGGTAGAGCTGGAGGTAGAACCAGGAGTGAGTTGTTGTCGTTTGTTGTCAATTTTGGTTTGGAGCCCTGAACTTTTGTTAGCAAGAGCATTCTGGATCTCTGTGCACCAGGATTTATCCTTGGTGCTGGAGTCAGTTGGAGGAGTGGGGTTTTCTAGTTCTTTTAGGATGTTAAAGAGCTCTTTTGTGCTAGAGCTTGCCTGGGAGATCCTAGTGTTGAGAGATTCTTTCTTAGCGCGTGTAATCTCCTTTTTGTAGAGAGTGTAGATATTAGCAAGATTAGTTTTGTTGTTTATTGAAGGCACTGATTTCCATAGTGCTTCAAGTTTACTTTTTTGTTGACGGAGAGTTTTGAGCTCCGGGGTGTACCATGTATTCAGGTGCGCTTTAGGTTTCTCTTTGCGCATTTTCAGTGGGGCGATAATGTCAATGGCTTTGGTCATGGAGTCGTTGTAGACTTTGACCAATTGGTTCAGGTCAGTTGTAGCTGGAACTGCGTTTAGAGTCGGGATCACCAAAGGTATTAGTGCTTCCGCTGTGATGTTACTCTTTTTCCTAGTTGAGCAGGCAGGTGCAATAATGGGTTTTTTGTGCACTAGATTACTGGTATTAATGTCAAATGGGAGGAGGTGGTGATCGGTCCAAATGAGCTGTGTGGGATCTTTCACGGTAATGTTGCAGTTGAGGGCGGTTATCCAGTCAAGGATTCTACCCTTCGAGTGTGTGGGTTTGGAACAGAATTGTTTTAGGCCCTGCTCCCCTAATGCCGTGGCCAGGGCAATGGCTGGTGTGTCGAGAGGGTCATTAAACCCAAGATTAAAGTCTCCAAGTATAATCATTTGTGCTGATGGTTTAGAGCTTTCTGCAACTAGTGAGGTGATGTCTTCTTCAAATGAGCCAGGTGGGCCCGGGGGTCTGTAGATTAAATGCAGCGTAATAGTGCTATTGGGGGAAGTTTGTAATTTGACTGTGAGATGCTCACAAGATTTAAGTGGAGGAGAGGGGGCTAGTCTAATATCAAGTGAGGACTTAAAAATAATGGCTACACCGCCTCCTCGCGCGTTAGGTCTATCTGCTCTGAGGATGGTGTAGTTGTCAGGTATGGCTAGGGTGAGAGATGGTCCTGCAGCATCATGCAGCCAAGTTTCGGTTACAGCAAGGAAGTCCAAATTGTTAGTTAGAATAATGTCTGCGACTTCAATGGAATGGGCGACTAATGATCTAACATTTAGAAGAGCTCCTTTAGGAATAGGAGGGGTAGGATTCATGGGTATTACCGAATGAATGTTAGTCTTATAGGGCTTTTTAACTGGTCAGTTACTAGATCTATGGTGGGTTCTGGTACCAAGTCTAATGTTCCGATCGGTAGTGGTTCGAGAGATGGTTAGGTTAGCAGTTGTGGGGGTGCTGTCATCAAGGGTGGGGTAGGGTGCTCTCCTGTCGGTGGTGTTCCGCTTGGAGACGGCTGAGTGCAGGTTAGCAGTTGTGGGGGTGCTGTCGTCAAGGGTGGGGTAGGGTGCTCTCCTGTCGGTGGTGTTCCGCTTGGAGACGGCTGAGTGCATAATAGCTGGGACATGAGAGGGGTGAGCATAGCTGCAGGTAGGGTTGGCGTAGTGCGATACCGGGAGGAATGCCGGTGTGGTGGGCAGAAATGGTGTAGGGCAGGTGACGGGGTGATGTCTTGGGCAGGCAGGTCTGACTAGACCATTGTTGAAGGCTGTGTAACTGTTGCCAGTGCAAAGTATGTTACTTTGCAGGACACAAAAGGGGAACATGATCATGGTAAAGTAGAGTATCATGCTAGGGCTGGGGTGGCATGGAGAGGACTGGCGAATAGGGGGCATTGGTGACATAGGGTAGGCGCAGTACAATTTGAGTGTGGACAGGAAACGACCATGGGTCGCAACACAAAATCGAAAGTGGTCCTGAGTCGACCATAAGGCACAACACGAGGCAGATGTGGTGTGGGGGCGACCATAAGATGTGGTGTGGGGGCGACCATAAGGCACTACACAATGCAAATGTGGTCTGGGGTGACCATAAGGCACAACACAAAATCAACTGTGGTCTGGGGCGACCATGAGGCACAACACAGTGCAGGTGTGATCTGGGGCGACCATAAGGCACAACACAAAATCAACTGTGGTCTGGGGCGACCATGAGGCACAACACAATGCAGGTGTGATCTGGGCGACCATAAGGCACAACACAGTATAAGTGTGGTCTGCTATTGACCATAATGCACAACACAGTATAAGTGTGGTCTGCTATTGACCATAATGCACAGCACAGTATAAGTGTGGTCTGCTATTGACCATAATGCACAACACAGTATAAGTGTGGTCTGCTATTGACCATAATGCACAACACAGTATAAGTGTGGTCTGCTATTGACCATAATGCACAACACAGTATAAGTGTGGTCTGCTGTTGACCATAATGCACAACACAGACAGTGAGGTCAGTAATTATTCATGAGCCAAACAGGTGTTGGGCTCTAAAGATAGACCCGCAAAAGGAAACAGTGTAGAAGATTGAGAGGTATATTGTGCGTCTTAGCAACCAAGGCCAGGTGGTCTGCAATCTCTAGCTAGAGCGCCTAGAATCAGAGTATAACACCAAGACTGGTTTACTTACATGGCCTGGTGGGTATGAGGAAATTCGAGAGCATTGGCACATCAGTGACGCCTTGTTGGCTGATGAGGTAATTAACAGGGTTTCAAAGGTTTCAAGGTAGTTCTGTAGACGGGTAGGGAATGTTCCGGGCCTTCAGGGGCAGCATCTATGGCCCAGGCCCACAGTGCTCCGAACAGGCGCAGGAACAGGCCTTTGTATGGCCTTCGGACTGGCCGGCAATTCCGCCTGCCGGCGGATCCACGGGATGAAATCGAGGTTCAGCCTCGGTTTCGCGCCGCACAGCGCCCGGCATGGGAGAGTCAGGCGCCGTATATGGACAGGGTCAGGCAGGCCCTGCTGCGTGTGGCTCGCTCTGAGCCTGGATCCTCTGCTGGGCTGGGGGGGCTCCTGCCCTCACCCCTCAAGGAAGATGGAATAAGTGGGGGGACCTAGGGCGCAGGAACAGGCCTTTGTATGGCCTTCGGACTGGACAAACTAGAAGTGAACTCGGCATGAACCCTAGACTGGGAATTATTAACCTGTAGGGGGGCTGGACATTATGATCAAAACTGTATAAAAAGTGTAAATGTTTAGACGTCCAGTAACTCTCACTTCTCACACCGAAAGGGCTGGAATTCGCTGTGATGTACTGAGGGCCAGATAACTATCTGATACTTTGTTTCTTTGTAAACTGTATAGTTATAGAATAAAATCTGTGTTTGGTGTATTTCCTTTTGGGGTACTCAGCCTCGATATTTCCATTTGCTTTTACAGTCTGTGGCTTCAATTTTGGACTTCTGTGAGAATACTCATCATGTTGACTTTACCCTTGATGCCAGTTTAAAAGGATGTGTCGCTGTAACAAAACATACCCATACTGACTGCAATAATTGATGCACCCACACCCATATAAGAACATTACTCATAGTGCACTGCCTATTATACAAGTTCAAAATGCTATGCCACCATAAGCAAACATGTCCAGACTTGCTACAAAATTTATGCCAGTATGGCCAGGAACAAACACTCATCATGCTGATGCCAGTCAAAAATTATTATATCATAGAAAGCAAATATGTCCAGACTGGCTGCACCACCGTTAGCCAGTGTGGCCACGTAAGAATGCACATCACGTTGGCTTTACCTCAGTTAAAAATCTCATGGCACCATAAGAAAACATGTCAAAACTGGCTGCACCAATGTAGGTCAGCCCTGTAACATAAGAAAAGATGTCTTGTTGGCTTGTGTGCCAGTATAATAGCACTTTTAATGGCATTATGAGGTAGAAATAATGCTATTATGTCCGTTTATGGAGTAGCCCACAATGTGAGAAAAAAGTGTATGCTCTTGTAAGGAAACATGTCCATGCTAGCTGTGCTACATCAATGTGGTATTCCTCCTAAAATCAGAGGTATGCTTCAGAAATGCATCCATATAACATACACTTTCATTCACATGCACACCCAAACAACATACATCCCCTGTTCATACATTCACTTACAGGCACAAAGGCTTGCAGGCACACTTACCTACATACATACATAAATACATGCAGTTTTGTCTTATCTGCAGCCATGGACTCTAGACACCGCCTCTTGCCACCTTTCACCATTATCCTTCAGCTCCAACAAAGCATGCAAACAGGAACCAGACAGCATGAAGATCTCCTCTTGTCACCTTCCACCATTATCCTTCAGCTCCCACAAAGCATGCAAACAGGAACCAGACAGCATGAAGATCTCCTCTTGTCACCTTCCACCATTATCCTTCAGCTCCCACAAAGCATGCAAACAGGAACCAGGCAGCATGGAGATCTCCTCTTGTCACCTTCCACCATTACCCTTCAGCTCCAACAAAGCATGCAAACAGGAACCAGGCAGCATGAAGATCTCCTCTTGTCACCTTCCACCATTACCCTTCAGCTCCCACAAAGCATGCAAACAGGAACCAGGCAGCATGGAGATCTCCTCTTGTCAGCTTCCACCATTACCCTTCAGCTCCCACAAAGCATGCAAACAGGAACCAGGCAGCATGGAGATCTTTCCGATTCCTATTGATGCATAATGGAGCTGCAGCCCCACCATCTCACTAACTCAGCCACTCCAAATGTGCGCAGAAGCGCAAAGTCACCCTTAGCAGCACTGCAAGGCTAATTGAGCTTGCATGCTGGGGTACTAAATTGTCGAAGCTAAACCACATTTCACTGTAGGGTTAAAGCCAGCCTAGCAGGGCATTCTCAGCTTCATGCCACAGCACAGGACGCGGTCCGTGTTTCCACTGGGCTCGTTTAGCTCCTACATAACAGGGGTGGTGGGGCAGGATGCCCCATTAATTATTATGGACGAGCTGCCCTTAGTCAACAGACCAAGAAACCAATGCTTAACGTTTCGGTGAAGGAGAGCACAGTCTGAAGGAGCAAACTTTAAAAGATGGTATTTATTGAATGCTCCATGAGGCAAAAGAGTGGGGTGATTGTTTGGTCGTAGATGGTGCGAGGGGGGCTTTTTAGGTTGCAAGGTATTTGTATTGGTAGGACTGGGTTATGCGGATCTGGGTTTTTTTGATGTGGGGAATGACAGGCGGGCTTCGGTCGGGTGTTGGCCCACCCTAGATTAAATGCGCAAGAGGATTCTGACTGGGCGCTTCCCAATATGATTGACCTATGTGTGATGCAGTGCATGCTGTTTGCAATGTGAACTTTTTGCAATGCCAGCTCGTTGCACAAGCTTTGAAAACACCACTTTACAAACCAACCTTCGAAACACACACAATGGGAGACAGGTACCCAAAATCAGAGTTCAGACGCAAAGCTGCTAGAATCCTCCATGCACACTAGGGCTAGAAAACATGGTTTAAAAAGCACATAGGTCCACAGACACACATTTTGTGCTAATATGTAAAAGTGTGGATACAATTGTGTTTCAGATTGCAAATAAAAAAAGAACGCCTGCTTTGCAGTACTTGGCCGGCACATGAAGTAAGGATATTTATTATGTATGAAACGTCTTAAAGTAAAACTTGCAGCCATTGCAATCTATCGACATCTCCACCCCTTCACCATCGCGCGCATTTCTATTTCACAGACGCGACGTGATGGGTTTCCTGAAAGATGCTGGAGCCTTCAGAAGGAGGCAGGTCATTGCTTTTGGGTGCTTGCTGCCAACTGATCACACCTGCCAGTTTGATTAATGAGAAGCTGAAAAGTGTATCACAGCCAAGGTTATGGAAAACCACTTTCTGGGGGGAAAAACATGTAACTACTGCGTTTCCTCCAACATTGTGAGAGCGTTTAAGCAGCACAATCCGTGTTTAGAGGAATGTTAGTTTATTAACTTGTGTTCTCTCTTTAAGCCTGTTCAGCCAGAGAGAACACCTGCCTGGGCATTAGTCTCTCATGTGGCCTGGGGCCAGTTGAAGGCATGAACGTCTTCCAAATTTCTTGCCAGAGTTATTATTATTATTTTTTTTTTTGCAATGGTCAGGGAATGCTCCTGCACAGTATAGGCCCCAATGAAGGTATAGCTGAAAATAAAGGAAATGAGGGCAGCAGCCGTAGAATGCCATAGCTCGAAGTCAGACTGATGCATATGTCATTTTTATTACCCCAATTGCCTTTTCTAAATCACAGACAATATCACAAGGCGCAACAAAGCACAGACATTCTGTATCCCCAGCTTTAATCATGCGAACTCTCAAGTGGTTAATAACCACTGAACAGGTTATCAAGCTTTGTTCTATCGAGAGAGGGGCGCCCGCTTCCTTTGCAAACCAAATTTCAAGGAACCTGGGATTGGTAACCCTAGGTCTCCTGGGGGCAACCAGACGTGGTCTCCCTCTCACTGTGCTTAGAGAGGCATTAACTTCACCTCACTGATGATCCCCAACAAGGGTGAAATACATGTCTGGGGTTGCTGGTGGCACTCTCTTTCAGGTTGGAATTGCCATTGCATTTTGGTGATGGACTGCCCCTGGGCAGGACAAAGACTGATATGCAAATGGATATTTCCCATCTGTGAAAGGCACAGTGAGAAAAAGCAGTGGCTGCAAACTCTCAAGTGGTTAATAACCACTGAACAGGTTATCAAGCCTTGTTCTATCGAGAGAGGGGCGCACGCTACCTTTGCAAACCAAATTTCAAGGAACCTGGGATTGGTAACCCTAGGTCTCCTGGGGGCAACCAGATGTGGTCTCCCTCTCACTGTGCTTAGAGAGGCATCAGTTTCACCTCACTGATGATCCCCAACAAGGGTGAAACACGTGTATCGGGTTGTTGGTGGCACTCTCGTTCAGGTTGGAATTGCCATTGCATTTCGGTGCTGGACTGCCCCTGGGCAGGACAAAGACTGATATGCAAATGGTTATTTCCCATCTGTGAAAGGCACAGTGAGAAAAAGCAGTGGCTGCGAACTCTCAAGTGGTTAATAACCACTGAACAGGTTATCAAGCCTTGTTCTATCGAGAGAGGGGCGCTCGTTACCTTTGCAAACCAAATTTCAAGGAACCTGGGATTGGTAACCCTAGGTCTCCTGGGGGCAACCAGACATGGTCTCCCTCTCACTGTGCTTAGTGAGGCATCAGCTTCACCTCACTGATGATCCCCAACAAGGGTGAAACACGTGTATGGGGTTGTTGGTGGCACTCTCGTTCAGGTTGGAATTGCCATTGCATTTCGGTGCTGAACTGCCCCTGGGCAGGCCAAAGACTGATATGCAAATGGATATTTCCCATCTGTGAAAGGCACAGTGAGAAAAAGCAGTGGCCGCGAACTCTCAAGTGGTTAATAACCACTGAACAGGTTATCAAGCCTTGTTCTATCGAGAGAGGGGCGCTCGCTACCTTTGCAAACCAAATTTCAAGGAACCTGGGATTGGTAACCCTAGGTCTCCTGGGGGCAACCAGACATGGTCTCCCTCTCACTGTGCTTAGGGAGGCATCAGCTTCACCTCACTGATGATCCCCAACAAGGGTGAAACACGTGTATGGGGTTGCTGGTGGCACTCTCGTTCAGGTTGGAATTGCCATTGCATTTCGGTGCTGGACTGCCCCTGGGCAGGACAAAGACTGATATGCAAATAGATATTTCCCATCTGTGAAAGGCACAGTGAGAAAAAGCAGTGGCTGCGAACTCTCAAGTGTTTAACAACTACTGAACAGGTTATCAAGCCTTGTTCTATCGAGAGAGGGGCGCCCGCTACCTTTGCAAACCATGTATTGATTGTAGGCACATAGCTTTTGTCATCTAAGCTGCTAACATAGTGTCACCCTGTGTTCCCTGAAGAAGTTCCTTCTATTTTGTATAAATTCTGTACAGGAACGAAACATGTTGGAATTATGCGTACGTTACAATGGGTAACCAAAATATTAAAGTATGTTCACCTTAGTGCAGATAACAGTTTTTTCTAAGGAAAAACTAAAACCCCTGCTCATACTCATGGAGTGACATTGAGCCTTTATGGCTGACAACATTAAGGAAGAAGACAAAGATAGTTCAGGGTTGTATTTATTGAACATGTCACTTTGAAAATGTGTTTACAATTACATTTGTCACATTAAGGGTATGCACATGTTACTTTATATATGTATTGGTTTCATAATAATTGAATACATGTTTTTAGAGTTTTTGCCAACTGAAATTGAAATATGAAAAAAATTGTTGTGGCCCTAGGTTTAGTTACATGTTAAAAGAAAAACAAATAACGCTGAGGGTCTGTGGTGTAATATGTTCCCTTTACACTAGAACCATCATGTGTTCTGCAGTCTTTGGAATACCCCGTTGACCATTACATATCAAAATTCAGTAACATGCTTATCAAACATTAGCCACTTGAATGACTGTGCACCCTAGAAGAGATAGGTCCACAATGTATTACTGCAACTATTTCTTTATGGTATCATGGTTTACAACAACCCTCCACACATCAATTACATTATGAACAATAAAATAATAGAAACATGGCCATAGTTAAATACGTTTGAAATTTCATACTTCTAAAGCTAAAAACACAATACATGTATTTCAATTAAAACAATATAATAATAATAATAATAATAATAATAATAATAATAATAATAATAATAATAATAATAGGAAGGAAGGGGCTGCCCCATCCAGGTCACGCAGTCCATGCTGCCCAAACAGAGCAATGTGGCCATGCTCACTGTCGGTCTGCCTCGGCATAGCAGCCTGGGACTTCCTTCACTGCCTCTTCACCTCATGGGCTGCCTATGCCGGGCACCCCGGGAGGTGAGGAGGCAGTGAAGGAAGTCCCAGGCAGCCTGGCTGGGTAGGCTGGTGAAGAGGAGAGCAGACAGGGGAGTCACCTCAACCCTTTAGGGCAGAGCAGTAAAGAAAAGTCTAGCCAGCCACGTTGGGTAGCATAGGTGAAGCGGGGTGCTCTGGCACACTGGCTAGAGCTCCAGGACAAGCAGGACCCACCCCTTCATCATTTTGATGCAATGAACAGGGGGGGTGCAATGCCTTGAGTGCATTGTGGGAGTGGTGGTTTATGACGGCGGGATGCTGAAAAGGGCCCCTAGGGGTCCCTAACGTCTATGGAAACAAGGCGAGTCACCACACACGATAGATACGCTAGACACAAGGTCGTATTCCCAAAGCTAGGGTTTATTGCAAAGAAAAAGTCTCAGTTGGCCAACTCGGTCTCACGCCCCGCGACGTGTATCTCTAGACCTCGAGGGACGCAAGAGAATGAATCATGTATATCAGTTACATATATACAAAATGCATATCAAACAATCAGATATGACATGTTTAACACCCCCCTTTTATTGGGTTTCTTTGAACCTGGTGTGATGATGGACATCTCCGACAACTATGACACCTTCAAACATCTATTCTAGTAACAATTTGCAATTTGTGAGTGCGGAGGCATCTTTCAGTTGTTGAATAGAACACAGCGCTTCTGTTCTTGGAAGCAAGCTACATACGGGGGGAAGAGTTGCATTCCAAACCTTGCTATCTATTAGATGCTATTCGTGTCCTGGGAGCCGACACGCTCTAGCGGGCTCAGCAAAGGGGGGCCGTAAGAAAAGCATAATTCAAGCATTTAGCTATTTTATTCTAACATATTCTACCATATAACGAGACTGGCTGGCAGCTGCGAAATGATTAAATGCCCTGTAGCTCTGCTTCAAGGCTACATACGGGAGGGAGCCGGGCATTCTTCCTGGCGCTGCCTACGTTTGTGTTTCAACGAACTCTTGTTATCCTCACGACCCTGCGGCCTTGTCCTTTTTACGTGCAAACAACAATGTTTTACAGTCGAGCAGTGTAAGCGGAAAATATGCTGCAAAGCAATAGGAACAGAAAGCAATGAGCAATGGTTAGAAAAAATGGCGATTCTTGCTACATTAAAATGGCCGTTCAGTGGCAAACTTGAAAACCTATATTCTGTCATATCGTGCATGAGACGGTTGGCCCACGGCCACCAAAATACGTTTGCGGTCACACAGTAGAGGTATCCATTTTTCTAGACTGACAAACCCTCATTTGGCCGTATGCCAAACTTCTCATCTATTTATTGAAACCTCCTCTAGTGATGATGAGTCTGAAGTACTTATGTCTGAATTTTGCATGCTATCGTAAACATCATCGTCTTCATCAATATCTATGGCCATCAACTCTTTTACTGTTCTCATCTCATTTGGGTCTTGGTTTGTTCGACCATGAGGTTGTTTTTTCTTTGTCATCATATGCATACATCCTTCCGTACATCCCTCAGTTACCTCTGCGCAAACTATTGGTAGACAATGTATGCAACAACAGCACGTTAGGAATATTCCAAACACCACTACTAATATTGAGATCAATTTCCATCCCCAAGAACGTAGTATTCCCCAAAACCACGATCCTATTCCCCAGCTCCCTTCCCCAGTAGGGAGTTTAGAGCTTAGGACATGCATTTTCTTTATTGCTTCAAAGATGGTAGGGGAATAGTCATCGACATAAACGCAACACGCTGATCCCACTATTTTGCAAATTCTGCCACGATCAACCAGGATCACATCGAGAGCCATTCTATTTTGCAGCGTCATTAACCTGATTCCTCTTTCTTCCAACGTCATGTTAAATAATATATCTGTTGTTGTGTTTATGGTTTTCTTTAGGATTCTGGACAGCTGCCTTATTTTATAGGAGTTCTCTATCTGCCCTAAGAATGGAATGAATGATTTTGCTACATCAGTTGCTATTAAAACATCCTTGTCAGTCCTTTTGACTCTAGTTCTTGATAGTCTGGCCATGTCTGCTGTTTCCAAGAGGAATACTCCTGGGAACAGTAGACCTAGGTAACATGTACCTCCCCAGTTTCTGGGCAACCAAGGATATGCTTTCTTTCCACATATAAAATAAACTGGATCGCCTACATATACTGGTTCTATTTCCCATTTCAATACCACTGTATTCATACATCCAGTATATGGTTCGACTGAAAAAGAGCCTTTCTTTTTTAGACAAAAAGGGACAGTTCTTGGGCTATAATTCACCATGTAAGGTTGGGGGATTGCGTCTTTGTCCCCTTCTGTTCTTACACGAAACGTCATTACAGATGTCTTTTCTGGTGGGGACAATCTATCTCGTCTATTTTGTCATGTTATCTTTCGTGTATTTTTTCTCGTGGGCTCTGGGGCTATTACTTGTGCTTTATGGAAAATGGAACAACCCACAGGCTTCATTATTATCTCCTCAAACTCATTCAAGTTGGTTCTGTCTAATTGACCCGTACTACTCTCATTCCATTTCCCATAAAACATTGCACCTAAAGATGCACTACATGCAGAACTTAATGGTAGTGGCTGTACATACCACCCTATTCCTTTCCCAGCATGCTGTGGTAAATGGGCACATACCCAGCAATTTGTTTTCTTCAGAATTGCATGTGTCATGTTCATGATCAATAGCAATGTATTATTCCCAAAACCTTCCCTGTGTCTTTCTTCCATTGGGGGCAGGGTATAGGTAATCACCTGAACCGGGCTTTCAGTAGTGGATATATTAATTATTCATAAAAACATTTCTAATGGGTGTATCGCTTCCACATACCATAATATCAGGGCTGTCTATATTGGTGCTACCACACTCACAAAGCACATTATTGTTGCCAGTGCCAGTATACAATTCGTTTTACCATGCGTTTTTCTTAAGCTTACAGTCTTTATAATTGACTCATTCTCAGCAGTGGTGGTGCAGGAGGAGGCTGGAACCGGTCCCGGCATGTTTCTCGTCGTCCTTCTTCTTCCTTATTACAGTTCGTCGTGGATACCTCTCTTCGTCGCGCTTGCTCTGGTGTCAATAAGTTCAACAGAATTGTCACAGTTCAGTTCTGCCTGTCCTTATTAGCCTGGACTTGTTTATTCATTTTTAAGCAAGATCACTTGTCCTTTCTCATACTGCTCAGATGACCTTTGATCAGTTATCTTATTGCCTTGATACCATGTGCGCCCAGCTTGTCCGCTCTGGTTCCTGACACATGTATTTTTATGATCGCACCGGGGAGCCGCGAGTCTTGAATTGTAGACTTGCACAATTCTCACGCTTCTCTCCTCTACACCTCTAGTTTCTTCTCCGTCCATGAGCTGAACCAGAGGTTGACATAAACATCAAAAAAGAACTGCGGATCACTTTGTCTTTCGAGGCAGCACATTTTATCACCTTACTCCTGGTATCGTGTGGTCCATGAATAGTGCCGGTGCACTTCCAGATTCACGCTCAAAGTCAGCCTGTGGTGCTACTGCAGGTGCTGGTGTGCGCCGTGCCAATGATGCAGATCCATTCTTTGGCGTGTTGGCAAGTGCTGGTGGGCGCCAAAGGGGTACACGATTTGTTTCTGCTGGTATTTGCAGGGCAGATTTCGTGTCGGTCAGCAGTGATGTCGATTCTGCTGGGCAACGTGGGGCACTCTTTGCCCTTCCCCCTCTTTGGCAATCGTCTCAGGCTTTGTTTCGGGTTTCACTTCTCGTTTTGGCAGATTTGGTGGATGTTTACTGGCAACAGTTTCTTCCTTTACTGGGACCGCTGTCTCTTTCCGGTCATCAGTGTCAGGCAAGTTTTTCAGTGAAGTTGGAATCTTCTTGGCATGGGTGGCATGGATCCACAACTTCCTTCCATCCACCCGTATTGCCGTCTGCGTCGCCAAGAGTACTTGATAAGGCCCGCGCCACCTGGGTGCTAACGATGACTTTCTTTCAAAATGTTTTAGCAGCACCCAGTCGCCTGGCTCCAGCGCGTGCCCCGGACCGGTGTATCTCACTGGTAATGCCTCCTGCAGCTGCTGATGAATCAAACACAATTTCTGCATTAAAAGGCCACAATAAGTACTAAGCACAGGATGTTCTACCTCACTAAGTCGTTTTAGCTGTGGTGTGCACCATACATTTGCCGGCCTCCCCGTTACGATCTCGTACGGGGAGAGCCCAGTTTTAGCCTGTACAGACGTACGCATCCATAATAGTGCTATTGGTAATGCATCCACCCAACTCAACTTGCTTCCCGCACAAATCTTGCTAATCTTTGATTTAAGAATCCCGTTGTGCCTCTCCACAAGACCGGCAGAACTCGGATGTCTTGAACTATGGAATCTCTTATCAATCTGAAGACCAGCACATATCTGTAATATCACTGCACCCACAAAATGTGGTCCATTATCAGACCATAGGACACGGGGCAAGCCAAATCTGGAAAAGTACTCCTTAAGCATTACTTTTGCTGTGCTCATTGCTGTGCAGTCCTTCAAGGGATATGCCTCCACCCATTTACTGAATGCACAGATCACCACCAAGACGTATTTTAAGTTTTGGCATCTCTCCATCTCTATGAAATCAAAATGGATCACCTCAAATGGCATAGAGGGCGGGCCAAAACTGCCTGTTGGAGTCACTGTTCCCTTTCCTACATTGTGTTGCAAACACGTGATACAGTTCTGCACCAACCTCTCTGCATTCTTTTTTATGTTTACATTCTGCCATACTGTAGAAAGGTGCTGTATTATCTTTTTCGCACAGATGTGAGTAGGGCTGTGGGCCATTGTGGCCATTGCAGTCACATACGAATTTGGCAACATCCAGTTTCTAGTTCCCTTGTCCACCCAACAATCCTCCAGATCCAACTCAGCAGATCCGTCTGCCCACCCCTGTATTTCATCGGCCATAGCTTCGGCCTGCATTTCTTTGACAGTGGCAACTCCATTTTCTATCATACAGGATACTTCCTCTGTCTGAACCGTCATCATTTTGGTATTTAAATCAGTGGCAGTTTGTTTCACAATTCTGTCTGCAAACGCGTTTCCCTTTCCTACTTTGCATGTTACCTTTTTGTGTGCCTCGCATTTCACTATTGCTAGGCGCTTTGGAAGCATGAGTGCAGACAGTAATCGTACAATCAAAGGGCCATATTGAATTCTGGCGCCATGTGATGTCAAAAACCCTCTCTCAGCCCAGAGTCGACCAAAGTTTTGAACCACTCCAAAAGCATACTGGCTATCAGTATATATATTCACATTCAAATTGTCAGAAATCTCGCACACTCTGGTTAATCCTATTATCTCTGCGGCCTGTGCCGAATTGTAGTGAATTCTTTTGCTTTCTACAACGCTCTCTAGGGTAGTGATAGCATATGCAGCAGTTGTTGTGCCATCTGGTAATTTAAAACATGAGCCGTCACAAAATAACTCTCCATCTGGCACTTTCTGTGGGGTATCACTTAAATCAACTCTCCCCTTGGTTTCTTTATCAGTGACCATTAAGCAATCGTGGGGGGGTCATTCATCCTTCCCAATTTCTTTTATGGTTGCTGGCATTAATTCTGCAGGATTCAAAGTGCTACACCTCATAATTTGGATATGGGGCGCGAACAAGATGATCTCATATCTTGTCAATCTAGCAGAGGTGAGGTGTTGCATCTGTGTCCTATTTAATAGAACGTCTATGGCATGTGGCACCATCAAAATTAAAGTGTGCCCCAATACCATCCCTTCCGTTTGTTTCACTAATGCAGCAGCTGCCGCGACAGATCGCAAACATCGTGGTAGTGCGCGCGCTACAGGGTCCAGCGCAGAAGAAAAATAGCCGCATGGCCTATTTCTTCCACCTTGTTCCTGTGCCAAAACGCACATCCTTCACTTTCACACACAAATAGTCTAAAACATTTCTCATAATTCGGCGTACCCAAAACTGGAGCCGAGCATAATGCAGTTTTCAATCCATCAAATGCTTTCTGACATTCCTCATCCCACTGCAAAGGCATAACCGCATCCTTTCTAGTCAAATTCACCAACGGCTTCACAATTAACGCAAAATTACCAATCCATTGTCGGCAATATGAAGCCATGCCTATTATGGCTCTGACACCTTTTTGTGTCTTTGGAATAGGCATACAAGAAATACTTTCTATGCGTTCTGGCCTTAGTCTTCTCCCTCCTTTCGAAAGTAGGTAGCCCAAATAGGCCACCTCCTTTCGATTATATTGGAATTTCTTCAAACTAGCTTTATGGCCATGTGCCGCTAGGTGTGACAGTAGTAATACAGTGCTTTCTTTACAAATCTCCTCTGTGTCTGCAGCTAGCAATAGATCGTCTATGTATTGCAAGAGTACACAACCCACTGGTAATTCCAGCATGTCTAACTGCTCTTTTAATGGCTACTGTAAATACTTGGACTTTCCGTGTAACCTTGCGGAATCCTCGTAAATGTAAATGATCGTCCTCCTAATGTGAACGCAAACAAATATCTGCTGTCCTTGTCCACTGGAATACTGAAGAACGCGTTTTTCAAATCCACTACACTAAAATATTCTGCTGAAAAAGGTATCATTGTCAATATCGTAGTGATATCTGGCACTAGAGGAAATTGTGGATCTACTACCTTGTTAAATGCGCGCAAATCATTTATAAAATGGTATGGTACCTCATTGCCTCCTTTTTTCTAAACTGGAAGAATCGGGCTGTTACATGTACTGCCTGTAATTTCCTCGATTACCCCTAATTTCATCAAATCTGTAACAATACTCTTCAATCCTTTCTCACCTTCAGGCGAAATTCTATATTGGGGTATTCGCGGTAGGGTAACACCTTCTTTCAAAATGATCTTTACTGGCTCTATCTTTAAGCATCCTACATCATTGTCATGCATTGCCCATATACAGGTTGGTGCTTTACTTAGCTCCCCTGGTAAAGTTTTGGACATGAATTCTGACACAGGGGCATTGTGCGGCCAAATTGTTAGGAACACTCCTTCTGCCGTGCAATGTATAACGGAACCTAGTTTTTTCAACAAATTTAATCCCAACAAGTTCTCCCCACAATTTTCTGTTAAAAGGAAAGGACAATGTTCAGTAAATGGTCCTATTGTAACTGGGACTGGTTGGGACACTGGGTTTATGACTGGTGTACCTGCGAACCCTATGGAAACATTCTTTTGCCCTGACAGTGGTATATCCGGAACCAAGTGGTGGTTTATTGACCACTTCTGCGCTCCTGTATTTACAAGAAAGCAGTGCTCCTCATTCCCGACTCTCATTTCTACGTAGGGTCCTCTCTGATTCACAGGAATAGACACTGGTTCCGACCCCTGTCCTGGACTGTCCTATTGGGGAAATAACACATCGTCCGATGTGTAATCATTACTGTTACTGTAATACGTGTTTGGCTGTGTATCGAAAACGTTCCCACTCATTCCTCTATTTCCCCCACTCTGGTTTCGATATTGTTGATTTTGCAGTCCCTGACTCTGGTTTGGGGCATTTTGGTTTTGGCCTTGGTTTTGATTGCCTCCGTTATTGTGATGCTGCTGCATACTATTCCTATTTGGTCCATTCGCTCCTGTGTGTCCTCTATGCTGTCTCCTCTGACCAGACACATTTCTATTCTGTAGATGCGGACATTGCGCTCGCCAATGTCCTTCCTCCTTACAATACGCACACTGATTTGGTCCCACTGTTCCCCCATGCATATTCGAATTACTCCTTATTTGTGCGTTCCCTCGCCCTCTATTATGTCCTACTACTTGCGGCAGTAGTACCTGTGTTTTCAGATTTACCCTATCCCTCTCTTCTTTCTCTTTTCCCGCAGTCACTCTGTGCTCATAATATTGGGCCATGTGTAATACTTCACCCAACGTTTTTGCTTGCCATGCACTCTCTGATGTCATTATTAGCTCCTGGATTGGAAGTTTTAACCCCCTCACATATTTGTCAACAAATAACCTCTTTCCCGCTTCCGAGCCCACATCCTGCCCACTGAAGTCTGTGAATACTTCTTCAAATCTATTAAAATAATCTGTAGCTAACTCATCCTTGCCTTGTACACATGCAGTCAATTTGTCCCATTGAATTATTTTCTCTGGGACAGTTTATTTTAATTTCTGCACTATACGTGCTGGTAATGCTACCAGGTTGGCTCCTGGTATTTCTCCAACCGCTTTATTCCTGTCTTCTATTATCAAGTCCGCCCATGTGGCGCCAAAGGCCGTTGCGTCATCTACCTTCCTTATTTGTTTTTCATATGTCTGCTGGCAGAATCACCGGGAATATTAGGTCTATGTCACCCAGGGTAAGCACGAATGATTGCAGGCAGGACTCTACTTCCTTGTAAAACCCTGCAGGATTCTTTCTAATATCAGGAATCATCTGCTTTATGTTATTCACCTCGTGTCTGGAAAAGGGGACATGCACGTATTGGGCGGTGTAATGGGCTGGTGTTACCTGCGCCGCTACATTGCCCACTGCGGGAACGTCTACTTTGGGCACAAAGGTAGGTGGGACCTCTCATAGGAAATGCCCCACTTACTGTTCCTCCCCCTTCTCTTAGATGTAACAATATTCCCAGATCCAGCGATAGGGCTGTTTCTCCTGTCCCTCGCTCTAGTGCTCTTCTATATACTGCCATTATTTCGGGTGGGCTGGCCTTATCGTTTTTTATATCTTTATCTAATAAATGTTCAGCCATCGACTGTAGTGCTTTTCTTTTCATGGGCATGGAATATTCATCAAATATCTCGTGTATCTCCATTGTGGGAATACTGGGATCCGACATCCATCTAAATGCCTCTCGTATACATACTTTTAATTGGTCTCCCCTCTGCACTGACGACATTGAATGTCGTTGTTGTATATATGGCTCTACAGTTTCCTTCCTATTTCTCCCGATATCCCTACTCCTCTACCCAGGTGTAGCAAACATTTTGGCATATTCATTATCTAATTCATCTTTAAGTTCAAAAAGTCCATATACATGTTCTCTCACTTCCTCATCCCTCTCTCTACAGCGTGCTAATGCATTCACACCTAACAATCGCTGCGGTGGTAATTTCCCAATTAACTGTTTCCATTTCTCCACCAAATATTCACACATGCATTCCAACACTACCAGTCTTTCGTTGCTTCTTCGGAAGTCATACATTGAAGCCAATGTTGCCGTCCCATCATTCCTGTCTATATACATCTCTGCCTGTTGCTGCAATTCCACTTTCCTTTCTTTGCTGATTGCACTGCGAGTTACCCTTGTGCATCCCCATTGGTCAGTCCCGCCTCTTGCCCCCGTGGTTTCAACTTCAACCCCGGGAGGAACGGACGGTACCGAGTCTGTGTCTGAGGCGGGAGTGTCTGTTGTGGGCCTGGTTGGCTAATAGGAAGTGCTACATGTGCGGTCTGTGGCTGTGGGAGGGCTTGAGCTACCGGAGGGGGTGCTTGGGCTACGGGCTGGGTCTGGGCAGTAACTACTGATGTGTCTGGCCTCACATCTGATCTTGGGCCTTGATTTGTATGGGTCAATATATTTTCTATCAATTCATCTGCTATGTGTAATTCCCGTTGTGGATATATCTTTTCTATATTCAACTGGTCTTGCCTACCTGCCCTTCTTAGACTCTCAGTCCACTCCTCCTCTTCTTTCTCTTCCGCTACTTCACCTTTCGATTTATGCCTGCGCGCATGCTTCGCTCTGCTTTTAAATCGGAGCATTGCTTCCTTTCTCCAGTCTTTAATAGTCTCAAATGCTGCAGGACACGCTTTCTTTCTTATGAACACCCTTTCCAGGTTGTCTAGCCTCGCTATCTCAAAACTACTATTAATTGGCCACTGATGGTCTTGTTGCTTTCTGGTTTGCCTATGCCAAGTCTCAGAGAATATTATCGCACCCACTCCATACTTCACATACATCTCATACGCCGGCGTTCCCCCAGGTGGTACAATTTGGCCATCTTCCAAAGATTGTCTACCACAGCGGAAAAACCATGCTAAGGTCGACAATACCCCAGGCATGTTTCAACCTTCCCCCTCGTTAATCAACCTTACCTAGGGCGTTTGATTTTGCAAAGTCAGCTCTCAACCAATATCAGGATTATTTTGAATCGGGGAATGACTCATCTGATAGATCAAGTCGTCTGTATACTGACGAACCAAATGACGTTGTGTCAGCGTTTCTTGGCTTCCGCCTCGTTTCGGGACCCTCACCTCCTTGTTCTCTAGCCAGGCACGTCGATCAGGGATTAGATGTGTGCAGATCTGTAAAGGAGTCTCTCTTCACTTTTACAGGGCGCCCGAACACCTCTTGATCCCGGCTCGATCGTCCTGTCCTTGCCGTTCTCCGCCTTACTCAATTACAACGTTATGCGATGGAACAAGTGGGGGAGGGTCCCTATTCGGGCACCATCTTGAAAGGGGCCCCTAGGGGTCCCTAATGTCTACAAAAACAAGGCGAGTCACCACACACGATAGATACGCCAGACACGAGGTTGTATTCCCAAAGCTAGGGTTTATTGCAAAGCAAAAGTCTCAGTTGGCCAACTCGGTCTCACGCCCCGCGGCGTGTATCTCTAGACCTTGAGGGATGCAAGAGAATGAATTACGTACATCCGTTACATATATACAAAATGCATATCAAACAATCAGCTATGACATGTTTAACACCCCCCTTTTATTGGGTTTCTTTGAACTTGGTGTGATGATGGTCATCTCCGACAACTATGACACCTTCAAACATCTATTCTAGTAACAATTTGCAATTTGTGAGTGCAGAGGCATCTTTCAGTTGTTGAATAAAACACAGCGCTTCTGTTCTTGGAAGCGAGCTACATACGGGGGGAAGAGTTGCATTCCAAACCTTGCTATCTATTAGGTGCTATTTGTGTCCTGGGAGCCGACACGCTCTAGCGGGCTCAGCAAAGGGGTGCCATAAGAAAAGCATAATTCAAGCCTTTAGCTATATTATTCTAACATATTCTACCATATAACGAGACTGGCTGGCAGCTGCGAAATGATTAAATGCCCTGTAGCTCTGCTTCAAGGCTACATTGGGGAGGCAGCCGGGCATTCTTCCTATCGCTGCCTACGTTTGTGTTTCAACAAACTCTTGTTATCCTCATGGTCCTGTAGCCTTGTCCTTTTTACGTGCAGACAACAATGTTTTACAGTCGAGCAGTGTAAGCGGAAAATATGCTGCGAAGCAATAGGAACAGAAAGCAATGAGCAATGGTTAGAAAAAATGGCGATTCTAGTTACATCAAAATGACCGTTCAGTGGCAAACTTGAATACCTATATACTGTCATATCGTGCATGAGACGGTTGGCCCACGGCCACCAAAATACGTTTTCGGTCACACAGTAGAGGTTTCCATTTTTCTAGACTGACATGATAATAATAATAATAATAATAATAATAATAATAATAAGAAGAAGGAAGGCGCTGCCCCAGCCAGGTCACGCAGTCCATGCTGCCCAAACAGAGCAATGTGGCCATGCTCACTGTCGGTCTGCCTCGGCATGGCAGCCTGGGACTTCCTTCACTGCCTCTTCACCTCATGGGCTGCCTATGCCGGGCACCCCGGGAGGTGAAGAGGCAGTGAAGGAGGTCCAAGGCAGCCTGGCTGGGTAGCCTGGTGAAGAGGAGAGCAGAAAGGGGAGTCACCTCAACCCTTTAGGGCAGAGCAGTAAAGAAAAGTCTAGCCTGCCACGTTGGGTAGCCTAGGTGAAGCGGGGTGCTCTGGCACACTGGCTAGAGCTCCGTGACAAGCAGGACCCACCCCTTCATCATTTTGATGCAATGAACAGGGGAGGGGGTTGCAATGCCTTGAGTGCATTGTGGGAGTGGTGGTTTATGATGGCGGGATGCCACCTGAAGACTTAAACGCAATGGGGCACAGCATTGATTGTTGGTGGTTCCATGGGGCTGCCCAGAAGAGAATAAGTCATCTGTGCTATGGTGGTGATTGTGGGAAGCCCACCACAGCATGGGACCACCCACTACATGAAAAGTGGCTGCAGGGGTGATCAGGGAGAGCCTGCCAGGGCATGGGGCCACCCGAAGATGTGCAAGTGCCACAGGAGTGGCAGTAAATTTGGCAGGCTCCCACAGAGGCAGCCTAAGGTCTGTGTGTGCATGTGCATGCATGCTGAGTTTGGGTGGCCCAGCATGATGGACTGGGTCAACAAGAAGAAAAAGGTTATGGGGTACAGCCCCTTTTACCATCAGAAGTCTAATTACACTTACCACCTGGAGACAGCACCTAAAGGTGCTGAAAAGGGGTAGCTGACTGCTGCAAAATATACAACTCTTGATGTTTGAGGTCCACAGACCTCCACCTCTATACCCCTCTGATCACTCCTCTCTCCTGGAGTTATCCTTCTCTACTTTACTCCCATCCCTCCCTTGCTACCCCTCAGGCCAAGCCTATTCCAATACTCATGAAGCGTGTGTCAGTTGAGGCTTTCGCTACCACTTTCTCTCCCATTCCTCTACCTCGGGCTGTCTCACATCCTGACACAGCACTTTTCACTCTCTACTTCTCTATCTCTGATACTCTTGATGTTCTTACACCTGTCATGAGAATCCACTTGAAGCCCAAGGCCAAGTGCAACTTTTGGTATGGCTCTGATCTAATCACCCTTAAACGTAAATGTAGGGTGGCTGAGAGAAAATGGCATGCTTCCTGTGCATCCTCTGACAAACTGGCATGCCGCCTGCACCAAAGGCAATACTGGCTCTGTGTCCACACCAAGAAGAGAGCCCATATCCAAGCCTGCACCTGTGCGGCATCTAACAACTCGGTCGAACTCTTTGAAATATGCAAGGAGCTGGCCAACTTTGCTGCAGTCTCTATCTCTCCTGTCGCCTCCCAGGCCCTTTGCATGGCCCTGGCCTCTCATTTTATCTAAAAAAAAAACAGGACATCCTGTCCACCCTTTCTTTCTCTCCTCCTCCTCCCTCTCTGTCTGTTTCCTCTCACCCCCCTGAAGCTGCCTCTCCATCCTCCTTCTCATATTTTCCTCCATTCTCCCCGATGAGATTTCCAGACAAGTCTGATCTATGAAAGTCTCATCAAAACAAGTTCTTCCCTGTTTGTCCAAAACCATCAAGGACCACATCGACACACTTGCTCTGACTCTGGTGGACTTCTGTAATCATTCCTTCACCTCTGGTGTCTTCCGCCCCCCTCTGAAGAACTCTCTTGTGCACCCTCGTCTCAAAACACCCACTGCTGACCCTTCTTGCACGGCTAACTATCGCCTGATTTCTATCACTCCTTTCCTGAGCAAACTCTTGGAAAAGCTGGTCATTTCCCAGCTGCATCTTCACACCGACTCTGTTGCTTGTCTCCATGACCATCAGTACTTGATCATTCTTCTGCCTTTGACACGGTCAAACGTGCCATCCTGATCAACTGTCTCTGTGATAACCTGGGTATCACTGATCAGGCCCTGGCCTGGCTGACCTCTTCACTCTCTGATTGACCCTCACAGGTCCAACTTGGGTCCTTCCTTTCCTCTATCTCGCTCTCAACTTGTGGTGTTCCCCAGGGGTCTAACCTCTCTCCATTGCCGTTCAACCAATACCTGGCACCCCTGGCACACCGCATTGCAGCTCTCTGCCCCAACTTTCAGTGCTATGTGGATGACACTCAGCTCGTTTTCAGGCTTCCCTCCGTCACCTCTTCTACCTTCCTCATCTCTGACTGTCTGCATGCCTGCCATCCAGGAACGGTGTGCCATCAATTATCTCTGTGTTAATGTCAGTAACAGTGCCAGTAACAGCACACCTGCATCCTCCTTTCCTGTCACTCTCTGCCTGTGAGGCAAAGAACCTCAGCGTCATTTTTGACTCCACTCTCTCCTTTCCTCTTCACAGCTATGACGTCTCTAAGAAGTCAAACTTTGAACTGCACCTCCTCAGAGGTATTTTTCATTTCCTCTACTTCCTCTGCTCCCCCTAGACGCTTACTGTCTCTAGAGCTCTGGTTCTCTCTGGGCTAGACTATTGCAACATCCTCTTTCTAAATTTGCCTGCTTCGACTCTCCGCCCTATGCAACTCATACAGAACAGGACTGCAAGATTTTTCCTTGGCCTCAAGCCCTGCGATAGTATCTCTCATTGGCTCCCAGTCGATGCAAAGGTTACATTCAAGACCCTCTGCATTGTCCACAAGGCTTTCTGGGACCTGGGTCAAAAATATCTTCCGACTTGATCTCTTCACTCCTCCACCTCCAACTCCCTCAGGGTCAGTCGCTCATCCAAGCAACGAGTTGCTGGTAGATCTCTTTCCTCGCCTCGGGCCTCCCTCTGGAACAGCCTGTCTGCACTCTGAAACTTGAGGAAAACCATCTCCGGTTCCGAAAGCACCTCAAAACCTTCCTCTTTGCTTCAGCCTTTGCTCTTCCTCCCCCCTGCTGATCTGTCTGCTTCAGCTCTGTGCACCTGGCTACCCTCTGATTTCTGGCCCAGGTCCCTGCCGACCCAGCCACACACCTGCACTGCCTCCTGGCAATCCTTGCACTTGGGGCTGTATCTGTAACCCTACCGTCCCCTTACTTGCACTTATCAGACACCCCTTGTCCGCACTTTAAAACACCTCTTCCCTCTCCCTTGCACTTTCACCCTTCCTCCCCTGCACTTGCACGTTCTCACTGTCACTGGGCCTAGTAAGATCACAGTTTTCTCCTCCCTTGTTTCCCTCCCTTGCCTCGCAGTGCTCTGAAACACGTGTGTATGAGCACAATGCAAATAAAATATCATATCATATACTGTAATTTGCAAATGTGGATACACTTACACTTGCAGACTGCTTCTCACTTCAGGGGCTCTGACCGAGTGGGCTTCTGGTATCGAAACTGTTCCCCCTGACCTGGCAAAAGCAGGTCATGATCTGTAGAAACAACACAATAAAGGCTGGTCTGGACAAAGAAGTATACACGATTATCTCACCTCTCACGAAGCAGAGGACAGACTTTATGTTTCCTCTATTCTGAAATAGTAGCCACAACAAAAGAGTGCATTGTAATGACCATCACTGATTACCCTGAACATATCTGAAAGGCACATTTGTGATCAAAATCGTTCCACGTCTTTTGCATCCATTGCCAATTTTAGTTCTTTCACCGACCTTTGGTTTTTGCAGTTGACAAAATCAAATGATCTGATATCATTAGAAACCTTCCAGTAATTATGTTATTTGATACACCCCTAATAAAAAAGAACAGACACCTATTATCAGATTGCTAAGCCTGCAAAATCAGATTGCAAAGGACCTCCAAGTGTTATCTGTCCATGTGGACAGTAGAACCTGCCATACTCAGGGTCAACAGTCAATGGATTTGATTTCTTCCATTGTATGTGCAAACATCCGATACAGTGTACAGCCTGGTATGATGATAATTATGATGCTATCCTGTGACCCAAATTATGGGAAAATCTAAAAGATAAACATAAATGCATGGGCAGATCTCAATGATGCAGCCTTTCATATAGATCAAAGTTTCTCAGAATGCGAAAAGTGCAGGATGTTTCTCTGGGTACAATGAATCAATCATGCCCCATCGCAAGCTTCGCCCAGACAGTTGCACATTATCTTCTATCTATTATAGTCTTGGATTCTAAGGTGCAAAAGTGCTTGGTCAAAGCCAATGCAGACTCAGAAGCAACCAGCAACGTTGTTGACCAAATCGTTCATTGAAACCATCATCCACAAAAAGAATAATACCCCGATCCTCAGGTTTGATCTGTATTAGAATGTAACAACAAACAGGGTTACGTTGTTGTAGAAAAAACAAAGGGGGGCACGGACAAGCCGTTGGTTTCCTTTAAACCGTTAAAGGGGTCAGACGTGGTAGCACAAAAACAACGGTTTTATAGGAAAATATGTTTAATTACTCAGAGTATCTGAAGCAAAAAACTGGAAGTTCATATCCTCGAACTCAAGTGCAAGGGGTGACAAAGGGGTGGCAAATCCAATGGGTTGGTACATCGCTGTCCAGAACTGGAGATTAGATTCTGTTTTCCTGTGTTGTTATTTTAATGATTCCTGTAGGTCACAGAGAATTAGGAATACTTGAGGTTCAACAATTGGAAATGCACAAATAAAAATAGCCAAAGGGCCAAAATGGTGAGGGAAGGCTCTTATAAAAATTGCACACTCTTTCCATCTGGGTGTGCGTAGGAACGGTTGTTCTCTCGCAATATCTTATTCCTTTCCGTGGAGATATTTGGTGCAGGTCATGAGAGCCCTCATGACCTGTGGGGTCGACCGGTTTCAATGGCACTCATATTTGGGGCCATCTTCGTCAGGACCGTGATTCCAAAAGAAGGGGGATCAATCCGAAAAGTTTCAGAATTGTCTGAAACGGGGACAGGTTCCTCCTGTAGGGATACAGAAAAAGGGGGGGGAAGAAAGAGTACAAGGGCTTGAAAAATCTGGCCTTGAGGAGAAGTATGGACTAAAACTTACCCCATGAGTAAGAGGATCAATGTGGATGAAAAAATTGCAATCTAATTGCAGTGAAAAATACAGGACTATTACTGGTGCCTGATCACCGGTGTCTGTTCATGCCTCATCGGAAAAGGGGGGGGGGAGTGGTGGGGTGAGGTGACAAGGTCACAATGTGGAACGTGCTAAGTGGCAATATGAAAAAGGTGAAGGGAGCCGTGGGTACCTCTAATCACAGACTGTGTGCTGGAGGGGGTCTGTCACAGGCTGGCTGGTAACTCTGGAAGACAGGAAGGAAGGGCTATAAGCAAACAGGCTTGTAACACAGTTAGGAATGCAACTGAAATGCAGGCTGCTCTGTGGGGCTGGGGAGGCAGCAAGGGCAGTACCTGTTCTGCGTCTTCGAGGGAGGCGTCTGCTTCGTTCGGTGAAGCCGCTCGGAATGAGCGCGATACCGAAGAAAGGCCAAGCGCCTATAAAAACAAGGCTGCAGCGCGCGCCCGCCTAGCATCAAGGTGACGTCGGCGGGCGTCTAGGCAACGTCCTGTGAAGTGCGGTATAGGTCCACACAGGGAAAACGTGCCCGAGCGCCCATAAAGAGAACATAAAGATATTGCGAGAGAACAACCGTTCCTACGCACACCCAGATGGAAAGAGTGTGCAATTTTTATAAGAGCCTTCCCTCACCATTTTGGCCCTTTGGCTATTTTTATTTGTGCATTTCCAATTGTTGAACCTCAAGTATTCCTAATTCTCTGTGACCTACGGGAATCATTAAAATAACAACACAGGAAAACAGAATATGAACAGTTGACCTTCTCCAGGTCAGATTACCATCACACAGCTACAGAATCTAATCTCCAGTTCTGGACAGCGCTGTACCAACCCCATTGGATTTGCCACCCCTTTGTCACCCCTTGCACTTGAGTTCGAGGATATGAACTTCCAGTTTTTTGCTTCAGATACTCTGAGTAATTAAACATATTTTCCTATAAAACCGTTGTTCTTGATCTGTATTAGCACAGTCTTGACATCCTTAGAGAGGAGGTTCACAGCATTGAGATGAAATCTATTTTGATTGCATCAATACATCTACTTTCAATGTGACTTCAGGGTAACAATGATGGTAATTACATAACCTGTTCTTTAATAGGAAATCCATCAGTGTCAATTTTCCTACAACTTTTTGTTAAGTTGTTTCTATTGAAACCCTTAATTTTATTCATCAGGACTCCCAAACTCTGACCACCATGAAAGCTACCAATTAATTTTTGGCATGTATACATGTTCAATATGTATTTTGGCACTCTGAAGCCAAATCCCTAGCCCTTCATCACCCATACACCTGTTACAACAATGTTGCTCGAGGTACTGAGACATCTACTGGTTGGATATATACTCTAAAGGAAGAAATGGCTAAATAATACACAAATTACACCCATAGAGCCTGGAGAAGGGGTTGAACCAACACTCTTGGTTTTCAGAAGGGGTGCCTTACTTTTTTCTAAAGATACAGGAGGGGGTCCACCTATCAAACATAGACACATTTTTTTCAGAATTCACTCTTCATCAAGAATAAGTATCCTCCCTCATCGGTCCCTCTTGTTATAGGCCAACTCAGTCCTTCCAAAGTGTTCATATACAACTAGCTAACCAGTTGAGGACAATGTTTTGAACCCGGTTTAGTCACATTCAACACAGAGTCATGCTCTTTGGACAACAAACTGCCCCAACAACAT
Organism: Ambystoma mexicanum; assembly: GCF_040938575.1. Classification (NCBI taxonomy): domain Eukaryota; kingdom Metazoa; phylum Chordata; class Amphibia; order Caudata; family Ambystomatidae; genus Ambystoma; species Ambystoma mexicanum. Next base: position 658,892,865 of record NC_090924.1, read on the forward strand.
TCATATGGCTAGGTAAACGGTTGCTATGATTATCATCCCCATCTCTAGAGGACATCCCGATTTCTTTAAAAACATTAAAGAATACCATCACCACGTCAATTAGGTATTCACCGGTCTTCAATAGAATTTCCTCCATGCGGCATAATTTCTGGGCCACATTTTTTCCCGAGTCAGCAATGATGTGGAAACCAAAAAGACAAGTGCGATCACAAACTGACCAATACATACGACTGTCATGGAACTACAGAAATTCATCGGTTTCACCAGCGATTATTCATTTATTTATTTATTTTTACATTTGGTAAGTGCTCAAAACCCAAAGGCATGAAGGCGCTGTTACAACCAGGTACTTTCACTGTCAGTGCTTTATTAAAATCTTCTAGATGGGGTGCCTCCTGAAATTCTGTACCGTAAAACGATTGAACTACTTCAGTGGGACGAATTATCCACACATCTCCATCAACCCTAAAGGGAATCATTTTCCAAGGAACCAGTCCTTTGACAGTCAGACACTTCTTAATAGTTCGATCTGGAGATGGATGCTTCTAAAACAGCTATTGAGCCTTTACTATTCCACATGAATACAAATGCCCAAGTCATAGGCTATTCGGCTTTCTAGTCAAGAGCAATGACTCCTGTTGGAAACAATAATTCGAGTTTTGAGAAGCAATTATTGTCTGCCAAAGAAACATTTTATGGCTTGACACACATTTTACCAGCAACAGCACAAACTGCTATGGTTATTTCAGTCCTTTGAAGGAATCCCTTTATAGAGTATTAAATGCCTAAACAGTATCCTTAGCAGTAGGGCAAAACGCACACTTTCGGAACAGGTCGATGCTCTGCAACATGAGTTTGATCTCTGATCAAGCACTTATATGTTGAAGGAGCCTGGAATGAAGCTCCAGAAAAATAACACATATTAAAATCATCAATAAACAACCATACATGTGATGACTTCTATTTTTATTTTATCAATTTCAGTTTCAGTTAAGCTTCCAAACTGTCAGTAAGAAGAAATCTTAGCTAGATCCCTCGGCAGAACCTAGAGCTGTGGCTCTCACTTTCACTCCACACCATTTTAACTGTCTCCTGTCACCTCAGGACTCTGTTGCTCATTTTATTGAGGATGCGATCAAACATTTTATTGAGAATGCTGCAGTTCAATTTCATACCTTCAAGGCCAACTATTCCTATCTTTGACTGCACTCTATTACGAAGCCTTCTTATGGAAACATGATTTACCTCTTGCCGCCCAGCATTCTATACGAAAATACTACAATTTCCATGTTGTTAGTTTTGGTGGCTGTTCAGGAGAATGATGGTTCACACACTACATGCACACCTGTTCTTTAAGCGCGGATTCAAAAACACTCTAGGCACACACTAGGAGGTCTTGTGCGACCTGTATCCATTCCTTAAGCGATACGGCAGTCTATTGCGACAGACATTATAACTAATCTGCTTTCAGAAGACTATAATGCAATCAACATCTGTTTTTAAAGGTGGAACACCTCATACATAGGAAGAGTGCATCTAGAGCACCAAAGGTAGCCTGCCTTTTTCACGACAATTCTTCAAGCTACTTGACCACCTCCCATTTTAATTCACTTGTGCTTCACTTCTAATTTAGTTAAAAAAGTAAAAAATATGTTTGGGAGTCATTTTAATGTTTACCTGCATCTGTGTGCAGGCAGTACAAATAGGCTGACTTTAGGCTAAAATCCACTGGTGGACCCTGCCCCTCACCCCCCAGTGGTATTCCCTTAGAATACCACCAAAGATTATATCATTAAACCCTAAATCTGGCAAAGAGCAATATTGGTGGTATTTTGCAAATGATTCTAGACTAACCATTACCACCAAACTCATAATAACACCCCTTAGTTTTGGAAATTCAGCAACCATATTGCTTAATAAGGCACATTCACCCATCTGTTTATCAACAGTGCTGAAGAATTAGCTAAACATGTTTGCTAAATTAAATTAAAATAGTTTTCACACAACTTTGAGCAAAAAACAAGCGTACTCAACTATGATATAACCAGTACCTAACATGCCATGCACTGCCTGCAGGCCACTAAGGGTTTCATTTTGGTGCAGGGTTGGAGTGAGAACCAAAAGAGACTCTGAAAATAATGTATTTATTTTTTCATAATTACTGTGATATAGTTAAATCGAATTTTTAACAAAAATACAAACCATTTTACAAAAACAATACAATTAATTTGTTCATAAAACAATACAATATTTCATCCAACCAATTCCCATACAGCAGTTCATTCATTATATCATCTATTTCCAACCATACATAATACATCCAATAATCACCTTTAAAATATTTCTATTCACTTTTGTCTACAGGTCTACGTACATACCAAAGCTTTCTGTGTAAATAGTATGATATGATAAGTCATTTATAACACGCCAGTACACAAGTGTTTCTAGGCGTGATAAGACAAGGGAGGGAAGACAGAGGGAGTACAAGACAAATAATCTTACTAGGCCTTGTGTCATACAGATCGTGCAAGTGCAAGAACGAAAAGTTCAAGGGGAAAGGGAGGGGGAAAGTGCAAGGGAGAGGGGAGGGGAAAACAGGGCACCAATGCTCCAGGGCAGCCCGGCTCTGAGTAGTGCAAGGAGAACAAGGGACTATAGTGTTACAGTTGCATGCCTAAGTGCGCGGTAGGCCCGTAGGCAGTGCAAGGGTGACCGATCAAGAAAGAGCCTAGTACCCTTAGAGAGTTGAAGGTAGCTGAGAGAAGGGCTCGAGAGGGAAGGTATTTTGGAAGAGAGCGTTGGATATAGTGCAGGCCCTGGCCCCAGAATGCCTTGTAGACACTGCACACTTCATAATTACAGTTTGCACAAATCCCAGCTCATTTTAGTCCACCATACATTTTAGGAGTGTTCTTAGAACAATTAATTAATTTAATTTAAATCTTTTAATTTTCCCACAATTAGCTGCCATAATCTAAACAGTGCAATGGATAGCGATATTTGGTTTCCCGATGTACAGCGTCGCCAAAACAAACCAGTTTTTTTATGATCCGGGTTATTTACAAACTTCTCAAAGTGCGTCATATTCCCATTCCCCAGTATACAACACTGGTTAAACACATGTCTGTTGGTTTCCATTAGGTGCTCTAACTTGCATATTCTGTAAAACCTAAGTGCTAAAAGAATACTCAGACGAGGGCCACATACTGCCAGTGCCAGCAATTAATTAAGTCTTAGTAACATGATGAATCTCCTTAAGGTAGCATGGGGAATTGTTGCAAATAATTTAACATCGTACCAGCATACCCATTCAGGGTTTTTAAGGTGGATAAGTGATAATAATTTGTTTTGCTAATCCCACGGTTTCAGTTTTTTAGCAAATGTTTGTTTCAAATTAATAAAAACCCAGTTCCCATGGAGGGCTCCACTCAATGCTCATAAATGTGTTTTCAAGTGAGTCTTTGAACTCCTGTAAAGCGTGTCCTGCAGATTTTTTCATGGTGTTTCCCAACAATTTGAGCAGTGGGCATAATTGCTCCTTCGCAGGGTCGGACTGGGACAAGAAATAGGCCCGGACACCCAAATAAAACTGGCCCACCCCTCGCCTCAAAAAAGTGGCCCACACCTCGCCTCAAAAAAGAGGCCCAACCTGTGCCTCTTAAAAAGTAGCCCTCACACCATCTACTGTGAATCGTGTCAATTCAAAATGCTACTTATGGAGGGGTCATGTGTCTGTTACATTACAACACAACTCATAAAATAGCATAACTTTGCATACAGTTCTGTGACAGGGTCCACAGCTCTGAGGCGCAGGCCTGAACAAAGTACACTACAAAAAATATGGTTGTGATTTCACTAATGTGATATACATTTCATACAAGAATGGATCACCATATGTATCATTAATATCTGTGTGTATAGATACATATTGGCAAATTACTGTGAATACAAGCAGACGTCCAAGGTCAAATGATAATATGTTATTGTATAGCACTTACGTTAAGCTCTTTTTTTATAGAACAAATATGCATACAATATCACCCAAGCTGTGTTGGTACTCATTTATCGACCTCAGAAGGATGAAAGGCTGAGATGGTTCGAAGCTGCAACCTGCGGATCACACACTCATCGCAGCAGCGAGCGCTCAGCCCACTGAGCTATCATATCGGCTATAGTAAAATGAGCAATTATTCTGTATAGCAATTATTTTGCATAGCAATTATTTTGTAATTATTCTGTACATCAGGCAAATGGCCACAACTACAAGGATGTGAAAAGCATGCACTTCAAGTAGGAACGGTACTAAATGATGAGGCTGTGATGGCAAACGGTTTAAACGTAGCTTTACAGACAAAAGCAGAGAAATAAAATCTGCTGTGAAATTTGGCAAGGTAATCCAATGTAGTGGCCAGAGTGGGGTAGACTAAGACATAGAAGCACAGGCTTTCATCCACCCTAATAGCTCAAGTGATGGTTATGGTATCTGCAGGTGGGCGTGGACCGTGGAGGGGAAGACCATGGACCAACGGGTGCCCACTTGTTCAGCTCAATCTGTGATGCTGGACACATCATGATTAAAGTCCATCCAGCCTCAGCCTGGGAATGCCAAGACGTGTCTCACACTCACACTGCTCTACCGAAACAAGGCCTTTCCAGGGTAGCAATAATGCACTCCCAGATATTAAAGCTACTGTTTGATAAAGGCTTGCATGGTCTCTTTCCTGGAAAGCCTACATCAATGAAATAGCCCAATGACAGAAGGGCAGCGAAAAGTTTCAGTTTTGGCACCTTGACGCCTCCTTTCATGCATGGCCATAGTTAGGCAAGCTGCTTCCCAGTGAGTTCTAAAAGTACACACGTTGTTATTCTCTGCCCATTTAATTCACAAACTTGTGGCAAGCAGAGGAAAGCTGTTGGAATGCCGTCCCTCCTGCCGCCACAAAGCTAAACTTAATTCTCAACCCCGTGACCAGGCCCTTTACAAATCACATGCCCGACCAGGGCCTCTAGAGAGGCGTTGTACCACCCAGCCTGCCTCGTCCAGCAGCAGCACTTTTATGTGAACCATGTAAGCCCAAGGCAGTCGACACCAGTTATGCAGAACGAGGCTGACACTAAATGGTCATTGTCAACATAACATTTTTTTAAAACATGCACGGTGCATCGACATGGCGTTCAGCAACACAGGTGCCAACCTTTGATGTTCGCTAAGGGAGCAGACATTCCTACACAGAGAGGAGCGAAGAGCCATACCCATGCCCATCTCGAAACAACACATTTTAATACAACCCATTTTGCATTAGGCATTTGAAAAAAGCCATAGGCTTTATACAGGAAGGTCTAAACATGAAGCATTGCAGCAACTTACCTAACCTTCTGAGCTGTATTTAGACACAGAAGTCCTGGCCCACGCTGCCGACGAAAGCAGCTCACTGCTGCAGGCAGAGAGCAGAGTCTGTAACAAATCACTGGGAGGGAGCAGGCTGGGCTGAGGCAGCCCTGGCCCCGCCCAACCCTACTGCTCCCTCCTCCAGTGTTTTGAAACACTGACTGCTGCTGGCGCCATGGTGTCTCGGGCCACGGCAGTTGGCCGCCGGCCCGCCGCATTTATCAAAGAAAGGTAACACTTCAGTGTTACCTTTCTCTGCATCTGCAGCGGGCCAGCGGCGATGGGGCTGCAATTGCAAAGGATCTGTAAGTTACGTACTTACAAATCCTTTGCAACTTGCGTCTGTCCGGCGGTGAGGCGGAGGCCCTGGGGGCCGGTTCCTGAAGTGTGAAGGGACAGTGAAGCCCATACTTGGGCCGGAGACCGGCCCAGCGTGGGCTTCAGGAACCAGCCCCCAGGTCTCCTCCATGATTTTGTATCGGCCACGGGCCGATTGGCCAACGGCTCGATCCGACCTTGCTCCTTCGTGACCTTTAAGTATAAAATACCTATTTAAAGAAGTCAACCCCCAACTCTAGTCTAATTACCTCTACTGAGGTACATTGTTGTAATTGTAGGAGTCTCCTCCATACGGTCCCTTCCAAAACATTCAGCCAAGTGTAGTCCTTGTCATAACTTTCCTCCAGGCCATAATGGATGGTAGATGCTAGGCTTTTGCTATGTGCTACTATAACACCTTGTAGGCTATATCCTGAGGTTCTTTCAGCTAATTTCTTAATAGTAGCCATTAATACATAGCCTTCTTATGCTTCATTTCTGTTTTGTCTGTGTGTTTTTTCTTATTTTTTGTCCGAAGCAAACATACGAAGAAACCTATTAAAAAAAGCTGTCTGAAAAAATCAATGAGCGATTCTTTCTTTTGCTAGTACCGATGTAAATGTGGTTAGTTTTCTCATAGTTTAATTCTAGGCCATTCAGTTTTGTGTTGGCACTTTATTCACATGCACTTCTCTTTAGGCCCATGAATGTGTGATTTATAAGGATATCATCATCCATGTATGCTAACCACGGAATGTGCTCCTGCCCTATTTTTGGTGGTGCATTATTGGCAATTTCCAGTTTTCCGGGAAGATCTACCAGGTACAGATTGAACAACATGGGCTATAGCACAGATGCTTGTTTCAGACCCTTAAAAGTAGGTATTTCTTAAGCACAGTTGCCTGTGCTGCTCAATCTGATCTGGACACTCATTCTCTCACGCATTTGTATTAGAAGGTTAAGCAGTCCTCCAGGTAGTTTCCATGTCCATAACTTTCCCCATAGGCGTCTCACATTGATGTATAGAGCGATCAAAGGAAGGTTGTTTCTTGTTCATGATTAAGGTTTTATACATTAATATGTTGCGGGACGTGGGAGATTCAGCCCGGAAACAATTTCGGAAGGCACTGAGTAAGTTGGTTCCCTCCGCCTATCTTTTTAATTCAGTAAGTAGGAAAGTTGTGAATACCTTACCGGAAATGTCTAATAAGGAGAGGAGTCTGTAATTACTTGGGTCTGTTCTAGAGTTTTTTGTGTTAACTGGGATCAGACTGCCTTCCTGCAAATTCTGGTATGACACCTTCCTTACAAATTTTGGTAACAAGGTCTGTAGGTATGACGGCCCAAATCTCTGGATCCTTCAACAGTAATATGTTGGCCAAACCAACCGGTTCTGGAGCCTTATTTCTTTTTTAAATTACGTATGTGTAATAATACAGTCTCTTCGTTAAATGAGATTGTGGGTTGGTCGGTGAAACTCCATGGACTTATCTCATTCCCTCTCGTATCTGTTCCATAGTTCTCATTAATATGCTTGATCCATATGTCTTCACCAATGGGGTTGGTTATCAGGGCAGATTTATTTCCCTTTATCTCGCTGAACACATTTTTACATTTTTTTATTTCACCGTTTCTCAATATAATGAACATTGCCTGCCTCTCTGCATTTTTTATCTAGATCTCTTCAACCAATTTCTACAATTATTCCTCATTTTCTTGATCAAAAACACCCTCTTGATCCTACAATTAAAAATTATTTTTACAAATCTTTCGTCTTGTCTTAGTCTTCTTCCAGCATCTGGCACTTCCCTTTCACACACCCCCAACGTGCATTTTTCCATTTTTAACGGCTATAGATGATGTCAATCTCATAATCAACCATCTTGTATCTCCTTCTCTCTTTTTCTTCAGATGTAATAAGGTTTGTTTCTCGAGTTTACCAACCTGGACACTCATGGCTTTTAGATTTCTTTCTGTCCATCTTATCCTACTTGCCCTATTGTTCACTTCAACATCTCCAATTTTTCTTGTAGATACTTTCTCCAAATCTAGTCTTAAACACAGCAAAATAACTCCATGATCATTATTGTCATGCAATACTGTATTAAAGGAATGTGCAGACTCGACCAATTCCGAATGGCTATAGAAGTCATCTAACATGGAATTCATTGCTCAACATCGGCAAGTAAAATTCCATGGACAGTCGTCCTTGATTCGCCCATTCAACATGACGATTTGCCAGTCCTCAATACATCTGAACCATATCTTCCACTGTATAGTGCTCCTACACTGTTGCATTATACTCTTGGCCTTAACATTTTCATCAATTGTAGTTTGTCTATACAATGTGCATTAAAATCATCTCCTATGTGCATCGCCTCCTCGCTATTAGACACACTCCAATTTTCAAGCAAATCAAGTACGCCTGTTTGAGTACTCTCAGAATAGGAGCCTCCCAGAGGGTTGTATACATTCATGATCAGCATCTTCTTGCTAGAGTCACCATTTTTATAAGTGATCTCCACTGCCAAAATATTATTCTCATGGACGTGTTTATCTCTACTGCAGTGAGGTCATTGTGAACCCCTTGCAACAGAGCACCTGTTGGCCGACCCGTATGAACGTTTTTTTGCCAGTTTTTGGAAGGTGTTAAAGCCTTCGCTGTTAAAGGCTGTAGTCAAACAGCGTTCTTGTACAATGCAAATATCAGTCTATGTCAGTGTATTTTGCATTCTGATGCTGCTTATGAAACACCTATGGCCACGAGTGTTTCAGGATATAATTTTTCATGATCATGGGCTGTCCAATGGCTTAACTGGAAAAAACACTGCCAACGATGTCCAGTCATCTATTGTGTTATTTTTTTTCGCCAGAACATTGCCTCCAACAACCTTCCGACCTAATCTTGTGGTGGTTATTTCTAAATCAGTGTTGGGCCTACTTTCCTCCCGCCTGGTATCAGTAGACATGTATTGTGTAAGTCCACATCAAAGCCCAGTTTCAACAAATAAGGCAAGTACATTTTATCGAGCATAACGTTTCTCTAGTAAAGCAAGGCTCACGCTTGGTTGTTAGCAAGCAGCATATTGATCATACAGTCCATGTCATCTATGTCCCTTGATTCAAGCACCCTAGGAGGTGGATTAAAGTGAATAAGTGCATATTGTGGGAGCGGTTAAGCAGAAAGTTCTTTCTTTCTGGGAACAGATTGCATATGGTAAAACGAGTTGCCTCTGCCCCTTCCATATCTATGCACTTATGGGTCATTTGTGTAACAAGAGAAATATGACTGTTCTTCATACGGGTTTTATCAGATGCAGCTAAATATGTTCTAGAAGCGCTCCAGTAGTTCAGCTGTGCAGCACCTGTCCACAAAGGCACACTGACTGTCATCCATTATGGTCTCAATCAATTTCAACTCATTCGACAAAATATTAGCCTTATTGTCTGCTTTCGTTTTGATCACCTAGCCTGTTATAGCGCCATCATACTTAGTGCTTCTTTTTAAACATCTGTTGGCTCGCTCTCTTGCTCTTTTCGAGGTACGTGGTGCTGCCTGACACCCGACTTCATTCCCTTCAGGTGCAACACCTTCTGCACTTTTTTTGGTGCCATTTTTGGATTTCTGAATATTTATATTTTTTTGTTTGTGACGCTCCCTCTGGGTTATATAAATGCCTTTGCATTCCTTCATCCACGGTGGTACATCATCATTTGCCATTGTGGCGGAAGGATTAATTTATACAAGCATCGTCGACATTATGCACCTGCTGAGAAACGTCTTCATCCATAGGCAGATTAACCTGCACTTGCCCCTCTCCACAATTACTCTAGTCTGTGTATTTTCTATTCGCTCCAGTCTGTTAGCTTGTAATCAGTTGCCTTCCTATATTTTATTACATCATTTCAGTAGGACTTTGGTGGCAAATTGTAGTGTGTCCCGGGATGTGTCCACTGACAATGAAACTCGCCTACTGCACTATGATTCCCATTGGCTTTATCTGCAAACAAATCTGGGGTTTGCCACCAGGCTGTTTTTTAAGGGACGGCCTCTCTGTAAATTGTCCAACTGCCTCGTCAGGTTGAGACTGTGCCTCCCCTGCTGTACTCACAATCCTTTTGATTATTTAAAATTTCAGTTTGCAAGGGAAAACTCAGATTAAGCAGTGAGCTATTGTCAATGTTGAATGTTTTAGTATTGTTACTGTCCGCTTGCATTACCTCGTCCTCCTCGTGTGGATTATTTGCTTTACAGTCGGCCCCGCAGCAAAGTATATCATAATTTGTCCTTTAGGATCCAACTTCTCTGCTGGCACCTGCCCATTCATTCCACCTTCCACATCTATCAAGGAATTAGTTGTTGTTGTTATGGTTGGCTGCACCGGTAAAGCACCCTTAATCGGCGCTGGGAGCTCCGAGCGTAGGTTGTAAGTGCCCTTGCATTTCTGCTTCAATAGCATAATGTAAATAGTGGTAGTTATTATAGCCGCACAGCTGCAATGCTGCATCAGTACAAGAAACGTATGCTGTGTGTCACTTACTTCATTCTTCAGCAGTAGCCTCGGATTCCTCCCACAGCTTTGTGCCCCAAATCCCTGCAGAATTGCAGAACTGCGCTTGGCCGCACTTCATGTTGCTTTATGCAGAGTCTGCCTCTTTGTAGGTAGTCCCAGTGCTTAATTTGTGGGGGTGGTTGCCGGTGCCCAACACCGGCACTCTTTTTTGGGCACCGGAACTCATGCAGGGCCAGCACATGTACAATTGCTTTGTTTGTTCTTTCACTTTGCTTTGATTACAAATCATTGGGATTTGTCATTCTGATCTCGATCTCTCTCGTGCTTGCAGGTTGCAGGCCATGGCTGGCTGGGCCTGGGAGGGGCCGGCAATAGCAATGAACAACAAACTGTTAAAAACAGCCAATGAAAACGACCATTCTGTTGTTACAATGCAGTTTTTGATACATTTTGTATAGTAACACAGAATGTGCAGTTTTCATTGGCTGTTCTTCTGAGCCAGTGAGATTACATGGTGACGTGTTGTTGTTGTCACAGGGGGCAGCACGGCGTCACCTTCATTTCACGAGGTGTCGAGGCGTGGTGTCGTCGGTCCTGACTTCTGAGAGAGAGAGCCTACCCTGCTGCACTCCGGGGTGCGGCCTAGTTGCTTCCTGGGGCCCCATATGCCTGCTTTTTTCATTTGTGCAGGTGCCAGTGTACGCACCCGGCTCCGCCCACCCTGAGGCCCAACAGGATACCAAGTCCCAGCTGGCAAATCAGGTAAGACACTTGTTGTTGCGTGTTGTGCAGCCTGAGCCTGTCATGGTCAAGTGATCAGGCAAGGAAGGCCCAGGTGGGGGCCTGGGCGGCAGCACGGTCCACTGGTGGTGTCCTGACTGCCCAGGAGTCAGGACCCCACCAGGGGCCCGTCCGCGCCCGGGCTTCTGTCTGTGTGACCTGTGTGAAGTGTGCTGCTGACTGCAGTCTTTGCCAGGCCCAGGCCAATTTCTGTGACATGGGGCTGCTGGCTGCCGCAGACTGAGTCGGATGACTCTGCCGCGGGCGGCCGGGCGGGCCCGTGGATTGTGCCCAAAAGTATGTGTTTTACTTTTTTCTTTGAAAACCTGACCTTCGGTGGGGCCGGCGGTTTTAAAAGAAATAACTTATTTCAAGTGGCGGCTGTGGCCCATCACTTTAAAAGTGATGGGCCCCAGGCGCGCAAATATACGATTTTTCTTTTAAAGTCTTAGCTTCCGGGGGCCGCTGCGCTGTGCACCTATTTTTGTCCTCATCGGGCTCAGCATGGCCGTGGTGGCCCCACGGAAGGTAGCCTAAGTGATTGAGGCAAGGCAGGTCAAAGCCCAGGACCGGGCGGGACACGGGCGGCAACGTGGTCCCACTAGTGTCTGTCACAAAAGGAATTAATTGTTGTTTGCAACTTTGGCCACTTTTTAATTGGTACCGAGCCCGACTCGAGACAATTGTATGCCCCAGTCCGATCTAGGATAGCATTCATCTAAGCGAAACATGAACTGTGAATTTTTGCCTGGGTGTTTCCGTTCTTTTTAATGTCATCGGCAGTATGTCAAGAACATGTCAGTGGGAAGGAGATATCCAAATATGCATTCTCCTCTGGCTCCTGAATATTGGATGACAAAACATATTTAGTTTTTTAATATATGTTAAGGTGGAAAGACGCCATAAAGCAGAAGTAGCACAGGTCGTTGATTTCACAATTATGTCTTGGAGAAATGACTTTTTCCAAGTTATACAACACCATGCTCATGCTTGAAGGAAGGTTGAAGGGGGGTGCATTTATGAGATGCGATGATATGATATGATATGATATGGTATTTGTAACGCGCCTATACACAGGTGTTTCAAGATGACTGATAAGGGTTTGAGAGGAAATTGATTACACAAAACACCTGGATGAGGTGACTGAAGAACGGGCTGAGGGGAGGGTGCTCTTCCTGGAGGTAACCGATTTACAATACTTGGTGTACTTTAACAGACTGTCAGATGGGGAAGAAGGGGTAGAGATAAATACAGTGCAACAGTGACTGAAACAGAATGCTTTTTTATTTATTTGCATTTTTAAAGCGCTCACACAGCCCGGGGGCATCGAGACGCAGTTACAGGAGGAGCATGTCTTAGTTGCGTATTTACTACTAGCCTGTGCCAGCAGTTGCTGCAGCGCCAAACATGTGACATGGAGCAGCACCAGTGTGATGGGCTGGTGGGGGGCCGATCTAGGTAGGTCTAGCACTGAACTGGTGCGGCCGCCGAGCCCACACTGAGGGTGGCGTTGCGCCCGGCATTATGGGGCCAATATTTTTTGGGGACTGGCACTTATTTTTTTACAAATTAAGCACTGGGTAGTCCTATACTTGTCCCTAACTCCACCCAAACTTCAGGAAAGCAAACAAGGATCAACCTCTGCGCAGTTGAAAAGCCAATTTCCATGGCTTTATCAGCATATAACGTAGTAGTTGAAAACAGCAATAAAGCAAAGGTTCAAAGCCACACTCCAACACTGAGTAATGTGCTGGATTACATTTGACCGCACTTCAAAGTGGCGCCATATAACACATTTTCAGTGATCCCAACCGTTTTCCTATGGGAACATTTGGAAATACTATACAAAAAGGACCCAGGATGCAGAGGCCTCCCGGGAAATTTCCAGAGTTTCCTATTGGGCAGTCCACCACTGTTTTGGTGATGGCAGGGTATCTGTTGGAACTAGCCCGATTGCTACCGCTTCCCCAGTGTGGGCTCTTTGCTGGGATTCTAGACGTTCATTGGATTATGCAGTTACCACGACTAACACTGCATCATACATTGAGTCCTCCTTGATCTCCGTGGATGCTCGTTGGATGTCGGTAATGGCAGCTGCCGTGTTACAACACAGCATTTGTCATTACAGTGGATCCCCATGGAGTCCTTCTGCTATTTTCACATGTAAAATGCAGACATAGTCCATAGGAATACTTGCCTCTATTTCCACACCTAAATACTGATGCTGGCAGAGATGCTTTGGGATTTTTTGCAGGACACAGGGAAATGCACAGGACATATTTCCCACTATGCGTCCCGCTCAGGGCCGGTGCAAGGAATTTTGCCACCCTAGGCAAACTGTCAGATTGCCGCCCCTACTCCAGATTCTAACCATTCTCAATCAACCGTCCTCCCACCAACCCCCGCCCCCCCACAGTCTTGTGTTCACGAGATGTGTATTGCCCTGCAGGAGGGGGTGACTTCTAGGCCAGTATGCATAAAAAGAAATCAACAAACGAATGTGGGGCAGCTCAAAACAGCAGCTCCAGGTGCCCTGACAGATTTGGCACCATACCACAAAAACAAAAGAAACACGCATTGGCAATGGCAATGGTTTGGGCCTTTTTGTAGACATGGGAAAGGCATTTGCCAGGCACTGCTGTAGTGGTATAAACTGCCCATTGATGGTAGCAGGTGCAAATGGTGCGGCTACCTGGGCATATAACTGCAGTGCCTGGCAAATGCCTAGTACCTATATACAAGTCAAAACTGTTGGCTTTGCCAAGGCTTGTTTTAACAGGACTTCAGTGAAGTACACCATAGTGCTTATAAATTGAGTGGCTGTGGGCAGGCCTGGTCAGACATTCTTATTATATCAGTAGCACGTACAGCTCAAATTAAGTGAATAACTCTCAGAAGACTGCTTTGAAAAAACATTTGCAGCCACTACAAGTACAAAGTTGTATGGTAAGGCTTGACTAAAGCACGTTCAAAGTCATGGTATGGTAATGTTTATTTATAAAGTGCCTATACACAAGGCAAGTGCTTCAAAGCGCTCAAGGAGGGTGGGAACATGGGGACAAAACAACAGTCGTTCAGAGCCCTTGAAATTCTGATACGATAATAGTCTTCACAGGCAGAGTAAGTGCAAATAACACAATTAACAGTTGAGACACAGCAAATAGGCCTGCCGCTGAATCTGCAGTTTTGCCAAGTGTAATTAAGGGGGGTAGACAGGGGAAAACAGACAGACAATCTTCAAACACAGTGCATTTCGATCGTGGAAGTGCACAGACAGTTCCATGGGGGGGCAAGTGCAACCAGTCGGTGGATACTAGGGCAAGTGCAGAGAGAGACACTCTCTTGGGTCCTTTCTCAAGTGCATTGAGGGTGGGGTGAGTGCAGGGCACTGAGGCAAGTGCAAGAGAGGACTGGTGGGGTGCCAGGGAACTGTGAGACTTTGAGGTACACCAGGCGGCCAGTCAGCAAGCTGTAGAGAAAAGGAGGGAGAGAGGGAAACAGAAGGAAGAGGAGAAAAGGAAGGTCTTAAGGAGTTTCCGGAACTTAAGGTGATGAGGCTCAAGACGGAGGGTGGCAGGGGGCTATTCCAGAGGGAGGCCCCTGCTGAGGATAAGTATCTCCATCCAAATCTCTGCTTGGAGAACCGGCTCATTCGCAGACGGTTGGAGGTAGATGAGTGGAGGACTCGGGAGTGACAGTATTTAGGTAGGCAACGTTGCAGATAGGTAGGTTCAGGCTCCAGAAAGCCTTGTGGACAATGCAGAGGGTCTTCAACTTGATCCTTGCAGCCAAAGGGAGCCAGTGAAGGGATTTCAGTGCCAGAGAGATGCAGTCATTGGCGGCGGCGCTGCTCGTCACCGACACACTGCCATCTTCAGCAACCACACCCCAGTCCCCCACCCCCAATCTTGCTGAGATATCTCGAAGGCACTGACTCTGGCTTTGTTGATTTGAATAGTCTGCTTGGGGCTTGATGTGGAGCCCATTCTTGAGCCACCACATATCCCTTCAATGCAGTTTTTCAGCATGTGCGTTCTGCAAGTAAGTAAGCACGTTTAACATGGGTTTGCGCAATGGTACATCTACATACTTGGTTGGCAGAGTAGTTGGCACGGCACCTCGGTCCAGGGGTCCTCCTCACCTGTCCTGACTCCTGCGTCGTGGTTGTCGCACTGCACTGCAGCATTCATACCATTGAGTTGACGATCGGATCGATCAAGGGGGCACTTGTGGTGCTTGGTGACGTGCTAATGCACATTGCACAAGTGCCAGCCCTGCCACCACGCCCATTCACCTATCGTGACCCTGATCCGGCCCCAATTCCCAACCTTCACTGCGCCACCTGGTCTGCTGCTGCAGCCAGCCTTACTGCAGACAGTAACTAAAAACAGGACCGGTGCTATCACCAGGCAAGGCAGTAGTGTGGGGGTTGTTAAAAAAAGCATTTTGCAGCTCTAACATTTCCAACATATAGGCAAGCGCCCAACCTTTCCTAGTGATAGCACTGGCCCTGGTCCCGCTCCATGTGCAAATCACAAACAAAAATGGAATGACGCATACATACTCACAGGAAGCTTGCTTCTGAAGGTTTTCTCTCACAACCACACACACACACACATATGCCAAGACACACAGACACACAAATACACTTTTCCCCCATTCTATAAATAACTGTCTTTAATGCTATCAATACATGTGCTCCCTTTCCTATTTTCAAACGACATGTTTAAAATCAATGTCTTAATCTTACAAACTTAGTCGTTCAGTACAATGATGAAAACAAGTGTAACTATGTTTCAAAATAATAATATGTCGGTTGTTTAAAGTAAGCATTGGTTATATGGCAGCTAGATGTACTTATATGCCTAATATACAAAGCATTTTTCCTTGGCATTGCGCCATTGTAAAACGCTTCTGTGAATCCGGCCAACTGTGTTGTAGGAAAATAAAGCCTAAACATAAAAGTGCTATAAAATGCGAATTAGCCCCAAAACATCGTCTTCTAAATAATTCAGAGTTTTAATTTTCAACATTTACAGCAAACAGAAGATTATCCGTTGACCTCTGAAATCCTTACTGCCTATAGTCCTGTCAGATGCGCGCGCTTTCAGCTGAATACGCCTCTGTTTCCTCGGGTTATAGCAGATGATTGGCGCGCTCCAGCCGGGAAGAAGCAGCTGGGGGACCACTTATTTATTTTGCCCCCAGAAGTTGTTGTTAAATCTTACATCCTTTTGTCCGCGGTAGCTGTACCTGAGAACGAATAATCTGTATGCCAGTATGCCACCCGCCTGCCTGTGTAGTGCTATCACCACGTCACACTGTGCTTTATTCCTTTCTTTCTGTGTAGCTTGAATAACTCTAAACTATGACTTCATTGCACTGCATATCAACAGTGTCCTACCGTGGCGTACCCCTTTTTATTTATAAATGGCAATTTCTCATTTGCATGCTTACTTGTTAATGTTGACCTTGACAAACCTACAAAGACATAGTGATAAAAATAACAAGATTCAATACATGTATATTCTTGAACATAAAAGTACTATTGGTAGAGTGTATTGAATGAAATGTATTGGTCCATTCTCTCAAATGGGAAGCGTTTCAGAAAAACCAAGAACGAGAAAGACAAATGTTTCACCGCACTATGATGCACTAGGAAAGCTTACTTTGTTTCACAGTGGCATGTTGTTATGGGAAAGCTTAGCTTACCCTTTTTCTTCCTGCACTTATCAGACCTACCGTGTCTGCTGCCTTAAACCTAGCACTTGCAAATTGCTGGCTGCACTATAACTGTTTGTGCCTTTATTATTTATTAATTGTTATTTATATGTTTCTCCTCTGCTTCGCACTTTCCACTTCTCCCCCTTCTATGCACTTCCCCCCCCCTCTCCCATGTGCTTGCACATTCTCAATGTCACGGGGCTTAGTAAGATCGCTGTTTTGTTCTGCCCTGTTCCCCTCCCTTGCCTTGTCGCGCTCTGAAACACTTGTGTATGAGCGCGATAGAAATAAAATATTAATATTAATATCAATATCAAAGCGTCATGCTGCAGTAGAAAAGCTTACCTTGATTCACAGTGGCATGCTGCACTAGGAAAGCTTACCTTGTTTCATAGTGGCATGCTGCACTAGGAAAGCTTACCCTGTTTCTGTTTCACAGTTGCATGCTTCTATAAAAAAGATTACCTTGTTTCAAGCGGCAACGCTGCAGTATAAAAGCTTACCTTGCTTCACAGTGGCATCCTGCACTAGGAACGCTTACCTTGTTTCACTGCATTATGCTGCACTAGGAAAGCTTACTTTGTTTCACAGTGGCATGTTGCTATAGGAAAGCTTAGCTTATCTTGTTTCAAAGCGGCATGCTGCAGTAGAAAATATTACCTTGTTTCACAGTGGCATGCTACACTATGAAAGCTCGCCTTGTTTCATAGCAGCATGCTGCTATAGGAAAGCTTCCCTTGCTTCACAGTGGCATGCTCTACTAAGAAAGCTTCCTTTGCTTCACAGTGGCATGCTCCACTAGGAAAGCTTCCCTTGCTTCACAGTGGCATGCCCCACTAAGAAAGCTTCCCTTGCTTCAAAGTGGCATGCTCCACTAGGAACGTGTACCTTGCTTCACAGCGGAATGCTGCTATAGGAAAGCTTATATTGAACTGAAGAGCAGGAAATCCCCACTGTCTGGAATAGGGAATTACAAAACCACATTATCTGAAAGGAACTGCAGAGGGCATGATTTATACAAACATATCAAAATGATTTATTTAAATTGATACAAAATTATACATGAACTAAACACAAAGTAAATCCTTGGAAAACACAGTAATTTAATGCAGGTAATGACAATTCATGAAAACCATACCATAAAAGCACAATGCAATGTAATTCATAGTACATTAAAATATCGCTCAGTGCCATAATAAATCAAGAAAAAGAAATGACCTACTAGCCAAACCAACTGTATACAGTAAATCATCTTATTATATTATCAGTATTAAAACATACCTAAAATAGTTACGGACAATGAACAATGAAATCATAAAAACTAACCAATTCTATTGATATATAGATATATATGATACATAAATCGGTAAAGTGCAAGTGCTAGTCCAATAGTTGACTACAATTGCGTCTCAAGTGTATTGCTATTTGAGTGGTTTTGACGGCCTCTTGGCCTGCCTTCTTTAGATAGCAGAGCAATGGACTGCTAATATAGAAGTATTAGTAGTCAATTTTGGGGTGTTTTTGTTTTTAGTTAACCAATATGGAATTGGAAGACAACAAGCTGACAAGCAGAGTTCAAATTATTAGTTTTTCATCCTAAATCAGGAAGTCTACTTGGTAAGTTTCGACTCTTTAATCACAAGTAATAAAACAGATGATGAAGTGGTACACGTAGTTAAGAAGCAGAGAACTTTGATTGTGTAATAGCGGTGTAATTTATTAAAAACCAAATGGAATGGCTAAACAAATATGAGGCAATATAGAAATTTGAGACATTAGTGTCTATGATCATTAAAGAGTATAAAAGAATTCTAAATTTTAAGTTAACTAAATTTCAGGAAGTGCAGAATTGCTCTTCATAGCTTTTTCTCTTTTTTCTCTTTTCTTGTATTTTTCTCCACTACCCTCAACTTACCTGTTCATCACGATTCAGTGTTATGATATGACATGGTATGATTTTCACTCTTATCTTATAATTTATGGACCATCACATTGTCTGGCAATACACATGTAAATATTCTCAGATGTTTTTCTTTTTTCTTATTATATTTGTGTTTGTTGAATCGAATGTATCAACAACAAAAAAATTCACTAGGGGATTGTGTTATTTTTTCTAACTAATATGTATGGTCATACATGAAACACAGCCTTGAGAGCGACCAGTGGTCGAAACACGTGTCGGATGTTCAAAGACCTCTTGAACATTTAAACTTTTTCTGATTTCATGGCATTCTAGAGCCGCCATTTTGGACACTATAACTTTTCAAGTTTGAGCGCGGACTTCAAAGCAAAACCCCCCAATCCTTTGCTAAGTGTTCACTATTTACCGAACTCTGTGGGACGGTCTGTGGGGAGTTTTCTGTCCGCAGCCAACAGGTTTTTCCTTTATATATGGGCTCATAACATTAGAATTAGCAATCAAATGAATTTTGAGAGTGGTTACTAGCAAGCAGAGCGATATACGATCCCACACAGTTCATTTACCATTAATAACGAAGAGGTTTCGAGGCACAGACCTGAGATTCGAACCTGTGTTGCTCTGCGTCATCTAGTGTCTAAGAAGATTGGGAGGTTGGGTGCACTAATGGGTAGGCCCAAAATGTTCTTTAAATATTTGTTTTCAATAATCGACAGCTTCACATAGCTAATGTGGTCCCAAAGGTTGGACCCATAAAGGGCTGCTTGTCTCACCTGTGCCTTAAGTGCCTCAAGGGATACTTTGAACACCTAATTTCTATGTTTCTCCCGTGATCCTAACTAATGCCTCACTATATCTGGCCAGTGATACTCCTGCCTAGCGATATGTCCTTCCCAATTGCAGACTTTGGTAATCTTCATACCCAGATAGTCATAGTAATCAACTTGCTTGATGGGCCCTTCTCTTAATTAGAGTCTTAGCATTTCTTTAGCCCATTGCCTAGGATTCCTAAAGATCAGCGACTCTGTTCTTTTGACATTAATAACCAGGCAATTTGCATTGCAAAAATAGGTAAAGGCATTGAGCTGAGTTGATTACCCTACTGGGGCTAGGGAGAGTAGCATTGCCTCGTCTGCGAACATACGTATAGGACTCTTGTATTTGGCCAGTATGGGGGCATCTGTCACATTTTCCAAAAATGTTTCTATTGCTTCATTGATGAATGCACAGAACAATTTGGGTGCTAGGTCACACCCCTGGCATACTCCCATCTCTATCCCAATTGCCCCTGTGGTACTGCCTTCCATACCCCACCTTAACACAGCCTTGTGGCTTTTAGCAGAGGCATCCGCATCCCGAGACTGCATAAGGTGTTCCACAATTTAACCCTGGAGACTATGTCAAATGCTGCTCGCTGATCTATAAAAACAGCATACATACGCATTTTTCTAAGAGTGACATATTTATTGCATAATATGCTCAACCTCAGGCTCTGTTCCACTGTGGAGGTGGATGTGAGAAAACCAGCCTGCAAATAGCTTAAATTGTCCTGTTCCTACATTCAGGTTTCCACGTGGCTTATGATAGCTCTTGCAAATATTTTGCCCCCAGCATCTAATAAAGAGATGGGCTGGTAGATGCTGGGTGAGTCCCTGCAGCCCTATTTACAAATGGGCACTATTTCTGTTTGGGTCCATGACTGGCGCACAACGTCATACCTCAATAGTGCATTAAATAATTTAGAAAAATGGGGGATCCAGATTTTAGGCCCAGAAGCATAGAAGTCAACTGGAACCTTGTCCAGGCCCAGTGCCTTACCAAGTGTTTGGGTACAAAGAGCGGCTCTGATTTCTTCTCCTGTTAGTACCATGGGTGTATATCTATATACCGTAGTGTGAAAACAAAAAGAAGATATTGAGGCTGAGTACCCGAAAAGGAAATAGACCAAATGCAGGTTACAAAGGAACATACAAAGATCTTTATTTTATACTGAACAGTTTCAAAGGACAAACAACAGATAGCTATCGGCCCTCAGTACAACACAGCGAACTCCAGCTCGGTTCAGTGTGCTCAGTGAGTGGGACTGTACATTAGAATAGTCGCACTTTTTATACTCTCGAAATCATGATGTTCAACCCACTTCCAAGTTAATACAAGTTAATACATTACGGATCTAGGGTTCGTGCTGAGTTCATGCAACTACACATTTAGGGTTTACTTTTAATATATTCACTAACAGATTACAATAGCAACAATTTGTCTTAGGATTTCTCGTAGAGCCTTCTCAAACAGTTTTATACAATGCAGTCAAACAAGTGTTCACATTTCGGTATTTGAATATATTGTGTTTAACATATGCTCGCGGATTAGCTTTGTTGGTGCAGATAATCCTCTACACACAGGTCAGCGAAGGACAAGCTCTCAGTTCATGACCCTAACATGTGGCCTGCAGGCAAGTTACATATTAGTTTGTACACAGAGGTCAAGACGGCCATGTTACATTCGGAATGACATTGTCTACCATCTTAGAACACAGGGTGACTTTAAAGAGGAGAACCTGAAATGGCGGATAGACCTAAAATGGCGGCTTACACTGATCTAAGGTCAAGAACTTGCAACGCAGATTTCCTCGCAAGTGGCTTATAAGCAGCTTGGCGTAGGCTAATATACATATATTCATACAGTATAGGAGGCACAATATGATTTTCCATTCGACAGTAGATCCTTGCTTCACTCTGGGACTCCTACAGGCAAAAAATCCATAGTTTCATGGTAAAGCGCTGAAAAGTGCCTTACCCACGATTCTTCTGGGATACAAACGTGGATGGGATTAGTGGTCACTGAGCAGCCTGATCCCAATGATTAGCCACATGTGCATGTATCCAGTAGTCGAAGTGTACGAAAAGAATTAGTGGAACTATGTTCCCTGTTGGCCTGCCCCTGTTCCCCACAAACCCCATTGCCACAACCCCTCCCAGACACAACACACCCCCACAAAAACGTGCACCTGCTGTTAAGGGAACTTTCAGTGCAGTGCACTGAAAGTGAAGGTTTCAACTTCTTCCTACACTTTTATTTTAAAACAAAAACATTCTGGAACGGTTTCTTTTTAAAATAAAAGTATAGGAGCTGTACAAGGTAATTTTAAAAAGTATAGGAGCACCACTCCCGACCGCTCCCGCTCACTTCGACCACTGCATGTATCCCATATTTTAATTTTGGCCATGAGCGAGTGCCAGAACTCCTCGGCATGTGCTGCTTTCACGATTTTCATGATCCTACAATACATTTCTCTAGCCTCATGTAACACACCCACCACATCGAGTGATACTCATTTAGCTTGCTGAATCAGGCATCCCTTAGCATGTCAGCAGTCCCATCATACTAGGGTGTCCTTCCTGTGCATGATGGTTGACCTCCCTATGCGGCTTAGTACAGAAGCCACCAATCCTCTGTGTATGTTCACGTGGGCAGCCACTATCTCTACCTGTTTGTCAGTGTCTAGGGAGAAAAAGACTTCCAGGCCTGGGAGGGTAGTATCATAGACCTGAGGAATCAACACATCGAGCTCCAGCTTCGCCCACTTAGTGGGGCATTTGCCATGGCCTGTTATGGAAACTGCCACATTTGGGCTGGCAATATTCTCTTGTCTAACTCCAAAACGATACCATTTACTGTTCTTATTAGCGGAAAGTGGTCACTCTCAGTGCGTGATAGCCCAGCAGAATCCCTTATCAGGGCCCACGTTTCAAGATTTACCAAGATATAATCTATCAGGCTACTGCGGGCACCCCCGTTAAAAGTCACACTTGCAGATTATCCCCCGGTAAACTGCCAGTGTATGCCCTTAAGTGGGAAGTCATTACTATGCTGGCCACCTCTTTCGTTTTCTTATATTTCCTCTTTGGTTTTGGGGCTTTTAGTTCTTCCACCCCAACATAGCTCATCATCTTCCTCCATGATCCTTGTTATTATGTCCAGCGACTCACGTTGGATGTTGAAATCTCCCATTACTATTAGTCTAGTTGTATAAATATTTCTATAGTCTTTGCTTGTTTCACATGGCATGGTGCACTTGGAATGCTTACCTTGTTTCACAGTGGCATGCTGCGCTATTAAAGCATACTTCTTTTACAGCATCATACTATGCTGAACAGGAGCATGCGGCACTAGGAAAGCCTACCTTGTTACCACTGCATCTGCTTTTGAGTACTACACAAGCAAATGTTTTCACAGCTATTGCATGATCGACGATGACAAAAGAGTTTCCATGAATGACAAAAGAGTTTCCTTGTACAGATCTAACCTTTATCAGTAAAAAGAACATGGGTCTTCTCCAATAACCTACAGCAAGCTTAGTCCAGAATAAACAGGCTGAAGGTGGTCCCATCTTCTCACCAGATAAACAGATGGACAGTTCAAGAGTATATTGCACAGAGGGGCCAACCTCTGTTTGTAATTAAGTGCAAAAGGTCCCTCGGTGCAATGTGTAACTTTTCCACGTTTCCTTCAAAATTAAATGGAATAAATCATATGTCATGCAGAGTTACGTATATTGTGAATGGAGGATAGCACCGGGACAACGCGCTTGTCTTGGAAGCAAGGTTTGAATCCCAGATCCGGCCTTAGAAACCCGAACTCAGGTACATTATTGGGCACGTTATAAAAAAAAACAATTAAATTAAATAAATCAACGAGCCGTGCCTGTGGCCACCTGTTATAAAGACGTAGAAAAAAGCCCTGAACACCTGGACAGAAGGATCCGAGCATGGCAAATGAATGCCAATATGTATGAACTTCAATTTAAAAAGCTGTCTGAAATTCTCCACATGGAAACCAATGCATGAGCTCACCAAAGAAATTGTGTACAGGACAAAAGCACGTTCAGATATTTAGAAGACAAGTCACAAACTTCAAAGGATTCTTGGTCTCCCACACAAGAACAGACCACAAAGGTTAATTTCATACCTAGAGTACAGAAGGGGACTGGACTCAGAGATGCCATTAGCCCAGTACACAAATCCTACACAAATCCAAAAACATCTTCATTGCATTGGTAAAACAAAGCAAAAGAGGAATATCTGAAACTGGTTAGTGAATTGCATGTCAGAGTGGCAGTCTGCTTTGGCACTTGTGGTGTGGTATACATGCTTATGTATTAAACATTAAGCAGAAAGGCCATATGCTCCTTATTCTAAAGGGTATTACCTACATAACTAAGGAAAACGCACATGCTCGTCGCCAGGTTGGTTGTACAAATTAAAAGGTCCTAAAGTTTAAATGTTCCACATCCTCCTGGTTTCTGTGTTCAATGACACTTTGACAAACTTTGTCAAAGGTACTGGGATAAGGGAGATCACTCCCAAGGTTTACTTCACTTTGATGGACTTTGCCACATTCCATGAAATGAGGGCGATTACTCCTGAGGCTTTGGTTATGTTCACAACAGTTACTGAGATGAGGGAGATTATTTCCAAGACTTTCGTTAGCTTTACTACAATTACCGACACAAGGGAGACCACTCTCCATTCACTTCTCACTAACAATGTCACTCTTAGCACTTCTCCATCAATCACTGTTATGAGGGAGATGCCTACTCATGCTTTTATCAGTTTGATCAGCTTTACAACAGTTACTGAGATGAGAGAGATTACTCCTGATGCACCTCTCACTAACAATGTCACTCTTGGCACTTCTCCACCAACCACTGTAACGAGGGAGATCCCTACTGATGCTTTGAGAACCTTCAGAACAATTAATGAGATAAGGGAGATCCCTCTTGATGATTTCGTTATCGGGGCTTTCATGGTTCCCGTTATCTCTTTCTTCATGGGACATTGGGGCTGCTTTCTCCATTCGTCGTTCACTGCCGTTCTTTCCTCACTTCTCTCTACCCTGTTTCTGTACTGCAGGGCCTCCGGTTCAGTAGTATCTGTATTGCTATGGGACTTACCAGTCCACCTCACTGAGGTCATGCCACAGTTCACCGGATTAGCACTTTGGCATGGGCCAGGCCTCCTTCTAGCTCCCAAGGCTTCCTCTGACCTTCCAGACACATCCTCTCAACTGATGACTGGTTTCTTCATCTTGCATCTTAGTTGCCAGGTTTGAACTTCTTAGGCTGGTGCATCTTCACCCTGGCTTCTCTCTGGTTCCTTTTCAGGCAGTCCTTTGTCTGTTTTTATGGTTCGTAGCTGGGTCCTACCCTGTGCAATGTCAAAGTCCCTTGTCTGTATCGATGATGCACTCTTGAGGCCTCCTCATGGCCACTTCTTCTCAGTACTCTCATGAAAGAGTAATTTGTATAATCTTTTTCTTCACAGTATGTCCCTAAAACACTGAATTAGATTTTATAGGAAGAAAAGGAGGAGAGTCACAATAACATACAGTGGTACTGTCAGAGGCTTTTCTTACAGGTCTTTGGGATTTTGGAGACTCAAAGGTAAGAGTGTTAGGGAGTTCCACCTTGGAATGGGAGTCACCATCCCCATGAGGTAAGTCACGCCCTCCCTGTGAGGTCCTCCTGCTTTGTAACACCCCTAGGGGGAAATTCGGGTAGTGGCCTCCCCTCCCTAGCCTCACAGAGAAAGGCTCCCCCATGGGAGGAAGTGATGTAATCCCATGATTAGTCACATTTTCCACTCAAAACTGATGTGACCCTGTCCGTGGGATAGTACAGACTGCAAATATATGGTCCAATGAGTCAAACACATCATGTAAAGCATCCTAAAAAGGAAACAGGCACCTAACACCTGGGCTAGAACATCACTATTTCACACATCAAGAAATAATGAGGACAGCAAATGCTGTATCATCACAAGATCCGAGCATGACTTCTTACTTAGTGAGAAAATAAGAGGGTCAAATCTTAGCAACTGTAAAAAATAGACATTATTGAACTGCCTGTGAGATACAGAAACAATCATGCTTCACCAAAGTGAACTAAGTCAAAGATCTACCAACAGTAGTAGAAATACGGTTGCAATACCTTATGAGCCAGAATCATAAGGCCCTGGGTTAGGAACACCTATGAAACCCTTAAAGAGAAAGTGTGCACATAAATTATGTACACTATTACAGCAAGTAAAAGATTGATGGCTGTTGCCAATTGAGTAAATTGAATCCACAAGACTGAATGTATGCTTGACTCTCATGATACTCCCAAATGGGGAGCCTTAACCACAAACCATGAGGTTGAGAGTCACTAACTCTCTCAAATGTGCTAGTGTGCATACCTCCAACAAGAAATAACATCATTTGGCTGAACCCAGACTTACCTGGCATAGGGTGGTACCCTACAATGCGCAGAGTAGACTCTAGAGACAGGGATGAATTGACTCAGAGATCATAGACAGTTCATTTGCCAATGAACATTAAGAAATGTTCTCTTCATGGGCAGGGAGAATTGCTGCTGGTGATTGCTGAAATGAGATGGGGAAATACAACCCTTTCGATGGGACAAATCATATGACCAATTTATCAAGCATGTTCACTACTGTTCTCACACTTCTACCAGGAGACTCTGTTGCTCGGGTGTACCCATAATTTAGTAACTACCAATACTTTATGATTAGGTCATTTCCGTGTTGTATGTGTGCCACATTGCAATCTTAACAAACCTCTCAGGACTTCAGGGGATACCATGTAAAATGGGTAGTTCAAAAGAAGACAGTAACTAACGACATGCCCTAGGTCCGGCTGTTCTCAAATAAAATCAAATGCCATGGCGACTGCATGCAGACTGCTTAACATGAGACCCAGCAACCAGGATATTCACAAAACAAAGTATCTTGCCCTATGAAAATGCAGAGGAAATGACAGCTGTTCAGGAGGAGAGGAAGTTACTGACAGGCCCATAGGTCAGTGCTCAGCCTCCAGAACTTGTAAGACAAGATAGCTGCACCTTGTGAGGACAGGGGGTGCAGGATTCACATACTCCACCACAACTCAATAATGAGGACTCAGTAAATTGGCAAAGGGAAGTCCGTTTAATGACAAGTACATCAAACAGAGAAACAAATGGAAATCAGCAGCATTGCGATCACCTGTCTCGCTCAGACTTCCTCGAACTTTAGTTGAACAGCAAATTGTATGCATAAAACTCATCAACATTGACGTCTAACTTTACAAAAATCATCATGCAATATAATTGGTTAGGAAAGGTAACTTAAGTATAGGTGCTATATCTGTATATGGTAACAGAGCATGCGGATTGGATAACTCTTATCGGGTGGTCGTCTACATCCAACCCTCTACATCACTCTTGATAGACGTCACTACAAGTACGACGTCTCATTGGTTCTACTGGCTATAGGACCCTAGATTACTTGGTCCATTGTGATTGGGCAGGTTACACCCTTAGACATAAATCCCCATTTTAATTAGCAGCAGCAGAATGGAAACCCAGGTGCTTGGTGTCCCAAGTTTCACCCTGCCTCCCTTCCATCAATCAGTATCTTAGGGCTATGTGCCAATTAGTTGGCTAGGTATGGCCTCGGAACTGTAGTCTCTTATCAGGAGAAGTTATGGCATCCTCGGGTTCTGGATGACATCAGCCGGTGGTACTTCTTCGCGCCTGGCTGGTCATGTGTCTGTTCTCCATGAATCTGCTTCAGTTTCCAGCTTTTATTGTATTTAATTCTGCTTCGGTTCTGCCACCTGCCTGGGCCTCTCTTATCTTGACCTTCACGGGCGAGCTGGTACGCTCTGAAGCCTGATTCTTGCGAGTTGACACTCTCCTCCCCTCCTCTGGGTGACCTCGATTTCCCGAGCATGAGCCGCTCTCTTTTGAGGTTCCATTCCGCTCTTCCTCTCTGTTCTGGCTGGGTTGTGAAACTTGGCCTGTAAGGCCTTGGGCAGCCTGGGCACACTTCTGCTTTACAAAATGGAGTCGTACTTGTATAATGTACTCCTTGAGGTATATATATAGTTGGCGCATGCCGCTTCTATTATGCATAGCAAGCAGTATCGCTTTCTTTGCTTCTTGCGTTCCAAGCCTATTTACACACGTTTGACTAGTCGGTTACTTCCATTCTGTCTTGTAACACGTTTCCCTACGTTTTAGCAACATCTCTCTCCTGTGTCTATTACATCTGTTTTCATAACTGCTCGTGCTGGCGCGTTATCTTCGTTAGCCGTCTTACTCATTTTGCAAGTCTGTTCAGGCCCTTGTCATTTCTACTGGCCTTCCAATAAGGCTCTTGGGGTCTCTTCATGGACTGCATGAAGGTACTCCTCATTCCGTGTCAGCGGCTGGTATGGTTGTCTGATTGGGTACCATGCTGCTCAGAGTTGTCTGGTTATGGGCACTTCAACAGGCAGGGATCTTCTAATGTACACTGGGAAGAGTCCCAGTGCGGCTCTCTGTTGGTTCATTTGCTCTTCATAAGCCCCACACCTTGGCAAGTACCTTCCTGGCAGATCGAAATGAGAGGCAGGGGTGCAGGTGATGTCTGGAACCTCCTCTACATTCCCCCCTCTGGTCGGTTCATCGACCACTTCTGCTTCAATTTTCGTCTCCATTTCTCTTGATTCTTCAGCGGTTTGTTCATCGTCTTCTGGGTTGGTACAGGATGGCGTGAACATATGCGTCTTTGGAGTCCATATTTTTATCACGCCTTTCAAACTCCCTGCTGTTTAGACATGTTCGTCCTTGTTCAAGGTCATTAGCTGGCATTGTCCATTTGGACTGCAGTAAATCCATTTTCCTTCATACCTTCTTCGTTTCTTAGGATATGCAAACTTGGTTCCTTCTGGTGCAAACTCACTGGCTTTTACAAAGTCCTTCATCTCTTCATCAGTCAGCTCTCTGGACTTCCAGCCTGGCTTGACATCGACCATGATTTTCATTCCAGTGGCTTTCTTTGCAGTTTTCTGGCACTGGGTGATGATTATTTTGATCACACAGATTCCCAATAGTATCATTACTAGCAGGGCTCCCAGAAACTTGAATATATCAGCCATCCATTGTGGGACCCATGAGAAAAGGTTCCGAAACCAGCTGTCATCGTCCACTTCATCCGTTTCATCAATCATTTGATTCTTTAGATTTGTCAACATGCTAATGGCCTCTGTGAGGGATCCTTTTTCTTCATCATGTGATGGTATAAAAATGTGCAACATGATTCTCCGATTTTTGCACAAACACCTCCGTCCATTGCAGTGATCATGTCAAACACATATCTGTTTTGGAGGGTCATCAGTCTGATTGATCTCAGTTCTTCCTTATCGCGTTGAATCCTTTTACAGTGGTGTTGATAGTCTGCAGTAATTCCCATCTGGTTATCTGCAACCATTTAGTATTTGCTCCAACTTGGATGTGTGACAGGAGTATTGTTGTGAATACAGATGAAGTGAGGCTAAACAGCCTATGTTCGTATGGGATTGCATACAATTCTTCTTCTGATTTAGCAGAAAAGTAGTTCTCTCTCTTCATCCAGGATACCAGCTCTGCAGATCTCCTTTTCCTCAGGTGAGCCTCTGCTTTTGGGAAACTGTCAATACTCAGGTCACTTTTTGAGATCACTAGCGCAGGAACGTGGACGCTTACTATCGTGCATATGCCTCCCCAGTTCTTCAGTAGTCTTATATATGCTTTGGATCCACACGTCCAGTAATGGTCCATAATCACTGCGGTTCCATGTACCATTCCTGTGGCGTCAAAGACTCGTCCACAGTTCTGATTCTCTCCCATCTTCCTCGTACCATTGTTTCTGAAGCATAACCTTGGTTTTTCCAGTGGTACTATCTGTAGGGGTCCCCCTCTGTCCTCAACCCATGTGAGTAGTTTTGCGAGTTTTGGCCATAATGGCTTGCATCCGTTCCGTACTATGTTGATGGTAGGTTCGTATTGACCAATGACCATCCAGGCTTTGCAGATCACCACTCCCTTCTCCCATCCGTCTGGTGAAAGCACTGTCCCCCAAATATGCATTTGGCCTCTGTTCTTCCAACTTCGAGCCTCCTTGAACGTTTAGCTTCTGATTCACTTACCATCTAATGCCAGCTCCCTTTACTCCAGGGTTCTCGTATCTGATTACATGATTCTTACTATGGGCTCTGTTTCTTGTCTTTATGTCCTAAACATAATCATACTCGTCAGGGTCAGTTGCTTCTGTTGCCCATTTCAGGGAGGCATCACTGCCCATGAACTGGCCTCTGGTCTTGCACATTGCTACGTGTGACATACAGTGTGCTGCACATCAATTTCTACAGCCACAAAGATCTTGGATTTTCCCATACTGTAGGGCAGGAGTGCACAGACGAAGCATTCTCCTTCTGACTTCCTACGTCCTACTTCCTTGATGTGCTGGTACCATATGTTGTTTCCAAGATGGGCTGTGCTGTACAGGTAGTCGTTAAGTTCATTGGTATCTTTGTGAGGGCTTCTCTTGATCCTCAGTGTTCTTCTGTAGTTTGCTATGACTATGTCTCTAAATGCATCTGTGCTGCTTTTCCACTTTGGGTATCTAGGTGGAGCAGGCTGCCTCAACTGCACCGCTGTGGTAGGGGAAGGTTTTCTGCTTCCTTTCCTTCCCTCTTGTAGTCTGTCGTCAGTTTCCCCTGACCACCATTTGTTCACCAATTTCCCAAGGCGAGGCTGTGTTCTAGGCTTGCAGCTTGTTTCTTGCGTTAAGGCAGGTGTGCCTGTTGTCATAGTTTTTATAGTCCTGTTCCTCAGCTCCTCATGCAGTTTCTTTGCTTGGGCTATGAATGGGAACAAATAATTTATAAGCATTTGTGTCTTCTCTGTGAATTCCTTCGTGGCCATTTCTGTTCTCTTGAGGGATTTTGCTATTCCCTCCGTCTTTGGTATTTCACTTGGCTTTTCCTGGTCATTTCCACTGTTTTCTGGAACCGATTGTTCGGCAGTCAGTCTCTCCTTCTCGGCTGCCTTCGTCGGAGGCCTTGTAGCTATTGACACTTGCCCTTGTTTGTGCGCATTCTGTGTGTGTGTGCGTGCCATGGTCAGTGCTACATTATCATTCATTTCGTGCTGACCCTGTCTCATGCTTTTCTCCCCATTCATTACCTCATGTGTATACGTATCACTGCTAATTACATTCAATTTCAAATCATTTGCTTCATCATTAGCTTTTCTTGGAACTGGAATCAATGTATAGGGTCTGGGTGCTTTTGTGGGACCATGACATTCATTATCCTGTGGTCGTACTGATAGTGGGACACTTCGTTCACCAATAAAGAAAGCAGTTCTGATTGTTAATAATAGAAAAACAACAATAATCACTATACATATGCACATTGTCGTTCGGAACGACAGTTTGCAGCATTTTCTTCCAGGGATGTGGAGGCGCCCTTCTGCTGGGGGTAGAGCTATGTTACTGTTCTGGGCCCCCATTTCGATTGAGTCCATAGTCAATTACTTATTCTCTACTTGCTCTGAGCTCACAGTTCATAAGTTTATTATTTACTAAAGTGTCAAGTGCCTTTAAGTGTCCCCTGTTTTGCGGGTGATGATGATAGTCTCTGGGTATGCAGCATGGTTCTGTTCGCTAGACTATGGAAAAAGGTTAGGCTATCAGTTCTGGTACATCATATTTATTCATGCGTATCTATAGTAGGTGAGGTCCCAGTGGATGCCTCGAATTTACCTTGGTCCTGAGGACATGCTAGTGACAGTTAAATGCGGAAGAATAAAACGATGGGACTGCTAAAAATCACACAAAAATAGAATGCTGAAGAATAATAATGTTAAAAAAAGTGAACGTGTGACATAAATAGGAAAAATGAGCTAAACTCACAAAAATAAAGTTGTAAAAATAGGACAAAAATAAAAACAAAAGTGAAAGTATGAAAAAATAGAAAAACGAGCTAAAAATCACAAAATAAGGTGTTGTAAAAATAAAAACAAAGGTGAACATATGACAAAATAGAAAAATGGGAGGGATGAAGAAAAAGAAAAATAAGATGGTGAAGTTCTTGTGTCCTCTCCTTTCGTTCGGTCTCTTGGTGACAAGTTGAAGAACAGTGTCTCTTTCCTCTATCTGCTTCACGGCGGAAGGATGACGAAAAATTCTACTTTAGATCTCCCCCTTCTAAGGCTCTCCTCAGCAGTGGATGTCCATAATTGCTTCTTAGTTGCGCTATGATAGCTCTCGGGAGCCTGTTTAATTGTGCATTTTTTACTGGGTCTCTGAGGAATGTGGATACATCAACATTGTTGGATCTACCCACTAGTTCTGGAAAGTTCTCAATGAGGTGGAAGAAGACTTGATATGCATATCTGCTGTCTTCTGGTGACAACGACATTCGCTCTTATTTTCTAGTCTCTAGATCACAGGCCTTTCTTGTGACGTGAACAGTTTTTGCACTTTCCTG
This sequence comes from Ambystoma mexicanum, assembly GCF_040938575.1. Taxonomy (NCBI): domain Eukaryota; kingdom Metazoa; phylum Chordata; class Amphibia; order Caudata; family Ambystomatidae; genus Ambystoma; species Ambystoma mexicanum. Next base: position 658,924,846 of record NC_090924.1, read on the forward strand.
CTGCGTGGATTGCGACCATGTAATTCTGTTTGTACCACACTTGGTTTAGGAATTTGTTGTTTCTTGGATCTCTGATGAAGGTTAGGGTATCTGTGGTTCTCCCAACAGCTCCTGGGCACTCCTCTATGATTCGGAAAAATAAGGTGTATGTTAGTTCATCGATGATCACTTGAGGTGGTAGCATTTGTCCTTATTCCCAGTACTCTGGCACTTCGGCAAAAGCCTCCATGAGGACAGTCAGAAGTTGCTGTGTTATCTTCCTGTTGGCTGGATTTTGGATAACATCTGGGATACTGGTGTCTCTCCCTACGAGTGATGGATATGTCTCTAATACTAATCGAAAACAGGAAAGCACATCTTTTGTAATATTTCTACTTGGGGAGACCATGAGTTTTGTGATAAAGTCTTGGTACTGGTTGCTTCAGGATATCGCTTTTTGGTTCTCAGGAATGTCTTATTTTCCGCTTATCAGAGTTTTAGGGCCTATTCACTGCTTAATGTGGATTTAAATTTTCATATGAGTAGCATTACTGCGGCTTTGGATACGCAATTCTCTTCTTTACCCTGCACATTTGGCTGCACAGAGTGTTCACTTTATTGCTTTTGTCCTTTCAATGCTTAGAGGAGAAGTTCAGTGCACGCCAAGATTTTCACAAGGAGCTCTTTCGTCTTGTCTTTTCTGCTCATGCGTCCTTCTTCCTCATCATGGATCTTGTCTGCACATGCTGAGGTTCTTCCCCGTTGTCTGTAGATTCTTTTCAGCTGGATGCAGCTGGAGGGCTCTCCCCTATGTAGGGTTTAATGTCATTTAAGAAGATCCAGGCTCTTCTGCCCTTGAGCTTGACAGCTGATGGGGTGCAGTCCTCTACGATGAAGGGGCCATTGAATCTTGGCTTGTCCCACCTTTTTCTTGTGTGGTTTCTCACCAATACTGCATCACCAGGGAAGACGAGGGGGGGCACAAAGGATTTGAGCTGTGCCTGCATCAGCACTTCCTGTTGTGTTTTCTGCAGCTGGTCTGTAATGACAGAGGCACTGGATGTCATACAGTTAAGATAGTCTTTCATCTCTGCTCCCAGAACCTCCCTAGTTGGCTGGGCATCACATCTAGCTCTATCTCGGGAGGTAAGAGGGGTCCTCATCCTTCTGCCTGTAACTATCTCATGCGGCGTGAGATGATGGTCAGAGCCGGGTTGGTTCCGAAGAGCATACAGTGCCAGTGGTAGACAGTGCAGCCATCCCTTCTTTAATGTGAGCTTCAATTTGGCTATCCTTTCCTTCAACAGGCCGTTGAGCCGCTCACATATGCCATTCCTCTCTGGATGATACGCCCACGAGAACTTGTGCTTTATACCAAGCAACAAGCTGATCTGCTTGAGAACTGTGTTGACAAAGTGAGCCCCGTTGTCTGATCTCATTACCTCGCACACCCCCCATCTAGGGAACACTTCCCTCACCAGGAACTTGGCAGCACAGGTAGCGTTGGGGTGTGTACACGGACCTGCTTCTATCCATCTAGAGAATGGACACACCACCACAATTAAATACCTGTACCCATTGCACACTTGAATCATATCGACATAATCGATGTGTATGTGCTGAAACGGTCCATTTGGTCTGGGAATGATTCCTCTCACTACTTTTAATGTGTGCCCAGCAGTGAACTGCTGGCAGATGATGCAGTTCACCATGAAAAATGCAACAAGCTCTGCTAAATTCGGTGTGAACCAGTCTTCTGCTAGCGTTGCAGCAAGATTTTCTTTTGTCATATGGATGGGGTAGTGTAGTTGTTCTAAAGCTACCTTTAGAAGGGCGACAGGCATTACTGGTTTACCAGTGCTGTCTTGCCTCCACAACCCGTCAGAGGGGTTTAAAGAACACCCTCAACGCTTCCACAGATTTTTCTACTCCTGAGGTGCCTCCCCCTGGAGCTCCATTAGCTGAGTCTGCCCCATATTGCTATAGGCTTCTGGTGTGGCTCGCGCTACCATCATCCTCCCATTGGTGCGTGCCACCTCCACGTCCATGATTGCATCAGTTTTGGATGCCATGCGCTTGGCTTCCATGTCCGCTTCATGATTTCTACGTGACACGAAATCCGTCCCCTTGGTATGAGCAGCGCATTTCACGACTTCTGTGCCCACTGGGAGCTGTAGTGCTTTTATCAGCCTGTCCAATAAGGCTGCATGTTGCACTGGCGTACCGTCTGCTCGGAGGTAGCCCCTCCATTTCCAGCGGGCTAGTCCTGCATGTGCTGTGGACGTCACGTAGGCTGAGTCACTGTACACAGTTACATCCTGGTCTGCATGATTCTCAATTGCGAGTATCAGTGCCAGCAGTTCTGCAGCTTGCGCAGAATAGTGGGATAGTATCTGTGCACTAACAAGTACTCGAAGCACCCCGATCACCAGGTGTTTCACCACGGCCACACCTGCATACCTTTGTCCGTCTTCTTGGTCTATTCTCGAAGACCCGTCAATTAAGACAATCTCTCCACTCGCCAGAGCATTTTCCTTTACCCTGGGGATCTCATCATAGAATTCCTCATAGTTCGCACAGTCATGTATAGGTTCTCCCTCTGTGACTGGCTCAGCTATGAACGTAGCAGGGTTTACAGTTTTACATCACACTATCTTGATCGATGGATTAGAGATAATCACCTCATAGGCAGATGCTCTTTTAGATGTCAGTGTGCCCTTTGGCTTCTCTAGTATGGCGAACAGTGAGTGCACAATATACAATGTCATGGAGCACCTCGTCACAATGGATGACACCTTTTCGATAGCGAATGCATCAGCAGCTAGGTTTTGTTCACATGGGAAGTGGCCCTTCATGACCGGGTCCAGACTCCCGCTGTAATATGCTCGGGGCTTGTACCCCAGCGAGGTTCGCTGCACGAGCACTGTCGTCATGAATTTACCATTGGTATGTGAGAACAGGTAGAACTCCTCTGCATAATAAGGAATCCCGAGAACTGGGGCCTTACAAATTGCCCCCTTGAGTTCTGTAAACCCCTTTTACATTGCCTCAGTCCACTCGATATCTTCCCTTGTCGCCTGAGTCTTTTTTAGGGCCTGAAGCAAGGGCTTGGTGTATGAGCTGTAGTCGAAGACCCATGCTCTGACGTAATTGCACAGGCCTAAGAAGCTTTGCATTTGTTTTATCGTGCGCGGTTTGGCCGTGTTCATGATAGCTTCGGCCCTCTCTGGGGTTACCTTCTTCCCCTCATGTGAAATCAGTTGCCCTATGTACAATACTTCTGGCTGACAGTACTGCAGCTTCCCCTTATCAACTTTGTATCCCTTCTCAGCCAGTATAGTTAGTAGCTGGACAGAGTCTTGCCTGCATTGCTCTTCAGTGGTGCTGCAGATCAGAATATCATCCACATACTGCAAAACAACACTGTCCACCGCAATATTGCTTAGGTCCATTTGCAGGACTCTTGAAAATAGACGAGGACTCGCAGTACCCCTGTGGCAATCTCGTGCTTTTCAGGCGCATCTGTCTGAAAGTGAATGACGTCAGGTTTTGTGAGTATCAGTGAAATATTTTGCCTCAGTGGGTATATTGCATAAAATTGTAGAGGGGTTCGGGACAAGAGGGAACTCGGCTTCAACAGTATCATTTAATGCTCTATACTTAGATTAGACGCCAAGACACTCCCTTTAATTTCTTGACAGGGTAAATCACTGTGTTGCAAGGTGATTCTGATGTCACTAGGATGCCCTGCTCCATCATGGCGGAGACTGTCTTCGCGATCCCTTCATCTGCCTCTCTGGACATGGGATATTGTCGCGCTCGTGGTAGAATTGCTCCTGGTTTCAGTTTAATCTTCACTTCACCTGCCCCCTTCAGGAGGCTTACGTCATAAGGCCCTCTAGTCCATACTGCGGCAGGCACTTTGGCCATGTCGTTATCAAAGTATTCTGGACGCATCAGTGCCAACATCATTCTCTGTGGCACCTCCCGTCTGATCATTTTGACCCAAAATATGAGACTCACTTCCACTCTTGTCTCTTCTAGGTCAGGGTGTTCTTCGAACAGATTGTCATCGGTAATCTCAGTCACTCGATACCCTTCTTCAATGGCGATGATCGCACACCATTGTCTGCCCTCATCATCATATCCTTCGACCAGTACCACTTTCCCTCGCACTGCGGCAGATTGCATCATTAAGGGAAATACTTGTCCCTCCTCTTCGTGCATGCGTATTCTTGGTCTGAATAGAAACTCATGAGGGGTTCTCATAGTTTGGTCCGCGAGGCCTGGCAATCCCGCCATAAGCACTCGCACCCCATATGCAAAAACTTCTGGTTCTAACGGTACAGCCCTCATTGCTCCATGTCCTGAATATGCTCTGATCATTTCGCACATGTTTGAATAATGCATTCCTGGGGTGGAGCACACTATACCATTCTCGGTAAACGAGATGGTCATGTTAAATTTAGTCATCAGGTCCCGACCCAGAATATTTACTGGAGTCTGACGTGAATATAATAGGGGTACATTCATTTTGCGCTCTCCCACTGAGACTGGGAGTGCGTCTGTAAAGGGAACTCTACTATGAGCTCCAGTGAAACTCTGAGTATCTATAGCCTCGCCAGACAAGGAAAACTTGCCTTCTCATATGCACAAACGCATTGCACCCGTGTCAACTAGGAAGGAATATTCTTTACCCCTATGGTGACATTTACCCTGGGTTCCCTGCTAGGGTCTGGTGTCACTGATAGGATAGAGCACATCAGAGTCCCCTGTGAGCTGTCCTATTTCATAAATAGGTTCGGCCCACTGTATACTTGTGAGTTCCCTCCATTTCCAGGGTTAACTCCCCCTCTGGAGTTAATACCGTGTGCCATTTGTGGCGGTGCCTGCTGGGGTTGTCCCTGTGTCAAATTCCCCATGTTCGGTGGTTGAACTACTTGCTGTGCACCTTGCTGCAAGCCTGACACCTGCTGATGCACAGTGTAATTTTGTGTACCGCCCTGTTGCGGGACGGCAGGTTGATTCATCATGCCTGCCCCCATCCCTTGGCTATTTTGCCACATGCCTTGGCTTCTGCACATACGCGCAACGTGTCCCGTCATTCCACACAGCCAACACACTGGCAGTGGTCGGGCCATCTGTCCAACTGGCGTAGCTGAACTGCCCATCTGTGCATTCTGGAAGCCCCCTTGAACATTCTGAAAACCTTGTTGGTTACCTCGAAACCCTCCCTGATTATTCTGCCATCCTCTTCCTCCAAAACCCCTTCCCCTCGGGTAAAATCTTGTGTTACCTTGATTATTCTGCGATGGGTTAGTTGCTTGTTGTGCGCTTGGCTCGGTCGGGCTGGTGAGCATGGCTCCCTCGAGAGCATATGTAACGCTCACCTGATTCTCGCAGAGGCGCCGGTCTTGACTGGGCAACTACCGTATCTACAAAGGTGATGTGTAGCACCCGGTTGGCTCTTTGGGCTGGACCTCTGTGCACTGTATGCCTGACTTCAAGAGTGAGATGTCTGCAGATAGAAAATATGGGATTAATGAACTGGGGTTATTGGGGTGTCCCTATCTCTTTCCTTTTTGCTCTCCTGTAGACCCCCAAAGGTTAACACTCTCACCTTAGGTAAGTGAATGCCGAGCTCTCCATCTGCCTCGGGGCAGGGTGCTGTAACCAGTTTCTTCACTGGGTAGGTAGCGCAGGCCTCTTGACTTCAGAGGACTGCTGTCCGTCGTTTACTGCACGAACGGTAAGTTTCGAGTAATTCTATTGTCTTTAAAGTCTTTAGTAATGATGTCTCTTGTTTTGCAGGGTTCCGGCGATGGCGGATGACGGGCTGAAGTGAGTTGAAGATGGAGTCCGTGTGATGAATAGAAGCGCCTGGAAGCACGTATGTAAGCGCTTGTTGCCTGCTTCACGATGCGCTCTAACTGTCTTTTTATTTTGCAGGTACGAGTTCGGAGCGGCTGCAGGGTGCCGGAATACCCACTGGGTTAGATGTGGAAAGGAGTAATGGCACGTGAGTATTAAAGTTCCCCAATGTCTTTAAACGCACCTTGTTTTGTCTTTCAGATGCGGGATGCAGCGCCGAAGGCCTCCGGAGCGTGCGAAGAGTTGGTAAGCTTTTGTCTTTCAGATGCCGGAATGCAGTGTGAAGACCTCCGGAGCGCACGAAGAGTAGGTAAGCCTTTTTCTTTCAGATGCCGGAATGCTAACCTGTTCTTTCTTGTCTTTGTAGGTGTTGCTGAAGACTGGATTCAGGATGGTAAGCCTTTTTCCTTAGGCCCAGGATCAGATGCAGAAGACACGATGAGCGTTCTGCTGCAGAGGATGCAGAATAACGCAAAGCAAGATTCATCCACCGGGTGTGGTTTAAATAGCCTCCTGTAGTGCTTAGGTGTCTCCTTCCACAGCCACACCTAGGTAAGAAAAGAGTTCCTGCTTTCCAGAAGAGTTCCAGTGTTCTGAATCTAGGGAGTGGCTCCTGCCCCACCCAACAGGAAAAGTAGTTCCAAACAGAAGAGGATCAGAGGCTCAACTGGCAGGCAAGTAAGCAGCATGGTCTGCTGCAGGTAAGTCCACCCAAGCATTATGAGCCCGGCGCTTCCAGCGCTGGGACTGGACATATTTATGAGCCTGGTGCCACTGGCGCCAGGACTGGGTCCAAAAGGTCCCAATTGGGACTGGTTGGCCCTCGGAACCTGGGTTATGGATCTGCTTCCAAGGGAGTTGGGAAAACCCTGACCTTTTGGAAGCAGAGATCATGACAGTACCCCCCCTCAAGGCCCCTCCCAAACCGGGCTTCTCCGGGGGTTTTGGCTTGTCAGGAAATGTTCGGTGAAATCTTTTGATTAGGCGAGGAGCATGGACATATTCAGCAGGTTCCCAGGATCTCTCTTGGGGGCCGTAGCCTTTCCAGTCAATTAGGTAAAATAGTTTAGATTTGGAGATCTTGGAGTCCAGAATGCTTTTGACTTCAAACTCGAGTTCTCCATCAACTAGGATGGGTTTTGGAGATTTAGTTAGTCGGGTTTGAGGTTGCACGGGTTTTAATAGAGAGACGTGGAAGACCGGATGTATCTTCATGTGCGGGGGCAAGTCCAACTTGACCGCTACTGGGTTTACTATGGTAGTGATGGAATAGGGACCAAGGTATCTTGGGTTGAATGTGCGTGGCCCTTTTAGAGGTAGATATTTGGTGGATAACCAGACTTGGTCCCCTACTTGATATTGAGGGGCTTCCTTCCGATGTTGATCTGCTCCTTTCTTGTATTGTTCTTTAGCCCTTTGAAGGTGAGAAACAGCTTCCTTAAAGGCTTGGGTGATTGTAGAATGCAGGTAATCTACTGCTGGTGTTTCAAGATCTTGGAGGGGATCCAACTCCGAGGTTCGAGGGTGACTGCCGTACAAAAGAAAAAAATGGTGTTTTCCCAGTTCCCGAATGGACAGAGTTATTGTAGGCATATTCGGCTATCCAAAGGATGTCTTTCCAAGTTTTTTCAGTTTGTTGCAGCATGCAGCGTAAATACTGTTCCAGAGTTTGATTGGTCCTCTCGGTTTGTCCGTCGGTCTGAGGGTGGTGACTGGTCGATAGTCTCACATCAATTTGAGCCGACCGACAGCAACTTCGCCAAAAATGAGAAATAAATTGACTACCTCGATCCGAAATTAGAACCGAAGGAAAACCGTGTAGTCGGACGATGTTTTCGAGAAATTCTCGGGCCAGAGTTGCTGCTGTTGGCAAGCCTTTGAGCGGAATGAAATGCGCCATCTTGGAGAATAAGTCCACGATTACTAGAATCGTATTGTATCCGGAGCATGGAGGTAGATCGGTGATGAAGTCCATAGAAAGCGTATGCCAAGGGCAAGGTGGGATGTCAATAGGGCGTAAGAGGCCTGCTGGTCTTTCCTTTTGACTCTTGTTTTGGGCGCATACTCCACAGGACATTATAAAGTCTCTGATATCTTTTTTCCAAGACGGCCACCAGAAGTAGCGCTTGATCTTTTCTGAGGTCTTGGCCATACCGGGATGACCTTCCATTAAAGAATCGTGATAACAAGAGATTACTTTTTTCTGTAAATCTGTGCTGGGTAGGTATAATCGTTCTTGGAAATACAATAAGTTGTCCTTTACTGCAAAGTCCTTTCCCTGCAGATGCCAATTCTGTATGTCTGCTGGAGTTACAAGTTGCCTGGCTTTATCCTTAACTTCCTCTATGGATTCTGTGGCGATTACACCCAGAATTCTTTGTTCGGGAATGATTGGTACAGGTTTAGGGTTGATCAAGTGTTCTTCCACTCCCATCCGAGAAAGGGCATCGGCTTTACCGTTCTTTGTACCAGGTCGATAGGTAATTATGAAGTCAAACTCGGCAAAGAATAATGCCCAACGGAGTTGTCTAGAGGATTGGGCTTTTGCGGTTTTCAAATATTGCAGGTTTCGGTGATCCGTAATCACAGTAACGGTGTGTCGGGCCCCCAGCAGATAATGCTGCCAAGCCTTAAAGGCAGACTTGATAGCCAGAAGTTCCTTGTCAGTAATCGTGTAATTGATTTCAGGAGGTGAGAATTTGCGGGACCAAAATGCCACGGGATGCAACTGATTGGTTACCGGGTCCTTTTGTGATAGAACTGCCCCCATGGCAAGGCTTGAAGCATCAGTTTCCACGATGTAGGGGAGTTCGGGGCGAGGGTGTTTTAAGATTGGTGCAGAGATAAATTTAGTCTTCAAATCCATGAAAGCATTGTTCCGCCTCGATAGACCATTCAAAACGTTTGTTTTTCTTTAACAAGGCAGTGATGGGCTGGACTATTCGAGAGAATTCGGGGATAAACCTGCGGTAAAAGTTAGCGAAGCCTAACATGCTTTGCACACCTTTTACGGAGGATGGTGATGGCCATCTGAGAACTGCATCGACCTTCTTTGAATCCATACGTACTCCGCCAGGTGATAATATGAATCCCAAGAATTCAACTTCAGTCACGTTGAAAACACATTTTTCCAACTTAGCGAAAAGTTTGTGTTGACGCAATCTTTCGAGGACCATTTTCACGTGTTTCCGATGTTCAGATTCCGATGAAGAATAAACGAGGATGTCGTCAATGTAAACAACAACACACACATCTATGAGCTCTCTGAGGACATCGTTCATAAAATATTGAAAGGCGGCCGGGGCATTGCAAAGTCCGAAGGGCATGACCTGATATTCAAATAGCCCATACTTGGTGCTGAAGGCCGTCTTCCATTCATCGCCCTCTTTTACTCGTACCAAGTGGTAAGCTCCTCTAAGATCCAGCTTTGTATATATGCATGCTTTTCTGACTTGGTCCAGGAGTTCAGGGATCAAAGGTAACGGATATCTATTCTTAACGGTGATCTGGTTCAGGGAGCGATAATCGATACAAGTTCTAAGGTCTCCTTCCTTTTTTGGAACGAAGAACAAAGCTGAAGAAGCAGGGGACTTGGAAGGACGAATAAACCCATTCGCCAGGTATTGATCCAGGTATTGTCGAAGGTGAAGGTTCTCAGGCTCGGTGAGGGCATAAATTCTACTACAAGGAGGAGTAGATCCAGGTATCAGGTCTATCTGGCAGTCATAAGACCTATGAGGAGGTAGAGAGTTAGCCTGATCCTTCCGGAAAACATCTTGGTATTCTAGGTATTCGGGAGGTAACTGGGGAGTCTCTGAAGAAATTGCTGCCAGTGCAACACCAGGTGGAGGGTGACAAGTAGAGACACATTCTGGAAACTGGACCGTTCTTGCTCGCCAATCGATCAGAGGATTGTGTTTCTCTAACCAAGGTATTCCTAGAGTAATCTGAAACTGAGGGGCCTTGATCACATCGAACACGATCTTCTCATGGTGTCCATCTTGACTTACTAGCATCACCTCTTGAGTGGTATGCGTTACTGGCCCGAAGGCTATCTCCGTACCATCCACTGTAGTAATGACGTCCTTTACAGCCTTGGGGCAAAGAGTTAGATTCATCCTCAAAACCATTTCATGATCCACATAATTGCCGATGGCACCGCTGTCGACGTAAGCTTCAATTGCATGTAATCGATCCGGATTATCAGGGCTAATGAGGACCATAGGTATCACGAAATGCGAGGTCACGGAACTGGTTGTCACGCTCGGCAAGAGGACCTCTATTCTTGTTGGGCGAGGTCGTTTCCCTGCTCAGAGTTTGTAACTTTGGTAACTGCAGCTCCTACTGCCTTCTTGGCAGGTTTCACCGGACAGTCTCGAAGAAAGTGCCCTGAGTTTCCGCAATATAGGCATAATTGCAACTGTTTTCTCCTTTCCCGCTCCTTTTGTGTTAGAGGACCTTTCAGACCCCCTATTTGCATGGGTTCCCCGGAGTCTACTCCTTTGGAAGGAGTTGGCGATTTGGAAAATACTCGAGCATCAAACTTGGAACGGTCGGCCTTCCTGTTCTGCAGTCTATGATCTATTTGAACGACCAAGTCTATATAATCCGAACAGTCTTGTGGGGGATTCACTACTTGGGCTAAAACGTCTTTGAGCTCTCCACGTAGACCTCTATAAAACAGCGTAATCCTTTTGTCCTCAGGCCATTGAGTTTCCACTATTAGTCTATTGAAAGATGCAATATAAGCCAAAAGGTCTTGATTACCCTGTCGCAACGAAAGAAGCTCATTGTCCAAGGCCTGCCCCTGTGAATGTCTTGCGAACAGTTTTTCCATACTAAGCTGAAAGGCTTGAAAATCATGGAGAACCGGATCATCTTGATTAACTAGAGGGATCGACCAGTCTGCCGCATTGCCACTAAGGTACGAAAGTACAAAAGCTACTTTAGCTTGATCAGTTGGAAAGGCTGCTGGCCGGCATAAGAAGTGCAACCGGCACTGATTGATAAATACTGCAAAACTCTTTGGGTCACCAGAAAATCGTTTGGGCGGAGCCAGAGGTACATTCCCAGGTAGATTGATCTGCACTGGATTCATAGAGGATGTTGAAGGAAGATTTGCCCCTGATGCGGGTAACGGGGTCTGTCCGGCTTGTGACTGTAGCAATTGTCTAGCAAGACTGTCTGTTCTCTCCTTGGAAATGATTAGTTCCCTTCTTAGAGCATTCGTTTCCTGACGAGCTGCATGCACTTCTGCCCTTAGTTCACCAAGTAACCGGGCTAGGTGGTCAGTATCCGAGGTTTCCATAGCGCCTGGGCGAGAGTTTTGCGGTAGGCTTTGCGTTCTGTAACGCTCACCTGATTCTTGCAGAGGCGCCGGTCTTGACTGGGCAACTACCGTATCTACAAAGGTGATGTGTAGCACCCGGTTGGCTCTTTGGGCTGGACCTCTGTGCACTGTATGCCTGACTTCAAGAGTGAGATGTCTGCAGATAGAAAATATGGGATTAATGAACTGGGGTTATTGGGGTGTCCCTATCTCTTTCCTTTATGCTCTCCTGTAGACCCCCAAAGGTTAACGCTCTCACCTTAGGTAAGTGAATGCCGAGCTCTCCATCTGCCTCGGGGCAGGGTGCTGTAACCAGTTTCTTCACTGGGTAGGTAGCGCAGGCCTCTTGACTTCAGAGGACTGCTGTCCGTCGTTTACTGCACGAACGGTAAGTTTCGAGTAATTCTATTGTCTTTAAAGTCTTTAGTAATGATGTCTCTTGTTTTGCAGGGTTCCGGCGATGGCGGATGATGGGCTGAAGTGAGTTGAAGATGGAGTCCGTGTGATGAATAGAAGCGCCTGGAAGCACGTAAGTAAGCGCTTGTTGCCTGCTTCACGATGCGCTCTAACTGTCTTTTTATTTTGCAGGTACGAGTTCGGAGCGGCTGCAGGGTGCCGGAATACCCACTGGGTTAGATGTGGAAAGGAGTAATGGCACGTGAGTATTAAAGTTCCCCAATGTCTTTAAACGCACCTTGTTTTGTCTTTCAGATGCGGGATGCAGCGCCGAAGGCCTCCGGAGCGTGCGAAGAGTTGGTAAGCTTTTGTCTTTCAGATGCCGGAATGCAGTGTGAAGACCTCCGGAGCGCACGAAGAGTAGGTAAGCCTTTTTCTTTCAGATGCCGGAATGCTAACCTGTTCTTTCTTGTCTTTATAGGTGTTGCTGAAGACTGGATTCAGGATGGTAAGCCTTTTTCCTTAGGCCCAGGATCCGATGCAGAAGACACGATGAGCGTTCTGCTGCAGAGGATGCAGAATAACGCAAAGCAAGATTCATCCACCGGGTGTGGTTTAAATAGCCTCCTGTAGTGCTTAGGTGTCTCCTTCCACAGCCACGCCTAGGTAAGAAAAGAGTTCCTGCTTTCCAGAAGAGTTCCAGTGTTCTGAATCTAGGGAGTGGCTCCTGCCCCACCCAACAGGAAAAGTAGTTCCAAACAGAAGAGGATCAGAGGCTCAACTGGCAGGCAAGTAAGCAGCATGGTCTTCTGCAGGTAAGTCCACCCAAGCATTATGAGCCTGGAGCTTCCAGCGCTAGGACTGGACATATTTATGAGCCTGGTGCCACTGGCGCCAGGACTGGGTCCAAAAGGTCCCAATTGGGACTGGTTGGCACTCGGAACCTGGGTTATGGATCTGCTTCCAAGGGAGTTGGGAAAACCCTGACCTTTTGGAAGCAGAGATCATGACAGCATACTTCGAGAGTTTGTTTCTTTTGCACTAGTTTTGCCTTCTCTCCCTTACGAGTTGCCTCCTTTTTCCGATTCTTTTCTTGCAACAATCTACAATAGTGTGCAATTGTCAACTGTATTTCGGCCCATGTTTTAGCTTCTATTCCTACCAATTTCTTGAGCTGTTTTTGTACTGGTTCTGGTAACCATTGGCACAATATATGGTAGAATACACGGATGGACTTCATCCAAGACTCATGCGTTTCGAGCACCCATGCGTCTTGAAAATTCTGGATATAAATCAACGGATCCTCTGACTCTTTCATTTTTTCGAGTCATTATAGCACCCATATCAGACGTGTCTGGATATAGCGTACACAGCGCTTTCCACACTGATGCTCTACAGTTATTAAACGGTTCTCCATCATGGGAGGTATCGGTTAAGGTTACCCTAGGGCAGCCTGCCCGCTTCCGTACATCATCTGCTCTTTCACCAATAATAGAAATTAGGAGGCCCTTAATGTCCCCTATAGCTAAGCTAAGGTAACTGCCCCCGTCATTTTCTCTAATTTGTGTATCCACTTCCCAGCTCCCGATGTCAACATTGGAAGCTTATTTTTCAGGTTCTCTCGGTCCATATCTGGCCATGGAATATATTGTGGTCTTGCTCCCCCTTTTTCTAGCTGTGGGAACTGGAAAGCACAGTCTTCCTTCTCTTTTCTCACTGCTCTCCTGTCTACTGGTGGGGCAGTATTCCCGTCTTGGTGTCTACCCGGCAGTGACATTAATCTGCCTGTATAAGTAGATGCTGTCTCCCCCTTCTGTCTGTGGGGAGTTCCCTCATGCTGGCCTTGCACCGTGGCAGGCTTCGATGTACTGGGCTCAGATTTGCTAGCATCAGACCATCGTACTCCCTGGGCCTTCAGGAGCCGCTTCTTGCACTGTCTCCCTTCCTCTTGTGCCACGTCCTCCGTTTCCCCACCGGAGTCGGTTTCTGAATGATCCCAGTTCACACAACTCCTTGCATCCTCTTCATTCTGCCTGATCTCCAGCTTGTCAAGGGGCAGTCCCCTGCTCCCACTACTTTGGGTGACATCCTCAGTAGCATATAGCTGAGTGCTCTCTAAGCCCCCATCTTCCCTTCCCCCTTGGTAAATTAGTTCCAGCCCCATCTCGTCATAATTTTTATCAATCGTTTCCCCGAAGCTTCTGGTGTCAAAGTCATCTTCAATATTTGTCCCGCTTGTACCTGGTACTGCATCGCTTGCAGGAAAGAATTCTTCTATGTCTTCCCATTCTACTGTAGGATTGGGTTTAATCACTTCCCGCTCCAAATATTCAAGATCTCGTGCCCTCTGTCTGCGCTTGCGCTCTATATCCTCGTCTATTTCCTTTTGTTTCTTCGCTTCTTCTCTAGCCTTATCTACTTCCCTCATCCATTAATTCCTGCGTTCCTTTGCCCTTCTAATCTCCTCATTTTACCACTTTTTTACCTTCCTTTCGTGCACTCTCCTTTCTTCCTCTAACTTCAGCATGTTCTTCCTGTACTTTTCATAGGCTGCGTATTGTGGGCGACTGAGCGGTATTCCTTGCTCTTCGTGATATAATTGTTCTCGCCTTAGCCTATCTTTCCTTCTTGTCCTTTCATCCCTTACTTCCTTTTCCTTTTCCTTCTCCCTTTGTTGCGCTTCATCAGTCCGTTTTCTTGGCCTTACCTCATCGCTTCCCTTTCCATCTAATTTCAATAGTATCTGCCCTCCCATCCATTTGTCTTTTGCGAATGCTAACTCATCACTTCCTTTCCGTTTCTTTCCCTCTCTCTCTTTCTCGAGAGATGCACTAGTCTGTGCCTGATCCTTTTTTCCACCATTTCATCTCTCTTTATCCCTCGGGACTGCGGAGGCAAGATTATTCTCCTGCTCCCTCTCCTTGACCTCATCACTGCTGCACTTAGGGGACTCATATGCAGGGTTACTATATCCCGCAGCCGCCTTGAGTTCTCTTAGTGAGTAAAGCCCCTCTGTTTTACTCCCTTCCATGACTGGCTCAGGTGGGGCTGGTGGCGCAGTAGGTGTCTCATGCTCCTCTGTACATACATTTAGTATCCAGTCTGTGGGTGGTTCTTCCACCTTCGTTTCTTCAAACATTTTCCACAGCTCAAGAACAGCAAGACCTTTCTCTAGCTTCTTGCCTGTATATGTGACATGTAGGAAGATGGTCATGTGCTGTAAAACAGACTTAGAAAGTGACCTGTTCTGGGGACAAGGCATAAACATCTTATTGGCGGTACCCTTAATCCACTCCTGGCTGTATTTCTTCAGTTTTATTGCATGCTTGGGCAGTTGCTTGCATAAATGCGCAAGTGGGGTAATCTCCTCCATTCTTAATTTCGTCACCAACAGTATTAATACAGTTCTTTAATCTTCCACTAGTATGAGCGAGCACCACATACGCAAGCTCCAATCCAATTTTTCCCGCCAAATTTTGTACCAACAATTTACTCAAAACCCATCAATTCAAAGGTGATTCCCTCTTAGTTACGAAATCACGTAAAGCCAAAATGCATTTCAATCAATCATCAATACAGTCATTTCACATTTGACATAAACAGGACATATATGACAGACATTTGACAGACTAGATTGACACCAGCTGGTCATACATATACCTGCCTTCAAATCAATACCCCGCCATGGGATGTGAACAAACCCCTTTTGTGCCATCTTTAATCGTTACCGTAGCCTAAATTGTCCCCCCACTGTGGGCTCTGGGTTCACGTTCCTTCTGACCATTCTTTAAAGCGCAAGAACAAGGCGAATCCTTATGTTTTATCTCAGGTGCCCCCCTGGTAATCCTTACGTTTTGTCTCGGGGGACCCCCAGTATTCTTCTTTATTTCTTATACTCGAGTCATTAACGCCCTAGATATATACAGTCTTCTCTACTGCTAACTACTTTATTTATTTTTTCTCTGCCACCCTCCGTTACCTTTCCCTTTCTTACTCTAATGCCTACATGACATTTGCCAAAGTAACGAGTTTGTTGTTTCACTCAACAATCGCATCTTTTCCTCTCTGGAACTTCGGGATCACCGCCTCTTCCTCTTCCTGCTTTTAAGGTTTTCGTCCGATCCGCTGCCTGTGGGAATGAGAAGGGTTATGCTTGGAAAGGCGGGTTCCTTCAGACCCACTGCAGATTTTTGGATTATCACTCTATCATTGTCCACGAGGAGCTTTGCAGTCTACTCAGCCGGAATGGCGAAAGGACTTGTGATTTTACCGAAGGCCTAGAGTTACTTCGTGCCGTCGGTCTAAAGGTGTCTTATAACTATCAATCGATAATCAATAATCGATGGCCGAAACCATCCTCACGCTACCAAGTGTTCAGGAGGAGAGGAAGTTACTGACGGGCCCATAGGTCAGTGCTCACCCTCCAGAACTTGTAGGACAAGATAGCTGCACCTTGTGAGGACAGGGGGTGCAGGATTCACATACTCCAGCACAACTCAATAATGAGGACTGAGTAAATTGGCAAAGGGAAGTCCGTTTTAATGACAAGTACATCAAACAGAGAAACAAATGGAAATCAGCAGCATTGCGATCACCTGTCTCACTCCGACTTCCTTGAACTTCAATTGAACAGCAACTTTTATGCATAAAACTCGTCATCATTGACGTCTAACTTTACAAAAATCATCATGCAATATAATTGGTAACTTAAGTATAAGTGCTATATCTGTATATGGTAACAGAGCATGCGGATTGGATACCTCTTATCGGGTGGGCGTCTACGTCCAACCCTCTACATCACTCGTGATAGACGTCACTACAAGTATGACGTCTCATTGGTTCTACTGGCTATAGGACCCTAGATTACTTGGTCCATTGTGATGGGGGCGGGTTACACCCCTAGATATAAATCCCCATTTTAATTAGCAGCATGCAGAATGGAAACCCAGGTGCCTGGTGTCCCAAGTTTCACCCTGCCTCCCTTCCATCAATCAGTATCTTAGGGCTATGTGTCAATAAGTTGGCTGGGTATGGCCTCGCAACTGTAGTCTCTTATCAGGAGAAGTTATGGCATCCTCGGGTTCTGGATGACATCAGGCGGTGGTACTTCTTCGTGCCTGGCAGGTCACGTGTCTGTTCACCATGAATCTGCTTCAGTTTCCAGCTTTTATTGTATTTAATTCTGCTTCGGTTCTGCCACCTGCCTGGGCCTCTCTTATCTTGACCTTCACAGGCGAGCTGGCATGCTCCGAAGCCTGATTCTTGCGAGTTGACGCTCTTCTCCCCTCCTCTGGGTGACCTCGATTTCCCGAGCATGAGCGGCTCTCTGTTGAAGTTTGATTCCGCTCTTCCTCTCTGTTCTGGCTGGGTTGTGAAACTTGGCCTGTAAGGCCTTGGGCAGCCTGGGCACACTTCTGCTTTACAAAATGGAGTCACACTTGTATAATGTACTCCTTGAGGTATATATATAGTTGGCGCATGCCGCTTCTATTATTCTACTAAGCATAGCAAGCAGTATCGTTTTCTTTGCTTCTTGCGTTCCAAGCCTATTTACACACGTTTGACTAGTCAGTTACTTCCATTCTGTCTTGTAACACGTTTCCCTACGTTTTAGCATCATCTCTCTTCTGTATCCATTACATCTGTTTTCATAACTGCTTGTGCTGGCGCGTTATCTTCGTTAGCCGTCTTGTTAATTTTGCGAGTCTGTTCAGGCCCTTGTCATTTCTACTGGCCTTCCATTAAGGCTCTTGGGGTCTCTTCATGGACCGCATGAAGGTACTCCTCATTCCATGTCAGCGGCTGGTATGGTTGTCTGATAGGGTACTGTGCTGCCCAGAGTTGTCTGGTTATGGGCACTTCAACAGACACGGATCTTCTAATGTACACTGGGCAGAGTCCCAGTGCGGCTCTCTGTTGGTTCATTTGCTCTTCATACGTCACGCACCTTGGCGAGTACCTTCCTGGCACATCGAAATGAGAGGCAGGGGTGAAGGTCATGTCTGGAACCTCCTCTACACAGCATCAAATGGACGCCTAAGTACAACCACAGCAAGCCAATAATCAGGAGTGTGGTATATCTTAACGAGAAAAAACATACACAAAGGTCCTCAAAACCTAAAATAATATACTGACCACAGGTTACATAAATATTACTACTGTCCCAAAATTGATCAGAAAGGATAGTGACTTAATATCTCAGGAAGCCAAACCCAGGATTATCTAATCAGCCAAGCACCAATCAACTAGAAGGGAAGGCTATGCTGTCTGAATTTTGAGATATCGCAGACTTGTGACACATTCTGTCTGGCCATGGCATGCACATTTCTGTATCAATGATCACATTAAAGAACGTGCGAGGAGGGGAGGTATTAGTCATACAAAGCATGGCCATGTTAACATAAAAATAATTACAAATTCCAACAAACAGAAGAAGCACAAGGTGTATCCCCTGTTATACTCATATGTACATATTTTGAGACAGAGGGAAGAAGGGATATTTTTCCACAAAGCAATGCCACCGGTCCAACAGAAACACAGGGTTTCGATAAATATAGCCCTCTTATACCCAGCCCTCAAAGAGTGCTAGGCTTGCAAGAGACCAGCCTGAATTAGGAGACAAAAACAAAAACAAAACAAAAAAACACAAGAAACCAAAATGCCTTTAATGTGTATTTGAGAGGACGGTAAAAGCTGACCACTACACATAACATCAGCAATCAAAAAGGCACACACGAAAGACAATGAAAGAGAACTTATCTAGATACTATATTGATCCAACAGTTTCGCATCCGCATCAGGGGAAATGGACAGGCAGGTGTATGAGTGACTGTCCAAGTGCTTCCTGCTCAGGGCAGGGAGAGCGTTTGATTTTGGTTTTTGTTTATGAGTTTAAAGTCCAAGCGATGTGGCATGTTTTCCACACATGTCTCACCCTCACTGATAATATGCTAGGAGGAGGCCGATGGACAAACTGGTAATGAGTGTCAGAAAAAACATCAACCGAAATAGGTGCACCTGGGCTTCTCACTGAAAGCATTGGTGCTATTACCCAGCCAAGCCATAAACACAATCATCACCGCAATGTAGATTTGTAAATGAACCCTTCCTCTGGTCTACATAAATATGCAATGACGCCCTCCGCATTTACTCTTCTGGTCTGTAATGAGCAAGAGCAGGTGTCTCTGCAAGAATTGCTGCGTACCACACGCCCTGAGAACACAACAATCATGAGACACACATCCAAACTCTGACACCGCCCTAGACAGACAATCAGGATTGCCCAAAAACGTAAACATAAGTGACAAATACATGATGCAAATCATGTAAGGATGGGCACATACAATGATACCTCACACCAATACATGATAAACCGATCCCCCTATTCTGATGCTGGAGTTAAAATCAACCACCTAGAATTGCACCTTCAAAAAGGACAAGTTCTTCTGATGGTGGAAACAGTCCTGAAAATAAGGGAACATTCCTATAATTGCCAAGTGTCTGAGTGATGTATGCACAAAGATCTTACCAAGTTTAATCCCTTCTAGTTGATCAATGCTCATAGAGGACCCATGTTGTTCAACCCCGTCCATACAATAACAATACTCTTTTCCTTTTAAATTGTGATGTAATGTATTGTTATATAATGTAAGTGGTCATGTATAGGGCCCTTCTGCACTATTGGTCGCTTGGCTGGGTGAGGCTATATAACAAAAATGGGAGGTAGCGTTCATTAGTGAAACAGTGGGAGCGGCAGATGCAAATCCTGAGGCGTTGATGGGTGCTGGTTGGAAGTTCCTGGTTCCTGAGTACCAATCTGTTTTCTATGAGTTTGACGGAGAAATTTGGGAGTATGTAATCCATGGGTAAGATCTCAAGCTCTGATAGACTACTGCGCTTTTGGTTGGGTTAGCTGCTGATGTGGGGCTAAGGAGGAGAGCCTTGTCAAGGTTCAGTTAGTGCTGATGTGCTAAGCTAGGGCTTTGTGTGGTTTGTGTGTGTAGTCTAAAGTGCGGGGAGATCTCAGAGATTGTAATCGTCAGTGTGTATGGTAAGTAATCATTCCCATGGTCAACTAACATCTGCACCTATGATGTAATATTATTATTACTATTTAATCTACGCTTTAATAATAATGAATAATATGGGATATTTAAAAGATGATTTCCGCCATGTCACAATAAAACAGTCTTTGGTGTTTTGAAAAATTACTTTCACAACATACTCCTCAACATTAGTGATGACTCCCCAAAATTCCAGATATCTGTGCCATCATCAGGATTAAGCATGCCTGAACACTTGTGCCAGTTTGTAAAGGATGAACTATGGAGCCCTTATATACAACTCAGAGTCTCTCAAGGGATAATGTCAACCAGTCATTGTGTTTTCGCCTCTGAACTGAGAACAATGACTTTGAATGAAACCAGATGTACCCAGTATCCACCACTCCAACCCAAGAACTTTGGCCACTCACTCCACTCCATCTAAGGTGTGTGGTGTGCAGCAGCAATTCAAACACCCCAACTACCGTGATAGCAGCTCAGTACAGGTTTTAAATAGGAGAATCACAACATCCCTACTATCCCGTCACAGGGCTGTATAAGGGCATCACCTAACAATATTGGCACAACCCACAGGTATTTAGGAGCCTGTTTGTCGAATGTGATGAGGATTAGAGAGTGTTGCACCAGGGAAAGAACTAGAAATGTAGAGTGTTATATGCCATTGCCAGGTGTGACAATACCAGAAAACGAGCAGAATTGAAATGTTCAGTTGTAAAATGCTAACACTCTTCTTGATTATTGCATGTGGATATGTGGTGCTGTGCAAAGCTGCTCAATAAGTGGCATCATGCTGTGCATGCAAGTAAAGAATATGGGACATTGTCTACAGTCTACTGGGTGCAGATATGTTGTTCCAAACACGTAGACTATTGTATGAGTTAGGCACTGTAAATAGAATGCACAACAGAGTACATTCAGGCAATGCAGGAATAATGGCTTCCAGGATTGCCATATAAAAGAAACTGTGCGGGAGATATCAGATGCTAGATGCCAGGTACTAAGTCAAAATATAGTTTAAATTGAATCCATCAAAAAAAAGATCGATTTAGAGAGGCTGCTCTTTCTAAATCGAACTGTCATACCCCTGCCACACACCAGTGTGCGCAGGGGCTGACAGGCAGAAAGTGTGAGCGAGCGTGGGCGGGAGAAGAACGGCGCATACTGGGAGGTAAATATGTTTGTTTTGGGTGCGTGTGAGTGTTTGTGTACGTATGTGTGGGGAGTGAGTGTGTGCTTGGCTGGGAAGAGGGTGGTGGGTGGGGGAATGGGGAGATCAAGGAGGCTAAACCCCCACCCGGATTATCAAGACAACCAGCGGGCGAGGGTCGGGTGGCTAAGGGATGACTTTGCAATGGGAGAGGGGGGTTGTATGTGATATTTCAGCTTTTTAAACCAGACACAAAAGCGGACAAAAAAAATCGGTCTTTTTTGTGTTCAGGCTTTAAAATGTGAGAATATGACACTGAACCAGATGCCACTATGGCAGGTCACAGCAGTCTTCTATGAATGCAAAACGTGTAACCAAGTGACAAAACACCACACTGAACACTTCCACATCACACTTGAATCAGACCCTTGTGCGTTTCCTTTCTATTTACCAGCTGTGACATCAACGTGCAGTAACCCAACTATGAGGGGTCCACAGGATGGTAGGGGTTAGTTAGAAACCTATGTGAGAGTTTTTCACTGTGTGTGTGAGTCCCAGTGTCAGGGCGACTTGACCCTCCTCGTTATGCACTCGTTATGCACTATGCATATACACATTAAACTTGTCCATGAATTACACCTTACTAACAACCACTTTCTACCTTCCCTCTGTTGAGGGACCTTTCAGTGTCTCGAAAGCCTTCACCTTTTCAAAAGTGTTCAAAGCATTGAAAATATTTTAAATTCAAATAACAAATTCTGTGACTTTCTGCTTCCTGCACAAAGTCGGTGCTTCTTTGGCTCCCCTAACTTGTGTGAAAGTCTCTTTGAACTTGCTGTACGAAAGGCAATTTCGCTAAATATATATTTCCATATATGCATATCGCTTTTTGATCACGTGAGATGCTGTTGTTTGGTCAATGTATTTAAGCAGCTCATCAGAGTTACATGATAGATACAATAAAGGAAATGAAAAAGGGCAGAACTGGCAGGGAGATAGCAACTTATCTCTCGAGACCGGCTACTCTTTCAAAGTAGTGTTGAAACCTCTGTACTATCAATGCTCTGGTTTTGAGTTGTGTTCAATCTTTATTTATAAAGCGGAATGTATGTGTATGTTTGTCCGGCTATAAAAGTCCACACCATTTAACCCACATCTACCACACTTTGCATGGATTGCTCTTTTGTCTGGGGCAAGATCGTAGTCTATGTTTGGATGCAAAAAACATATATGCAAAGAAAATGTTGGATGTGTGTGCGTACGTTTGGCTATACGCACACTGTGGGACCCAGTGCTACCAGATTTTGCATGAATTCCTCATTTTTCTTGGGCAGGATTGTAGTCTATGTTTGGATGTAAAACATTCATTCCATAGGCACCCTCATTTACTGATGGTCACCCTGATTCACTAAAGTAGCTACTAGAAGGAGGCAAAATTTGGCAAAGTGTCTGAAACAAAATGTTTGATGTGTTGGTTATTCCTTTGAAATCTATTACTACTGGAAACAGTTTGAAAGTGTTTATTAAACCATTTTTAAAGGGAATTACAAAACAAGAATTTACATTCTTTTATCACACCACTCCAAATATGGGAAATGGCAAGGTAACAGTTTACAAGTTTATTCACAAGAAGAGAGCACAATCAGTCAATCTTTCTTGGACACTTTCTCAAACGTGCTGAAGCCATTGAGTGATTGAAACATGGCGCACAAAAAATGAACATCACTTGGAATAGCTCCATCTAATGCAAAGGAAAATCAATATCAAGAGCTTCAGAAACACAACGACAAACAGCAGTGTGACTTGCCGACCAGAAGACAAGAGCAACATTATCCAGGCACATGAGACACCACTCGGCAAGTACCCCAGCTAGTCATGTATAAGCTAACACAACATGGTCCAACACTGTCACACACTTCAGTGCATACCCACAGCCATCCCAACACATGTGCACCCACATCCAGACCACTCACATGCAGACACAAACACATGCATACTGACAACATCACTCAACTGTGGTGCCCACACTGGAGCCTCTCTTCGAGCTGGCACATGTACACGGTAGAGTCACAGTCGCTGGCTAGTCATGGATGCCGGCCCTCCCTGGGGGCTGCCATTTTGATTCCACTGCTAGTGCATGGTGGCCCAGATCCCAGGTTCTGTGTATTCATGGTGCTTGCTGAAGTTTTGGGCAACCATGACAATGGCCACACCATGCCACCAGCCTCATTGTCAGAAGGGGAGGGGTATATACACCCCTCTCTCCCTCAGCCAGCACACTGCCTGCCAGTACCCTGACTTTTTCTGTGTGCTCTCCCAGCTTTCTCCCCATTATTTTCTCGTCTTGTCCTTCTAATATTTCCCTTACCTTGCACCTGCCTTTAGTTCCCCTTACCCTTCCTCCCTCAGACCTCCTGATTATACTGGGTCCCTTTTCCTTTTACTTGCCTGCCCTGGAACTGCTTCACGTTTCCTACCTGTTTTGCTCTCTCCATTGTCCCGTTGCAGAGCCTCCATCCCCACCATCATCGAAGGTGCTCCTGCTTCCCCTGCCAGTGTTCGTACTTTCCTTGAATCAAGTTAATCAGGAGAAGCAACCATGTGGTCCAGTATCACAAGGTACTCACCTCTTGGGGTTGCTGTCCCGGCTTCTCGTATCGGCCAACTGCCTCTGGGGACCCCCCCTAGACACATCTTGACAGACCGAAGATGCGGTACGAGTACACAGTCGAAGCGAGACTCAGTTGTTGACACATCACAGTAGTTTGGGTGTCATCTTGGGCTAGCATGCAGTGCCTACAAAGCAGGTGGCAGATAATGTGGCATATTTGTTATGGCTAAATCGCACACATGCATTGTGTCAGTTACGCATTGTGCCACACTATGAAGAGAATGCCGATGTGTGGATGGTTTTGTTTAACAGATATTGACAATAGGGGAAATATACATAAAAGGGTGGGAGATTCCTTGCTGAAGTATTGGATTGCAGTAAGGAGGGCACTGTGTTTCAAATTTCAAACTTCCATGCCCAGTACTGTATTTATCTCCTAAATCCTCCCGGCCAAGCTGAACTCTCATGTTTTTTAACTCTTTGATATGTAACCAATGCAAGACTTGGTCAGACTTCAAAATACACAAATGAGTTAAAATGTAATTTTGCTGCCATAGTTGGAGAAAACATTGCACCTATTGTTTTAAGGGATTTTAACTTGTTGTGCCTTCAAAAAATTAACATGCTCTTTAGGGAGCGTCTTCTCTTTGAATTGGTATCATAACCTCTGCCAAGGAAAGTTTTTTGCCCGTCACAAAATGTCTTCACTTAGCTGAATAAAGTGGATAGTGTTTATGTTAACCCTAGCTAATTGCGAGTAAAACAGAGTATCCTTGAGTATTTGTAGGTGATGGCTAGTAAAGGAGACTAAAGTATTCCTATCAGTGGATAAAAGAAATACATTAGCATGTGTCTGTGTTGTTCTTTAACCCTTTGGACATGAAAGTATTTCAGTACCTATCAGGTGAGTCATACAGTAAACCTGAGAAGGGAAGATAAAGGACTCAGATAGTCAAACATCTCAAGTAACATGTCTTTGTTGAAATGTCAAATTAGAAACACATCATCAGTACATCCTACCATTGTTTAATATAAGGCTGAAATAATAATGCTAATACTGATTGATTTTAATTTTCTATTTGTTCACTAAACTGTTGGCAAATGTAGGTGATAACTCTGGCTGCCAAAACATTACTCCTTGATTGTAGGCTTTGAAGATAGAAACATTGTGGGACTTGAAATTCACAAACTTCACGTTGTTTACTCTAAAATATTGGAAATGTAATGCAGGTGTAAAGGTCTCCATTAACGCCAATTAATGCCCACGAATCAGGTCTTGCAGGTGTATAGGTACACAATGGGATTATTAGAATATGAGTCTAATAAAGAGTGCTTTGGAGGTGCTTCATTTCTGTTCCTCTGTAAATATGTGTAATCTCAGAACAAATTCTGCTAACGTATCACACACAAAACCAAGGAAGTGAATGCAGAGAAATATCCCCACAACATACCGTTTGCTGAACTTATTCCTCGCAAACCACTTACTTTGAGTTAAAGAGAATAATAGAGATGAGCATGGCATGCACTGCAGGAAGAAAGCAGCATACCACTTCCCCTTCCTGTTTTTCTCTCTTGGTTGGCCTGACATTGAGACTGGCTATATCCTCATGAACTAAAGAATATGGATACGTCCATTGGTTTACTGTGTGAGTCTCAGATTTGTTTCACACCACACTACAATGTACACATAATTACTAATTACATTCATTACAACAGATTGTTTAAATAGTGATGATTTTCTTGACTTTTTACAACTTTGTTTTGAGGGATGGCGGGTGGAGGAAGCTGCGGCCAGAAAAATGTATTTATTTGTATCATGCCTTTGTAATGTATGATTTGTTTGTGGGTGCATGTTGTACCATACAGAACAGGAGGCAGAGGGAGAGGGGCAATGGCATGGCCCAGGGGTGCAGGAGTAAGGGGCAGAGGGTTCATTGAAGTTGCTGGAACTGGAAGCCATATGGTTTGTTCCGTCATTAATTTGCTCAGAGACCTAACAGGCTAGCCATTGCCATGCCCTTTATTTGCAATTTGGGGAGGACGGGGAGACCTGGCAAACTCAAAATGAAAGAAGACATTTTTTTTTTTTAAATCATTGCGAGCCCTATAACAAAGAACCCAATGGTAATACATCTGTTACATTTTCTATTTATTTTAACTGTGCAGGTTTCTAAAAATGTGTTAAACTATATACATGATACCATTTTGCTTTTCACTGGTTGCAATTTATTATACGTGTATGCCTAATGTAAACAAATTGCTAATCTATAATTAATGTGTAATTTATTGTTTTTAACAAATAATTCAAATCTGTTTCTAACATTTTATGTTTTAATTAATTAATTACTGTTATTTTAATGTTTTATTTCATCTTTATTATTATTTCTGATAAACATCCGTTTTTGTCATCATGGCATTTTTCACGAATTATATTTTGTATTTATCTTCATTGTTAATATTTTTGACCAATATGAATTGTTGTGTTAATATGTTAATTTTCATGAATTGCTACACTTTCTCTTAATATATATAATTATTATTTCTGATCAGTACTATGTTTTGTTGCCAATGTATTTTTCATTAATTATCTTTTTTTAAAAACAAATAGAATTGATACATTTGTGTACTGCCGTCGTTGTACTAAAAGGAATCCTTCAGGGGATATGTCACAGGACAATGTCAAACGATTATAAAACGTGTTAATGTGATGCTTGTCTTTGTCTGCTGTAGCTGGTCATGTGCTTAGTGATGTCATGCCAGTGTCAAGTGGAATGTTGATGTATGAGTGTGAGAATACTGTGTTGAGTGTTCTGTAACAGGATCAGTTGGTCCCTCCCTCCCTGGGTGATGGGTGCCGGTGATCTATGTCTTATTCCTGATGTCTCTGTGTCATGTAACTGTAACTAAGAATCTGAAGTAAACTCATTGAGAAGCAACATAAACCTGTCTGGACCTTGCTTCATAACAAAATGATTGTTACATCAAAGTGAGAAACAAGAAGACAATTCACAGACTGTCATTTTTTGTGAAATGTAAAGCAGTGCACACGATTGCACTAAAGTGGCACACTCACCAATGTTCCTGTTTTGGCTTTCATGCAACCTCTGCTTAAGCAGCTCAATCAGATTCACTAACCTACGTGATTTATTTATAAACATATTAATTGGGGTATGACTACAACATGTTCCTGAATAATTGTGGTTTTCCTAACAAACCCTGAATACTGAATGCTGAATACTGAAAATGCAAGCAGGTGCACGCTTTGTAAGCAGTGGAAAAAATGTAAGACGTCTATCCGTGATTGTACAAAAGCGAATTTCTTC